>NC_080471.1:10662557-11393807 GCF_030265055.1 Doryrhamphus excisus
GCTATAGCGCCACCAACTGGTGGAAATGTATATCAGCCGTAACTTCCTTCCGCACGGTCGGATCGGCACCTAATTTTTTCTGGTGGTTCGGGGTACCCTCCGGTCCGTTACCGTGTGGGCGCATAGACTGTATAGCGCCACCCACAGGCGGAAACGTATATCCGCAGCAAGTACCTACCGCACGGTCCAATCGTCGCGAATTTTTATATGGCGGTTCGGGGCGCCGGACGGGACGTGACCGTGCACCCGCCTCGCCGCCGGCGTCGCCCCCTCCTGCCGGAAAATTGCAAGTGCCGTAACTCCCTTACCGCTTATCCCATCGCCGCGGTTTTTCGTACGGCGCGTCCGCGCGCCCGTCCGGACACACGCGCGCCCTCGACCCGCGCGTACCCCCGACCCGCCCGTACCCCCGACCGCATCGGGGTGCTCGAGCCCGCTCATCACTGCTTGCAGTTTTAATTAGGGCTCGAGCACTGACCAGTGCGAAAGCCCTATTGTAATCGTAATGTTTATTATTATTATTATTATTATTATTATTATTCTGCCGATTCGACGGCCATTTTGAGGGCCTGAACATGCCCGAAAACTCACCAAATTTTGCAAGCGCGTCAGGTCTGCCGAAAATTGCGATCTGGTGGGGGTCCCGAAAACAATGTTCCAAAATTGACTCTCTAGCGCCACCTTTTATTTTTGAAAAAATTGGCCCCCGACACCAGTTTCACCTATCGTCACGAAACTTTGTGGAGACGTCTATCGTGACAGGACGGACCAAAAAGTCTCAAGAACCCATATTGGAAAACGAACAGGAAGTCGGCCATTTTGGATGGCGCCGGCCTTTTTCGGGCCAGAAGTTGGGGTCGTATCTCGACGAACTCCTCCTAGGGGGTTTGACCGAATGAGTCCGTTGTTGCATCAACGGACACTAGACGGCTGGCCGACGTTAAATTGCGAAGGATTTTGGGATATTCCATACGATGTGGGCGTGGCACGCCCCCAAATTTTGCCCTTTTTCATCTGCCCGGGCCTTGCACGCTGAGCGTAACTGTAGACGTGAATAACTTGCCTCCACATGGTCAGATCTTCATCATACTTGGTACATGTGATCATGGCCCCGCCCCGAAGGTCCCCGTAGGTCACTTCCTGATTTCGTCGCAGCGCCACCTATTGGCGACAGGCTAAAGGCGTGTGATCTACATGAGGCCTTTTCTGGCAGGAGATTCATCAGATGAACACCGAGGTCACAAGGTCACTGCCTGACAGCCTGGTGAAGCCTGTTGATGGACCATGATGCAGGAAAAGCGCACGTGGTGGGCGTGGCCTGGCGGCGAATGCTCAGGCCTCGCCGTTTACAAAGAAAGGGTCATCATTCGCCCGCAGAAGGTCGCATGTGCTTGAAAACTCATAAGGGGGGGCAGATTCCAGGCCTGAGGGCCCTGGTGGGGCCCCCATTTGGAACCAAGCCAAATTGACTCACTAGCGCCACCTACAAGTTTTAAAATAATTATCCCTCGCCTCCTGTTGCACGTATGGGCATGATTTTCGGAGGAGACATCACTCGTGACAGGACGCACAAAAAAGTCTCAAGAACCCATGTTCTAAAACCAACAGGAAGTCGGCCATTTTAGGTGGCGGCGGCCATTTGGGGGAGGATGTAGGGGTCGTATCTCGACAAACTCCTCCTAGGGGGTTTGACCGAATGAGTCCGTTGTAGCATCAACGGACACTAGACGGATGGCCCACGTTAAATTGCGAAGGATTTTGGGCTGCTACTTAGGATGTGGGCGTGGCACGCCACCAAACTTTTACTTTAACCTTAACTTTTACCTTATCTGGCCCTGCCTGGTGTCTGGCCTTGCCTTGAAGCAATGTACATCAAAGTCAATACACAGTTTAACTGACAGACTGATGATGTCAGTTGATGGACTGTGATGTGTGTAAAGCACATGTGGTGGGCGTGGCCACGGCGAATGGTCAGCCTTCGCCATTTACCATCGAAGGCTCATATTTCGCCCGCAGAAGGTCACAGGCTGCTGAAATCTTACACGTAAGGTCAGAATCCAGGCCTGAGCGCCCTGGTGGTGCTCCCATGTGACACCAATCTAAATTGACACACTAGCGCCACCTAGAAGTTTCAAATCATTATCCCTCGCCACCCGTTGCACGTATCACTATGATTTTCGGTGGAGAAGTCTATCATGACAGGACGCACCTAACGCTCCAGAACCCATGTTCAAAACACAGCGCCACCAACTGGTGGAAATGTATATCTGCTGTAACTTCCTCACGCATGGTCGGATCTGCCCGAATTTTTTTCTGGTGGTTCGGGGTACCCTCTGGTCTATGACAGTGTGTGTACATACGCTATAGCGCCTCCAACTGGAGGATATGTATATCAGCTGTAACTTCCTTCCACATGGTCGGATCGGTCCCAAATTTTTTCTGGTGGTTCGGGGTACCCTCTGGTCTATGACTGTGTGTATACATAGACTCTATAGCGCCACCAACTGGTGGAAATGTATATAGCCGTAACTTCCTTCCACATGGTCGGATCGTCTCTAAATATTTTTTGGTCGGTCGGGTCACCCTCCACTCTTTGAATCTGCGTGTCCATAGTCTCTATAGCGCCACCAACTGGTGGAAATGTATATCTGCCGTAACTTCCTCCCACATGGTCGGATCTGCCCGAATTTTTTTCTGGTGGTTCGGGTTACCCTTTGGTCTATGACAGTGTGTGTACATACGCTATAGCGCCACCAACTGGTGGAAATGTATATCAGCCGTAACTTCCTTCTGCACAGTCGGATCGGCACCTAATTTTTTCTGGTGGTTCGGGGTACCCTCCGGTCCGTTACCGTGTGGGCGCATAGACTGTATAGCGCCACCCACAGGCGGAAACGTATATCCGCCGCAAGTACCTACCGCATGGTCCGATCGTCGCAAATTTTTTTATGGCGGTTCGGGGCGCCGGACGGGACGTGACTGCGCACCAGCCTCGCCGCCGGCGTCGCCCCCTCCGGGCGGAAAATTGCAAGTGCCGTAACTCCCTTACCGCTTATCCCATCGCCGCGGTTTTTCGTACGGCGCGTCCGCGCGCCCGTCCGGACACGCGCGCGCCCCCGACCCGCGCGTGCCCCCGACCCGCGCGTACCCCCGACCGCGTCGGGGTGCTCGAGCCCGCTCATCACTGCTTGCAGTTTTAATTATTATTATTATTATTCTGACGAAATGACGGCCTTTTTGAGGGCCTGAACATGCCCGAAAACTCACCAAATTTGGCGAGCGCATCAGGTCTGGCGAAAAATTTGATATTTTATGGGTTTTAAATATAATGTTCTAAAATTGGCTCTCTAGCGCCACCTTGAATTTTAAAAAAAATTAGCCCCCGTCACCAGTTTCACCGATCGTCACGAAACTTGGTGGAGACGTCTATTGTGACAGGACGGACCAAAAAGTCTCAAGAACCCATATTGTAAAACGAACAGGAAGTCGGCCATTTTGGATGGCGTCGGCCTTTTTCGGGCCAGAAGTTGGGGTCGTATCTCGACGAACTCCTCCTAGGGGGTTTGACCAAATGAGTCCGTTGTTGCTTCAACGGACACTAGACGGATGGCCGACGTTAAATTGCGAAGGATTTTGGGATATTCCGTACGATGTGGGCGTGGCACGCCCCCAAATTTTGCCCTTTTTCATCTGTCCGGGTCTTGCACGCTGAGCGTAACTGTAGACGTGAATAACTTGGCTCCACGTGGTCAGATCTTCATCATACTTGGTACATGTGATCATGGCCCCGCCCCGAAGGTCCCCGTAGGTCAGTTCCTGATTTCGTCGCAGCGCCACCTATTGGCGACAGGCTAAAGGCGTGTCATCTACATGAGGCCTTTTCTGGCAGGAGATTCATCAGATGAACACCGAGGTCACAAGGTCACTGCCTGACAGCCTGGTGAAGCCTGTTGATGGACCATGATGCAGGAAAATCGCACGTGGTGGGCGTGGCCTGGCGGCGAATGCTCAGGCCTCGCCGTTTACAAAGAAAGGGTCATCATTCGCCCGCAGAAGGTCGCATGTGCTTGAAAACTCATAAGGGGGGGCAGATTCCAGGCCTGAGGGCCATGGTGGGGCCCCCATTTGAAACCAAGCCAAATTGACTCACTAGCGCCACCTACAAGTATTAAAATAATTATCCCTCGCCTCCCGTTGCACGTATGGGCATGATTTTCGGAGGAGACATCACTCGTGACAGGACGCACAAAAAAGTCTCAAGAACCCATGTTCAAAAACCAACAGAAAGTCGGCCATTTTAGGTGGCGGTGGCCATTTGGGGGAGGATGTAGGGGTCGTATCTCGACGAACTCCTCCTAGGGGGTTTGACCGAATGAGTCCGTTGTAGCATCAACGGACACTAGACGGATGGCCCACGTTAAATTGCGAAGGATTTTGGGCTGCTACTTAGGATGTGGGCGTGGCACGCCACCAAACCTTTACTTTAACCTTAACTTTTACCTTATCTGGCCCTGCCTGGTGTCTGGCCTTGCCTTGAAGCAATGTACATCAAAGTCAATACACAGTTTGACTGACAGACTGATGATGTCAGTTGATGGACTGTGATGTGTGTAAAGCACATGTGGTGGGCGTGGCCACGGCGAATGGTCAGCCTTCGCCATTGACCATCGAAGGCTCATATTTTGCCCGCAGAAGGTCACAGGCTGCTGAAATCTTACACGTAAGGTCAGAATCCAGGCCTGAGCGCCCTGGTGGTGCTCCCATGTGACACCAATCTAAATTGACACACTAGCGCCACCTAGAAGTTTCAATTCATTATCCCTCGCCACCCGTGGCACGTATCACTATGATTTTCGGTGGAGACGTCTATCATGACAGGACGCACCTAACGCTCCAGAACCCATGTTCAAAACACAGCGCCACCAACTGGTGGAAATGTATATCTGCCTTAACTTCTTTCCACATGGTCGGATCGTCTCCAGATTTTTTTGGGTGGGTTCGGTCACCCTCCAGTCTGTGACTGTGTGTGTATATAGACTCAATAGCGCCACAACTGGTGGAAATGTATATCAGCTGTAACTTCCTTCCACATGGTCGGATCTGCCCCAAATTTTTTCTGGTGGTTTGGGGTACCCTCCGGTCTATGACTGTGTGTGTACATAGACTCTATAGCGCCACCAACTGGTGAAAATGTATATCTGCCGTTACTTCCTCCCACTTGGTCCGATCTGCCCAAATTTTTTTCTGGTGGTTTGGGGTACCCTCTGGTCCATGACTGTGTGTGTACATACACTATAGCGCCACCAACTGGTGGAAATGTATAACAGCTGTAACTTCCTTCCACATGGTCGGATCAGTCCCAAATTTTTTCTGGTGGTTCGGGGTACCCTCTGGTCTATGACTTTGTGTATACATAGACTCTATAGCGCCACCAACTGGTGGAAATGTATATAGCTGTAACTTCCTTCCACATGGTCTGATCGTCTCTAAATTTTTTTTGGTCAGTCGGGTCACCCTTCACTCTTTGAATCTGCGTGTCCATAGACTCTATAGCGCCACCAACTGGTGGAAATGTATATCTGCCGTAACTTCCTCCCACATGGTTGGATCTGCCCGAATTTTTTTCCGGTGGTTCGGGGTACCCTCTGGTCTATGGCAGTGTGTGTACATACGCTATAGCGCCACCAACTGGTAGAAATGTATATCAGCTGTAACTTCCACATGGTCGTATCGGCCCCAAATTTTTTCTGGTGGTTTGGGGTACCCTCTGGTCTATGACTGTGTGTGTACATAGACTCTATAGCGCCACCAACTGGTGGAAATGTATATCTGCCGTAACTTCCTCCCACATGGTCGGATCTGCCCGAATTTTTTCCCGGTGGTTCGGGGTACCCTCTGGTCTATGACAGTGTGTGTACATACGCTATAGCGCCACCAACTGGTGGAAATGTATATCAGCCGTAACTTCCTTCCGCACGGTCGGATCGGCACCTAATTTTTTCTGGTGGTTCGGGGTACCCTCCGGTCCGTTACCGTGTGGGCGCATAGACAGTATAGCGCCACCCACAGGCGGAAACGTATATCCGCCGCAAGTACCTACCGCACGGTCCGATTGTCGCAAATTTTCTTATGGCGGTTCGGGGCGTCGGACGGGACGTGACCGCGCACCCGCCTCGCCGCCGGCGTCGCCCCCTCCTGGCGGAAAATTGCAAGTGCCGTAACTCCCTTACCGCTTATCCCATCGCCACAGTTTTTCGAACGGCGCGTCCGCGCGCCCGTCCAGACACGCGCGCGCCCCCGACCCACGCGTACCCCCGACCCGCGCGTACCCCCGACCGCGTCGGGGTGCTCGAGCCCGCTCATCACTGCTTGCAGTTTTAATTAGGGCTCGAGCACTGACCAGTGCGAAAGCCCTATTGTAATCGTAATGTTTATTATTATTATTATTATTATTAGGGCTCGAGCACTGACCAGTGCGAAAGCCCTATTGTAATCGTAATGTTTATTATTATTATTATTATTATTATTATTATTATTATTATTCTGCCAACCGTCGGCCTTTTTGAGGGCCTCAACATGCCCGAAAACTCACCAAATTTGGCGAGCGCATCAGGTCTGGCGAAAAATTTTATATTTTATGGGTTTCAAATATAATGTTCCAAAATTGGCTCTCTAGCGCCACCTTGAATTTTAAAAAAAATTAGCCCCCGCCACCAGTTTCACCGATCGTCACGAAACTTGGTGGAGACGTCTATCGTGACAGGACGGACCAAAAAGTCTCAAGAACCCATATTGGAAAACGAACAGGAAGTCGGCCATTTTGGATGGCGCCGGCCTTTTTCGGGCCAGAAGTTGGGGTCGTATCTCGACGAACTCCTCCTAGGGGGTTTGACCGAATGAGTCCGTTCTTGCATCAACGGACACTAGACGGATGGCCGACGTTAAATTGCGAAGGATTTTGGGATATTCCATACGATGTGGGCGTGGCACGCCCCCAAATTTTGCCCTTTTTCATCTGTCCGGGCCTTGCACGCTGAGCGTAACTGTAGACGTGAATAACTTGGCTCCACGTGGTCAGATCTTCATCATACTTGGTACATGTGATCATGGCCCCGCCCCGAACGTCCCCGTAGGTCACTTCCTGATTTCGTCGCAGCGCCACCTATCGGCGACAGGCTAAAGGCGTGTCATCTACATGAGGCCTTTTCTGGCAGGAGATTCATCAGATGAACACCGAGGTCACAAGGTCACTGCCTGACAGCCTGGTGAAGCCTGTTGATGGACCATGATGCAGGAAAAGCGCACGTGGTGGGCGTGGCCTGGCGGCGAATGCTCAGGCCTCGCCGTTTACAAAGAAAGGGTCATCATTCGCCCGCAGAAGGTCGCATGTGCTTGAAAACTCATAAGGGGGGGCAGATTCCAGGCCTGAGGGCCTTGGTGGGGCCCCCATTTCAAACCAAGCCAAATTGACTCACTAGCGCCACCTACAAGTTTTAAAATAATTATCCCTCGCCTCCCGTTGCACGTATGGGCATGATTTTCGGAGGAGACATCACTCGTGACAGGACGCACAAAAAAGTCTCAAAAACCCATGTTCTAAAACCAACAGGAAGTCCGCCATTTTAGGTGGCGGCGGCCATTTGGGGGAGGATGTAGGGGTCGTATCTCGACGAACTCCTCCTAGGGGGTTTGACCGAATGAGTCCGTTGTAGCATCAACGGACACTAGACGGATGGCCCACGTTAAATTGCGAAGGATTTTGGGCTGCTACTTAGGATGTGGGCGTGGCACGCCACCAAACTTTTACTTTAACCTTAACTTTTACCTTACCTGGCCCTGCCTGGTGTCTGGCCTTGCCTTGAAGCAATGTACATCAAAGTCAATACACAGTTTGACTGACAGACTGATGATGTCAGTCGATGGACTATGATGTGTGTAAAGCACATGTGGTGGGCGTGGCCACGGCGAATGGTCAGCCTTCGCCATTGACCATCGAAGGCTCATATTTTGCCCGCAGAAGGTCACAGGCTGCTGAAATCTTACACGTAAGGTCAGAATCCAGGCCTGAGCGCCCTGGTGGTGCTCCCATGTGACACCAATCTAAATTGACACACTAGCGCCACCTAGAAGTTTCAATTCATTATCCCTCGCCACCCGTGGCACGTATCACTATGATTTTCGGTGGAGACGTCTATCATGACAGGACGCACCTAACGCTCCAGAACCCATGTTCAAAACACAGCGCCACCAACTGGTGGAAATGTATATCTGCCGTAACTTCCTTATACATGGTCGGATCGTCTCCAATTTTTTTTTGGGTGGGTTCGGTCACCCTCCAGTCTGTGACTGTGTGTGTATATAGACACTATAGCGCCACCAACTGGTGGAAATGTATATCTGCCGTAACTTCCTGATTCATGGTCAGATTGTCTTGAAATTTTTTTTGGTGTGTTGGGTCAATCTCTGGTCTGTTATACTGTGTGTACATAGACTGTATAGCGCCACCAACTGGTGGAAATGTATATCACCTGTAACTTCCTTCCACATGGTCGGATCGTCTCCAAATTTTTTTGGGTGGGTTCGGTCACCCTCCAGTCTGTGACCGTGTGTGTATATAGATTCTATAGCGCCACCAACTGGTGGAAATGTATATCTGCTGTAACTTCCTGATTCATGGTCAGATTGTCTTGAAATTTTTTTTGGTGTGTTGGGTCAATCTCTGGTCTGTTATACTGTGTGTACATAGACTCTATAGCGCCACCAACTGGTGAAAATGTATATAGCCGTCACTTCCTTCCACATGGTCGGATCGGCCCCAAATTTTTTCTGGTGGTCTGGGGTACCCTCTGGTCTATGACTGTGTGTGTACATACACTATAGCGCCACCAACTGGTGGAAATGTATATCTGCCGCAACGTCCTTCCACATGGTCGGATCAGTCCCAAATTTTTTCTGGTGGTTTGGGGTACCCTCTGGTCTATGACTGTGTGTGTACATAGACTGTATAGCGCCACCAACTGGTGAAAATGTATATCTGCCGTAACTTCCTTATGCATGGTCGGATCGTCTCCACAGTTTTTTTGCTGGGTTGGGTCACCCTCCACTCTGTGACCGGGTGTGTATATAGACTCTATAGCGCCACCAACTGGTGAAAATGTATATCTGCCCTAACTTCCTCCCACATGGTCGGATCGGCCCGAATTTTTTTCCGGTGGTTCGAGGTACCCTCTGGTCTATGACAGTGTGTGTACATACGCTATAGCGCCACCAACTGGTGGAAATGTATATCTGCCGTAACTTCCTTCCGCACGGTCGGATCGGCACCTAATTTTTTCTGGTGGTTCGGGGTACCCTCCGGTCCGTTACCGTGTGGGCGCATAGACTGTATAGCGCCACCCACAGGCGGAAATGTATATCCGCCGCAAGTACCTACCGCACGGTCCGATCGTTGGGAATTTTTTTATGGCTGTTCGTGGCGTCGGACGGGACGTGACCGCGCACCCGCCTCGCCGCCGGCGTCGCCCCCTCCTGGCGGAAAATTGCAAGTGCCGTAACTCCCTTACCGCTTATCCCATCGCCGCGGTTTTTCGTACGGCGCGTCCGCGCGCCCGTCCGGACACGCGCGCACCCCCGACCCGCGCGTACCCCCGACCCGCGCGTACCCCCGACCGCGTCGGGGTGCTCGAGCCCGCTCATCACTGCTTGCAGTTTTAATTATTATTATTATTATTATTCTGACGAAATGACGGCCTTTTTGAGGGCCTGAACATGCCCGAAAACTCACCAAATTTGGCGAGCGCATCAGGTCTGGCGAAAAATTTGATATTTTATGGCTTTCAAATATAATGTCCCAAAATTGGCTCTCTAGCGCCACCTTGAATTTTAAAAAAAATTAGCCCCCGCCACCACTTTCACCGATCGTCACGAAACTTGGTGGAGACGTCTATCGTGACAGGACGGACCAAAAAGTCTCAAGAACCCATATTGGAAAAAGAACAGGAAGTCGGCCATTTTGGATGGCGCCGGCCTTTTTCGGGCCAGAAGTTGGGGTCGTATCTCGACGAACTCCTCCTAGGGGGTTTGACCGAATGAGTCCGTTGTTGCATCAACGGACACTAGACGGATGGCCGACGTTAAATTGCGAAGGATTTTGGGATATTCCATACGATGTGGGCGTGGCACGCCCCCAAATTTTGCCCTTTTTCATCTGTCCGGGCCTTGCACGCTGAGCGTAACTGTAGACGTGAATAACTTGGCTCCACGTGGTCAGATCTTCATCATACTTGGTACATGTGATCATGTTCCCGCCCCAAAGGTCCCCGTAGGTCACTTCCTGATTTCGTCGCAGCGCCACCTATTGGCGACAGGCTAAAGACGTGTCATCTACATGAGGCCTTTTCTGGCAGGAGATTCATCAGATGAACACCGAGGTCACAAGGTCACTGCCTGACAGCCTGGTGAAGCCTGTTGATGGAGCATGATGCAGGAAAAGCGCATGTGGTGGGCGTGGCCTGGCGGCGAATGCTCAGGCCTCGCCGTTTACAAAGAAAGGGTCATCATTCGCCCGCAGAAGGTCGCATGTGCTTGAAAACTCATAAGGGGGGGCAGATTCCAGGCCTGAGGGCCCTGGTGGGGCCCCCATTTGAAACCAAGCCAAATTGACTCACTAGCGCCACCTACGAGTTTTAAAATAATTATCCCTCGCCTCCCGTTGCACGTATGGGCATGATTTTCGGAGGAGACATCACTCGTGACAGGACGCACAAAAAAGTCTCAAGAACCCATGTTCAAAAACCAACAGGAAGTCCGCCATTTTAGGTGGCGGCGGCCATTTGGGGGAGGATGTAGGGGTCGTATCTCGACGAACTCCTCCTAGGCGGTTTGACCGAATGAGTCCGTTGTAGCATCAACGGACACTAGACGGATGGCCCACGTTAAATTGCGAAGGATTTTGGGCTGCTACTTAGGATGTGGGCGTGGCACGCCACCAAACTTTTACTTTAACCTTAACTTTTACCTTATCTGGCCCTGCCTGGTGTCTGGCCTTGCCTTGAAGCAATGTACATCAAAGTCAATACACAGTTTGACTGACAGACTGATGATGTCAGTTGATGGACTGTGATGTGTATAAAGCACATGTGGTGGGCGTGGCCACGGCGAATGGTCAGCCTTCGCCATTGACCATCGAAGGCTCATATTTTGCCCGCAGAAGGTCACAGGCTGCTGAAATCTTACACGTAAGGTCATAATCCAGGCCTGAGCGCCCTGGTGGTGCTCCCATGTGACACCAATCTAAATTGACACACTAGCGCCACCTAGAAGTTTCAATTCATTATCCCTCGCCACCCGTGGCACGTATCACTATGATTTTCGGTGGAGACGTCTATCATGACAGGACGCACCTAACGCTCCAGAACCCATGTTCAAAACACAGCGCCACCAACTGGTGGAAATGTATATCACCTGTAACTTCCTTCCACATGGTCGGATCGTCTCCAATTTTCTTTGGGTGGGTTCGGTCACCCTCCAGTCTGTGACTGTGTGTGTACATCGACTCTATAGCGCCACAACTGGTGGAAATGTATATCAGCTGTAACTTCCTTCCACATGGTCGGATCTGCCCCCAATTTTTTCTGGTGGTTTGGGGTACCCTCTTGTCTATGACTGTGTGTGTACATAGACTCTATAGCGCCACCAACTGGTGGAAATGTATATAGCTGTAACTTCCTTCCACATGGTCCGATCGTCTCTAAAGTTTTTTTTTGGTCAGTCGGGTCACCCTCCACTCTTTGAATCTGCGTGTCCATAGACTCTATAGCGCCACCAACTGGCGGAAATGTATATCTGCCGTAACTTCCTCCCACATGGTCGGATCTGCCCGAATTTTTTTCCAGTGGTTCGGGGTACCCTCTGGTCTATGACAGTGTGTGTACATAGACTCTATAGCACCACCAACTGGTGAAAATGTATATCTGCCGTAACTTCCTTCCACATGGTCGGATCGGTCCCAAATTTTTTCTGGTGGTTTGGGGTACCCTCTAGTCTATGACTCTTTGTGTACATAGACTCTATAGCGCCACCAACTGGTGGAAATGTATATAGCCGTAACTTCCTTCCACATGGTCGGATCGTCTCTAAAATTTTTTTGGGTCGGTCGGGTCACCCTCCACTCTTTGAATCTGCGTCTCCATAGCCTCTATAGCGCCACCAACTGGTGGAAATGTATATCAGCTGTAACTTCCTTCCACATGGTCGTATCGGTCCCAAAATTTTTTGCTGGGTTAGGTCACCCTCCACTCTGTGACTGGGTGTGTACATAGACTCTATTGCGCCACCAACTGGTGAAAATGTATATCTTCCGTGACTTCCTTCCACATAGTCGGATCGGTCCCAAATTTTTTCTGGTGGTTTGGGGTACCCTCTGGTCTATGACTGTGTGTGTACATAGACTCTATAGCGCCACCAACTGGTGAAAATGTATATAGCCGTAACTTCCTTCCACATGGTCGGATAGTCTCTAAATTTTTTTTGGTCGGTCGGGTCACCCTCCACTCTTTGAATCTGCGTGTCCATAGACGCTATAGCGCCACCAACTGGTGGAAATGTATATCTGCCGTAACTTCCTCCCACATGGTCGGATCTGCCCGAATTTTTTTCCGGTGGTTCGGGGTACCCTCTGGTCTATGACAGTGTGTATACATACGCTATAGCGCCACCAACTGGTGGAAATGTATATCAGCCGTAACTTCCTTCCGCACGGTCGGATCGGCACCTAATTTTTTCTGGTGGTTCAGGGTACCCTCCGGTCCGTTACCGTGTGGGCGCATAGACTGTATAGCGCCACCCACAGGCGGAAACGTATATCCGCCGCAAGTATCTACCGCACGGTCCGATTGTCGCGAATTTTTTTATGGCGGTTCGGGGTGTCGGACGGGACGTGACCGCGCACCTTGCCGCCGGCGTCGCCCCCTCCTGGCGGAAAATTGCAAGTGCCGTAACTCCCTTACCGCTTATCCCATCGCCGCAGTTTTTCGAACGGCGTGTCCGCGCGCCCGTCCGGACACGCGCGCGCCCCCGACCTGCGCGTACCCCCGACCCGCGCGTACCCCCGACCCGCGCGTACCCCCGACCCGCGCGTACCCCCGACCGCGTCGGGGTGCTCGAGCCCGCTCATCACTGCTTGCAGTTTTAATTATTATTATTATTATTATTCTTCCGCGCCTTTGAGCGCCATTTTGAGGGCCTTAACATGCCCGAAAACTCACCAAATTTGGCGAGCGCATCAGGTCTGGCGAAAAATTTGATATTTTATGGGTTACAAATATAATGTTCCAAAATTGGCTCTCTAGCGCCACCTTGAATTTTAAAAAAAATTAGCCCCCGCCACCAGTTTCACCGATCGTCACGAAACTTGGTGGAGACGTCTATCGTGACAGGACGGACCAAAAAGTCTCAAGAACCCATATTGGAAAACGAACAGGAAGTCGGCCATTTTGGATGGCGACGGCCTTTTTCGGGCCAGAAGTTGGGGTCGTATCTCGACGAACTCCTCCTAGGGGGTTTGACCGAATGAGTCCGTTGTTGCATCAACGGACACTAGACGGATGGCCGACGTTAAATTGCGAAGGATTTTGGGATATTCCATACGATGTGGGTGTGGCACGCCCCCAAATTTTGCCCTTTTTCATCTGTCCGGGCCTTGCACGCTGAGCGTAACTGTAGACGTGAATAACTTGGCTCCACGTGGTCAGATCTTCATCATACTTGGTACATGTGATCATGGCCCCGCCCCGAATGTCCCCGTAGGTCACTTCCTGATTTCGTCGCAGCGCCACCTATTGGCGACAGGCTAAATGCGTGTCATCTACATGAGGCCTTTTCTGGCAGGAGATTCATCAGATGAACACCGAGGTCACAAGGTCACTGCCTGACAGCCTGGTGAAGCCTGTTGATGGACCATGATGCAGGAAAAGCGCACGTGGTGGGCGTGGCCTGGCGGCGAATGCTCAGGCCTCGCCGTTTACAAAGAAAGGGTCATCATTCGCCCGCAGAAGGTCGCATGTGCTTGAAAACTCATAAGGGGGGGCAGATTCCAGGCCTGAGGGCCCTGGTGGGGCCCCCATTTGAAACCAAGCCAAATTGACTCACTAGCGCCACCTACAAGTTTTAAAATAATTATCCCTCGCCTCCCGTTGCACGTATGGGCATGATTTTCGGAGGAGACATCACTCGTGACAGGACGCACAAAAAAGTCTCAAGAACCCATGTTCAAAAACCAACAGGAAGTCGGCCATTTTAGGTGGCGGCGGCCATTTGGGGGAGGATGTATCTCGACGAACTCCTCCTAGGGGGTTTGACCGAATGAGTCCGTTGTAGCATCAACGGACACTAGACGGATGGCCCACGTTAAATTGCGAAGGATTTTGGGCTGCTACTTAGGATGTGGGCGTGGCACGCCACCAAACTTTTACTTTAACCTTAACTTTTACCTTATCTGGCCCTGCCTGGTGTCTGGCCTTGCCTTGAAGCAATGTACATCAAAGTCAATACACAGTTTGACCGACAGACTGATGATGTCAGTTGATGGACTATGATGTGTGTAAAGCACATGTGGTGGGCGTGGCCACGGCGAATGGTCAGCCTTCGCCATTGACCATCGAACTCTCATATTTTGCCCGCAGAAGGTCACAGGCTGCTGAAATCTTACACGTAATTTCATAATCCAGGCCTGAGCGCCCTGGTGGTGCTCCCATGTGACACCAATCTAAATTGACACACTAGCGCCACCTAGAAGTTTCAATTCATTATCCCTCGCCACCCGTGGCACGTATCACTATGATTTTCGGTGGAGACGTCTATCATGACAGGACGCACCTAACGCTCCAGAACCCATGTTCAAAACACAGCGCCACCAACTGGTGGAAATGTATATCACCTGTAACTTCCTTCCACATGGTCGGATCGTCTCCAATTTTCTTTGGGTGGGTTCGGTCACCCTCCAGTCTGTGACTGTGTGTGTACATCGACTCTATAGCGCCACAACTGGTGGAAATGTATATCAGCTGTAACTTCCTTCCACATGGTCGGATCTGCCCCCAATTTTTTCTGGTGGTTTGGGATACCCTCCGGTCTATGACTGGGTGTGTACATAGACTCTATAGCGCCACCAACTGGTGAAAATGTATATCTGCCGTAACTTCCTCCCACTTGGTCCGATCTGCCCAAATTTTTTTCTGGTGGTTTGGGGTACCCTCTGGTCTATGACTGTGTGTGTACATACACTATAGCGCCACCAACTGGTGGAAATGTATATCAGCTGTAACTTCCTTCCACATGGTCGCATCAGCCCCAAATTTTTTGTGGTGGTTTGGGGTACCCTCTGGTCTATGACTGTGTGTGTACATAGACTGTATAGCGCCACCAACTGGTGGAAATGTATATCTGCCGTAACTTTCTCCCACATGGTCGGATCTGCCCCAAATTTTTTCTGGTGTTTCGGGGTACCCTCTGGTCTATGACTGTGTGTATACATAGACTCTCTAGCGCCACCAACTGGTGGAAATGTATATAGCCATAACTTCCTTCCACATGGTCGCATCGTCTCTAAATTTTTTTTGGTGGTTCGGGGTACCCTCTGGTCTATGACTGTGTGTATAGATAGACTCTCTAGCGCCACCAACTGGTGAAAATGTATATCTGTCGTCACTTCCTCCCACTTGATCCGATCTGCCCAAATTTTTTTCTGGTGGTTTGGGGTACCCTCTGGTCTATGACTGTGTGTGTACATACACTATAGCGCCACCAACTGGTGGAAATGTATATCAGCTGTAACTTCCTTCCACATGGTCGCATCGGACCCAAATTTTTTTCTGGTTGTTTGGGGTACCCTCTGGTCTATGACAGTGTGTGTACATACGCTATAGCGCCTCCAACTGGTGGATATGTATATCAGCTGTAACTTCCTTCCACATGGTCGGATCGGTCCCAAATTTTTTCTGATGGTTCGGGGTACCCTCTGGTCTATGACTGTGTGTATACATAGACTCTATAGCGCCACCAACTGGTGGAAATGTATATAGCCGTAACTTCCTTTCACATGGTCGGATCGTCTCTAAATTTTTTCGGGTCGGTCGGGTCACCCTCCACTCTTTGAATCTGCGTGTCCATAGACTCTAGAGCGCCACCAACTGGTGGAAATGTATATCTGCCGTAACTTCGTCCCACATGGTCGGATCTGCCCGAATTTTTTTCTGGTGGTTCGGGGTACCCTTTGGTCTATGACAGTGTGTGTACATACGCTATAGCGCCACCAACTGGTGGAAATGTATATCAGCCGTAACTTCCTTCCGCACGGTCGGATCGGCACCTAATTTTTTCTGGTGGTTCGGGGTACCCTCCGGTCCGTTACCGTGTGGACGCATAGACTGTATAGCGCCACCCACAGGCGGAAACGTATATCCGCCGCAAGTACCTACCGCACGGTCCGATCGTCGTGAATTTTTTTATGGCGGTTCGGGGCACCGGACGGGACGTGACCGCGCACCAGCCTCGCCGCCGGCGTCGCCCCCTCCGGGCGGAAAATTGCAAGTGCCGTAACTCCCTTACCGCTTATCCCATCGTTGCGGTTTTCCGTACGGTGCGTCCGCGCGCCCGTCCGAACACGCGCGCGCCCCCGACCCGCGCGTACCCCCGACCCGCGCGTACCCCCGACCGCGTCGGGGTGCTCGAGCCCGCTCATCACTGCTTGCAGTTTTAATTATTATTATTATTATTATTATTCTGCCAACCGTCGGCCTTTTTGAGGGCCTCAACATGCCCGAAAACTCACCAAATTTGCTGAGCACATCAGGTCTGGCGAAAAATTTTATATTTTATGGGTTTCAAATATAATGTTCCAAAATTGGCTCTCTAGCGCCACCTTGAATTTTAAAAAAAATTAGCCCCCGCCACCAGTTTCACCGATCGTCACGAAACTTGGTGGAGACGTCTATCGTGACAGGACGGACCAAAAAGTCTCAAGAACCCATATTGGAAAACGAACAGGAAGTCGGCCATTTTGGATGGCGCCGGCCTTTTTTGGGCCAGAAGTTGGGGTCGTATCTCGACGAACTCCTCCTAGGGGGTTTGACCGAATGAGTCCGTTGTTGCATCAACGGACACTAGACGGCTGGCCGACGTTAAATTGCGAAGGATTTTGGGATATTCCATACGATGTGGGCGTGGCACGCCCCCAAATTTTGCCCTTTTTCATCTGCCCGGGCCTTGCACGCTGAGCGTAACTGTAGACGTGAATAACTTGCCTCCACATGGTCAGATCTTCATCATACTTGGTACATGTGATCATGGCCCCGCCCCGAAGGTCCCTGTAGGTCACTTCCTGATTTCGTCGCAGCGCCACCTATTGGCGACAGGCTAAAGGCGTGTCATCTACATGAGGCCTTTTCTGGCAGGAGATTCATCAGATGAACACCGAGGTCACAAGGTCACTGCCTGACAGCCTGGTGAAGCCTGTTGATGGACCATGATGCAGGAAAAGCGCACGTGGTGGGCGTGGCCTGGCGGCGAATGCTCAGGCCTCGCCGTTTACAAAGAAAGGGTCATCATTCGCCCGCAGAAGGTCGCATGTGCTTGAAAACTCATAAGGAGGGGCAGATTCCAGGCCTGAGGGCCCTGGTGGGGCCCCCATTTGAAACCAAGCCAAATTGACTCACTAGCGCCACCTACAAGTTTTAAAATAATTATCCCTCGCCTCCCGTTGCATGTATGGGCATGATTTTCGGAGGAGACATCACTCGTGACAGGACGCACAAAAAAGTCTCAAGAACCCATGTTCAAAAACCAACAGGAAGTCGGCCATTTTAGGTGGCGGCGGCCATTTGGGGGAGGATGTAGGGGTCGTATCTCGACGAACTCCTCCTAGGGGGTTTGACCGAATGAGTCCGTTGTAGCATCAACGAACACTAGACGGATGGCCCACGTTAAATTGCGAAGGATTTTGGGCTGCTACTTAGGATGTGGGCGTGGCACGCCACCAAACTTTTACTTTAACCTTAACTTTTACCTTATCTGGCCCTGCCTGGTGTCTGGCCTTGCCTTGAAGCAATGTCCATCAAAGTCAATACACAGTTTGACTGACAGACTGATGATGTCAGTCGATGGACTATGATGTGTGTAAAGCACATGTGGTGGGCGTGGCCACGGCGAATGGTCAGCCTTCGCCATTGACCATCGAAGGCTCATATTTCGCCCGCAGAAGGTCACAGGCTGCTGAAATCTTACACGTAAGGTCATAATCCAGGCCTGAGCGCCCTGGTGGTGCTCCCATGTGACACCAATCTAAATTGACACACTAGCGCCACCTAGAACTTTCAATTCATTATCCCTCGCCACCCGTGCCACGCATCACTATGATTTTCGGTGGAGACGTCTATCATGACAGGACGCACCTAACGCTCCAGAACCCATGTTCAAAACACAGCGCCACCAACTGGTGGAAATGTATATCTGCCGTAACTTCCTGATTCATGGTCAGATTGTCTTGAAATTTTTTTTGATGTGTTGGGTTAATCTCTGGTCTGTTATACTGTGTGTACATAGACTGTATAGCGCCACCAACTGGTGGAAATGTACATCAGCTGTAACTTCCTTCCACATGGTCGGCTCGGCCCCAAATTTTTTCTGGTGGTTTGGGGTACCCTCTGGTCTATGACTGTGTGTGTACATAGACTGTGTAGCGCCACCAACTGGCGAAAATGTATATCTGCCGCAACTTCCTTATGCATGGTCGGATCAACTCCACATTTTTTTGGCTGGGTTGGGTCAATCTCTGGTCTGTTATACTGTGTGTACATAGACGCTGTAGCGCCACCAACTGGTGGAAATGTATATCAGCTGTATCTTCCTCCCACATGGTCGGATCTGCCCAATTTTTTTTCTGGTGGTTCGGGGTACCCTCTGGTCTATGACAGTGTGTGTAACTCCCTTACCGCTTATCCGATCGCCGCGGTTTTTCGTACGGCGCGTCCGCACACCCGCCCGGTCACGCGCGCGCCCCCGATCCGCGCGTACCCCCGACCCGCGCGTACCCCCGACCGCGTCGGGGTGCTCGAGCCCGCTCATCACTGCTTGCAGTTTTAATTATTATTATTATTAGGGCTCGAGCACTGACCAGTGCGAAAGCCCTATTGTAATCGTTCCGTTTCTTTTTCTTATTATTATTATTATTATTATTCTTCCGCGCCTTTGGGCGCCATTTTGAGGGCCTTAATATGCCCGAAAACTCACCAAATTTGCCAAGCGCATCAGGTCTGGCGAAAAATTTGATATTTTATGGGTTTCAAATATAATGTTCCAAAATTGGCTCTCTAGCGCCACCTTGAATTAAAAAAAAAATTGGCCCCCGCCACCAGTTTCATCGATCGTCACGAAACTTGGTGGAGACGTCTATCGTGACAGGACGGACCAAAAAGTCTCAAGAACCCATATTGCAAAATGAACAGGAAGTCGGCCATTTTGGATGGCGGCGGCCTTTTTCGGGCCAGGAGTAGGGGTCGTATCTCGACGAACTCCTCCTAGGGGGTTTGACCGAATGAGTCCGTTGTTACATCAACGGACACTAGACGGATGGCCGACGTTAAATTGCGAAGGATTTTGGGATATTCCATACGATGTGGGCGTGGCACGCCCCCAAATTTTGCCCTTTTTCATCTGTCCGGGCCTTGCACGCTGAGCGTAACTGTAGACGTGAATAACTTGGCTCCACGTGGTCAGATCTTCATCATACTTGGTACATGTTATCATGTTCCCGCCCCGAAGGTCCCCGTAGGTCACTTCCTGATTTTGTCGCAGCGCCACCTATTGGCGACAGGCTAAAGGCGTGTCATCTACATGAGGCGTTTTCTGGCAGGAGATTCATCAGATGAACACCGAGGTCACAAGGTCACTGCCTGACAGCCTGGTGAAGCCTGTTGATGGAGCATGATGCAGGAAAAGCGCATGTGGTGGGCGTGGCCTGGCGGCGAATGCTCAGGCCTCGCCGTTTACAAAGAAAGGGTCATCATTCGCCCGCAGAAGGTCGCATGTGCTTGAAAACTCATAAGGGGGGGCAGATTCCAGGCCTGAGGGCCCTGGTGGGGCCCCCATTTGAAACCAAGCCAAATTGACTCACTAGCGCCACCTACAAGTTTTAAAATAATTATCCCTCGCCTCCCGTTGCACGTATGGGCATGATTTTCGACGGAGACATCACTCGTGACAGGACGCACAAAAAAGTCTCAAGAACCCATGTTCTAAAACCAACAGGAAGTCCGCCATTTTAGGTGGCGGCGGCCATTTGGGGGCGGCAGTAGAGGTCGTATCTCGACGAACTCCTCCTAGGGGGTTTGACCGAATGAGTCCGTTGTAGCATCAACGGACTCTAGACGGATGGCCCACGTTAAATTGCGAAGGATTTTGGGCTGCTACTTAGGATGTGGGCGTGGCACGCCACCAAACTTTTACTTTAACCTTAACTTTTACCTTATCTGGCCCTGCCTGGTGTCTGGCCTTGCCTTGAAGCAATGTACATCAAAGTCAATACACAGTTTGACTGACAGACTGATGATGTCAGTCGATGGACTATGATGTGTGTAAAGCACATGTGGTGGGCGTGGCCACGGCGAATGGTCAGCCTTCGCCATTGACCATCGAAGGCTCATATTTTGCCCGCAGAAGGTCACAGGCTGCTGAAATCTTACACGTAAGGTCAGAATCCAGGCCTGAGCGCCCTGGTGGTGCTCCCATGTGACACCAATCTAAATTGACACACTAGCGCCACCTAGAACTTTCAATTCATTATCCCTCGCCACCCGTGGCACGTATCACTATGATTTTCGGTGGAGACGTCTATCATGACGGGACGCACCTAACGCTCCAGAACCCATGTTCAAAACACAGCGCCACCAACTGGTGGAAATGTATATCACCTGTAACTTCCTTCCACATGGTCGGATCTGCCCCAATTTTTTTCTGGTGGTTTGAGGTACCCTCTGCTCGATGACAGTGTGTGTGCATACACTATAGCGCCACCAACTGGTGGAAATGTATATCAGCTGTAACTTCCTTCCACATGGTCGCATCGGCCCCAAATTTTTTCTGGTGGTTTGGGGTACCCTCTGGTCTATGACTGTGTGTTTACATAGACTGTATAGCGCCACCAACTGGTGGAAATGTATATCTGCCGTAACTTTCTCCCACATGGTTGGATCTGCCCGAATTTTTTTCTGGTGGTTCGGGGTACCCTCTGGTCTATGACAGTGTGTACATACGCTATAGCGCCTCCAACTGGTGGAAATGTATAACAGCTGTAACTTCCTTCCACATGGTCGGATCAGTCCCAAATTTTTTCTGGTGGTTCGGGGTACCCTCTGGTCTATGACTGTGTGTATACATAGACTCTATAGCGCCACCAACTGGTGAAAATGTATATCTGCCGTAACTTCCTTCTGCACGGTTGGATCGGCACCTAATTTTTTCTGGTGGTTCGGGGTACCCTCCGGTCCGTTACCGTGTGGGCGCATAGACTGTATAGCGCCACCCACAGGCGGAAACGTATATCCGCCGCAAGTACCTACCGCACGGTCCGATCGTCGCAAATTTTTTTATGGCGGTTCGGGGCGCCGGACGGGACGTGACCACGCACCCGCCTCGCCGCCGGCGTCGCCCCCTCCTGGCGGAAAATTGCAAGTGCCGTAACTCCCTTACCGCTTATCCCATCTCCGCGGTTTTTCGTACGGCGCATCCGCGCGCCCGTCCGGACACGCGCGCGCCCCCGACCCGCGCGTATCCCCGACCCGCGCGTACCCCCGACCGCGTCGGGGTGCTCGAGCCCGCTCATCACTGCTTGCAGTTTTAATTATTATTATTATTATTATTATTCTGCCGATTCGACGGCCATTTTGAGGGCCTGAACATGCCCGAAAACTCACCAAATTTTGCAAGCGCGTCAGGTCTGCCGAAAATTTCGATCTGGTGGGGGTCCCGAAAACAATGTTCCAAAATTGACTCTCTAGCGCCACCTTTTATTTTTGAAAAAATTGGCCCCCGACACCAGTTTCACCTATCGTCACGAAACTTTGTGGAGACGTCTATCGTGACAGGACGGACCAAAAAGTCTCAAGAACCCATATTGTAAAACGAACAGGAAGTCGGCCATTTTAGGTGGCGCCGGCCTTTTTCGGGCCAGAAGTTGGGGTCGTATCTCGACGAACTCCTCCTAGGGGGTTTGACCGAATGAGTCCGTTGTTGCATCAACGGACACTAGACGGCTGGCCGACGTTAAATTGCGAAGGATTTTGGGATATTCCATACGATGTGGGCGTGGCACGCCCCCAAATTTTGCCCTTTTTCATCTGCCCGGGCCTTGCACGCTGAGCGTAACTGTAGACGTGAATAACTTGCCTCCACATGGTCAGATCTTCATCATACTTGGTACATGTGATCATGGCCCCGCCCCGAAGGTCCCCGTAGGTCACTTCCTGATTTCGTCGCAGCGCCACCTATTGGCGACAGGCTAAAGGCGTGTCATCTACATGAGGCCTTTTCTGGCAGGAGATTCATCAGATGAACACCGAGGTCACAAGGTCACTGCCTGACAGCCTGGTGAAGCCTGTTGATGGACCATGATGCAGGAAAAGCGCACGTGGTGGGCGTGGCCTGGCGGCGAATGCTCAGGCCTCGCCGTTTACAAAGAAAGGGTCATCATTCGCCCGCAGAAGGTCGCATGTGCTTGAAAACTCATAAGGGGGGGCAGATTCCAGGCCTGAGGGCCCTGGTGGGGCCCCCATTTGAAACCAAGCCAAATTGACTCACTAGCGCCACCTACAAGTTTTAAAATAATTATCCCTCGCCTCCCGTTGCACGTATGGGCATGATTTTCGGAGGAGACATCACTCGTGACAGGACGCACAAAAAAGTCTCAAGAACCCATGTTCAAAAACCAACAGGAAGTCGGCCATTTTAGGTGGCGGCGGCCATTTGGGGGAGGATGTAGGGGTCGTATCTCGACGAACTCCTCCTAGGGGGTTTGACCGAATGAGTCCGTTGTAGCATCAACGGACACTAGACGGATGGCCCACGTTAAATTGCGAAGGATTTTGGGCTGCTACTTATGATGTGGGCGTGGCACGCCACCAAACTTTTACTTTAACCTTAACTTTTACCTTATCTGGCCCTGCCTGGTGTCTGGCCTTGCCTTGAAGCAATGTACATCAAAGTGAATACACAGTTTGACTGACAGACTGATGATGTCAGTTGATGGACTGTGATGTGTGTAAAGCACATGTGGTGGGCGTGGCCACGGCGAATGGTCAGCCTTCGCCATTGACCATCGAAGGCTCATATTTCGCCCGCAGAAGGTCACAGGCTGCTGAAATCTTACACGTAAGGTCAGAATCCAGGCCTGAGCGCCCTGGTGGTGCTCCCATGTGACACCAATCTAAATTGACACACTAGCGCCACCTAGAAGTTTCAAATCATTATCCCTCGCCACCCGTTGCACGTATCACTATGATTTTCGGTGGAGAAGTCTATCATGACAGGACGCACCTAACGCTCCAGAACCCATGTTCAAAACACAGCGCCACCAACTGGTGGAAATGTATATCTGCTGTAACTTCCTCACGCATGGTCGGATCGTCTCCTAATTTTTTGGGTGGGTTCGGTCACCCTCCAGTCTGTGACTGTGTGTGTATATGGACTCTATAGTGCCACCAACTGGTGGAAATGTATATCTGCCATAACTTCCTGATTCATGGTCAGATTGTCTTGAAATTTTTTTGGTGTGTTGGGTCAATCTCTGGTCTGTTATACTGTGTGTACATAGACTCTATAGCGCCACCAACTGGTGAAAATGTATATCTGCCGTCACTTCCTCCCACTTGGTCCGATCTGCCCAAATTTTTTTCTGGTGGTTTGGGGTACCCTTTGGTCTATGACTGTGTGTGTACATACACTATAGCGCCACCAACTGGTGGAAATGTATATCAGCTGTAACTTCCTTCCACATGGTCGCATCGGCCCCAAATTTTTTCTGGTGGTTTGGGGTACCCTCTGGTCTATGACTGTGTGTGTACATAGACTGTATAGCACCACCAACTGGTGGAAATTTATATCTGCCGTAACGTTCTCCCAGATGGTCGGATCTGCCCGAATTTTTTTCTGGTGGTTCGGGGTACCCTCTGGTCTATGACAGTGTGTGTACATACGCTATAGCGCCTCCAACTGGTGGATATGTATATCAGCTGTAACTTCCTTCCACATGGTCGGATCGGTCCCAAATTTTTTCTGGTGGTTCGGGGTACCCTCTGGTCGATGACTGTGTGTATACATAGACTCTATAGCGCCACCAACCGGTGGAAATGTATATCTGCCGTAACTTCCTCCCACATGGTCGGATCTGCCCGAATTTTTTTCTGGTGGTTCGGGGTACCCTTTAGTCTATGACAGTGTGTGTACATACGCTATAGCGCCACCAACTGGTGGAAATGTATATCAGCCGTAACTTCCTTCCGCAGGGTCGGATCGGCACCTAATTTTTTCTGGTGGTTCGGGGTACCCTCCGGTCCGTTACCGTGTGGGCGCATAGACTGTATAGCGCCACCGACAGGCGGAAACGTATATCCGCCGCAAGTACCTACCGCACGGTCCGATCGTCGCAAATTTTTTTATGGCGGTTCGGGGCGCCGGACCGGACGTGACCGCGCACCAGCCTCGCCGCCGGCGTCGCCCCCTCCGGGCGGAAAATTGCAAGTGCCGTAACTCCCTTACCGCTTATCCCATCGTTGCGGTTTTTCGTACGGTGTGTCCGCGCGCCCGTCCGAACACGCGCGCGCCCCCGACCCGCGTGTACCCCCGACCCGCGCGTACCCCCGACCGCGTCGGGGTGCTCGAGCCCGCTCATCACTGCTTGCAGTTTTAATTAATATTGATTCCAACTTCACAAAAATTCACTTATTGCCGTCTGGAACCAGTTATCCATGATAAACAAGGGAGGACTAAAACTAAAACTTTTTTTCACCTTAATTACTATACTAAATATAGAATATAGAATATAACTCCCTTCACAGTTGCCGTTGCCGCTTGATGCTTTATCATCCATGGCTTCACGCCGTCATGGTTTTTCAAAATCCTTGCTTTTTCATGGCCTATTATTAGTCAAAAATATGCACATTGTATGTGTTATTGTGTTATAAAATATATTTTTATGTGTTGTAATGATATGTATTACTGTATACTGGTCACCAGGTGTCAGTAATGTTGCATTGATGAGATAATAGCCACTACAAAAAATACTTGGTGATAATGTGACTCTCCCTATACTGGTATGTGTGCGTCTCATATTTTATCTTGTTCTGTCACCTATATTGGGTAATATGAGTGTAAAGGTGACTATAGGGGTGTTATTTCCTGTCTTGGGGGCTCTAATAATGTTAAACACTGTACTTAGAAGGTCGTGAAGAAACCACATATAGTTGGTGGGTAGACAAATTATTTTTTTCAGATTAAAATGAACAAAGCATTATTAGAGCCCTGTAGACATGACAAAACACGACTATAGTCACATTTATACTCTTTTTATTTACAACATATTGCGCAACTGCTGGGTCTTGAGACACATGCTAACTCGCAAAATAGAGAGCTAGCAACCTAAACGGTAGCCTCCAAGTTATTTCCCTTAAACTTAAAAAAGCCAAAAAATTACCACTTCCACACGGATAGGGAGGATAACTATTAACAGTTATTTAACCTTTAACATGAACATTAATCAAACGTAATATTTTTTTCTGGGTACATGATGCCATACAGCATACATACATCAAACTTGCGTGGGCCGCACTAACATTAAACTTTCATATCAAGGCGGGGGCCTCAAACTAGTGTCCTGCGGGCCACATTTGGCCTGCGGGCCGCGTGTTTGAGACCCCTGCTCTAACTACTAAAATATAAAATTTTGGAATAAGGAATCTTATTGTGGAAATTCACTTTCACGTTTGTGTCTGGAACCAAATAACTGCAACAAACAACATGTGTTGTGTGTTTTGTCAGTAAGTTGTAGCAATTTGGCATCAGGCCACGTGAGCTTAAACAGGTCAGGTGCTTGTTGAGCTCCAGCCAAGAAGCAGGGAGCGCCTCCATTAAGTTAATTGTTGCACACACACACACTCACATAGACACACACACACATCTACGAATGGAGTGTTAAGTTGTGTAGTGTACCGCTGTTGATCCTGCAACGTAGCGCTTTCCTCCAAACAAAAAGACGGCTTACAGCTTGTTTGTTCTGTAATAATAATAATAATAATACATTTTATTTATATTGCACTTTACATTACAGAAATCTCAAAGTGCTACAAAGAAAGCATAAAACCTACAGTGAAGCGATAAAACAACACAACAAAAGGTATATATATATTTATAAAAAAAGGCTAAGAAAAGGCCTTTGTAAAAAGGTAAGTCTTTTCAATGTAAAACATTTCAATACTGAACAAATCTGAATACTGAACCAATCGCTTTAACAACATCATGCACTTTCTTTTTTTCATATAGAACATCGTCCTTCTTGGATAGTCCACATTTCCCTCACTAATTATTGTCTCTTCTCATTATCTTTGTGCTTAGTACTTACTGCACCAAAGGGCAAAGATTATTTGTTACAGGTTGATGATTAACAACCAAGATGCCTTCAGGCGCTGCTGTGAAAAGTCAACACAAAGACATGAATTAATAGTAAGAGCATAGGTTTGCCTTGTTCAAATAGCAGGGTCAGCGTGATGGTTCTGTCTGTTGGAGTAGAAAACACAGACTTGATGCTGTCCTCCTACAGATGCTGAATATGTTTGCATGTTAAACAGCACATTCAGGGCGATGACGCCCACCAATCTTCTCATGTAAATGTATACTTTAAAAAACTGTCGGTTTGTCACTGCTCAAAAATCATATCCATGATTACATTCAAACGCACACAAAGAAGAAATATAAACTAAAACGTTTATACCATTATTATCCTTGTGTATCCTTATGTATTCGGATCTTATTACAGGTGTACCTAATGTTGTGGCCGAGTAGGTGCTCGAGGACAGACCCCTGGGGGACACCAACGCAGTGAGAGGAGGTGAGTTGTGTGTTGGCACACGTCAGCCTCATTGCATGGCACAGATGTGCGTGTTATGTGAAGCGCCAGCGCTAACTGGCGCTAATTGCTCACTAATTGTGGGCAGAATGGTGGAAACACTCGCAGTCATTATGAAGTCATTTTCAGTGTGTGTAATGACTCAAGGGCTGCTAATTCACTGGACGTATATATATATGTGTATAAATATAAGATATAGATGAATAAATGAATGATTATAACACATTGAATCATTGATTGATTCACACTTTACAAGACGCAAAAGTTGTCTTTCCACACGCCGCGGAAGAAGAGGAAGAATTTCCCTTGCGGCGTACGCTCGTAAAATGGTCTTAAAGAAGTATGCCACCTGACGACAACATAAAAATAGGTTTTAAAACAACAACCTGCTTTCACTGCTGGCTAACAATCCGTATGTGTCTCAACTACTGAAGCAAATACAGGCAGTGAAATATCAAATCACAATATTACAACTTTTAAAAACATTACATATGTTTTCTTTCCCTCATAAATATGTACAGTATTTTCTTAAAAATTTGATTTTCTTTCACATTAGAATACAACTTTATTCTTTTAATATTTTGATTTTTTTCTGTAAATTTACAGCAGTTTTTTGCATTTCTGCTGTTTTTTATTAGAATGAACGAATATAAGTTCCTCTGAAAAAAATTACAACTTTATTCATTCATTCATCCATCCATCTATTTTGTACCACATATCTTCACAAGGGTCTTCACAAGCCTATCCCAGCTGTCTTTGGGCGAGAGGCGGGGTACACCCTGGACTGGTGGCCAGCCAATCACAGGGCACATATAGACAAACAACCATTCACACTCACATTCATACCTATGGACAATTTGGAGTCACCAATTAACCTAGCATGTTTTTGGAATGTGGGTGGAAACGGGAGGGCCTCTCAGTATATTAATTAAAAACTTTAGGATATTAAAATGATGTTATTGTTTTTGATATTACATTATTCATGGAAACAAAGGTTTTTTTCTTCTATGACAATTTTTTCTTTTAATATTTTTACTTTATTCCATTTATTTTGTTGCTGTTTTGCTGTTAAGTTATATTTTTAGAATAAAAAAACTGCCATGGGCCATTCATTTTCTATGTCGCTTATCCTCATCAGCTGACTTCAGGCGAGAGGCGGGGTACACCCTGGACTGGTCACCAGCCCATCACAGAACTTAAATCTATAAAATGAAATAATGATAGATATCCAAGTAGTACTCTGTGACTCCCAATGTTTTTGTCTATATCTACCGTCTCTTCGCTGTCTCTCTTGTCTCATGTGTCACATTGGTCACATTGCATTAATGGCAACATTTAGGATGGGTTAATGTGCACAATCAGCAGGCTAATCGGGCGTAGGAAAGAAGCTCCTCTCTCTCCGTCAGTCGTGCATTATGAAAACTTTGTTGCACACGAGGACTAAGCTGCTCTGCCAGCGTTAATAAAGGTAGAAGACGTTCTTTAGCTCGTCTCCGTGTGCAAAAATGTTTTACTGTAGCATGTGACCACCTGTGCAGTCTAGTGGGAGCCAATCCTGTCTTTACAGAGATAATAATGTTCGAGGTTACACTCTATTGCATTTAAAGGGGACCTATTGTGCTTTTTGCATTTTTCTGACCTATAAATGTAGTTAGAATGTTGTATTCTTGTGTTGCATACGTGGTAAAACTGCCCCTTTGTTATGTCACAGAAGGGTGGACTTCCTTATATGGGCGTGTCTGCAAGCCAGATAAGGGCTCTGCCATCCCCAAAGCTGTACTTCCTCCGCCCTCCCCTAAGTTCTACTCCTCTATTTACTTCCTACTATGAAATCCAAAGAAATACAGGTGATTGGGTGCAGATTCTGGAAGAACTAGAAAGCTTTCTGTGCTGGTTTATTGTGTATAGCTGCTCTATAGGAGTCCACAACTCAATACAAAGGGCCGAAAATTGGTGTTATTGTAGATACTTGAGTTACATTCTGAGACCCTTAATGAAAATCTGTGACTAATGGACACACCCATGAAAATGCCTACTTTCCAAACTAGCAAATATCATAATATGCCTCACACACTTAATAAACACATTTTTCATTATAAAATGTATAGGTACTCACTACTAATGAATGATAATGAAAGGTGATCGATACTATTTGATCCACAGTCCGGCCTTAAGACTGTTTGTCAAGCTACTGTGACAAATGTAATGTCTCCACAATCCATCCGACTGCAGCTTTTCAGACTTTTCGGAAGAAAGCTGACCCTCGAAAGCGCTGCCATCTTGCACCGACGTCACATCGTTACGTTGTATATGTATGCTGTATTATAAGGCTGGACATTTTATGCTTTACTTTGACATATTTATGAATTATTACAGATTCAGGGTAAAGAAGATAGGGTTTCCGTGGAAAATAAAAATGGGATATTTTCAGAAAACACCATATACCCACAGAAAAATGAAAAAAATTATATTAATTCAATATATTTAATATATTAATATAGCCCCGCCTCTCACCCAAAGACAGCTGGGATAGAAAATGAATGAATTAATATTACATATATTATTATCATTCATTCATTCATTTTCTGCCGCTTATCCTCACAAGGGTCGCGGGGGGTGCTGGAACCTATCCCAGCTGTCTTCGGGCGAGAGGCGGGGTACACCCTGGACTGGTCACCAGCCAATCACAAGGCACATATAGACAAACAACCATTCACACTCACATTCATACCTATGGACAATTTGGAGTACCGGAGTACGCCCAGAAAACACCCGCACACACAATTTACAAGTCAGTTCATAAATGTTACAGTATGTTTGTTCAAATCATATCCATCATTTAATATTTTTTTATAAAAACAAATATGTTTTATTCTATTATTATAATGATTATTTATTTTGCAATTATATTTACAATTGTGCTTTAGATAACACAAGAAATTAAATTTATATAAATATGTTACATTAAATTAGATGTATTCTTTTATTACTGTGTGAGTATTTGAGGTAATATTTAATATTTTATCATATTTGACATAATATAATAAATTCAAATGACAAGAAATGGGTTAAATTCAATGGTTTATATTATTATTATTAATTTAAACAATAAAGAATATAAAAATACAAATGTATACTGTGTGTATATAAGTAAATAAAACGTATAAAGATACACAGACTACAGATTTGTTTGTATTTAAGATAACATGGTGCATACCATAAATTATTTACATTGAAAATAACAGTAAAAATCCATTGAGCATAAACATGTAAACATGGACTTCAGATATTAAACTGGTTATTCAAATAATCATATTTCTGCTCTACGGCGGTGGAGTGAAGCCAGACTATTCCTGCAGTGGCGTATTTATCTTTTTATGTGCTGGAGAGTTCTTGGCTTACTGCAGCTCAGAAGGATTACAGGCTGTTCTCACTTGTTGGGCTTCCCCCTTCAGCTCCCCAACCCTCCAAATCTCTTCAGCACCCCCCCCCCCCCACCCCAACAAAGCCAATTGTCCCTGTGCTAAGACACAGTGATATGTCTGTGTAGATTTATACACAGTGAAGCCTGAGGCTGAAATATAATCTTCATCCGTGCACAGAGCATCTCATAGGGCAACAATAACTCTGGGAGGTTTGCAGGGAAGGAGGGGCTGCAAAGTGGCGAGCATGCACGGTAATGGATACATACAGTATATCCACAAAGTATTCACAGTGCTCCACATTTTGTATTGTATATGTATTAAATACATTTTTCTCCTCAATATTCTACACAACACATCCCATAATCACAACATGAAGAATATGTTTTTGCAAATGTGCGACTTGAACCGTAGTCAATATCTCTCTCTCAACTAAGTTTGAGCAAAGATAGTGAATACATGTATACAATTATGCAATACAATATGTTAATATTATACAATATGTGATTTACCTTCCTTAGCATACGTATAGTGAGTGTTTACAAACACCGCCACATTCAAATGTTCCATATGAAATAATGGCTGCACATTTTTGAAATGAAATTGCCATATTGTAAAGATTATATGATGATTATTTGAACTTTTACTTCCTTAGGAGTAAATATTTCCAGCATGAAACCCACATGGCGACTACAGTCGTCCGCCCAGTGTTGAGACAGGACGCTGGCAGACAGATAAGAACAAAGAGGATCTTAAAACAACATTTAAACGCCCTTCGAGCTTTCAGATTAGCAGACTAAACATCGCGTGATCCGATGTGACATTGTTATACTCTCTACTAAAATCTAAGTGTTATTAAAAGTACTTAACTTGTACTAAAGAGCAATCAAAACAACACTTGTTTATTTATATTCATATTTCATATATTGTGTTCAGCAGTGCTTTTCAATTATTTTTTGTCATGCCCCCCTAAGGGACAGAATTTTACAAAAAAATTGTTTGCCTTTCTTATTTGAAATACTAGAGAAAGTGGCAATATTTATTAATTTATCTGTACTGTACAGACTGAACTTAAAAATAAAACCAGGAAATGCAACAAAATGGAGAGCATACAGTCAAATTGCATGTTGAGTACTATAAATGTGTACATGTTGGTAGGTCTGCACTGAAATGAAAACCTGAAATGAAAGTGTTTGCCCCCTTTCTCAAAAAAAATCAGGGTTGAATTATTTTCCTGGAGATCATTACAACATATTTCTACAATGTTATTATTCTTCATTTTATTCATTTTAAATTAAAAAATGTTCCCAACTTTCTCAAAAATACCAATTTATTCACTGTAAATTATATTTGTTGTGAAATATCATAAAAGTCTCAAATAAATACAGCATTATACTCAGAAAATAACAATATGGGCTGGCTCAGTAGCCAGCCCATAGACTGCTACTGCAGTCTATGTTTTTTTTCTAAGCATACAACATATTTCTAGAATGTTCTATTTCACCTTTATTCACTGAGAATTATATTTGTGGTGACATATCAACAGCAGGGCTGCACGGTGGTCGAGTGGTTAGCGCACAGGCCTCACAGCTAGGAGACCCGAGTTCAATTTCCCACTAAGCCATCTCTGTGTGGAGTTTTCATGTTCTTCCCGTGCATGCGTGGGTTTTCTCCAGGTACTCCGGTTTCCTCCCACATTCCAAAAACATGCTAGGTTAATTGGTGACTCCAAATTGTCCATAGGTATGAATGTGAGTGTGAATGGTTGTTTGTCTATATGTGCCCTGTGATTGGCTGGTGACCAGTCTAGGGTGTACCCCGCCTCTCGCCAGAAGACAGCTGGGATAGGCTCCAGCACCCCCGCGACCCTCATGAGGATAAGCAGTAGAAATTGAATGAATGAATGTCAACAGCAGTATTGTAAAATCACAAATTTTTAATAAAAACAATATATAGCTTTATACTAAACAACTTGTCAAGAACAACTTATGTGAATTTTTTATTCTCTCAAAATTCAGCTTTATTCTGAAATAATTAAAATTGTATTCTCTTTGTTGTTCAGTCAGCATTTTGTGAAAAATATCGTTTTTGTATTTATGAGATATATTATTAGATATGACACCAATTTGCTTTGTCACCTATAAAATAAAGCCAGGCTGTTAAGTTAAATAACATACTAACCCATAGTACATTCCTTTTAATGTTCAAAATGTGTCAAACTGGTTCTTCAAACCTGGTTCTTTCTATCTTCTGGATGCAGTCCTACTGGAAAAACCTTGTACAGCCGTGATTTAAGATGTTTATTAGGGAGCAGTGACATTTTAAAGCGAGGTGGGTGTGGTCTATCTAGCAGTCAGAAACAATGGCGGTGGCTTCCTGCGTGTATGTGTGTGTAAGAGGCGTAGACTAGAGCGTCCAGATGCTTCCACATAATGACTGGGAGGGGTTGCGACCTTGCAGTCTCACTGACCAACCGTGTGCGCAAACCAACAACAAACCAGCAGGTGATGACATCACAGCTCACTGGGCCAACACACACACACATACACAAACACACACACAAGCGCCATCACACATTTCCATCATGTTGTCATTATCTGTCCTAACTTGAACACTTTGAGACGTTAGCTGACGTTATCAACTGTTGTTTATCGCCGTTTGCTCTTTCTGTTTGATGTCATTTCTTAACTGGTGTTGCTGTCAACAAAGACACCAAAGACAACGCCAGTGAAAGCTTTGGAGGCGATGTCGCGCCAGAGTCTAAAGCAGATAAAGGGCCAACGTGGGGTAATTGTTGTTTACTGTTAGAGTGGAGCAGCCTGCTAGCATCTTGTCTGTCTGCAGGAGGGTTCATCAACAAAGTTATCTTCAAAACCGAGTGCTGTATGTGGAAAAATAATTCATTCTTATGTTAGTCACTGACAGTGGTGTCCCACAAAGATGGATTCTAGGATCACTTTATCTCCTAGCTCTTTACCCTGAAAAATTGAAGTGTTTGAATAACTTTGTTTCTTTTTTGGGCTGCGGTCCTCCATAATAAACTTTCATTTTCTTTTCAAGTTTAAAAATGCTCTTTTCCATTACTTCTTGGATAACTGGAGCATAACCTTCTAGTTCTTTTTGGTGCACACACCAGCAGGATGACATGCAGGAAGGTCAAAGATCCTTCAAACCCTTTTAGACATTTTATTAGCGTGCTGTCATTGTTCTCTAGGTTGACTTTTTTTTTCCAAGCAGGAAGCCAAAATATGACGACACGTTTAACTCAAAACATGTCTGTCTTTTTGCTTTTTGGGTTACATGATAAAACTACAGGTATATTTAGAATTTGTCTTGTATTTTTCTACTTCTTTCTTATCAAAATTTACATCTACACACAACAATGATTTAAAAAAAATCTGTTTATGGAAAGACTTTTTTGTCATAATATTGCATAATTTTTTCCAGTATTGTTACAACATATTCTGATAAATTACTTTCATTTTCTGGCCCAGATTCCATTTTTGTGCACATAATGTTATAACTTAATTCTAGTATCATTACATCTTTATTATTGCAATATAGCAGCTTTGTCTTAAAAGCAAAATGACACATTTGGTCAAGATTACAACTGTTTTCTTTTTAAATTACAGTTTTTTTTCTTAAACAAATTGCCCCTTTTGTCTTGTGACTTTTTAACTTTTTCTTAAAACATATTTCCTGAAAATTATTATTTAATTATTTTCTCATAAAAGTGAGATTACGACTTTTTCTGTAAGTGACTTTAAAAAAAAAAAACCCCAGATGCATTTCATTAAGATCACCGCATTTTTCTTTTTAAAAAAAAATTAACTTTCCAGCTGCATGATTGCCGAGTGGTTAGTGCGCAGGGCACATAGCTAGGAGACCGAAGTTCAATCCCACCCTTGGCCAGCTCTGTGTGGAGTTTGCATGTTCTCCCCATGCATGCGTGGGTTTTCTCCAGGTACTCCGGTTTCCTCCCACATTCCAAAAACATGCTAGGTTAATTGGCAACTCCAAATTGTCCATAGGTATGAATGTGAGTGTGAATGGTTGTTTGTCTATATGTGCCCTGTGATTGGCTGGCGACCAGTCCAGGGTGTACCCCGCCTCTCGCCAGAAGACAGCTGGGAATATTGACATGTTTCCGAGTTTTGTCCAATATTTTTTTCTCAAAAAGTGACGTTTTTCTTGAAGGTTACAACTTACAACTCCTAAATATACTTACTATTGTAAAATCACAATGTCTTATAAACCAAATATTAATTGTATACAATTACTATTATTTCAAGCCAGAACAGCTAACAGATAGATATACTTGTCTACACAGAAACTGTAAAGTAAACTTTTCCAAAAACCTTCTTTTAAGTTTGGACAAAAGACAAGAGTGGTGCTGCCAGAATGATTGACATTGTCTGTGTCCTCCAATAACGCATCAACGATCAGAAAAAGGCCAGCCAATGACAGCACAGGAAACAAAAAAGGACAGAAGAGACGTGCTCCATTGTAACATGACCTAATCATGGCAACATTTGGTTGTCGCTAATCATTGTGTTACGTTCAACACTGATCATCCTGGCAAGCAAGGACTCCACTTGCTGGTGAATGTGATTAAAGAGGCGTTGGATTGATTTGGATTAGTTTCCTTATTGCTTCTCTAAATGAGATTAATGGCAACGTAACGCAGATGGAGATGTTGCTAATAAACGTGGCAGTGCTGCTGCAGTGCGTGAAAACTAATCTGATTGACGAGAGAGAGCGATAAGCACCCTGAAAAATACTTTATCCACCGTGTCCAACAGACAGAGAGAATATTTACTGTCTTTGGGAGAAATGATTGAGGTTTCTTTACCATCAAGGACAAAGGTCACATTTGGAATTGAGAGTCTATAAGGATTTGTTTTTTTTTTATTTCGACACTCAAATAAGGCTGAAAGATTGCTTTTAGATGGAACGTGCCGCCCATCAAATACTTTCACCCTCTTAGCACAAAATGGACAAAATGAGTTGATGTAAAGGAGACTAAAGCATTCTTAAGTGTAAAAGGAAGTGAAGCAGTGTAAATAGTATAACATTTGAGGTGTATTTCTACAGAAATGGACTTTAGATGTATCCGTGCCTATTGAAGCTCAGTCAGAAAGTAAAAGCATTCCGAGGAGGTTATCTCATTTGACCTTTGAGGTGTGTGTTCCCCCCTTGAAGAAAAACAACTCTTCTCCCACCTCAGACTACCACCACCAACTAGAAGCTTGTTTAAAGCATTTTTTTTTACAACTCCTGGAGAGCTTTAGGCCACTTTACGATGGGAGCATCACCTTGAAATGATCGTTAAATCTTTACTAGCAGGGTTAGAATAAGGTTGTGTGTGTGCATCCATAATGAGCGCTGACCTTTCTCTGCACAAACACACTACTTCCTCCGCTTCCTGTGTTGCCTCTGACGTGAGCCAACCCGGACTGATTGCCATCTCGTCCAATGTTTGAGGACACATTCAAACTCAATTGGAATCTTGCTTACTGGTGTGACATATGACAACTCACAAGGGATTTTGGGCAGAAGCAGAATGTTTTAGGGCTGCATTAGGGACGGCGTGGTTGGGCTTATAGTCACCATTTGTCTGTTTTTAAACATATCCAGTCCACTTGATGCCTTGTGGTCTCAAATGACCACACCTTGTAAACCATTCCAGTGTTCTACGGGTCTACATTGGTATTCTTGAGGTCCTGCGACAGCTCTTTTGTCTCGCCCTTGCTTGAATGGAAGTTTCTTTGACAGGTGTCTTTTTATCAATTTCCTTTTAATACAAATTAGAGGCTGCACTGTCTCTCTCTGTTACAAAAAGCCTACCATAAAAACTCATATCTTCTTCAAAATGGTTACCCTCAACTGGGGGCCGAGCTGTACCACTATTTGGCAAAAAAGGGGTGGATTTGCAAACTTTTGGTCAGGTCCAGATGTGATAAAGTATTTTTTTTTGGTTTGTTTTTGCAGCACTTTCTGGTCTGGGATTTGGGGAAATCCACCCACACCCTCATTGGGGGTCAGGCAGGACCCTAAACCACCATAACAAGGGGTCACTTTTCAGACTTTTCGACAAGTCCAGACGTGTTGTGTAATCTCACTTTGTTCTGCAGCGCCTTTTTGGTCTGGGAGGTGGGGAAAACCTCCCATGTTGTCATTTTGTCAATTTATTTATTTATAATTTATTTATAATTAATTAAATTATTGAATAAATTAAAAATAAAATAATATTTATAATAAAATAAAATTTATAATTCATTTATTTATAATTTATTTATCATAAAATTGATTTATTTATTAACTCAATACACTCAGTACAATACACTCATATGTGACCTTTACTCATCTGTATACACCATTCATTATTTGCACTAAGACCCATTCATCATTGCACTAAAATTAATATATATTCTGAAGTCTGCAATACATATATCTGCTCCCGTGCAATATTATGTGTACATCTTGGATATCTTGTTAAACTGTCTTTTTTTTTACTTTACTTTTTGTATACTTTTTTTTTAACTTAACTATTGCACTGAAAGACAATAAAGGCCCTTCCATTCCATTCCATATGACACTATTTTTCCATGGGGTCAATTTTTGGATGTTTTGTCAGATCTAGACCAGACACAAAATGTCATGTTTTTGTGTAGCTTCTGTGGAATCTATCTGGTCTGGGGGTTGGATAAACTAAACCTGATTGGGGGTCCTGGCAGGACCTCAAAACACCATAAAAGGCTGCTTTTTCAAAGGGTTAGCTTTTTCAGCCATTTTCTTCCATGGCACCTTTGAAGTTTGAGAGGTGGGGGAAACCTACCACACCCTCCGGTGCCAGCAGTACCCAAAATGCTTCTCCAAGGGGTTGATGTTTGAATGTTTTGTCAGACCCAGACCAGACCTGATCAAAATCTCGTTTTTCCAATTGTTTCTGCGGGACCTTTCTGGTCTGGGAGTTGGGGAAAGCACCCACACCAGTATTGGGTGAAATCTCACTTTCCTTGGCAGCACCTTTGTGGTCCGGGAGGTGGGGGGAACCTTGCACACCTTCATTTGCAGACTCAAAATACCATATAACACTGCTTTACCTGGGGGTGGCTTTTTGGATGGGCTGTACCCAAAATCTTATGTTTTAATCTTATGCAGGAATTAAAATATCCCTTCCCGAACCGCTATAAGGAACCATGGTACCTTGATATTATAGTATTGGTCTGCCCATTAGTACTTTTGACTGCTGGATCGTCTTGAAAGTTGTTACATTTTCCAGCTGTTGTTTAAAACAACAGATTAGTTTTGAGACATTTACTGGACTTTCTCATACAAAGAGCACATCCTAACAATAACAACCCTAAAGATGTCCTGCATGTCCTTCACTTTCCTCCCAGCAGGCTTTTAACAGTCTTCAAAGTTCTTTTAGCTTTCAGGACGTGTAAGAAGAGTGTCATGGCTGCACAGTGGTAGGAATGCATCTCTCTTTGTGTCGCAGTCAACTCACTGACGTAAATTCAAGCCTGCCAGCATGACGAGCCCAGACCAAACAAAACAGAAGTGTTTATTCAAATGAAGCTGTGATGGCTTCCAGCCACGTCTCCATTGGGACAAAATTGACTTTATAGTACATCTCGATAGTAAAGACTGCTATTTGTTTGTGGAGATCTGATTTAAATGCAGTGGATGCACCAAAATAAAAGAATAAAAATGTAGCCACATTCAGAGCAAGGCAGTGAGAGGGCTTGAGGTTGCCATGGCAACACCCGTCCAAGACAAGAGTGGATGTAGGAGGAGCTCTGGACTGTTTAAAATGGAAATACAGCTTTAACACATTTGGTGTTACAACCAAGCTGTACAGTCCGCTTCAGGCTAAATCCTTCATGAACTCAAAATCGGAATTATTTTTTTGTCTCCTTCTCACGCAGCAAGTGACTATTCTCTCACTCCACCCCGTTGAGGTACCTTTGCAATTAAGTCCTAGTTGGAGAAGTGGTCCTCCAAAGGGGTTAAAGTGGTCCCGCTTGCATCTAAAGGAGACACTAATGAATTCTTGTGTTCGTCAATCAGACTACACCAGACTCTACCCAGATCCAATTAGCTACAGACATTCACCCACCAGATGATAACGCGACCAAATGCATCATATTGTACACCAGAGAGAATGCTCATCTTCAACACACCAACATTATAAGCATGTTGATGTTACTTATGGTAGCCATAAGGGTTGTGTGGCAGGACCAAAACGATACCGCTTATTTATATCTAAAACAGCGGTCTCAAACATGTGGCCAACACAAGCAGCTAACACAAAAAAAAATAGATTTGTCTGACGGAGGTTAGCAACGCCTTGCAATTTGCTCATATCAGCATCAATCACAGATGGAACAGACGGAAGGGTGAATACCTTGAATACCTAATAGTATTCTAGGTATTCTTAGTAAGTAAGATCAAGATACTGTAAGTATTACACGTTATCAATGTACTTGTGAATGCATGATCACAACATGCATATCAAAGGTAATGGTAATGGTTTTATTTCATTTGAACATGCATCAGATTACAATTGAGTGCATCACATAATCAGTTCACAGTTCCACATGTCCAAAAGGAGTAGGAAGAAGCAAAGCTTATTAAATCCTACCCCTCCATCTGGTACTTTTACAATCAGTAACTGTTACATTTGTTCACTTCCTGCTTTCCATAATACAGGTTCTCAAATTTAGTTCTTCCCTGAGATCATATTTCTCCTCTCTTGTAGAGAAGTATTGGATGACATTTTTAGATAATTGTTTTTTTTTAGCCTTATGCATTATTTTAGCTGAAGATTAACTATATCAACAAGGTTAAGTATTTGTGATTTTAAAAATAAGGTTGTTTATTAGAGGGCTGCATGGTCGAAATATACAGTATGTGTCCCAATGATGTGCATTGTTAGATAGCTCATCAACTCTTTTTCGTGTTATAATGCACAAAAAAGGGAAACAAATATGTGTTCATGTTTCACATAAGTATTGGGAATGATGGGCAAAGTTTTTAAAAAAGTGCAGTTCCACTTTCCCTGCTAATAATGCTGTTTTTTCCATGGTTTGCCAACATCAACCAGGGGAAAAAAAAACAAAACATGCTGGCACACCATGCAAAACGTGCTTCAAAAAATGTGTCACTGTGGTGTCACAGAACACTTAACTACCATCACAGTGTCAAAACAAAAATGACAGCAATACATGTAATGGAGGAAATAACTCCCGAACTGTAACTCTTAACACAGTGCCACAAGGCATGCTGGGAAGCCGGAAGCCCTCCCAGCAATGCAACAATACACAACATTTATGTTTTATATATTTTGTGTAATACTTGATGCATCCCAGCCTTTGTCTCCAGTTGAGTTCAAAAAGTGGGACTCGGATTGAACCTTGTTGTACGGCATCACTCATATCGATGCCTTCTATTGTCAATTATCTCACTCAAGGATTCATGTCACCACAACACAATCTTGGTGCGTCTTTTCGGCTATATTTGTCTTGTACAGGACACTGATTCCTCTGTGACTCTAGTGAAACAAACATAGTGAGGTTGTCACACGAGAATAGTACTAATCAGAAATTGAACGCTGCAAAGGGGTCAGGCTGAAGAGACATATTCCATGTTTCTGTAAGTAGCTCATCAACAGCATCAGGCTGAAGCAATCAGGTACGAGAGACAGTGTCCTTGTTCAAAGACAGTCTTGACTTGAATCATTCCATTTATTGCTGCTGACAAGAGGCTGGGATGTTTTCATCACAACAAGCTAAGATAACTGAAGATCAAACCTAACGAGTGCCTTTCTAGTCACTGGCATTTAGGATATGATGGCTAAATGCTAAAATAGCAATAGTGTCATTTTAGAAAGCATTCAAGATGGCTTCCTGATTAGCTAGTGGAGACTCAAGTGGTGATATGTTTGGAATTGGAATGTCACATATACATTTAAAATGTCATTTTGACCATTACGGTCCACTTACAATGGTAATGGTAATGGTTTTATTTCATTTGAACGTGCATCAGATTACAATTGAATGCATCACATAATCAGTTCACAGTTCCACATGTCTAAAAGGAGTAGGAAGAAGCAAAGCTTATTAAATCCTACCCATCCATCTGGTACTTTAAAATCGGTAACTGTTATATTTGTTCACTTCCTGCTTTCCATAATACAGTTTAAGGTTGTTTTTTTTAAATAATGCACCTCGTACCAAAGTACGATGCCATCCAATGACATAATGGGTACCATAGTAAGTGTCAATATAGTGATATATATAGCACATCATGACTGGTTCAAGACTCTTCATCCTTGTATTTAGCAAACATCAACTGCTTGTATTGTTTCTTGAATTGGCTCATCGTTGTGCATTGTTTGAGGTCCTTACTCAATCCATTCCATAGTTTGATTCCACATACTGAAATGCTATGGCTTTTTAACGTAGTCCTAGCATAGAAGTGTTTCAAATGTAGTTCTTCCCTGAGATCATATTTCGCCTCTCTTGTAAAGAAGTATTGGATGACATTTTTAGGTAATTGGTTGTTTTTAGCCTTATGCATTATTTTAGCTGTTTGAAGATGAACTATATCAGCAAGTTGAAGTATTTGTGATTTTAGAAATAAGGAGTTAGTATGTTCTCTGTAGGCAGCATTATGAATTATCCTTACTGACCTTTTTTGCAGTACATTTAGCGAGTGAAGATTGCTTTTATAGTTATTACCCCATATTTCCACACAATAAGTAAGATATGGTAGAACCAGAGATCAATAAAGAGTGTGGAGTGATTTCTGATTGAGAACAAATTTTGCTTTGTTCAATACTGAAATATTTCTGGCCACCTTATGTTGTATATTTGTAATATGAGGTTTCCAGCTCATATTTTCATCTATTGTGATCCCCAGAAATTTATTTTCGTTCACCCTTTCAATGTCCACACCGTCTATTTGTATTTGCTGGTGCGTGTCCTTTCTGTTGTTACCAAACAGCATGATTTTAGTTTTACTTTGGTTCAAGGGCAATCTATTATCATCAAACCATCTTTTTAGTGTGACTATTTCTTCTCTGACCTTTATAATGATTTCTTCTGTACTCCCTCCAGAACAAAAAGCAGTGGTATCATCCGCAAATAATACCAGCTTTAAGTCTTTTGTAACTTTGGAGATATCATTGATGTACAAGTTGAACAGTTTTGGCCCCAGTATTGACCCCTGGGGAACTCTGCACGTAATATATGAACTTGCAGATGTGGGGGAAAAAGCAGGGCTCTTTTTGTCTTCTGGGGTCTAATGGTGGAATTAGACTCATAATTTGGGTCTAGAACAGAGCAAGTCGGGTGTGTTTTGCAATATCAGCAACTGAGACACATGGTTGACACACTGAGACAGTAGTGGAGACATTTGATTATACTGTCGGTCTCATTGATGAAAAGATTCACGTGCCTTGGATGTGCTGCCAATTACCTGCGAGGCTCTTGAACTTGTCTCAGCTTGTGACATGTCTTCAAGCTCATCGAGTTATGGACGTCCCCTTTGCCACCAAGTGAAGGACAGGGAGCTTTTTTGGGGGGGAAATTGTATTTTCTGCTGCTAGCATGAAAAGTCATGTTTCTGTGGCAAAACAAACTACACCCACAGTGACCCTTGACAACAAACATGCACTCTTGCTCCCTACAATAAAAGCAACAGCTCTACACGATACCAGTGGAAAAGCCTTGAAGATGTTGACAGCCGCAGAGAGGCAGAGGAAGAGGGGTGTGTGGTTAAGATGTTTTCAGCCCTTGAAATAGATACCCTCCCCCAGTGTGGGCCCTGTCTGCCAGGAGTACAAAGGAAGAGTCTTTCAGTCGCACGTTTGACAAGAAGACACGATTTAGTGAGATTAGATGTTCCCGTCCGTCACCAGGAGAATACTGCAACAACAGCAACCTACATTCTGACAATCACACTTGAATATAATTTGTGATAAACACAATATTAGGTACACCAACTAATACACTTTCCATACTGCTTGTCTTCATTAGTGCCACAGGTGAGCTGGAGCCTATTCCAGCTGACTTCGGGTGAAAGGTGGGGTGCACCCTGAACAAAGGTGTACAACTTTATCTACTAAACGTATATACGATATGCAGTATATATGATGATTGATGGATGCAGTATATCTAGCTACACTCCTGATGAAAATCTTAAAATCTGACTTTTTTTACATTAATTTGTATGACGTCCCTATCTGCAGTGTAGCGCATCAATGGTGACTTATACCCCCCTTGGTCCTGTGAGCCCAGTTGGTTCTGGTTAGATTTCGGTGTCCCGGTTCCAGTTCGTTGGTGAGGCCTATTATGCTCATTTTCGGCCACATGTAGAATCCTATAGAGCAGGTACACACAATAACCCACACAGAAAGATTTCCAGATGTTCCATTATCTGCTCCTATTCCAGCTGCATTTCCTTGGATTTCCAAAATGGTTTAATATATCCTTATTCTTTTTAAAAATTAAATTTATTCCACCCACAGATGACAAAAATTGCTCTGCATTAATTTATCTAGCCAAGGGATTGTGAGGTCTGATTTTTTCAAAGAGGCATTTTTGCAATGCAAATGTATTACTCTTTTGAGCGCATATTGTTTTGAGAAGCCAAACTCTTCAATGAAGTGATCCACCGACTAACATTCGTCATGACCAAAATCAGACCAGAACTCAGCTGAGGAGTAAGTCACCATTGAGGCACTACACTGTTGATTGGAATGTCATACAACTTCATGTCAGAAAATATGAACAATCAATTTAAAACTGCTTCAAACTAGTAGTTTGAAATAGCACTTCAAAATGTGAAAAGAAAAAAATCGGAGAATGAGACAAAATATTTTGAGCATTTTATTTTAGAAAAGACCAACTGTTCATTATCTACTTAAAAGAGGCTCTATTGCTGCACTTGCAGGCCCATAAGATATGAGGAAGTATGAGCAATAATACAATGGATTGCTTTGCATTAGCTCTTGCAGGCCAATAGAAATAAATACAACTATTTTGGATTTACAAATGTAGTAAATAATCTATCCAACCATCTTCTACGGCTTATTCAAGATTGAGTCACGAGGGCATCAGCCTAAGCAGGGAAGCCCAGATTTCTCCCTCTCCGGCCGCTTTGTCCGGCTCCTCCCGGTGGACCCCGAGGCATTCCCAGGCCAGATGAGAGACATAGCCTCCTGTCCTGGGTCTTCCCCGAGGCCTCCAACTGGTCGGGCATGCCCTGAACACCTCCCCAGGCAAGTGTCTGGGGGGCATCTTGACCAGATGCCCGAGCAACCTCTTCTGGCTCCTCTCAATGCAGAGGAGTTCTACTCATAGTTTCTCCCAGGTGACAGTGCTTCTCACCTTATCTCTAAGGGAGAGCCCAGCCACGCTCATTGAGAAAACTCATTTCGGCTGCTTGCACCCATGACCTTGTCCTTTCGGTCGGTAGGTAGAAGTAAATAATGTAATATATATCTGGCACAAAATATAAACAACTTTCATTGGTGTATATGTACAGCTGCCATCCACAGGGAGGTCATCGATTACAATCTAATATATTTCCACATTCATAAAGATCTTAGTGAGTTTTAATATAAAACACTGTTAAAATACATTATAAGTGCTGCCTCATGAAAAGGAATCATCAAAATAAAAAACAAAAAGAAACAAATGAATAACCGATGGACAGACAGACTATTAGTGTCTTAATAGTCCATATTTAACATGATAAAAAGTGAGTTATAAACATGAACTTTGCATAGTATGGGCAATAATGGACTGTTAATGTTCTTCTAGTTGCAAAGATAAAGGGACTGTTACATACTGGTTGTTTTTGTATAAAAGAGAGTACATCGCAAACAGCGCTCGTTTGTTGTTCCCACGTCAAACGTCTTCTCAGACGTCTGTGTCCAGTGGAGGACGGAAGTCTTTGCTGGGGGACAGTGAGTCCTGGCTGTGTGTGGAGCTGATGCCGGTGTCAGAGTCCGTGTCGGTCACATCGGAGGGGCACGAGCCGTGCTTGACCGTTACTACCTGAGTCTCTGCTTTCACGTTGACGGAAACAGGCATTTCGTCTGTGGCATCGGCCATTTGCAGCGAGTTGAGCTGAGTGGCCAACTGCCAGCACTCCTGGTCCCTGGAGATGAAGGTGGACTCGGACCAGTGGAGCTGCTTGTCCACTTCGGCCGTCTGGTTGTGGAGAGACACGCCTGCCAAGACACTGCGTCTCAGCTCCACCTGAATCCTCTCCAGTTCGGCGAGCAGAGACTCGTTAGCCTCAGAGGACGTACAAGGAGCAGCCTGTGCTTCTTCTTGATCATCTGCCATTCTCAGCTCTGCGTCAATGGCATGACCCAGCTGTGTGATAACCGCCTGGTGCCTCTGAAGCTGCAGCTCCAGCTGGTGGACACAGTTACTGGTGTGCAGGAACTCGTCAAGTTGCTCCGAGTCTAAAGTAGATCCACAAGCCTCAGACTCGCCTCCATCTTTATGCACTTGAAGCTGGTCCATCTCCAAATCAAGATTCCTCATTCGCTGGATTTGTTCCTGGATGGTGTGGTCCTGGTCGAGAATGAGCTGCACCATGCGGTCAATCTCTTCTGTGCCGGCGGACACTTTGCTGTCCTTATGGAGCTTCTCCAACTTCCGGAAGGCCTTCTTCACCACACGTTTCTGCTTGTCTATAGGCAGAGCCTGAGGGTTCTTGATGCATCTTGCAGCCTTGCTGTTGGTTCTGCTCTTTGGACCCTTCATAGCTCGCGGAGGCACAAAGTCACTGGTTTTGACCAGAACAAACTGGATGAAGGGTCTCTGGTCTCCCCAGGCGTGCCACAGCCTCAGAATCCTAGTGAGGGGCGGCAAGGCCCTCTCAAAGCCCTTCCAGCGCTCTACTAAACAGAAGTCCTTTGACTCACCGTTTAGGAGACGCTTGCTCTCTGGGATGGATCTGTGATCCTCTAATAATGCCTGTATCATGTCTGAACATGTGGTGTGCTTGGTCACTCCACAAACTACCTTATCCTCATTGCAGACGGTCACCTGAATCTCCTTCCCCGTCACAACCTCACTGTCTTTGCTCCTGTGAAACACAAGAAACAGTAACATCAAAGTCAGTTGTCAGTAGCCTTGAAACAGTCAAATTCAGCTTAAGACTACTTTCTTTAATAATAATAATAATAATAATAATAATAATAATAATAATAAACACTAGAAACTGACATATTTCTTCTACAGACAATGGCCTGTTTTATGCAATGTTTTGTTCTACTATGACGGCGACCCAATACATTGAGCAGGAAGTGACATCATGTATAGCCTTGCCTTCATCATATTAGTTTCTTACTCATCAGGGATGATCACTTTTAATGCTGTTTCAACCCTGAGAATCTCATTACCTTCTCATCTGGACCATCAAAACTGACCAACCCTACATGCCTAATAGGCCAGGGCTAATGTAGCATAGCTAATACACTGTATGATGTCCACATCAGGAACAACTAATCAAATAAGTCATTTGCAGACACTTCTATTGGATTTCTATGTTATACAAAAGCAGCTACACAAAAGACAAAACGTCTCCTACAACACACTTAACCTCCTTTAAATGTCAGCTGATGGCACAGTTCCATTTTGGTCCCACATGATGACACATGTTAAGGACGTTTAAGGAGGTAAAAGTGTTATTTGGTTGTAGTATGTGTACATACTACATAGTGTGCACATGGTAGTATGCATTACAGAGTACCCATTTGGTAGCATGCACTTGGTAGTACGTACTATACTGTATGCCGTTGGTGGTATGCACTTGATCGTACACATTATATATTGTACATTTAGTAGTATGTACATGATATTACACACTATGATGCACGCATTGGGAATTTATGAAGACTAATTAATGCAAGGGTGGCACGGCGGTCGAGTGGTTAGCGCGCAGACCTCACAGCTAGGAGACCAGGGTTCAATTCCACCCTCGGCCATCTCTGTGTGGAGTTTGCATGTTCTCCCCGTGTATGTGTGGGTTTTCTCCGGGTACTCCGGTTTCCTCCCACATTCCAAAAACATGCTAGGTTAATTGGCGACTCCAAATTGTCCATAGGTATGAATGTGAGTGTGAATGGTTGTTTGTCTATATGTGCCCTGTGATTGGCTGGCGACCAGTCCAGGGTGTACCCCGCCTCTCGCCCGAAGACAGCTGGGATAGGCTCCAGCACCCCCGCGACCCTCGTAAGGAAAAAGCGGTAGAAAATGAATGAATGAATGAATGACTAATGAATGCAATGGCATCACAATAAAAGAAGCCTAATGTGTTCATCACATGACAAGTGATGACCTATGTCGGTTGATACTGGTATTGGAAATGAAGTGCTGGACGATATCGGATATCAATAAGAAATCAAGTATCAAGGATCTCTACTCTATAGTATTAGTTTAGTAGTGTGTGCAGTCGTCCCTCCTGTTTGACTTTAAAAAGTTTTTAACATTATTAGAGCGCTGTAGACATGCAACAAAATGCAGTAACAATGACATGGCTGTGATTGAACGTTATCTTCATTGAAAAACTAAGTGCTTCAATAAGCGGACTGCTAGGAAAGACGAGGAAAGACCATTCATCTTGAAGGTGCTGTAATCAATTGTTACGGTGGGGCGAGGCAACCCCTCTGAAGATGATACCATCAAGTGATCTTATCTGGAAGGTATTCTCACAATGCTGCATCTTCTCTGTGTTTCATTTCCCACGTGGACGTAAAGCAAAGTGTTGAACAAGCCCTGAGGAATGCCACAGGTATGCAGCAATGCTAGTTAATGGTTACGTGGACTCTAGGAGGGAGGCGAGCTTGCAAAAGCAAATAGCTGTGCTACGCTCTCAACAAACAAATGCTGCACGCCTCCAACATTCAGCGGGATGACTTTGACCTTCTGACAAAAAGAGTCCTGTGTCTTTTAGCAAAGTACACCCGGTATGAGTGATTCATTAGGCATCTAAAGACAGTAAAATATATATTTTTATTTGTTATTTATTTAAGTTCTGCTTTGTGTTTGACACCACTGAATATGCCATTATTAATAGCTGTATCCATTTTACTGTATAAGCAAGGTATGAACACTGGCCCCAAGATTAGGTAGCTTTATCACCAATATGTAGACGTTTACCTTATATGGCTACTTTTAGAAATTCCCTTGTTAGCCAGTAAGATAAAATACCAAGATGAGTGGGCAGCTAAGCAGGAAGAGAGTACAGTGAGTGAGGGAAACACCTGTATTTGTCCTCAATCACAATCACCAACATCCTGAAGCACCCCCCCCCCCCCCCCCCCCCCCAGCAACCCTGGCCTGAGCGGAGTGAGACAGGAAGTAGAAGAATGTCCCTCACTCCAGGCCTCATTGTATTTTTTTTTACATTGTAATGTGGCTGGGTTGCACAGTGGTCTAGTGGTTAGCGTACAGACTTCACAGCTAGGAGACCTGAGTTCAATCCCACCATCGGCCATCTCTGTGTGGAATTTGCATGTTCTCCCTGTGCATGCCGGTTTGGTGACTCAAAATCCATAGGACCATAGGTATGAATGTGAGTGTGAATGGTTGTTTGTCTTATGTGCCCAGTCCAGGGTGTACAGCTGGGATAGTCTCTAGCTCCAGCGACCCTCGTGAGGATAAGTGGTAGAAAATGAATGTAATGTGGCTGTGTTAACACATGCATGAATGATTGCATAGACATCAACGATAAAGTTAGCATGGGTTTTTTAATGAAGACAATTTGATTCATCCTACTCCTTTTCGGATATGATGAATTGTGCACAAGTAAATGTTGTTCCTTGTAACCGGTAATAAGGTGGCATGTCTTATGGTAAGCATGCTCAAAACTAATAAAACATTTCCAGAACCAAAAAGCAGGCCCGGTGTTCCCTAAAGAAGGCTAGGTGCTGTAGGCCTTCAGCATGGTGATGCATGACGACATTCCACATTGATAGTTTGGGATTAGGATGCACTCCCAGGTGATGCAGATGAGGGTTGCCCTCAAAATTCGACAGCAACGCCAAACATTCTCAATGCTGTGGAATAAAAATAAATAGAATGTTCTTGCCTGTGTGTGACTTTGTAACACTTAAATGGAACTGAGGAAACCTGATCTTCTCGCACTCCTGCTTGACCTCATCCAGCCAAGTCAAGAAGAGCACAGGATGTTGACACTTCCCGCTGGCTCATAAATCCTTTCAAGTTAAAGGAGAGACATGCTGGTGGTTTCAAACCATTCATAACATTTAGAATCAACGGGAAATTATTTGTATTTAAGCTGCCACAAATGCTAGAAATCCTTAACTGCAAAACAAAGACTACAACTATTACATGGTGGAGGACAGGCGGTGCTTCCTGTGGTGTTATCTGGGAGGGGATGACGGAAATAACATATTTTTTTATCTGGATGTTTATCACCGGGATGAGTTGCGCTGTGATCTCCGAGCACAGACAAAACACACCTCCTCCCTCCTTATCTAACAACAACTGCAGTAGAACCACTACACTGTAGCAGCAACCACGTTACTACACTTCAGCAGCATCACGACAATTTGGCAACAACAATACAACCACTATGATGTAGCAACAAGAGTTGCCAGATTTCATTCATTCTTATACTACATTTTTATTGACGACTAGCACATCTAACACCCACCCACAACTTTCCTAATGATAACGGTGAGTTAGTATATCTTATTATTGCTTATGATGTCAACTATATTGGGTAATACATGTGTAAAGGTGACTGTAGGGGTGCTATTTCATGTGTACAGGGCTCTAAAAATTGTAAAAACTGTAGTCAGAAAGTCACAATTCTAACCCCAACTCCAACCATTTAACCAAAACTGTAACCTAACTGCAACCCTAAGCCAAACACCACCCGCAGGTCTATCCCCAGCTCAAAAACCCCAACCTCAGGCTTAGCACTAACCCTAACCCCACTACTAAGCACAAACCCAACCTATCTCAAAATCCTTTCCTTAACCATTTACATTTTCTCTAGTAGCTAAGTACAATACAAGAGTCAAATATATATATATATATATATATATATATATATATATATATATATATATATATATATTTTTTTTTTTTTTTTTTTTTGTTACGTATAGAGATACTAGATACTACAACACAGAACTTTCCCAATGCAAATGGTGAGTTATTATGTCTTATTCGTGCTTATGATGTCAACTATATTGGGTAATAAACGTGTAAAGGTGACTGTAGGGGTGTTATTTGTTATGTGTACAGAGCTCTGTAAAAATGGTAAAAACTGTAGAAATGTTTGCTATTCTCTAACTACGAAAATATCATATTTATTAATATTGAATTCTACATTGTGGGAATTCAATTATTCAATTAGTGCGATAGGGTCTGGAAGAAATTTACTGCGATAAATGAGGGAGGACTGTACACAAAAAAATTACATGGCCTTGTTTTTTTTGTGTTTTGTTTTGGTGGTGGTGGTGTGTGTGGGGGGGGGGTGTCAGCTAATTTAAAAAGCCACAGTAGCTGCAGACATCAAGAGGTTGAGGGGGCCAGTTCATGAAAGTGGAAATTGCTGCTGCAAATTCAACAAGTGTTGCTGACAATGCTGACTGTCAAGCTGCAGGAAAATGTGGGGAAACACATTTCAGTAGTAATTACACAGCAGACAAACACTGCTCTCACACAAGTACAATGCCAATACAATGCATGGAAATACATTGCATCACATACATTATACATACATACAAGTCAAGGCATCCACACAACAATGGAACACAATACAATTATTAGAAATGTAATTAGGTCATTAGCTTAACATGCTATAGAAACTTACACCTTTATCTAAATGACCCACTTTTTAACCATTTAACCCACTTTTAAGCTGGGAAGTACCTGATACACAGTGATACATGCGTAAATGGAGGGTGTTTTTTTTTTTTTTAATCTTACCTGTTTTTCAGTCGGGCTTTCAGGAAGTTCTTCCCGAACGGTGCCATGATCAGGAGGAATAAAGCACTAGCAAGTCCAACAAGCCTCACAGCTCCAGCATGGCAGCACCGCAAGTACTTTGCTGCCAGAGAAGAAAAAAGAAAAGTTGGTGTGTTGTCCCGGCAGGAACTTAAATCAGTCAGGCCGGCCTTTTGGAGGAGGAAGAGGGGGAGGCGGGAGGGGGACGAGCCTTGCTGGGAGGATTCACTGGTGCAACACTGCCCCCATACACTTCCATGGCTGATTTAGGTACTGCAACTAGTGTACCTGCTTGTCTTAATAATGTGCTCTGTAAAAATAAAAAAATGATAATAATACTTAATTAAACAATATTATATATTTTCTTTTAGGCCCCTGACCCCAGTGAGGACAAGCAGTACAGAAAATGTATGGATGGGCTTTGTTTGACATTATCTTCATTGGCTGATACAGGAAACACTTCATTTTCATCATTAGCATTTGTAAAAATTTACTAAAAAAAATTGTCCATATAAAATAGATGTATAAAATATATTTCTATGTATAATTTAAACTAACTTTGTGCGCTTTAACAAAAAGGGCATAAGGTATAAATCAGTATAAATATATATAAAGCATTCATTCCTTCAATTTCTACTGCTTATCCTCACGAGGGTAGTGGGTGTGCTGGAGCCTATCCCAGCTGTCTTTGGGTGAGAGGCGGGGTACACTCTGGACTGGTCGCCAGCCAATCACAGGGCACATATAGACAAACAACCATTCACACTCACATTCATACCTATGGACAATTTGGAGTCGCCGATTAACCTAGCATGTTTTTGGAATGTGGGAGGAAACCGGAGTACCCGGAGAAAACCCACGCATGCACGGGGAGAACATGCAAACTTTGCAAAAAATGCAAATTCTGAGATGGCCGAGGGTGGAATCAAACACGGGTCTCCTAGCTTTGTGGCCTGCGCACTAACCACTCGTTTACCATGCAGACCATATATAAAGCAATTGTTGGAAAAAAATCAATAGGGCTCTTGCTCAGACAAAAATCCTAAACCCTAAAGAGATTGAAGGGGGAAGGAAAACACAAAAATGGTACCCTCGGGTACCTCACTGATTTTGTATTGGCAATCATTCGAATGCTATGAAAAGTATATGACATGCATAATTCTATGAGGCTGCACAGTGGTCTTGGGTTAGCATGCTGGCCTCACAGGCTGAGGGTTTGAATCTCCGTTGGAGCATCTCATTGTGGACCTTGTGTGTTCTCGTCCTGACCCTATGAGGACAAGGACTATAGAAAAAGAAAGAATGAATAATCTTCTAATCAACAGGCTGTGAAAAGTCCACAGGTGACAAGACACATGACAATAATTGCTACATTGTGAATGAATCATCATCAACCTGTTGGTGTGAAACCAGACAAAAGTGCAGTGAGGATGATGATGATGCTGCATTGGATTACACAGGGGCAAGAAACAACCGCCCCACCACCCCACCACCGCCGCTGGCACCCCTTCTACCGCATCTTCAGACGTGGGACCGTGCGCACCCTTGATGTAAGACGCTAATAAAAGTGAAGATGATGACGGCAACGTGACGCCTGATGACAGAGCTCCATGAAGACATGGCTGCAGGAGGGGCTGGGGGGGGGTGCAATGTGGTGACATCACGCTAGCTTGTATATAGTGGGGGAATGGAGACTGCTGCACCTCATATCATCCCAGCAGCAGCAACAGCAGGAAGGTCTCCTCACCACCCGTCTGACCTTTCACCCTATGGACTAACAAATTCTCACTTGGGCCGTATCATACAAACCGTGGGATTTTCCTTTTGACTGTAGATCTTTTTCCTTTAGATTTTTGTTTTGGTTGTTTTTTCCTGGGCAAGATGCTGGCTCACTTTGTGTGTGTGCTTCTTCTGTGCTTCACCTGTGGTGGACTATGTGCAGGTATGACTTTAAAGGTTGCGGTATTTGTCGTAAAAACTTGCAGAATGCAGCATCTTAAGTCTGCAGGATATTAATAATAGATTTGCTTACCAGGCCTGCTCATGTAAAGTGTAAGCAAAAATAGGGCTTATTTTCTATGTATGACAGTAACTAGAAACCTCTTAAGGTACACACTCTAATGGGAAAACCATTAATGACACTGAGAGGTATCCATTTCAAATACTTTTATTAGTGTGGATGTAGTTTGCACTGTATCAAGAGAGCTTGTTGTAATGTTTCAGTTGGCTATTCAGAACATATTTCATAATAAATGAATACTTCTCTGACCAAATCATGTCAAATATACACCAAAAAAAGTCAAAATATAATAATAATGTCCGAGTATGTCAATGAAAGGTCATTTCTACCACAGTGACATTTTAATACATGTATTATTTTGGAAAAATAAGGACATAAAACATCATTATCAACTATTAGTATCAATATTTCAGCTTTTTCATGTTATACTGCACCTTCTGCTCTACTTTTCCAATTTTTGGGGTTTAATTATAGTATTTCTACATTCTTCTATGGGCCAATAAAAGAGCCATGGGGCACACATAGCAAGCACAACTGTCTATGTTGCAAACAAACAATGGCAATTAAAGAGAGAACAATCGTGTTATTGCAGCTTGAACTAAGCGATGCATGACAAGAGTCATTTTTATTGCAAATGATGATCCAAAATCCAAGGACAAAGTGCTTGCAAAGTTGTCTGTAGTGACTCTGATGGAGTCGTACACACAGGAAATACTATAACAAGCTGACCAATCACAGCCTGAGCCTTTGAATGTGCACGTCATTCGTACCTGGAGAGTATTAATTTAAAAGTAGAAAAAAATGCATTCAAGTTGGCAGGTCTTCCAATGAAGATGCGATTGAATTTCTAAATTACAAGGATTTTTTCTACTTTAATTAATGAGCTGCATCACAAAGTAATGCTGCTATTTTACTCATGGACTCATGTCGTTGGCATGGTGACCTACAGTATCTCCTCGCGTTCTCTGTCCCCCGGCAAGTTCCATTGACCAGGGCAAACTGGCTGCACTGTCCTGGTTCAAACCACTGATGGCCAACTACCATTCATGTGATCCAGGAAGAAAAGCGATTATATTAATTTTTCACTTCCTTTCCTGGCTTTTTGTTGTTGTTTTTTCCTTTAATGTCTGCTAATCAAATGGCTGCAATGTAGGTGGCTTTTTGAATTATAGTGTTGGCAAAAAGCCAAAGAAAAAGCAAAACATACATACTGATTTAATCCTCTGATGCTTGCCTAGTTGAAGTCTCGTAAAATTGGGGATGTTATGCACAAATTTCCAAATGTCTTGGGAGTTTAGAGGGCAGAGTTTTCCTGAAAATAACAATAAAATATTTCCCAGGACTATAAATGTATGAAATACACATTTTTTGCTGACTTTTTGATGCTTCTACTTCTACGATGGCCTTTTCTAGACCATGTTCTCTATCATGGATCTGAAATTTTGCTTCATTTTAGCCATACATTTACAATAACAATAAACAATAATCAACCAAAGATGAGCCTGTATGTCATTTTTGCATGCACACTTCACCACTGTGTTGCAGTTGAATTCCTCACAAATAAAATGAAGAAAATTAACTAAGTTGTAATCTGTCACACTTGGCCTGAATGTTTCATTCTGCTTTCTCCTCTCCAACACCAGATGTGGACCAGGAACAGCGAGCATTAGAAGAAGAGCTCCTCAGCAGCTTGTTCGCCTCCAAGGTACAACGCTGCTGGCACCTGTCTCTCTCTCTCGCTCTCACACTTACACACATTTGCAGTGAGCTAGAACATACTGTAGCACATGTTTCATCAAATTGTACGGCCATGTTGGATTCTTACTGCCTCAGGGTGTTGTGCAGATGATTGAGTTCATTTAATGTAACATGGAGGGCAGTCAGGTGGACTGCAGAGGAGAAGAAACATGTGGTGTGATGTCAGCTTCCTGTCACATGGGATAGACTTGTACCCATGTTCAAGGGAGAGACGGTGTGACTTGGATGAAGGTACTCATTGATGTTCTTCTTGTCATCCGAAAATTATTTTAAACAATTGTGAAGCGGCTCACTTCAAAAGTGGCGTCACACTGCTCTTGGTTCCAACATCCACCCACATGCTCCTGGTAGGAGATGTTGCGGCAAGTCCTCCACAAACTGCCATAACCACAGGGCTTTCTCTCTTTTTTCTTAAAATTAATCATTGGTTCAGAAAACATTGACTCCTCTTCCTCAATATTTACTTATGTAAACACGTGACAGAACACTTTACATTCACAGTTATAAGTCAAATTATATTGTAATATGAATTATCACATAACAGATCAAAATCAAACCAAAAATCCGAATCGGGCATCATACCCTGCATTGTGAACATAACCTGTGAACCCACGCTGGAAGGGGGAGGGGGGGGGGCAAAGCTGAAGCTGAAACTTGTGCACTGTGTTTCTGCATGCAGATCTTTGCTACAAACTGGCAAAAACTGTTACTAAATAGTTGTAATTGACACATAATTGGCACTTCTGGTCACGTGATAGCGATGAGGGGGGGAAGGGGTGGTGACGTTTTCTGAAAGCAGTGGTTTGCTGACACAGCAACATGCCAGATAAAAAAAATAAAATACAGTTTTAGGACATCCACAATGCCCTTTCTGTGTGGATGAAAGGCCAAAGCGATAAAATACTTGGTTGTTTTTACCTAAAAACATCCACATGTGGACAGCCCCTAAAGTGGGAAGGGGAGTGTAATCGTTGTGAACACTGTATGCCCTCTAATTGAGTCGTAAACACACAAGACATAATGACATGTATACATCTTGGCAGGTATGCAGTATACAGTTTTGTACCTTCAAAACATCACCTCATCAAAGCATGTTCCAGTACTGGAAGATGTTGTGTCAATTGATTTGCGAAACAGCGCCCTCAGCTGGATTTATCAGGTTCTACCATAAAACCCCCCCAAAATATTTTCAATTCAACCCAGAGAAAAGAAATCTGTGAGTACATGGGGGCTAAATTGGGATAGTCTACTGTACAAACATCATGAGACCTCCATTAGAATGTCTTCATGGGATTTTTAATCATCTTAATAGCCATGGCGAGGCTGGAATGCTGACCTCCATGGTGATGTCGCCTTTGTTATGTCTCCATGAAGATGTTGCAGCCTTTACTGGTGGTGTCTATTCATCCTCATGTCTCCATGCGCCCCATGTTTCCACAGCAATATCTTCAGACCTTGCCACCTTCATCCTGGTGCTTCTTGAGTGGTGAAGTGGTTCAATGTCTCTATGCTTCACTGGTGTTGTTGCCCTCATCCTGTCCACAGTGAATCATGATGTTGTCTCCATGATGATGACTTCATTATAGTGTCCCCATGTTTCCACAGTGATGTATCTCTGGGGTCTCACTGGTATCTTCACGGAGACAGTTGTGTCTCCAATAAGTAGACCTCCCCAGAGAAATGGATGTCACTGTGATGGATCTCCATCACATGTCTCCATACTGAAGTGGACACATCCATGACAGATATCTGTCATTTTCAACATATGCTGATGTTGCCTTGTGTTTATGATATTTTCACTATGGTAATGTCTTCATCATCCTTCATAACATCTATCTGCTCTACCTTAGTGCTTCTTCGGTCAACGTTTATCGCCATAATCTTTTCATCATATGGTCAGGCCACTTTCTGATTTTTCTATTATTATTATTGTTATGCGTTCATGTACGGTACACAAGTTAAATAAAGCAATAATAATAAATAACTTCATGTTTCTTTCTCTTGTGCTGTGCAGCTGAAACAGAGCCAGCAGAATGCCCCCTACTGGCGCCTGTCACTGGACAACCTGTGCAGGTTAGTGAGTGGGCTCCGGCAGGAGGCGTGGAGGAGCAGCGAGGAAGAGCAAGAAGAGGAGGTAGAGGAGCAACTGAAGGAATGGAGTCTCCAGAGGCTGGATGAGCTCTACAGGCTGCAGCACATCTGCCGAGCACAGCAGAGCCAGGAGGGCTTGGTGAGTCGTATTTCTATTCATATAATTCATATTCATATAATATAATAATATTTCTATTCAATGCAGATGCACGTATAGGACACATAAAACATATAAAACATGGTGGGATTAAATACTGTGCGTGAGAGACCTGAAAGATCACTGTCAACTGTTTGTGTTTGGGCAGCAACGCCACGGTTCCCTGGAATATACGTTGGAGAACATCGAGGCTCCGCTAAAGCGAAAGTCTCCCTACATCCTGAAGAGACATACATCTCACAGCGCCAAGTCTCGGAGGCCGTACATCTTGAAACGAAGAGCAATTTACTGATATCCATAGCATTCCACCCACCCCCTCCCAACACTCTTGATGGCTTATCTTCCTGCCATGATTGTGTCTTATTTCACCCGCCACCCTTGCCATGACCTTGTTTTATCCCTTTTGACCAAATTGGACCCTTGCCTTGTTGGCATGCCACTCTTGCGAGGTCGTCAAAATAAAATGTAAGCATCACACTAAAGGATAAGCTATATTTATTTACTCTATTTCTTCACAGTCTATTTTTTGGTTTCTGTCCATCATTAAAGGATCCATGGTATAAAAGTGAGCGTCGTTGTCTTTCCTCTCACTGCTAAAGTGGTGCCAGATAATACATGACTTTGTTTTCAGTGTGACACCTTGACACGTCTCGACCACATCAGAGAGGATGCACTGAGAAGAGTGCTTTCCAACCGCCTCTCTTTATTTCTGCATGGAAAATACCAGCCCTGAAGGCTCCGGGCTTTTTTGACCTTGGATTTGTTTGGGTTTTTTTTATCCCAACAGAAAATAATAGTGAGAGAAGGAATCCCGAACAGGAGTCACATTTCCGCTTTCATACACCTTAATACGGAGAAACCTTGGTGTATTTTAAAATGTAAATACATGATGAATGGATGGGATGAATGTTTTCCTTCAGTGAAGTTGTGATTCTTGATGTTGACTCTTCCCAAAGACACAATGTGGTAGTGAAATCAACCGCCACCACCACCTCCCTGTTTTGCCATGAGTTTTTTCTTCAATTCTCATCTCAATAACCCATAATGGAAGCAAAGAAAATCACAAGTGTCAGCATTTTGCCAAAGAAGGTGAGAAACAAAACCTAAGCCTATCATCCATCCTCACATTGACATTTGTAACTTGATTGACATTACAGGACAGCCAGTCTAATATTATAATAATACTTATATATATTATATGCACTATGCACTATGGGGTCTCTGAAGTGGGAGCAGAACTTTCTTTGTCACTATATGTCTCGTCAGATTTGTCATCCATGGCTGAGCTAATGCAGGTAATGTCTAATCAATGTCTCATTACTGATGCCCAGAGAACACAATACTACATATGACTTGTCTTTCAATATTTTTGACTAATAATAGGCAAAGGCCAAACGTGAAACAACAATCATTCATTCATTTTTTAAGAACAAGTCAGGGCAGGGCTGCACGGTGGACGAGTGGTTAGCGTGCAGGCCTCACAGCTAGGAGACCCGAGTTCAATTCCACCCTGGACCATCTCTGTGTGGAGTTTGCATGTTCTCCCTGTGGTACTCCGGTTTCTTCCCACATTCCAAAAACATTCTAGGTTAATTGGTGACTCCAAATTGTCCATAGGTATGAATGTGAGTGTGAATGGTTGTTTGTCTATATGTGCCCTGTGATTGGCTGGCGACCAGTCCAGGGTGGCGACCCCGCCTCTCGCTTGAAGACAGCTGGGATAGGCTCCAACACCCTTGCGACCCTCGTGAGGATAAGCGGTAGAAAATGAATGAATGAATGAAAGTCAGGGCAAGTGAGCGATGTTTGAACTTCACAATAGTGAGGGAGACTGATTGGTACTGACTGGATTGATATGGGTATTGGCCGATACTGCAATATTAGTATCTTACCAGAAGTGAGAAATTTGTATTGGGTTAGTTATCTTTGAATGTCATGTGACAAAGTACCATCTTATGGAGCTAAATGAGATCACCAAAGAAACAGATCTCATTTTGACATTACAAACTACTACCATAACAATAAATATATGATTGTATTTAGCTTTACTATAGTACCCGCTCTTATCAGATTGTGTAGGCGTACCTAATTAAGTGGCTTTGTGAGTGAATGTGACCATTGGCAGCCGGCAGATGGCAGTGTTGTATTAAGTCATCCAGTGGTTTGTACAGCCTGATCAAGAAAAAGAAAAAAAAAGCATAAAATTGAAGAAATGATGCTTGGGTGCTTAATTTCAAGCTAATACATTTTTTCTGAGCCAACTGAACACATTTCAAACCTTGAAAAGCCAACATCCAAGGCAATTAATTCAAGCATATGCAACTATTTCAACCTTGCCAAACCATAATGAAGTCAATTAAAAACAGTTTGAAAGGAACTCAATATTTCTTCCATATATTAATATATAGTATATATATTCATATTGATTCTACATATTTTTCTGCAACCAAGCAGCTGATCAAGTCATCATTAGTTCATGCTGCCTCCGTGTCTGTAATGTGGATCATGATGGTGAAAAGGTCAAACTACTCTCTAACAGGATGATGTTTGCGTTTGGCCGTAGAGCGACGACATGTCCACGTATGAGCACCGTTTCATTCCAGCATGTTCTCGATAAAAGACAAGCGGCTGTCATGTGAGCGGCCGATAAACGTCACGCCTCTGCGGTTCAAATGCTTCAATAATTAAAATCATTTTTCCATGTAGGGACACTTTTATTAGCGACGTCAGTAAGCCACCTCCAGGCGATAAATGCTCTTGACTTCCATATTAAAATATGGAGATTTTTGAATTCTTCAAAAAGACAAATTGACAAAGTCAGACTGAATCCCTGCTATTTTCTTTCCCATCTCAGAAAGTTACTTTTCAAAGAGATTTATTTTGCCTTCCCTCAACTGAAAAGACTTTGGTTTATCTTCAGAAAAAAAAAGTTGGAAAGAAGAATGTACTGAATGTAAGTTTAGGTTATATTAAAGGTTATTGGAAGTCTCCAGGAAATATAAGTCACATTATCTGTTTTTTTACAGTAGAATTAACAAGAACCAAGAACTCAATAGTCATAACAGTGCTGGTATGTTCTGTGTTGCTGCTGACCCTCCCTGTTCTTGCGCTGGAACAGGATACTGGATTCTGCATCAGTGGTCACCAACCTTTTTGAGCCCAAGATCCCAGGTCTCGACCATGAACCTCGGTTAGCTTATTGACTCTTGGTGTCTACATTTAGACTTTTTGGCATGTTTTTTGTTTAATTTTGTTTCTGTAGTGTCCCTTGGGCCAATGACAAATGATCCATAGGGGCCATCCACGGCTCATGGCTTGTTGACTTCCTCTTGCAGTCAGTCTTAATGAGCCACGTTACCACAGCTTGAGGATTTTTGCATGTGCACATTACGCAATGCTTGTGGGTTTTGGGACCAGGTTCAGGGCTGGGGCTGGCGGGGTGCATGCCCGTAGAGGAGCACGGGCAAGTTCAGGGGTTAAAGTGTGTAAGTCACTGATATGATATTACATTTATTTTTCCAAATATTAATAATATCAATATTAAAATATATAATATACGAGTGGTTAGCGCGCAGACCTCACAGCTAGAAGACCAGGGTTCAATTCCACCCTCGGCCATCTCTGTGTGGAGTTTGCATGTTCTCCCCGTGCATGTGTTTTCTCCCGGTACTCCGGTTTCCTCCCACATTCCAAAAACATGCTAGGTTAATTGGTGACTCCAAATTGTCCATGGGTATGAATGTGAATGTGAATGGTTGTTTGTCTATATGTGCCCTGTGATTGGCTGGCGACCAGTCCAGGGTGTACCCCGCCTCTCGCCCAAAGACAGCTGGGATAGGCTCCAGCACCCCCGCGACCCTCATGAGGAAAAGCGGTAGAAAATGAATGAATGAATTACCGGGATCAACCGGCAAAGTCCCAAAGTCAATCACGTTAGACGGGTTGGCAACCCCAGTTTTATTGGCTCCAAGACATTTGCCCTTTCAATGACAATTAAAAGTAGATGCCCAGACAATTAAAATCCTGGCGTTGTTTCCATCAGTACTGTTACAAATGGTCTACAAATTTGAGCACGTGGACGTGGACATCCATCATTATCTGTCATTTTCATCAGATTTGCACAGCACCGCAGCAGATGTCCATCAATACAACGACTTCTGTGACCCTGACAAAAAAAGTTTGAACGCCTCCACACATCCACACGACCAATTACACGCCGCATTCATTCATTGCACTCCATTAAAATCTTTGCATGGACATCTGCCGCTGCAGCCTCTCTCAACCTCACCTCGGCCTGGCCCGCCTCCAGTCGGACGCCTCTCCGATTTAGCTCCAATTTGGAGCCTGCTGGATGTTGGCAGACGCTCTAAAACGTCTCAATGGGATGCCGATAAGCGTCCTCACGCTCTCAAAAGAAAAAAGTCTGTCTCATGTGGACAGCTTTGCCAATGGCGAGGAAAAAAAGGCTGGTGGGATCAAGATAATGGCTTGTGAAGGAACGAGATTAGCTGCCTTTGTGAGCGGTCTGATTGTGCGGACAGAGCGCCGGAATGACAAGTGCAACCTTGTCGCTGGGACTAGCCGGGCCGCTAATTAGACCACACAGACAGCAGTGACAGGACAAGTCATATACGAGCTCTTTACTGTCAAAGACTGATGGTTATTATCACCACTGGTAAATATTATAAGCCATGTTTGCATGAAGCACATAATGATCAGTCTGACGTGGCTCAAACCGTAAAAAGTGACGCATCCGCACCACAGTTCTGTCATATCCTTTGGCAACGACGGTAGAATGCCTCAAATGTTCATACAACCTTGGAGGTTGAACCATCATCATTCGCAGAAGATGGTAGCCACAGAGATCAGTTAGCATCATAGCATCATAAAGACGGTGAAAATTGCATCATCACTTGAGTGGTAATGTTTGTCATTCTTTCATTCATTCATTTTCTACCGCTTATCCTCATGAGGGGTGCGGGGGTGCAGGAGCCTATCCCAGCTGTCTTTGGGTGAGAGGCGGGGTCAAATCAATTCAAATCAACTTTATTTGTATAGCACTTTTCCTGCAAAGACATGCAACATAAAGTGAAAACAAAGAAACAAACAAAGAAACAAAAGAAAGCCCCTCCTTCCCACCCTCCATACTAGACACACACACACACACACACAATCACACACAGTAGGGAGACATGGCATGGCACTGATGATCAAGGAAACACCACTTTTGGGGCCGTCCACACTGGGAGGAGCTGCAGGCTGTGCCATCGGGGGACCAGCACCCGGGCCCCCCGACTCCGACAGACGGGCGGACCCCCACATTAAAGGGAGGAACCCCCAGCCGGCCGGGTCGAAGGGACCCAAGGATGGCACCCCCTCAGCAGACCCGACACAGCCCCCAGTGTGGAGCACCCCCCTGAGGAAACACTGGAGTTAAAAGCTAAAGACTAAGAGCATAAAATAGGACTAAAAAGATAAAAACATAACACTAGAGTTAAAAGCAAAGGTATAGGAGTTAAAAGTTAAAGGTACACCCTGGACTAGTCGCAAGCCAATCGCAGGGCACATATAGACAAAACAACCATTCACACACTTAAAAGGATAAAGTGGTGGATCAGCTATCACTTTATTGAAACAAACAAATACCCATACCGAGGGGTAATGCTAGCTACTGGAGCTGCTGCATCGCCTTTGAGTGTGCAAAAATGAATGTCAGTTAATGTTAGACTGAACTAGCGGATACTAGCTCTCAACTTAGATCAGATGGCATTGCTAGGAAGATTCAGATAGATTCTTGTTTGCTTTCAGCATAGTTTTTTTTTGTTTTTTTTACCTGAGGACTATACTGAATTTACCAGCAAAAAAAAAAGTATTTTGCTGAAAGCCATCCAACCAGTCGGCATCCCAGTGAAAGCGACTATTGTAAGTGACTGTTTTGTTATGTTCTTATTTTATGGCTTAGTGTTGCACTATAACTGGATCTGTCTAGCACCCATCAATGTTATTCTCTGCCTGAGGCCAGTAAAAGTCAAAAGTAGTCTGTAGTCAATATAGTCTGATTAGTGCCATGATTAGTGGTAGCAAATGCACTTTCTATGAGCAAAGTTGCAATGAACTGAACTCCACCTGGCTGAAATCAATGCGCCCAAGAAAGAAGTTCCAGAAATGGTGAAAATGACAAAAATAGGGCATATACTTTAAATATGGTGTAGTGTATGTACTACACGGCGTTCCAGTGGTTAGCGTGCAGACCTCACAGCAAGAGGACCAGGGTTCAATTCCACCCTCGGCCATCTCTGTGTGGAGTTTGCATGTTCTCCCCGTGCATGCGTGGGTTTTCTCCGGGTACTCCGGTTTCCTCCCACATTCCAAAAACATGCTAGGTTAATTGGCCACTCCAAATTGTCCATAGGTATGAATGTGAGTGTGAATGGTTGTTTGTCTATATGTGCCCTGTGATTGGCTGACGACCGGTCCAGCTGGCCACGTCATGTTCTCCCCGTGCATGCCGGTTTGGTGACTCCAAATTGTCCATAGGTATGAATGTGAGTGTGAATGGTTGTTTGTCTATATGTGTGTCCAGGGTGTACCCCGCCTCTCGCCCGAAGACAGCTGGGATAGGCTCCAGCACCTCTGCGACCCTCGTGAGGATAAAAATGAATTAATGTGTCTGTCCCTACATGGTCACAGCATATACCATATATAAAACAATAAACATTGGAAGTAATAAGTGATAGGCGGAATAGGTGAATCCCCAATATGTGCATTGTTAGCTGCCTCATGCTATCAGTTTTTCACACTTTAGAATGCACAGAAAAGGGGAAGTGTGTGTTGATGTGTGTTCATGTCTCATAAAAGATTGTGAATGATGGGCAATTTTTTTTTAAGTGCAGTTTCCCTTAAAAGCGTTTTTAGGTGTGTTTCCATCATGGCCATCCATAGGGTCCAACAAAGTAAAAGAAGATTTAGCCTGGAAGCGTGGAGAAGATACGAGCAGGGTCAAGCTGGCACCTTCTTCCATAAATCCTCTTGATTATTTGCTGAGTTAATTAGACACCAAACCCCCTCTCCATCTCCACTTGATCCTCTGGTAATTGTCCATGTTGACACAGCGGCATTGCCCCCTGGGGCGTCTTCAGAGAGCAAAACAAAAGAGTCATATTACGTGATGGAAATGCTTTCAATTAAATTCCTCCACGATGGGGCTTGTGATAACACCATGCACCGACTTTTGTGGTTAACCTGATAAAGTCATGATGATACCCGAGCGTTGCTATGGTGACATCAAATCTTGCAGCTTGGCAAACGAGGCAAAGGCAGTATAGGCTTGGAGAAGATGGAATGTGAGAATATGTATGCTTACATTTTGCTACCTTCATGTACTGTAGCTTGTGGTCGGAGAACAAGTCCACTGGAGAGAATATGAGGCTAATAGTTTAAAGTGTGTTATGATTCCACTTGCACACGGTCGGGCTGTAAATGAAACTCTATAAATAAATGAGAAGAAATTAAATGCTTTCATAACACAGCACAGTGCTACTTGGATGCTTCTTCATTGACTTCAACCTGATTAGAAATGAGGAAGATTATTAATCAGACTGCAACAGTGTGAGCTCTGACACTTTGACTTGGGGCAACCTTTGGAGGATAGCCTTTAAATCTGTAGCGTTCTGATGAAAAACGTTACATTTATGCTGTGAGGTAAGTTTGGTTCAGTTCTACTGTCAGTGAACATTACATTCTGCTCACTATGGTACTTTTATTTTTTATCTGTGTATCTGTTACGGCTTTATTTGTTTTGGTTTGTTGGATAAACCTTTAAAAACCTCATTAATGTTTCATTAATCCAAGAAAACCACAACTGACCACTAAGCTGACAGCTCACTGGCTCCGCCCAGGGGGGCCGCCCCACTAAAAAGCAGCGGTGTATAGTAATATATTGTATATAGTAGTATCTGTATTTATGTAGTTTTTATACTGAACTCTTACTCAAGTAGGGGCTACTTTTTACCTTTATTTGACTTACATTATTTTATACTAATAGTACATACTTGAGTACAAAGACTCAACAAGATGCTTGATGGCCGTTAGCATTTTTTTACCTGAGGACTGGAGCGCACGTCATGTGCTGGAAGACACAGCCATCCCAAGGAGAGGAGACATCCTAAGTGTTGTCACTGCTGTTGTTATTGAAAAAAACGAACATAAGTATGTGTATCAATGCACCAATGAAAGAAGTTTCAGTAGTGTTTTAAATAATCAAAATACAGCAAGATACTACAATTATTACATGTTATCATCAGTGTACATTAGGGTGCATCACATTTGAATGGGAAATTTTAATTTCATAATTTCAATTTGGCTGGCATTTCATTTTTTCTAATGAACATAAAAATGTCGTCAGCAAAGTTTTGAGGAAATCCATTGAGATTTAGGGGTGCCACCTCACACATAAACTTTTGTAAAATTTCGGAAAATGTGCAATTTCTAGTCAAATTGCCAAAAAGTTGTACAAAGAGTACAATGAACTTCTATACAACATCATTTTTTATAGGGTTATAAAAGTAAATATATTTGTTTTCTTTTTGGGCAGATCGGGTATTTCTCAGAATTCAACTTTCAAGATTCTCCATTCATTTGTCCTATTGACAAAATGAATGGCGGTAAATGGGACATATTCACACGGCCTTACCCTGAATTTTATGTAGCAGTGATGGATATTTGACATACATATGAGGTTGAAACACTTAATTTGAATTTGATTGTAAACACAAGGGGCAATAGTAACATATTTGAATAACAATTCATTGAGCACTGTTCACCACTTTATTCCACAAAAAACGATGTATGGTGGCACCCCTAAATAATCATGTATTGGAAAAATATTTTGTATGTGTTGTTTCTACATATATTGGAACACTTTTAGTACCTTGCCAGATCAAAATTCAATAATTGGGTTTTTTGATGCACCCTAGTGTACGTGCAACATTGTTAGAGGTTTTTTTTTAGAGGGATTCATAGTCGAAAATGGTGTATCCCAATGACAGCATTGTAAGCTAGCTCAAATTAACTAGTTTTCTTGTGTTTTAATGCACAGAAAAGGGAAAGAAGCACATGTTCATGCTTCACATAAGGACTGTGAACGATGATGCAAAATTTAAAAAAAAAGTGCAGTTCACTTTAAAATTCACCAGAGATGCGCCAAGGCGTCATTTCACAGATTCAATATGTTTTTTTTAAACCTTGTGATATTTACTTCATAGGTAGGTCATTTTATTGTAGCCATATACTTAAAGACTTAAGTAGCTTTAATTTGTCTCCTTGTTTGCCCTTTCCTCTGGTTTTGTCTTCTTGTCTTGTGAATTTAATATTTTAGGCCCAGCATCATGACACTCCTCATAAAAAAACTTGCTCTGATGCTGGCTTGATCATAAATACCAGTAAAGGCAACTTCTTGTCCAGTGGGAGTCGTAATTTTTTTTCCATCTTCATGGTGCATTTTTTTTGACTGATGCCATGGAGCCATTTAATAGTCTGGAGAATACATTAGTGGAATCCGAAGCCCTAAAAAAGATGTTTAATGTCCTCATACAAAACGCATACAATTATTGCTTAGATGTAAATCAAATTGGTTTTGTTCTGGATTCAGTTGTTCCATTTTTATTTTTATTTTTATTTTATTGGCACATCCTATGGCAGCATCAGTATGCTGATAGTAAACATGGAGGCGGAGTCTGCGCTGTGCACTCACATCCATGTGGGTCTGCTGAGAGGAAGCGCCTTGAAATCCTGAGAGATTTAAAAAAAAAAAAAAAAAAAAGATGCAACAGCACAAGTCCTCGCACACGATGTCCTCAGCGTCTCCCCGGCTGACAAGATACATATTTACACACGGCAGAGGCCTCTGCCCGTACGTTGTATGTCGTCACCTCACTCGCCTAGAGAAGCACGTGAGGCGCGTTTGATTCCCACAGACAGATGGCCTGCTCTGTGGCGAGCCGCTGCGTTACAAACAGGCTTGACGGGGACGTCAGTAATTGTTGCGAGAGTGTAAGATTGTATCTTTGCCTGCCTACGCTAATTAAAATGACTCACTGGCCTCCTGATGGCGGCGAAGGCGGCTATCGCTTGTGCAGCCCTGCTGGCCTGAGACTTGAAGGCTTTTTGTCGAACAAGTGGGTGTCCGGCCGGGCTGCTTTTTAGCAAAACGCTACAGGGAGATTAAGCTTCTAAACAGCAACATGCAGGACTCACCGACATGAATCTTTAATTAGAGCCGTTACAGTGTCAGGCAACATGGCTGCCAGTGTGTGGCTGCAGCAAAGATACAAACAGCATGCAGCCGGGGACAAACTACAGACCTTCGACTGGGCTCATTTTGTCTCATAAAAGTCAAAGCAGTGTTGATCTGTCAAGGCTTTGGCTTTCTTCTCAGCACAGCAAGGAAGGTCTGGAAATGAAGCTTCTTCATATTCCAAGATTCTAACGTGACCATATGCATTTTGGGTACAACACTATCATCCAAACCTTGGAATGATGTCATCTATGTGATGGCGTGAATGTGTTATCATGATGGTATGAGTGATCTCTTGTTGATGCTACAGTACAGTAATTCTTGTTATCCGCTGAGATGATGTCCTCTGGAGACTGCATTCCCTTCCCACATTTTCATTTCTCCTCCCAGCGATGCGCCGATGGTCTTGTGTTGAAAAATACGAATGAAGTACCTGCTGTGATTTTGTTGTGACAGCTGCTGCCTGAGAAAAGAAGCCCTCGAGACACAAACAACCTGTTTCACTCTGGCTGAAGATCCACTTGAAAGCTGACGAGGCTCCTGGGACACCAGAATGTGACTTTGGTAATTGTCGTGATGACTGCTCACCTCCTTCCCAGCTGGACGCAGGCTGAAGGTTTTTTTTTATAACAATAACAGACCCAAGACAGTTTTTTTTTTGGTGTGGGTGGGGTGTTTTGCTAAGCATTTGGGAGCGATGAAACGTCATTCGCCATGGGATGATCCATTTGGAGGTAAGAGCTGATTCCAAAGCGCCTGAAGCAACGTTCCTTTTATTGGCTCTCCTCAGGAAGACCCTGTGATGGGTGGGGGCAATTAAATTGTAGAACTCCATGTTCCACCGGGCCGGTCAGCATTACAGCCGCTGTAAACTGACACCGCATCTGTTATTTCACTTTCCATTTCCATTTCCAACCTGTTTTATTTGTTTCCTATACTTTTTTTTGTAGTTTAACTATCATGAAAAACGTAAGTTTATTATAATAAAATACACAATTGATCTCAAGGTTGTGTGGAGAGGAAGTCTGTCGTTCTCCTCTTGATTCCTCTCCTGTCTACTATGTTGCCATTGGTCAGGATAGAAAATTGTCTCCAGACACTCATGGTCATTAGCAAGCAAATAATTGGATATTGGATATAATTGCATCACTGTTGGAGGATCCAGTGTTGAACTGTGCTTTGTTCACAAACAGCTGTCGATGAAGAGCAGACCTCAGTGACTAGATAGGTTTTTAGCTCCCTAGAATACAACAAAAAAGAGAGAAAATTTTCTACCGCTTTTTCTTCACGGGGGGCGAGAGGCGGGGTACACCCTGGACTGGTCGCCAGCTAATCACAGGGCACATATAGACAAACAACCATTCACACTCACATTCATACCTATGGACAATTTGGAGTCACCAATTAACCTAGCATGTTTTTGGAATGTGGGAGGAAACCGGAGTACCCGGAGAAAACCCACGCATGCACGGGGAGAACATGCAAACTCCACACAGATATGGCTGAGTGGGAAATTGAACTCAGGTCTCCTAGCTGTGAGGTCTGCGCGCTAACCACTCAGTCGACGTGCAGCCCTGCTGTTGACATGTCCCCACAAATATAATTCTCAGTGAATAAAGGTGAAATAGAACATTCTAGAAATATCTTGTATGCTTAGAAAAAAACATGTTTTAACCATAATATTTCGAGGAAAAAAATAGCAGGTTTTTCATTTTTGTGATAGATTGTGTGTGATGTCATGGAAAGTTGTGTTTTTAGAAGAATTATGATTACTATAAATAATTCACAATATTACAACAAAAAAGTATTTTTTGAGTATAATGCTGTATTTATTTGAGACTTTTATGATATTTCACAACAAATATAATTTGTAATTTATAATTTGAGAAATTTGGGAATATTTTTTAATTTAAAATGAAGAATAATAACACTGTAGACACATGCACGGGGAGAACATGCAAACTCTACACAGAGACGGCCAAGGGTGGAATTGAACCCTGGTCTCCTAACTGTGAGGTCTGCGTGCTAAGCACTCGACTGCCGTGCCGCCAAAAATCTTATAATTCTTATAAATATATTTTCCTTAACATTAAATACAGTTACAATGAACAGATATATGTATTCCCAAAAATGTCCTCCCACATTCCAAAAACATGCTAGGTTAATTGGTGAGTGTGAGTGTGAATGGTTGTTTGTCTATAGGTGACCAGTCCAGGGTGTACCCTGCCTCTCGCTCAAAGAGGATAAGAGGCATAATGGATGGATGGATTCCAAAATATGTTTAAAAAGTATGTGAAATGAAAAAACAATATTCCAAATCTGAAAATGTGACAGATACAATGTAATATACAGACAACATTGAGGTACTATCACTATCAGTAATACTGAAAGCAGAAAATACAGCTGCAAATAGTCTGTTGACCAGTTTCCTTAGATGCTGTATGCGCATAACAACATGGTGGAGTATTTTTCATCACCACAGTCACTACTCTCTATGTATCCTATACACGATCCATTCTGTGCATGTACACAATGGATCTACATATGTACGTTTGGCAGCTTGTTGGCCTATTGTTTGTCAGCCACGCATCAAGCAATCTGATTTGTACTGCACATGTGCAATATATAAGTCACTTCCTCACCCCCAAAATACCTTATGTCTGTGCTTCAGGGGTCACCATCGTGAAGATGCCTGACACCCGGGTTCGATTCCCCCCTTGGGTGACGATGACATCGTAAGAGAAAGAAGATATTCTTGACACTCCCTTGATGCCACACTCATGTATGGGGGTTATACACACAGCCATTCTTCTGGCATGGTTTATCGTACCCATGCTAGATAACCTCCTGACTGAGAGGTCAACCATGTTTGAAGGGACTTCCTGATGCCCCCTTGTCCCTGGAGGGGGGGCTTTTTATCAAAGAGTGACCTCCTGTTTGTAACCCCAGGTTACAGATAGCCTCCTGCTGTGCCAACTATCCTTGAAAGGACAGCAGGATGTGCTTGGATACAAAAGTTGAAGCTCTACATTAAGTCATTCACATATTGTGTAGTGTTAAATATAATATAATATACATTTTTCCATCACACTGCTCACTTTGATTTTAAACACATCACAAGTTTTTCTTAGCAATGTTACAGTCGTTTTTCATGGGAAAAATCTTCTTTCAATTTTTATTGCATCAGGGACGCCAGATGAATACCTATGAACATCACTTCCATTACTGCTTCTTACAGCAGTTTCCTTGGGAATCCCAATACGTTGATGTGCATCTTTGACGGTAGCTACAATTTACGCTTGATGCTCCACATTAGGATTGCCTGGCCTCCACTGAGAGCCACATGGAAAACGTCCATTTTTGACTGACTTTGAATGCTCCATACGCACCATTCCCCATCTTTCATCCCAAATTTGGAACACATTCTTTCCCCCTGATAGAAGTGTTGCAGTCTGCCAACCTGACACAACAGATGGTTTGTGTGACAACTCCATGTGGGGATGAACACACACTAACTGGAAAACAAATGCAAAAATAACCTGAAAGTTGACTGGATGAAGGCTGAGTGTGTCACATGGTCGATAAGGGACCAATCACATCGTGCAGCTCGTGTTGAAGTTGAAAATTCTGCCATCTTTCATGGTCCCTGACTTTGTGCGTTTAGCAGTTAACACAGCCCGCTAGTAAATGCTATTTTTTACCATTATTGCTTTTCATTAGACAAATATAGAAGTAACATTAGAGTACTTTACTTACAATTGACATTTTTTTAAAATTTGAATCCAAATGTGTCTGTCCTACTGTTAGAAATTGGTCAAAATAGATTTGAGCAGTTGAGGAAATGGGAGAATTTTCTCATTCACACATAAGATGATCAATATTAACATGTGGCACTTATAGAATTATAGAAGAAATATCCACCCAAATAGATAAGAAACAATTTACAATTCAAAATGTACCTGCCTGCATGATGGTGGGTGGGGTGGGGGTGGAGGGGGGGGGGGGGGGGGGCATGCGCTTTTTGCATCCAATGAGGTATTGCTCTTCTCATGGACCCTCTCCTGTGGTGCTTGCCTCTCTGTTCCTTCTTGGTACTTTTGCGGGCCTCGGGGGTATGGCTGTGCTCTGCTCTGTGTGGGGTCCGGTTCTCAGTGCTATGGCTCCTTGAGCTGCTGTGGTGGTGGGTGTGTCATCGGGGAGGGGGGGGGGGGGGGTGGCTGTCGGGGTGTGTGGCTGGTCAATGGCTCTTTCTGGTTTGCGGGTGGCTTGGGGGCCATCGTTGGGTGGTTGGACAGGGCGGACTAGTTGCGCTGCTGGGGGGCCTGTGGCTTCCCTGGGCCGGTCATGTGCTGGGTGGCCTGTCAGTCATGTATCCTTCACCCGCCACCCACGGGTGGGCCATAGTTGAGCATGGCGAGGGTGTGGGGTTGCCTTGTGGTGGTTCATTTGCCCCCGGCATGCCTCTGACTCAGTCACCCCTCAATTTTAATCTTGGTTAGAAAAGACAGTTGCCATTTATTGTTCAAGTATTGATCAGTAATACAGTGAAAATGTCAATATTGACTTTCGGCATGAGCCCCTAAATTTTCTGCTTGCGCTTCTTAAATTTAAAAGGGGACCAATTATGCTCATTTTGGGTCCCCTTTATATTCGCAGCCACTGTGTTCTTAGTAAAAAAAAAAAAAGTTTGGAGCTCTGCACGCTGATTTCTCACCAAGACTGCAGCCTCCCAAGCTCAGCAGTTCTTTTTTTATGTATGTTTGTATTTACTGGAGGTGCTGCTCGTCAGCCTCAAGACCCCTGAAAAGCTGAGGGGGCTTTCCATCAGCAGCAGACACACAATGAGGAGCTGACAAGCACGTTATTGCAAGTCATTCATCACCTGCCTTCATCAGTGCACCTGCAAACACAAACACTGAAATGTTCCAGAGAGATATATGGCCGCTCGCTGCATTGCTGCAACCGTGTGCTACAAAAATTGGCTTGTTTTTACAATTTTTTGGAACCGTTTTCAGGCAGAGCTGTTTCCCCTTAGCTACAACAGCGAAGGTTTGACTAAAGTCCTCAGCAGGGACATCCTTCCCAGAAGCGGGAGCGCAGGACAGATCAAAAGGCGAAAGAAGAAACGCGAACAATCCATTTAGGTGTGTACCTCGTGGGGTTTGGACCCCTGTGTGCGATGTGCTGGCAGTGTCATGGCAACCGCAGTAATTGATTGGTCCATGTCTCCTGCAGTGCACACTGCTGGTCTTGTTATTTGGGGTATTGAGTCCCTCTCTCTCGCTCTTTTTTTTTTTTACACCGAGCCCCTCTGGAGTAGGCCTGCAAAGATGGCCAACCGTCACGGACCTGAACATTCCATTTGGTTCCGGATGACTTTGAAGGACAGGAGAGATGGAGACAGTTGGGGACAGCAGGGACAAAAAGCTGAGGGAAATTCAGTATGACTGCAATGATGGCATCCATCACTAGGCCGTCTTCATTCAGAAGTTCCATCATCTTTCTTTTCTCAAAGATTAAATGAAATTAACCAGTTAACACCCAGGTTCGATTCCCCTCTCGGGTGTCTCTGTGTGGAGTTTGCATGTTACTACGGTACTACGGTTTCCTCCCACATTCCAAAAACATGCTAGGTTAATTGGTGACTCCAAATTGTCCATAGGTATGAATGTGAGTGTGAATGGTTGTTTGTCTATATGTGCCCTGTGATTGGCTGGTGACCAGTCCAGGGTGTACCCTGCCTCTCGCCCGAAGACAGCTGGAATAGGCTCCAGCACCCCTGCGACCCTCATGAGGAAAAGCGGTAGAAAATGAATATTTTTCTTGATTTTCCTCTTTATTTACACACACACACATATGGGGCAACAATTGATTTCATAGTTAATGCCAGTAAAAAGTAATTAAAAATCACTATGTTTATATCTTGTTCCAAATGTTTAATAGTCAGCTCTAGTTTGACTTCACTCTAAAGCAGGGGTCTCAAACCCGCGGCCCGCGGACCAAATGTGGCCCGCAGGACACTAGTTTGAGGCCCCCGCCTTGATATGAAAGTTTAATGTTAGTGCGGCCGGCGTAAGTTTGATATGGATGCTGTATGGTATCATGTACCCAGAAAAAATTATTATTTTTGGTTAATGTTCATGTTAAAGGTTAAATAACTGTTAATAGTTATCCTCCCTATCTGTGTGGAAGTGGTAAGTTTTTGGCTATTTAAGTTTAAAGGAAATAACTTGAAGGCTACCGTTTACGTCACTAGCTCTCTAGTTTGCGAGTTAGCATGTGTCTCAAGAACCTGCAGTTGCGCAATATGTTGTGAATAAAAAAAAGTATAAATATGACTATAGTCGTGTTTTGTCATGTCTACAGGGCTCTAATAATGCTTTGTTAATTTTAATCTGAAAAAAATAATTTGTCTACCCTCCACAACAAGAGCAATATGTGGTTTCTTAAGTTTTTATTATTTGCCGTTTTATTATTATTATATTTATTTTTATTATTATATATTATTATATATTCATTTTGGTCAGTGTTAACACGATATTTTTCCTTTTTTTTTCAAGTACTGCTGCAACATTCTTCAAAACACCTTTTGACAAGAACATGTTGCTCAGAAGCAAATTAACATACTTAACTTTCATACCACCATAGATAATATTGGCACATAAAAGACAATATTCACTTTTTTCTTTGACTTTCAAGTGTGTTTTTTTCGTGATGGGCACCAGTGATGGCATAGAGGAAAATGTGATGATAGCCATAGAACCAGAAATTAACTTGACAGTAACATAGACGTTTGGCTGCCTAGTACAACAACAAGAGCAATGTTGGAAGTTTTTTGCAACCCCTTTTCAAAATGTTGTGGACTTCTGATTTTGTGCGGTCATGCACTTTTGGGGGTTTGTGTGTGTTTTTATCATTTGCAGCCCTTTTCTCGTTGTATATGTTTTATTATTGTTGGTTTTTGATTTTGGGTCACTTCTGTGTTTGTAGTGCCTGAATGTTGTTGAATGTCTTTTGCCCCTGTTAAATACTGTCCCCCTTGCCCTCCAAATAAAAACAAAAAGCATGACGCTGCCGATGTCCCCCCCTCTGGCGTCATGCAGGCGTTCATTATGTATGCTCTTGAGAAGATGAAGAAGAAAAAAAAAAAGCATATGCATATTGAAATGAATAATGTATGGTCTTAGCTGGCGGCTAAAAGAGAGTCAAAGAGGCTCTTGCTTGTTCTCAACAAACTGCAAATGTCAGTTAAACTGCTCTTTTTTTGCTCATTTAAAATGTACGCCGCACCCTTGTGCTTATTCTACTTTTATATCACAACTGTGGAATAAAACACACCGATACCGCATTTGACACACACTTCCACACACTGCATCCATTGCTTTAATCCTTTTGAAGTACGATATCATACAACATGTCAATACAGTACAAAAATATATGTATCATCTTACAGTACAGTGGGGGAGCAGGAGGAGAACATAAGGAGATACAGTGTTTTCTACATGACGTCTTCTACACACAAGCCAGGAAAGACTCACACATGCACATGTTGTTCATGCTCCACATTCACCATTGTCACGGAAGAGTGTCACCTGACTGCAGGGGGTGCACAAAACATGGTGGGGGGGCTTTGATCATTTTTCACTTCTTTATACAATTTGTATATGAGGTTGGTTATTGAATTTAAGAGTCCTACCTTTACCTTCATTTCTATGACAGTATATCTTTCAGGGGACAATACTGAAATACGGTCGTCCCTCGCCATTCCACAATTACAATTTTGTAATATTTCAAAAATATATTAATTAATAAATCATGCTGTTTTGTGGTTGAATATAACCTATTATTAGTAAAAATATGCATATTTAAGCAAAATCTAAGGTGTTTTCTCCTATATTTAACATTTCAGGCAAAAAAAATAAAAAAAATCAAGGCATTCAGAAGATGCATTCAAAGATACTGGGGATATGTAGTACTCTGGTCACTAGGTGTCAGTAATGTTACTGTAATGTCTGGTGAGACACTTACAGAAACCTGACTTGATCGCAAGAACAACAGGCTTTTGTTGCAGATTGAATTATCTCAAAATAGGCACAATAAGAGGGTCGCGGGGGTGCTGGACCCTATCCCAGCTGTCTTCGGGTGAGAGGCAGGGTACACCCTGTAGTGGTCGCCAGCCAATCACAGGGCACATATAGACAAACAACCATTCACACTCACATTCATACCTATGGACAATTTGGAGTCACCAATTAACCTAGCATGTTTTTGGAATGTGGGAGGAAACCGGAGTACCCGGAGAAAACCCACGCATGCACGGGGAGAACATGCAAACTCCACACAGAGATGGCCGAGGGTGGAATTGAACCCTGGTCTCCTAGCTTTAATTCAAAATTAAAAACCAGGACTGCTGTTGCGGCCCTAACCCACGACAAGCTGAAACTCACCTCTGAACCCCTTATGTCAATTTTTGTCCACCACCACTCACTCAGCTCCTTTAGGGAGGACATTTATAGCAACACCCACAAAACACAAGTCCTTTTTGTGTCTTAAATTGCTTATTGCCAGTTCATATCTAAAGAGTTCTAATAATGTCTATTTATAAATAAAGCAATCTTACTTGTGGCAATTCACTTATAACGGTCAGGTTTTGAAACATTCATCCATCCATTCATTTTCTACCACTTATCCTCACGAGGGTCGCGGGGGTGCTGGAGCCTATCCCAGCTGTCTTCGGGCGAGAGGCGGGGTACACCCTGGACTGGTCGCCAGCCAATCACAGGGCACATATTGACAAACAACCATTCACACTCACATTCATACAAATGGACAATTTGGAGTCACCAATTAACCTAGCATGTTTTTGGAATGTGGGAGGAAACCGGACTACCTGGAGAAAACCCACGCATGCACGGGGAAAACATGCAAACTCCACACAAAGATGCCCGATGGGGGAATCGAACCAGTGTGCCCTGCGCGCTAACCACTTGTCCACCGTGCAGCCCGGTCTTGAAACAATTAACCAAAATAAATGGGGTATTAATGGCCTTTGGAGCAGTCAGTGTCAGCTTTTCTAGCAGTATAAAACAGGATAGCTTTACTAAACACTGAAAATGAGCCAACACACATTAATAAGGTGTGGAACATCCACCAGCTTTCCTTTTCCAAAGAATATTAAGGCAATGCCAGCTGACAATGGTTGGCACATATTCCTTTCAAGGACATCATTTGGACAATAATGTGTTTTGAGTCATTTTGAGTGGATCTATGTAAATCTATGCTGCTATTCAAGCTTTGCACTGACTACTCTGAAGTATAGTCACATTTATTTTCTAGAATACTGGCCAAGATATACTGACATAAAAAAATGCCATGCGACCCAGTTTCTGCTTTACAATGTCTCAGTTTATGTTGCAATTCAGCTTTCCTCATAATGACCCGCAGCTCTCCAGTGCCAGCAGCACTTGTGCATCCCCAGACCATAATGCTACCACCACCATGGTTAAGTGTCGACACATTTATCATGCTACTCACTCGTATTTAGACAGTAATGGCAGTATGTTGACTCATATTCAGTGGAAAATACTACTATAAAAATACTATAACTGATATCTGAGTTTTATTTCATTTCAAACAGACTGTGTACATATATTTATACTGTTATTCTGTATATTTTGTATTTTTCATTCTTTTTTAATAGATGTGTCTGCACCTACTATACCAAAACAAATTCCTAGTATGTGTTTGATCATACATGGCAATAAACCTTTTCTGATTCTGATTATATAATATCGTCCCTTGAGGAGATATAATTGATGAAACGTGAGGGGTGCTCACTTTTGTGTGACACTGAGCAAAAAATACAGAGATACTTTTTTATTAAGTTATTATGAATTAAGTAAAAATGAAAAATGTGATTTTTTTTCTTTTGGCAGATTATATAACTTCATACTTTTTGCAGCTCTCTTGTCGTAGGTTTTGTTTTGATTCATCTTCTGTTGTATAACTTGTGCAAACGGCCCCAAAGAAGTCATCATGAACCAAGTACAAATGTGCTGTTGAATGTGTTCCTACTTTTTTTCTCCCCTTGAGGGATTCTTTGAAACAGAAGCAATCATTTGATAAAGTGTGCGGCATCACACAGTTCAAATGTCGAGTGGTGTGAATTTTTGGCAAAAATTAGAACTGAAACCATGTGAGGAAAAAGGATGCTTCCTAGCAGCAGAGTGTCTGAACCCGGGAGCAAAGATCAGAGCAACATGAGGGAGTGGAGGAATTGAGACAAGTAGCTGCAGGGGAGATGTTGCTGAGCTGGTGCAGAGAAGAGAGAGAAGCAAACAGAGCAATTTACTGAGAGCAAAGCCGCTTCATTCCTGTCTGTGCAATCTCATCTCAACTCTGTGAAAAAAAAACAAAACAAACAGTGTTCTGCTGTCAGCATCTCTGACACAACATGCGGCAGCCGCAGCCACCCCGGTGCAAAGCGAAAAGTGGCGAACACTGAAGCAAGGAGATACGTACAGCTTCCTTGTGCTCCTCACGGAGGGAAGGTAATTAAGGGCCAAATGGGGACTTTCTGTGCGAAGAATCCCGGAGCAACACTTTGCCGCCTTATTATCAGTCATGAAAAGCAGCTAAAGACACAATCGCCTAATTGGACGGTGTTCTCAAGGAGAGACGCTTTCTGAAAACATATTTTACTGCACTTACTGATAACTACACTTTTTATGATCAACTAGAGGCTTCTAACATGTCTGACAGAGTGGATTGGAGAGGCTCTGTGCAATAACATCTTCATTTTTAACACATTAGACAGGAAGGGATTTAATGCAGGGGTGTCCAAAGTGGGCCTGGGGACCATTTATGGGCTGCAGCTACATTTTTATTGGCCCCCAGTGAATATTCCATACAGGAGGTCCTTGGTCTATGTATGAGTTCCAGAACGACCGTTCCTACCGTGGCGGTGTAAGTGCCTTTTTAGTGTATGTCGAAATAAAAGTCACTCACTCTGTACAGAGAACACATGGAGGATTTCAATTTAAAATACAGTAATACAATGACCAACTATAAGAACTAAATTAAGTAATAAAAATAAATAATAATTAAAAAAGACAATATTGCCTACTTTCATCTCTGTTGTTATCTTCGGCACACTGAAAGGGGTGTTGCAAATGAGGGAGACAGGCTTTTATTGGAAGGAGAGCAGTAATGAGACCAATATAGTGCTTAGTTAGTGAATAAGTGGCTTCCCCAATATCTTTTTCTGTATGTGTTCCTCGGAAGATCCGATTTAACAGATTTGAATGACATCCTGGACCACCTTTGGTCACTTCTGGACTACCGGAAATTGTACATTCTTTTGGAACCAAAACACTAGACACCATAAAGCGTCCTTTCAGGTCCAATACATGTCAGGTTGGCGTTTTATTCATACAATGGAACTCAGGGCGCCATGGATCGGGACTTACAGTGGTTTGTCTAACAACTGGAGGGTTCCTGATTCCATTCCATGACCTGGATCTGGTCGGCATGCACCAATCCTCAAGAGGATGGTTTAAACTCAGGCACAAATTTAGCTGTACAGTAATCCCTTGTTTATAGCAGTTAATTGCTTCCAGACCCGACCATGTTCATTTTCCACAATATAGAATTCAATAATAAATGCAATATCTTCTTATGACTTTATAAATGTGTTAAATGTGTTTTTTTTTTTACATTATTAGAGCCCTGCATACATGACATCACAACCCTTTAGTCCCATTTACACGGCCATTATTCTTTGTTTACATGACATTGCAACTCTTATGCTGCAGAAATTTGGGATGGCCGATAGCGAGCAAGCTATCAAGCTAGGAAGTTAGCAAGCTAGCAAGCAATTCATTTCAAAGATTTACCACTTCCACACGGGATCAGACTATTTTTCACTCTATCATGTCGGACATGCCATGGCTGACTTCATGCAGTGTTCAAGGTAATGTAATGTAAGGTAATGTCTCATCAATGTTTTGTGTCATTACTGCTGCCTAGTGACCAGAATATTACATATCACTTGTATTTCAATTAGGGCTGTCAAAAATAGTGCGTTAAAGACGGTAAACAATTTATTTACATGACATTTTGATGTAACTACTGCTTTCGGCGGCACAGTGAGGCATCCCCACAGAGTCACACAGAGTCTGATGCTCTTTTATAAATTTATTCTGACATCAACGGCAATGCAATTCCAACACCATATATGTATCAAACTCCAAACAAACACGTCTGTAGTGCATTTGTCAGTTGCAAGTTGCAACATTCAATGCATTCAGAGACAATCCAAACATCACATCAATGTCTTTATTATTTATATATGTGTGGTAAAAAAAATTTAAAGAAAAAGTGGATGCCCTTATCACTCACTTAGTAACTCTTAATGAGGAAGTAGACTTTGCTGGATTAAAGTATGCTCGGAAATCCCACAAAATTCACTAAAAACTTGTGAATTCAACTTAAATTATATGGTGTCTTTGAACGCAACTCCTCATTGCTCATAATAACACAAAACTTGATTCAAATATTCTGCTATTAAGAATCCAGTGTTAGGTAAATCACTTTTCAGACGTGTGCCATCTCTTAACTCAATTTAAATGTTCAATTGATTTGTTGCTGTTGATCCATGCATATACAGTATACATCATCTTGTCCTGTCATTTATCTTTCTTCCAATAAAATACAGTAAAAATGGTCATATTTCAGACATAGTGTGACATGGTGATTGGTCATGATTAATTAATTTGAAAATCATGATTAATCGGATGAGATATTTTAATCATTTGACAGCCCTAATTTCAATATGTTTTGACTAATGATAAACAATAGTCTACCACAAAACAGTGATCATTCATAAATGAATTAATTTCTGAAAACTCGCGATATAGGGAGTGAGCCGCAATCGAACCACAACATTGTGAAGGACAACCGTACATTGTACAAATGGCAAAATAAAAACATGTACAAGTTCAATACAAAGTGGTAAAATTGGGAGTTCAACCATAAATTTCTTGAAAAATCTTCCTCAAAAGTCAAACATACACATCATCAAATCTCATGAGACTTCAGCTCAGTGAGCATCTCAATGATGAACTCATTTTGTGATGTCACCACAGCAAAAAAGGGAGAGATGATAACCATCGAACAAAAAATGAAAACAGTCTGGTTAAAGATTAAATTAAAGGGACTGTGTGCAACTCTCTCCAAATGACACTTTTTGAAGCCAAAAAATATAACACAGCAAGAATGTGTTACCAAAAGTGGTTATAAAAACAAACAAACAAAAAATGAATTGCACAATTTATTTCACAATTAGGAATTTAACTGCATAAAGTTTTGTTGGGCCCCAATATAATAATGCCATACATGACTCTCAATCGCTGCTGTTGCTATTTACGTATACGTCCATGGTTTGTACACAACATTTGCATTCATGTTCAAACCAAACTGCTAACATTGGCAGGCAACAAACAGAACGAGTGCAAGTGCGTGTGTTACGTTTACGTACTCAATTCAAACGTTGGGATGTTGACGCCCTGCAGACAGCTGGAGGAATCCGCTGCATACAGTCCCATGAAAGGTCTGTAGGTCTCGTTCTGGATCTATCACATTTCAGCATTCATTCCTGGATTGTTGTCTTGTGATAAAGCAAGATGGCTATTGATTTTTACTGAAACTGAGACAACAGGGGTCGGAGGTTCATGTGGTTTTGAAATGCTAATCCAGTATTCCTCACAGACAATCAGACCAGTTTTACTTGCACAATAGAAAGAGCAGCTGCTGCCGCTGACTCGCAACTGCCAATCACCGAATAGATGATCTTTGTGGGATTTTTTGGCAATAATAGAGCATATGGAAACCCAGGATCAGGACCATAAAACTTCTTCATTGTTAGTTGACACTTTGCTTTACATGTTCATCAAACTCATAATAAATACAATGATGATCCACAAAGGTATTAAAAAACTATAAATCCAAATGAATAAATAGGTAGAAAATTATGACATGAACCTGTAAAGACTTCATAATAAGAGTTTTTCCTATAGTATACTAAGAGTCTGTGTGCAGTCCTCATTGGCTGGGTGGAGGTGTGGTCCATAAACTTATACTCTTAATGATGATCCATTCCTTCTGACTGGCCGTCACCACGATGCGCACACACTCAATGTTAAAGGAGATCTTGCGGTCCACGTCCTGGACCTCGATGTTGCCGTTTTTGAACTCCCCCAAGGTGATGTAAGAGGAGCACTGCTTCCCCTTTTTGGTACCCACCACTTTCTCCCCGACTTCCAGAGCTCCACGGTGCAGGATGTCATTCTGTCTGTCGTCAGAGCCGGTGGAGATCTTTATTTTGCTGATTTTGGTGGACTGGTTGAAGACAATGACAAAGAAGTCTCCGGTAGAAGGAGGCTTCCCCCAGAAGTATTCGTCCACGGTGCTGTAAGCCTTGGTGGCGTCGTAGTTCTCAAAGACGTTGATGTTGGTGTAAAGGCTGGCCGGAGGGTTGTCGGGAATGTCGACTGAGTCCTCCTCGAAGTCGTCATCCTTCAGCTTGTTCTCAGCCCCTTTGTAAGACGAGTAGTAGCCCATGTGCTGGAAGAGGGAGGGCTTGAAGCGGATCACGTCTTTCTGGGCCAGCAGACCCCTGAAGTGGATGAGGAGCCAGTCGCACGGCATCTCCTGGTAGAACATGAGCAGGAAGTGAGCCAGACGAGGCAGGTCCCTGGAGTGGTACAGCTTCCCGATGTAGCCCAGCTTGGAGAACTCCAGCATCACCCAGTAGGAACCTTCCCTGGAGGTGATCACCTTCTTCAGGGCCGTCAGGAAGTTGCGGGAGCAGCGCACGTCGTCCTCCAGCATCATGTAGAAGTCTGACAGGTTGGTGCAGAAGTTGAGCAGGAAGGCGTAGTCCACGTTCTGCTTGGAGCGGAAACGCACCCTGTCCTCGGGATCATTGTAGTTCCTCTTCAGGCCATCCAGAGATGGATAGTACTCTTCTGGAGCCTGGATCACCAGGAGGCGACCCGCGATGATGTGGTGGCCGAACTTCCTGCTCATCTCCTGCACCAGGTTCTCGCACCATACCGGGTCAAAGTCGGCCAGGTGGACTACCACCACGATTTCTTTCAGCTCCTCATAGCTGGACTGATCAAAGATGGACTTGATGGTCTCCAGGAGGTAGTTCCCTCGCTTTCGCTTCACCGACGACAGCCCAATGGTTAGGTACTCTGACAACAAGGAACATGCAATGTCATTCAATCTACATTATGATGTTAAAGAGAAGACAAAAAACTGGAAGATGCAATTTGTAGTGGTTATACTTCATGGCCAACCTCAAACATCTTGACTTTTAGCTGTGGTTCATGTTCTTAATGTCGTCTTTACTGGGACTCTTAACTTACTCTTGCGGTTCAGCGGCGTCCCAGCAAGATAACGATACGTGACATTTATGTTTCTTGAGAAATTACGGAGCTCTTGGAAGGTGTGAACATAGCGCTCGGAACTGGGAGGGTGAGCCGACGTTTCCCGAAGCTGCCTCTTGTCTTCTTCCTAGAAGAAGATGGACATGGACAAGATCACTTTAAAACGACAGCAAGAAGTATCTTGACTGCTGCTATCTATGGAGATGACGTCAAATAAAAAAATGTAATTATGAAATTAAATCAAATGAAATAATTAAAGGGGACCAATTCTCCTTTTTCCACTTTTCTGATGTATAAATGTAGTTAGAATGTTGTATTCTCGTGTTAAACGATGCCAAAGTTCCAGATAATGAGGTTTGCACAGTTGGAAGTGAGCCCTGAAAGAAGTTGGTGATGGCTCAGAATGCTTGGTTTCAAAAGACGTGGTAAAACTGCCCCTGTCTGATGTCACAGAGGGGCTGACTTCCTTATATGGGTCTGCCTATAAGCCAGATAAGCTTTTTGTCCTCCCGGAAATTCTGTTCCTCTGTATTTGGCATGGGCGGCACGGCGGTCTAGTGGTTAGCGCGCAGACCTCACAGCTAAGAGACCAGGGTTCAATTCCACCCTCGGCCATCTCTGTGTGGAGTTTGCATGTTCTTCCCGTGCATGCGTGGGTTTTCTCCGGGTACTCCGGTTTCCTCCCACATTCCAAAAACATGCTAGGTTAATTGGCGACTCCAAATTGTCCATAGGTATGAATGTGAGTGTGAATGGTTGTTTGTCTATATGTGCCCTGTGATTGGCTGGCAACCAGTCCAGGGTGTACCCCGCCTCTCGCCCGAAGACAGCTGGGATAGGCTCCAGCACCCCCCGCGACCCTTGTGAGGAAAAGTGGTAGAAAATGAATGAATGAATGAATGTATTTGGTGTTTCCCAGCAAGAGAAAATGCTTTTCATCTGTCAATTTCACACGGGACTGTTCTTGTGAACATGAACATGAAATATCCGCTAAACTGTTGCTGGAGCCAGAGGCAGCGTGCTGTCGCTGAGCAAGGTGTATTAGTTTCAGACATGTTATGCTTCCATGCGAGGCCCTCATGTCCAGTTTCTGAGCTCGACCCCACCAACGGCGCCTCTGACAAAGTGTGTCCGACAAAGAGCGTTATCTCTTGGGCAGGCGAGTTTGCCACACGTCTAGCTTCTCCTTAGTTCCACTGCACCAGTGATGCCACGTTACTCTTACTCCCCACTCTGAGTTCATATACGGTAAGTCAGGGGTCTCCAGCCAGTAGATCATGAGCTTCCAGTAGCTTTTCAATGAGCTCTGCAAAGACTTTATTCATTTATTATCAACTCATATACCCACTATATTAGAAAGTGTGGTTTGTTTGTAATTAGGAAGCACTTTGGGTGTGTGACCAATCACAGCGGAGTGGGCGTGGCGGGCTGTGGGTGGAATAATTTAAAACAGACCGTTTTGGCAGGAAGCACAAATCCCAGGAAATAAAGCTGAAATAGGTGCAGATCCTGGAAAAAAAGTTTTCTGTGCTGGTTATTGTGTGTTGCTGCTCTATGGGAGTCCCACAACTCAATACAACAGGTCGTAAAATGAGCCTAATACCATCATAGAAATCATAAAAATTTCACAAAGAGTGGTTAGCGCGCAGACTTCACAGCTAGGAGGACCAGGGTCGATTCCACCGTCGGCCATCTCTGTGTGGAGTTTGCATGTTCTCTCCGTGCATGCGTGGGTTTTCTCCGGGTCCTCCGGTTTCCTCCCACATTCCAAAAAACATGCTATGTTAATTGGCGACTCCAAATTGTCCATAGGTATGAATATGAGTGTGAATGGTTGTTTGTCTATATGTGCCCTGTGATTGGCTGGCGACCAGTCCAGGGTGTACCCCGCCTCTCGCCTGAAGAGAGCTGGGATAGGCTGCAGCACCCCCGCGACCCTCGTGAGGAAAAAGCGGTAGAAAATCAATGAATGAATAAAAGAAACAAATAAATACAAAATAAAAAATAAAGGACAAATGTAAGAGAGCATTTGTGTACTAACCAGCACGTATCCATCTTCAATGTAGAGGTTGAGGAAGAGGAGGAAGGCGATGAGGAAGCCGAGGAAGGGGATGGTGGAGCGTTTCCTAAGACACCTCATCTTGTCCAGCGACTTGCACAGCAGCCTCATGACTACGACACCTGCAGCACACAATTAGAAACACACTGTGACTGCTAGCTTTGTCAAGAGCATCACAATCATTGTGTGAACAAATCACATGGAAGAAAAACTGCAGCATATTGACCCGTGATGCAATCGATGTGTGTGTGTGTGAATCAAACACGCTTGTTCACGCATCAATTATCTGCTCCCTAGAATTGTACGGCACACTCACAAATTGGTGTTTTGATTGGATCACTTCACTGTGATGGAGGACACCTAAAAAGGTTGGAATGGCCACTTCATTAGGTACACCATGTGACGTGATTCTGCCTTTGCAGACAGGCCGATGTCACTTTTGTTGTTTTTCATTAACTTTGTGAACGTTTGGATGTCTCTCACATACAACATAATATTAGGGACACATTGAAAAAACATAATAATCTGAGATTCCAAGAATAAAATTGTAAATTCATGCTCAATTGCTCTGTTTTGCTGACATGTCATAAATAAAAGCCTGGCTGAACTTTCCTTCTTTCCCGAAGATCTTATTATTGTAACAATAATCAATTCACCTCAGTGATCTGTTGTTTGTCATAAAAAGACAGCACAACAATTTGACTAATTCACAGTGCCATCCGTGATGATGCTAATAGATTGAAAATAGGCGTTGCTATAGCGACCTGCTTGTTTTTTTCCGGAGTGAAAGTGTATACTCAGAGTGAAAAGGCAGCACCTGAAATGAAGACTGAGCCGTCCCTTTTTTATTCTTGGAACCAGCGAACAGCTATAAATCTATAAATTCCCAGGATGCATTAAGTGTGTGTGTATGTGTGTGTGAGAGAGAGAGAGAGAGAGATATGCTCAGTCTTGTGGCAGGAATCCAGAGTGAAGCAGCAGCAGTGAAACAGACTAAGTGTCTTTTAATGGACGCGTCCTGCTGGCAGTTCCACACTCACTGTGATGTCAACGGCGGGCGGCACCATTTTCGGAACGATGCACACCCCAGCATGCGGCGGCTGTTAAATATGTGTGTTTTGTATGTGCGTGTGTGTGTATGTGAAGTACACCTTGTCAACCACAGTGCTGTTGTCTTCATGCACACACCTGAACACATCAACAGAGTATAGTTTTATAGCACAGTGAGTGCAAGGTGAGACGTTATTTTCATTATTTTTTTTCATTATGTTTTTATTTACAAAATTTACTACAGTCATGAGACATTTTATTTTCACTCAACTTTCTTAAGAAAAATAAAAAATAAAAAATAAAAGAATCCACAAAGTGAAAATCTCCCTCACAATAACTGTCTCCCGCCTTTGAAACGCCCCTTCAGTGTGATGGACAAACACAGAGATAAAGGTAAGCAAATTGTTTACCTTTTTCTTATTGTTTCTTTGAAATATTTCATTTAATCTTTTTACTACAGTGGGCTCTAATTTCGTATGGCCAGCGGAATTTTCATGAGCAGCGGAGCAAGGCGCAACACGGCGCACCCACGCCTCCATTCCTCCAACCAGCGCAAGTGGCAAAACGGGAGGAGAGAAGGCGTGAGAGGGTTTACCACAGCCGAGTGCAATCTTAACCAATCAAATGAACGCCTCTCGTTGCCTTTAAATGCGCAGGACTGGACTGCGCATCAGAGGCCATCATGCGCGTCATTCCCCAAATTCAGCAACAGTTACATTAAACACAGCATCAGGCTAATCCAGGTATCTGGCTTGTTTTCCACCAGCATTCCTGCTCGGCATGGCCGAATAGGAGAACCTTTGATGGTATATATCGGCGGTATCCTCATCCTCCTTGAGTAAAAAAATATATCCCACAGCCAGTTTTTAACAAACAACTTCATATTAATCTTTGTTTTTGTTGTCTATTGTGTCACTTTCTTTATTTCCACAAAGTCAACATGTTGGTTCATTTGCATACAAACAGTGATTGGAGGGTTACTGAGAGGAGGGAGGGATGATCTGTTCTGCTTTTTCTGGCGGGATCACTTCTAAAATTGGGGGGAGCAGGCCGAGTGTACAGCCGGCCCCGGTTGGCATCATACTTTCAGCTGGCGTCCAGTTGAGTTCCTATTATGCGTGACGTCTTTGATTTGACATCATACAAAAATGTACATGCTGGTTGAGACGCTTACGTTAAATAGTGGTTGCTTGTTGCATTGAAATCTGTCTGACACTCTTGCCTGTGACGTGTCTGCACTGAGCGCTTGTCAGCCAATTTACCACTGTTAGGGGATGCTTCATCTGCGTCAAGAATAGACCAGATCGGCGCTTTCGTAGGCACCTTTGGCACGCTGTTTTGTCACAAAATTGTCACTGCGCCAAGCTGAAAATGTGGACACCTCCCATGGTGCGCCGCCACGCCCAAATGATCAAATTGGCTGTGCATAGTGGTGCGCTGGACCAAATTACCACATGTCCGTCATGTGTTCTGTGTACTTTGTGAGTGGCTAAGGTGTTAATTTGTTACTACTTAGGTATGTAAAACTAAAGGTCATTGTCGGAGGAACGAGACCTCCTGTAAACAGTGATGTGTGTCATTTGTCTTACTTTATATTTCCACTGTAAAAAATAACATCAAGGAAAGATGTTTTTTAAATCCTCAATGTCGTCTACTGTGGCACACACACACACACATACACACGTGCACACGAGACGACTGTTAGTGGAATTGTCTTCCATTTCCCCGGCGACCCCTCGAGCAGCAGCCAGCCCATCAAAAGGTGATATCAGACAAAGGCCAAATAGAAAACAAAGATCTCCCTAGTGAAGTGAAGACAATCACAGCCCGCAGCCTGCAGCGCACGTGAAAGCAAACAAAGGACTTGTGAAGCGCACGTGTAGCACAAAGAAAGACCCCCCCATTGTCGCTTGGTCTTGATTACGTCCTGCATGGCAGCTACAGGAAGTGCTTCGTCCCACTGTGATTCCTTGAAGTGGTCTCCAACACTACTTACAATGATGCCTTCAAGGACACGTGCTTTTTATTTGCCTTTTTGTTACACTTTTTTCCAGGCACGATGGGCTGCAATACCTGTCATACTAGAACAGGATCAATGTGGATTTATCAGATCACATGACCTTTTTCCATTGCTCAAGGGTCCAATTTAAGTGTTCCCTGGCAAACAGAAAGCTTTCTTCTTCCAATTAGCTTCTGTGATAAGCACTTTCATTGAGGTTAGTTCTCTCCAAAGAGTGGAAATGTCGACTATTAAACAAAACAGCGTGATGTCACATCACCTTCATCCAAACCTCATTGGTGCCTGCCGGGTAATTGTTGACCACTAATGTTGCAGCTTTTGAAGGAGTTATTTTCTGCGTTTATGCTTCCAGTAAGAATTCAACACTTTACATGAAGGCAGTGAAAGGCAAACTAAAGACGCTGACATTTACAATTCAATTTTTCTCCTCAGGGAGCAGTTTGATGCGGGAACATCACGGAGTCACTTTGGAAATCAAAAGTTGCTCTAACACTTTCTCTCCGCCGATTGAATCACGTCAGCTTCGGATGGAGGGGACTTTAAAAGCTTTGTTGGCGCGACGGGAGGACGGGACAGGAAATGGCGAGCGTTAATACGAACGGGCGGCACGCAGCGATTCTCCCACATTTCATCTTGTTATCTGTTTTACATTATTTCCCCCGGGCCCGCTGCCACCTCGCAGATACCCGGTGCCGTGCAAATAATCAATTAAGCCGGCAGGTTTGCAGAGCTTCAGCAGTTGCTTTGTGTCAGGCCGTCAGCCACTTTCCATGGATTTTCCTTCTTGATGAAAGACGCCGAGTGTAACGGAGGCTTTTATTGATAGCGGAATGTGGTGCGAGGAGGAATAATAAGGTCCTTTCATTACCAAATGGCTGCTTGCTTAATAATTCAAATTGGTCAAACAGTTTAGGTTCTTACAGGCTGCCAGACAAAGGACTCTGTCATCCACAAAGACTTTGCTGCCTTGTCAGCTATACCAGCACGAAAACAATGCTAATTATCAGGAGGGAGCACTCATGTAATCCTGGTAAAAGCTACCTGTCGCCACAACCAATCAGGCCTGAGGTTGACGACTTGTCAGGTCTCCAACGAGTGGGCGAGAGCAAGGGTGCGACTTCATACTTACTCTTTATCTTGAGTGCATAAGTACAGCATAATAGGGGTGTCACAACACCCGGCTCACATTCATTAATTAATTTACTACCACGTATCCTCACGAGTGTGGCAGCCTATCCCAGCTGTCTTCAGGCGAGAGACACCCTGGACTGGTCGCCAGCCAATCACAGGGCACATGTAGACAAACAACCATTCACACTCACATTCATACCTATGGACAATTTGGAGTCACCAATTAACCTAGCATGTTTTTGGAATGTGGGAGGAAACCGGAGTACCCGGAGAAAACCCACGCATGCACGGGGAGAACATGCAAACTCCACACAGAGATGGCCGAGGGTGGAATTGAACTCGGGTCTCCTAGCTGTGCCACGAGATGAGATTTTAAGATTAATTTCAAGAAATGTACAAATAAAAAAAGTATAGCTAAATAACTCTTTTTTTCCACTGCACGATGTATAGACACAGAGTGCCTGTATGACTGACAAGAGGTCTCACTCCCTTTGAATGGTGTTGTTTTATGGAACGCTGTAGTTTGATGAAGCGTTTCGGTATTAAACCAACACACTGATGAAAACAAACACACATGTACATGGCAATATATGGATGCCAGCAAATGTATTAAGTTATTTTTTATGTATTGTGTAATTAATTAATTAATTATCGCAATATTTTTTCTAATGTCTTCATTACACAAGATCTTGTGACACAATATCACATCATGTTTGCATTGTGGTTAAGTGTGGGGACTCGATGTGGTCCAACACTCAATATAAATACGATATGAAATTGAAGATGAAGAAATAATCTAGCAAACAAAAATTAATACGAATGAAAATACATCAGATATTGTATTAAAAAAAACATTTTTAATAATAATAATTTTACAGACTCTCCTACAGAGCGTGCACGCTCACTGTCAGAATTTTTCATTGCTAAAATACAGGAAGAAGCATTAAGTGTTGAATGACAGCTGAGTGCTAGGAGTAGATTACTAGTGTAGAGAGTGGCCGACAGCAGCTCCTGTGTGAATGTTCACTGCGTATGTTCTCTGCTTGTTAACAAAATGAATGAAGTGCATTGTGAGTCTTTCCTTATCCACAAACAGCAGCAATATAGTAGTATTCTAAACTGGCCTGTAGGTGTCAGTAATGTTCCACTGATGAGACAAGTATGCTTGTATGCTGTCAATGTGCGCTAATGGGTGAGTCTATCTTATCTTATTCACGTCTAAGATGGTGTATTTTACTATATTGGGTAATACAAGTGTAAAGGTGACTATAGGGGTGCCATCTCATGTCTACTGGGGGAGGGGATAATGGTAAAACCAGGTATTTCGAAGGCCAAGTGTTTTCCACCTCACAAAGTGGTCCCATGTGCACCGCCATCCCTGCAGCATCCCTGCACATGGTTGCACCAAGGACCTGAACAGATGTACCAACACCAACAAACTCCCACACCATGCCACCCTCCACCACCATGACTTCCTGTCACTGCTGTCAGTAGCTTTACTGTGTTCGTGTGTGTGTGTGTCCTATCTCCCCATGGACACACTGTCCAAGCCCCCCCCCCCCACATAGACACACGCACACACACATACTGCCGCAGCCCTTAGGGAGGAAACAAGCCGTCGATGACTGTGGCACCTCTAGCGTGAAGAAACGCTGTACGATGAGCTGCCCGGTATGAAAACGTGGACTTGTCTCAGCCAGTCAGGCTCGCTGATACAAAAACATTTGAAGACACAGCATCCTGCGGTGTCTTTGATGCCCTTCCAGGATGTGTTGGACACGTCAACAAAGATTTCACTGCTGTGTCCGCTGGAAAATGTCCTCATATGTATGTGCCAGGTAAGAGACACTGTTTGTTACACTAATGTAACAAAATAAAGTCAGGATTCTCATACGGAAATATGGCTTTGTCAGCCTGAGGAGCCTAACTCCATTCCCTTATTTTTGTGTCTAAATCACGGCCATCCAATAGGAGTGTCACTAGTCACCTAAGTCACGAGACGAGACAATGCATGAGATGGGGACGAGACAAGATTTTAACATGAATTTTAACAAGTAAGTATACTTACTACGTAAAAAAATATGATTGGACAAACGATTTTATTTAACCGAGTCATTGATAGTTATAGTCTCACACATTGACGCTCAAACGTATTATTGCCAATATTTTTAAGAACAAATAAACCGCTATTCTGATAAAATATAATAATTCAAAAAATAATAATAGAGCTGGGCGGCACGGTTAGCGCGCAGATCTCACAGCTAGGAGACCAGGGTTCAATTCCACCCTCGGCCATCTCTGTGTGGAGTTTGCATGTTCTCCCCGTGCATGCGTGGGTTTTCTCCGGGTACTCCGGTTTCCTCCCACATTCCAAAAACATGCTAGGTTAATTCATTCATTCATTCATTTTCTACCGCTTATCCTCACGAGGGTCGCGGGGGTGCTGGAGCCCATTGGTTAATTGGCGACTCCAAATTGTCCATAGGTATAAATGTGAGTGTGAATGGTTGTTTGTCTATATGTGCCCTGTGATTGGCTGGCGACCAGTTCAGGGTGTACCCCGCCTCTCGCCCGAAGACAGCTGGGATAGGCTCCAGCACCCCCGCAACCCTTGTAAGGAAAAAAAGCGGTAGAAAATGAATGAATGAATGAATGAATAATAGAGCTCAATGCTTTTCGCTTGTCACAGCGCCTTCCAGCTGTGCTTTCATAGTTATAATAAAAATATTTATAATTAAAATACATTATTAGGGATGTTCCGATCAGGATTTTATGATGCTGATACCAATAATCCATGAGTGAAATCGGCCAATATCAATACCAATACCGATCACATACATGCAGTGTAACGCTGATGCTGGGAAAACAAAGGTAGAATTGTTGGAGCCTATCCCAGCTGACTTTGGGTGAGAGGCGGGATATACCCTGGACAGCCAATCACAGGGCACATATAAACAAACAGTTCAATGGACAGTTTAGAGTCGCCAATTAATGTGAGATATGATTGCAGTGCAATTATATTTGCTGCTGAAATCAGCATTATTCTTACTTCAGTTTCTAATTCAGACACCTGAAATGTAGGTGTCAAAAGAAACGACATCACAATCATTGTTTTAAATCTCTTGTTCGACTGGTTTAGCCAGCAAACGTGTTGGACTTGAATTAACTGCTGTTAATTTGCTGTTGTGGCATACAAACGGCTGACATGGCGTCCAAACAAAGTGACCATCCAATCTAACCTTGATGAGGCTCGCTTTAAGTGCATCAAATTCCACAGGCTTGGCAAAATTCTCCCGTGCTCATCTTGCACTGAACGGTAATGAGCGCAAGGCAGCGTTCCTCCAGAGGCGAAGGACAACAAACGACGTGCAATCATACGGCGTAATGTGCTGATGATGCATCAACAGATGCGACGCTCGCTTCCTTGTAGAGGACCTTTGATGAAGACGGCAGCTGACAGTCTGGGAGTGAGTGCAAGCTTCGTCTGCACGTTGAAGTGTGTGACTGGAGGCTAACGGACTGTACCGAGCTCGTGCTGATCCAGCTGTGGCAAACTCAATGATTCATGGGAGCGGTTAACACTTTGACCCACATTGGATGTTCTGCCAGAGGTGCATGGGTGATAGCTGCATCCTTCTTACGCTCTTGACATGAACGCATGATCTCCATTTCTTTGCTACGGATACCACACATGAATTATTAGTTACTTTTGAGACACAGGATGAGTCGATCGTCGTCAGGTTCACTGACATCCAATGTGTCTTTAATCCCGTTTCGCCACGCTAATGGACTAATGCCACTTTAACCCTCATGATGTCATGTGACATCTCATCTTCTTGCTTGAGGACATTTCTTACATTAACAGCACACTTAAAAGGGAGCCATGTCGTCATGTCGCCCTCTTTGAGGAAACTCACAATATGAGAAAATGCATGAATCGTCTGAAAGAAATCCCTACTCCTTTAAAAGCACTCAAAGAGCCAAGGTCAGCTCCTGGGCAAATTTGTGAGATGAGAAAAGCGTCTGCAGGAAGCGAGAGGCCGGCGGCAGATAACGCAACAATGCTTTATATCTCCTACACATTTGGCCAGGGGGTGGCAAGGGACAGCGGCCGTCTTTTCACAAGGCGGCGTGGTGAAATGAGAGCTGAAAGACACAATGAGACAGAGTGCTTTCTTCACCCTGCAGAATCACTCACTCCTACGGAGTCAGCTTCTACACGCTCAGGAAGACTGAGAGCATACTCACACTAGACCAATCGTACCTTGATGGACTTGGGTGGGCCATTCACCCTACCCCCGACTTGTCACATCACCTCTATTCTCATGTTTTACTGCAATTTCCCTGATTCTTTTATAGGGGCATCCAAATTGCCGACTTCAAATTGTCCATAAGTATGAATGTGAGTGTGAATGGTTCTTTGTCTATATGCAGGGCTCGACAATAACGATGTATCGATGGCCTGGGGCAAGTTAAAACAAAATTCGGGCAAGTAATTCCCGTCAGGCAATTGCACTTTGGCATGCCATACTGCAAAGAGTTTTTTTAAAAGCGGTTCTTGTTGGGTGTTGGTAAAACACGGACTGCGTAATTCCGGTGGTAATTTGCAAACCAATCCTTGCAAAACTTGAAATGGACAAATCAGAATCGTTTATTTAGGCCGGGGTCCGTAGTCCACAGTCCGCGTTTTTCCCGATCGACCAATCAGCGATCTTTTGACTACTAAAACATCTATCATGGCGTCCCTGCCAACATCGTCTAATTCTTCAACAACTTCTGAAGGAAAACAGCAAAAAGTGATGAACCAGTGCCTCCTAAACAAGTATTTTATTAGCGGCAGCAAATCAAATGATGGCACAGGTGAGTGAATCACATTGCTGTGACAATTTGAAGTGGTCACAATGAAACACCACCGATTAGATCCAATACCAAGTGCTGATTTTGCACAAGCTACAAAATCTAGTGCTTCCATTTCTCACCTTTGCTTCACAAATTATTGTTTGACCATTGAGCATTTTTTTCTGGATTAAAAACACTTTACTAGTACGCAAATGTGTATATTCAATAATGTTTCATTGTGGTACACAACTTATAAAATGCAAAGTGCCTAGAAGTCTCTTGACAATCCAGATTTCCATGCAACGTCATGTCTTTTCATTTTACATGGGGCAAGTTCGGGCAAGTAGTTCTCACCTTAAGGATTCCCCATGGGCAAGTCATTTTGGTTTTTAATGTAGAGCCCTGATATGTGCCCTGTGATTAGTTGGCGACCAGTCCAGGGTGCACCCCGCCTCTCGGCCAAAGTCAGCTGGGATAGGCTCCAGCATGCCCACAACCCTAGTTAGGATAAGCCGCATTGAAAATTGATGGATGGGATAGGTGATTGAAAGTTAAAATCTCTGTGTGGCATTTGTTCTCTCCATGCTGCATGGGGCTATATATAATATAGCTGCGACTATATATAATATAGCCGCAGCTATATTATACTGTATATATACCATATTATACTATATATACCTATATATAGCCGAGCTATATATAAAATATAGCTGCAGCTATATTAACCACACATGTTCGGTTAATCGGAGACTATAAATAGCCCATAAGTGTGAATGCGAGTGTGAATGTTGTTTGCCTATAGGACAAGTGCAATACGAAATAGATGAGTGGGTGGATGGAGTCTTATCTGGATGTTTTGCTGGTTATTTCTCTTGTTGTGTAGCATAGTTAAATGACACATGTCAAAACATGTAGTAAACATGTAGTAACACCAACATGTTTTGATACTTATAGTGCCTTGCACTTTAGCACTCAAGCACTTTATGTCTCTCCAAATTGATGGTTTTGTCAAGTGTACATGGTTTTATGGATACTGTTTTTATTTATTCTTTCTTCTCTGTTTTATGTAAAATGCTATTGTTATTGTACTTATCAAAAATGGAAATTAATCTGGCATATTTACATGAAAATGTTGATTAATATACACCGTCCCTGTCTGTTTGAAACAAATGCGTCTACAAATCTATTATGCTGCAATTTCAGTGACTTTATGAATTATTTCCAGTCTCGTGCCGAGTCATTCTGATCATTTCTTTTGTACAAGGTGGCAGATGTGGTAAATTACTTGCAAGAGAATCAAGAGGAGCATAGTCATTAAATGACTTGTCTCTATTGGGCACACAAATGTAGCCACGGGTGAGAGAGTGTACTGTGGGTTTGACTTTTGAATGATTTTGAGTCTTTGTATTTTATGTGTTGGTTATTATTAAGATTTTCAAATTAGGAAGTGATCAGTATTTGGGCACAAATCAGTACACCTTAAATCACACAGTGTAGTGTAACCTCAAAATCTAAATGCTACTATTATGGAATAAAACATTTCTTGCTACATTTCATCATGCAAGATGTCAGTTCTTCGAGCATCAAACTCTGAAAGACGGATTATTTATGTGGATTTTTTTGTGTGCTTTTTTTGAATATCACAAAAAATGGTACCTCAAGGTCTGCAATGATAATAACCAAAATATATATATGAAAAATATGATAACCATAGAACTACAAATGGACCTTAATTATACCCCTTAGTGTCTCATAGGACTGTTCATACCCGTTACACACTAAATAATGCTTAATTCCAGCAATACTGATAAAAGGTCATTGGGTACCAATGCAAACTACTTCTTGTTCCCTACCAAATACATGGGAGGGGTTACACTTTTCAGTCTTTCTTGTCCAACTAGTGGCCACAGCTTGACCATGGAACAGATTTGTTGCTTTTACATTTCCATGGAGAACCCTTATTTTTAAATTAGAACAACTTGAAAGTCAATCAGTAAGAACAAAGTCAAACATTTTAAAAACAACATACTGATCAACAAAAACAGTGGTACCTTGATGAAAACCACAACATACCAAAAAACATTTTTCCCAAACAAGATCATGTGAATGCTACTAATCCCTTCCAGGTATTCAGAAATGTTCGACTTTTTTTTTTTTTTAGTGAATAATTCAAGTTTGACATTCAGAAAACACAACTTGGATGGAAGTTTTTCTTGTCGCAACCTTCCGTACATTGTGGTGAGATCAAATTCAACAGTGTTCTCACTTTCAAAATGAACATGTTAGAACATTTTATGGGCCCCATGGTGGGTTATTTCGCAGTCACACGCAATAAAAAATTAATGGTTGTTTGTCTATATGTGCCCTGTGATTGGCTGGCGACCAGTCCAGGGTGTACCTCGCCTCTCGCCCGAAGACAGCTGGGATAGGCTCCAGCACCCCCCGCGACCTTCATGAGGAAAAGTGGTAGAAAATGAATGAATGAAGAGTGAGTCAGCAACATGTAGTTGTAGCTTTGTTTGAGCACCAATACAGTGCAGGGCAACCAGATGAGATTATGTGCAATATTGCCTGGAAACCAAGACAGTAGATAGATAAAAAAAATATGAATTTTCACCCTGGACTGGTCGCCAGCCAATCACAGGGCACATATAGACAAACAACCATTCACACTCACATTCATACCGATGGACAATTTGGAGTCACCAATTAACCTAGCATGTTTTTGGAATGTGGGAGGAAACCGGAGTACCCGGAGAAAACCCACGCATGCACCGGGAGAACATGCAAACTCCACACAGAGATGGCTGAGGGTGGAATTGAACCCTGGTCTCCTAGCTGTGAGGTCTGCGCGCTAACAACAAGACCACCGTGCCGCCCAAAAACTGAAAATATTTGATGAAAACAATAATCATACAAAAACCAAGATTTGACTGTGAGGGTCTAGTTCTCAAACTCTCAACCCTGACAACAAACAAAGAGACGATTGTGTCCATGTGTTCCATTTGCACATTACCTTAATGCAGAAGAAGAAGTAGAGAGGCGCCCTCGTGGAGGCGTCCCTCTGCCCAGACGTCTACACCACCTTTCCCGGACCTCCAGTGATGCCACAATATCCCATATCCAAGTCTGGAGCATGAATATTTGATGAGACATGTCGGACAGCCAATGGCTAAAAGACACTTACTGGATGTCCAATAGGCCCGACTGGGCAGCCCCCTCCTTTGGGAACCAAACCCGAGCATAAAGGAGAACTTTCCTTTGTGTTACTGTGTTGCAGGGAAGACTAGGTGACCTATGCTAAATACATTCCAACACAGAACATGCTACCTACAGCATCTATTATTATTTCATGTCTGACAACAGTGAAGATCTTAGCTCCTCAGAGGAAAAAGGTTCTATTCCACTTCTGCAACGGTTCAATGATTAAAGTTTCTTCCATCTGCAGAGCATCTTGACTTTAATGCATCTGACTTAAACTTTTAGAAGATATTGTATTGCGGATCAAGACGCAAAGCCCACTATTCTACTGGCGTTCTACTTGTGATGAATTGCCAAGCAACTGCGATCAATCAACAACCTTTCAGATGAGATAAATCCATTTGGTGCCAAGAAAAGCCCTTTATTGCGCTTTCAGACAACGGAGCTGTGGCCAGCCTGCAAACACACATCGCTGCGATGTCATCATATAATCACGTGACTTCATTAGAGAAGATGCTATGCTCCGCATCCTATAAGGCTTGTTATCACCTTGTTTTTGCAATTGCGTTTCAAATTTACGGCGTTGATCAAACGGAGGCCAACGAAGCTACGACCCAACAGCAACACAATTACATTTTAATTAACAAGCTTTTTAATGCTCTCTGACTTTCACGCTCTGAGCCAAAGACTTAAAAGCCTCCACAAAGACCACTCTGGCTGAGGGACGCACTTCCCATCCTACACACTGAACTCATTCAGGAAATAAAGCTGGGATCGTGTTCAACTTGATGGAGGTCATACGTATGACTATTAGCCTTAGCAAGCTTAGCTTCTTTTTATACTTGAATGACAATTACAAATTAGATTGCTGTTATATTTTTCTGTTCTGTTTTATTTTGAGTTTGTGTGTTTCCTGTCCAAGGCGGCACGGCGGTCTAATGGATAGCGCGCAGACCTCACAGCTAGGAGACCAGGATTCAATTCCACCCTTGGCGAGGACATTCTCCCTGCATGTTCTCCCTGTGCATGCGTGGGTTTTCTCCGGGTACTCCGGTTTCCTCCCACATTCCAAAAACATGCTAGGTTAATTGGCGACTCCAAATTGTCCATACGTATGAATGTGAGTGTGAATGGTTGTTTGTCTATATGTGCCCTATGATTGGCTGGCGACCAGTCTTGGGTGTACCCCGTCTCTCGTCCAAAGACAGCTGGGATAGACTCCAGCACCCCCGCAACCCTTGTGAGGAAAAAGCGGTAGAAAATTAATGAATTAATGTTTCCTGTCCACAGATCCCCTTATTTCCTGCTCAATGAGGCATGCATTTAAAGGGGCCATACCCTGCTCATTTAAGGGTTTTTTAAAATTATGTTGGATCCTAGTGGGGCATTAATGTAAGTTTATTTAAAAAATATATATATCCATAAGTCTCATATTTCGGCATGCTTCTCCTCTTGGCCGAAACTCTCAATTCGGCAGCCTTCTTCTTCGACCACACTTACTTCACAATCCTTATCCATCATTTACAGCATTGTGGGTGATGGGCAGAATTCCAAAACAAGTGCAGTTTTCCTTTAAAGGGGAACTGCACCTAAACTGTGCAATCCTTATATGAAACATAAACACATAAAGTATGTCTTTCTCTTTTTTTGAGTTTTAAAGATATGAAAACAGCTAAAAAGTTAGAATGCACACAATGGGAATCACCGATTCCAGCTGTAAAGCATTCTGACAACTCCAAAAAGCGCCAACAACGCTGAAAAAGGTAACCAATTAAAATATTAAAATATAAACTACGCACCTATTAAAGCGTTTATGATGGCTACACTTTAAACCTGGAACAAATGATTTCTATTTCCATTATGTCTGTGAGAAAGGTATAGAATCTAAACAAGTCTGAGGTTCATTAGAAATTATAGCAGCACATTCTGTGCTTCGGTTTATTTGTGACTGTCACACTTCTTCAAAAAGGACACAGAGTACTTTCCGATTGAGTGAAAGGTGGCCTCTCGTGGCCAAAAGGAGAATGTCCTCGCTGCAAGCCGTTGTCTTTCTGCTTGACAAAGGACGACCTTTGCCTTTGAAACACTTCATGTAGCCTCAGGTGAGAGAGGCCATCACCTGGCCAAAATGAAAACTTTTTGTTTGCTTCTGGCGCCTCAGGCGGACTGCACATTACACATCCCCCAATAGGGCAGAGCAGAAAAAAAAGACAGAAATAAAGAAAGAACTGCTGCACATTTTCTTTTCTATCGAGTGAGAAAGCAAAGCTGGTAAAAGCCTGCGTGCATTATTCATGGAAGAAGAGTGGAAGAGGAGCATGCTTCCAAATCTTCACAGAATGAAGAGCACACACGGATCCACTCATATTTACAAGCAACTGTTTTCTAAATACAGTGGGCAAAATAAGTTTTTGATCCCTTGACGATTGTGTAAGTCATGTATGAACTGTCCATCATATTTATAGTAGGTTATATGTAACAGACACAGTAGTCACAGTAGTCTAGCCTACTGGAGACTAAGGCATGGATTAGCGGTAGTCTCTCTAAATCTGTTTTAAAGAGGACCTATTATGTCTTTTACACTTTTCTGACCTATAAATGTAGTTAAAATGTTGTATTCTCGATGCTAAACTTTCAGATAATGAGGTTTGTGCAATTGGAAGTGAGCCATGAAAGAAGTTTGGGATGGCTCAAAACGTCTGTTTAAAAAGGCGTGATTAAACTGTACCTTTGTGATGTCACAGAGGGGCAGACTTCCATATATGGGCTGACTGTAAGAAGATAAGCTGTCTGCCCTCCCCCAAGCTCTGTTTTTGCTGCCCTCTCCCAAGCGCTGCTCCTCTGTTTACTTGCTAGCAAAGCTACATTTGCTTACAATTCCTAAAGTGGTTGGACTTCCTGATTTCCAACCAACAAAAGAAATGCATTTTAATCAGCCAACAGCTTTGTTTTGTGAACATGGGCCAGTATGCAGCTGGACTAGCGGAGAAACTGCTGCTGAAGCCTTACTCCTTTCCAACGTTACTTGGTCGTGTGGACTGAGCAAGCAATTAATCAGTGTCCAGATAGTCGTTTTCACAGGAACCACGAAATCCAAAGAAATGTCATGTGGTCTGAGATACAGTTACCAATTCCAACACTTCTGTGATACTTCTGGTGCCCTCGATAGGACTTGAACCAGTTTAGAGCAGTCGCAGAGATTCCCACCCTGTTTTCTAACCTCTGTTTTTGGATCAAACGTATATGGTCAACTGTGTCAGAGGCAGTGCTCAGGTCAATCAGAACTAAAACTGAGACTTTGTCTGTATCTCTGTTCAGACGGACATCATTTTTCAACTTGATCAGAGCTGTCTGTTGGCTGATTGGAAAGTATCAAACACAATGTTAGAAAAAACAAGGCCTGTTGGTATGCAAACTTTTCCAAGACTTTTCCAACGAATGGCAGGTTTGATACGGGCCAATAGTTGTTCAGTACTTTAGCATCAGGACTGCTCTTCTTCAGAAGAGGCTTAAACTGTCGTTTTTTTAAGGCCTTTGAAGAAGTTCCAGTCTGAAGGGAGATGTTAACTTGATGAGTGAATTGTAGCAAACCGCTCAACATAGAAATCTAGTCTAATCTCAGCAAGGCAACACGATGATGGACCCAAACCACAGATGATCACTTTGACTGTTTTGTCAATGACAGGTTTGAAATAGCGTCTAGCTGGCTGCAGAATAGTTATTTGTGTTGCGTCTCTGACCCTCCCCTTTCTGCGCTACGACACACTCTTCTTTTCTCCATGGTGCCTTTTGCCACGTTTAACCATTCTAACCTTGACAGAAGCAATGGTATCCAAAACCATGCATCAGATCATCAAACTTAATCGTCACCTTAAACTACTAAAGCTTTTTGTGCTCTGGACCCCCTGACATTATGAACCAGTTCTTCCCTTGTAATTCTGGGCTGGTCCCTTACCTTTGTGACAATCATCCTTAACCAGCAGGTGTATGGTGCGTGGAGCTCCAGAGCTACGGCGATTGACTGTTATACTGTAAATCTTCCATTGATTAATTATGGCACCAATAGTGGTCTCCTTCTCACCAATGTTCTTGTTAATGGTATTGTAGCTCTTTCCAGTCTTCTGCAGGTCTACAATTTTGTAGTTTGACAGCTCTTTTGTTTGGCTTTCGGTGGTGGCAAGGTTTAAATGGAAGAAACAGTTTCTGTGACAGGCCTCTTTTATCCACACGGGTTAAAATTAAGACTAATTTGTGTACTTCATGGACACATACTGTATCCAGTCTGAGGGTCAGGAGACTGATCAAATACTTATTTCTCTCAATCGAATACAAACTCATTTACAACAATGTTTTTCCTTTTTTCCTGTATTTTTGTTTACATGATTCCTTTCTTTCTTAAAGTAAATGTACCATAAAAATAATGTGCTGTTGATATTTTTGTAAATGGAACAAATGTATGTTCACGGAGGGATTTGAGTGTCTTGACTATAGCAAACAAAATACGGTGCCACCTTTGGTTCATTTCACTCCAATTTTGTCAGTAAAATGAATATGCATGGCCTTTGCCTCGCACCCATTTGCAAGACAGAATGGAAATGAAGAGAAAGGACGGCTTTATAAAAAACAATTAATGTGAAACAGCTGTTCAGTGCTTCTAATGAGATGCAGTTTTAATAAGCAGGTATGTTGAACAAGCAGCCCTTTGGTAAACACGGACGCTTATTACACTGGGTGACATGCAGGAAATGAAAATAAAACTCTCCATCAATGTTAGATGTACGGGTGCCGCAGCACAGGCAAGGTGTGCATGGCGAATGCGGCGGCATTTTGTTTTTTCATGACCAAAAGTCACCTTGAGTCGCGTTGCATATTAAGACAAATCAGCTCAATCCAGCTGCTTTCCACAGGAGGTTTTTCTACAGCAATCTACTTGTGATCTGCTGTCTTACACTGACTTATTCATCACACTGGCAGAATAAGAGAGGCCAGGCACCGGCAGTTGTCCTTTTCCTGCTGATGGACAAGAGGGACAGACCCCCATTAAAGATGCAAGCCCACCAACCGAGTGGATCTCAAAATTCTCCACGTTTGGAGGTGTCCTGCTCAAATATTCCACACAACTGCTTCTATCCTCGGCTTTGGAAGGATGGTACCATCCTTGGGCCTTTGACACCTGCACTGCCCATCGACATCCAGGGTAAGAGTATTGCCTGGCACCGCTCAGCCTCTAAATAAATAATCCGCCCTCATGTTAAGTTGTTATTTTTAGGCTTCACCAATTACAGCAGTTGTGTAGATTTTTTTTCATGCCCCGCAATGCATCCTTAAGAAAAATCAAACCATTACTACTATTTGTTTTTTAACAAAATAACCTGAAATATATGCCAATTACCGTTTGAAATGTTAGGAACATTTCATAACATTATTCTGCATTATTCTAATTTTCCTTGTTATCACAAAATTGTTCACATTTGATGAAAATGAAAATGATGAAAGGATAACAAGGACTAATGGATAATATTCAGAGCCTTTCAAGTCCAACTAGAGGGAGCTGAAAGTAAACCGGCCTGTCTTTGAAGTACACTCAACAAAAATATAAACATGCAACACGTGTTTTTGCTCCCATTTTTATAAGCTGAACTCAAAGAGGTAAACCTTTTTCCATGTACCCAAAAGGCCTATTCCTCTCAAATACTGTTCACAAATCTTAATCTGCATATGTTATATACATTTGTTACCTTATGTGGCATTACCAGATGTGGCATAATAAGATGCTGATTCGACAGCATGATTATTGCACAGGTGTGTACTACAAGTCGGTAGTAAAGAGCACTGATTCAAGTAAAGTATCCGTCCACAAACGGCAGTCCACGTTCACAAGAGAAGATGAAGGGTGCGATTTTTACACAAATAAGGAGACACATTTAAGCTACAGAAGCTGTATATGCATACATTAAAATATTAAAACACCAGTCCATTCGGACATCCTTAAAATGCAATTTTTTTTTCCATTGAGTATATTTTCATTTGTATACGTGTTTGTTAGGTAGATTATCTTCAATTTTGTATTGGATTTATATTGAGTTTTGGACCACATTAAATCAATTTATTGATTGCAAAGTTAACTATAACCTTAATAGGGAACTGCACTTTTTTTGCCCAACATTCTCAAGCCACATAATTCACATAATTCTAGCGCAAGAAAACAATTTAATATGAGTTAGCTAACAACAGACGCCATAGGAAATACCTATATATCTACAGTACCAATGTAATGATAGATGTACGTATATAAGATACCACTGTAAGTGACGATGGTGATGTGCTCGAGAGATGTGTATCGGACATTTTGATGAGGTGGTATCATGGAGACAGGGACCTGACAGATTCAGCCAGGTGGCGTCATAATAAGCACATTGGATGAGAAAGGCTCAATTCCAATTCTACCCTTGGTCTCTGTCTTGGCCCTTACCTCTCAGTTTAGTGGGTTCATGAGATTCAAGCGGTGTCCCAATTCTCCTTAAACCGAGGGGTAAGTGCTATGGGCTATTCACCACTTGAAAACACAGATATATCTTCACTGCAATGTACTGCAATTCAGAAATAATTATTCATTCATTTTCTACCGCTTATCCTCACGGGCGTGCTGGAGCCTATGTCAGCTGTCTTGGGTGAGAGGCGGGGTACACCTTGGCCAGCCAATCACAGGGCACATATAGACAAACAACCATTCACACTCACATTCATACCTATGGACAATTTGGAGTCGCTAATTAACCTAGCATGTTTTTGGAATGTGGGAGGAAACCAGAGTACCCGGACAAAACCCACGCATGCACGGGGAGAACATGCAACCCGAGAGGAGACTTTCGAACCCGGGTCTCCTAGCTGTGTGGCCTGCGTGCTAACCACTCGTCCACCATGCAGCCATAAATAATGACACAATGGCAATTATATTTTCCTTGAGTGTGATGAATGAATGAAGTCAACTGACAACATAATTCCCAAACACAAGGTTTCATGGTCTGATTGATATCGTCAACCTTTAGATAATGTTGAATATGCATCAAAGCAACTAAGTAGTGATGGGCAGCTCGATACAAAAATATCGACACTTTGAAACCAAGGTACTACAACATATTATTACAATATGGATATTTTTGGACACATTTTGGCGAGATGTGTGTTGCAGAAAAGAGTTAGCAGTTGGAATCAATTCAGATATCAGAAGAATATTCAGAAGAGCCTTAATCATTTGAGAAAGGCAGACCAAGACAGCATTGATAACAACTGAACGGACACACAACAACATTCTGGTGTGATTATTGTTGCCAAACTGCAACAATGCTGTTTGCAGTTTGTGTGTTAAGACTATATAGTACAGGGCAACACCAAATATCTGTCAATAAAACTGCCATTCAAACATGTTTCCTGAATACGCCGTCTTTTTTGAACCCATTTCTTTGATATTGGTGACACTGAGCTGTGTTTGATTTGGTAAGGCATTAACTGCAGCTGCAGTTACATTATTATATGGAGTGAAGCATCAGTGTTCATTCGTGGTTGTAGCCACGAATCATTTGTAGAAGCGTGACATTTAAAACCTTTGCTGTGCTCCACAAAGGCCTTCATTACGAGGCAGCACTTGTCAGCGGACTGCATAAACGCGATGTATTGCTTTAGACTTTCACTATCATCTGTTACAAGTAAAAACTCTAAAAAGGCCATTTAGTTTTTTTTTTTTTTACTTGAATACATTTCCAAGTTTGGCCTCAGTTGTAATTTATTTCTCAAGGAGAAGAAGAGGCGTCGGGGGGTAAAGCTCTCCACTGTGCAACCACAACTCTTCTTCTGTCCCTGTGGTGCCAGCGCCCCACTCCTAAATGGCAAGTCAGTCAGGAGTTATGGCCACTATTCCCGCTGAAGAATGTCAGATGGGAGGTGATTTTCTGCTTGGTGATCTCATTGCAGCAGAGACACTTTGTCCTACTTTGATAAGAGGAGCCTAATCATGACAATGGCTTTCTAGAGCCTCGTTTTAGATAGATATATTAGATAGACATAGATATAGACAGACAGGGCTGTAAAGAACTCCATGCAGTATATAATCAACATCATTCTGTACTTAATATGCACTCCTTGTAAAATCAGTGGCTATTATCAATAGAGGCAGTACTCATGTTTATTATCATGTTAATACTGTTACATGAGCACGGTGGAAGAATACATTGTTTTTCTTGTTGGCTCACGTTTTTCCCTTAAAAGGAGAATAAGATACTTACTTTTAATAAAAAAGTGAAACTAAGTTCACTATGGCACACTGTGGACATGTCTGCACTGTGGTGGTCAAAGCAACCAGCTTTGAGGCACATTACTACACCTACAAATGTTACAAACGTGATACGGCAACTGGATCGGCTCGATTTTGTGGCAGTAGCCAATGTCTTCAAAACACAGTGGATCGGAGACCAATCCCGATCTTGAATATTGGATTGGACAACCCTAATATACAGGCTTCTGCAGCCTGTTTAGGCAGCAAACTAAATGGGCCTGATTGAAGTGCTCCCTCTGGTGGTTGCTGAGTTGCTAAGTAGTGAATCCATTGCATCATAATACAATAACAACATGATCAGGTCTGGGCGGCACGGCGGACTAGTGGTTAGCGCGCATACCTCACAGCTAGGACACCAGGGTTCAATTCCACCCTCGGCCATCTCTGTGTGGAGTTTGCATGTTCTCCCCGTGCATGCGTGGGTTTTCTCCGGGTACTCCGGTTTCCTCCCACATTCCAAAAACATGCTAGGTTAATTGGCGACTCCAAATTGTCCATAGGTATGAATGTGAGTGTGAATGGTTGTTTGTCTATATGTGCCCTGTGATTGGCTGGCGACAAGTCCAGGGTGCCTCTCGCCCGAAGACAGCTGGGATAGGCTCCAGCACACCCCGCGACCCTCGTGAGGAAAAAGCGGTAGAAAATGAATGAATGAATGATCAGGTCTCAAATTATTAACAAGAAAACCGCTTTGGACATATGACGCACACATGTGAGAACTGCTATCTTTTTGTCTTACTATAAGTCGTATTTCGAAGGAACACGATGTCCTGATCTGTCCTTCGTGTTTTTCATTGGCAGCCAGCGAGACACATGGTTGCTGGGGCAATAATTGCACATGGGTCTCCACAGCAAACTGAAAATAAAGCAAGGTGTGAAAATGAGCATCGCTGTGTTGTGAAAGGATGCTCAGTGACACGCCTTCAGCATGACTGCATTCTCACAGAGATGCTTCTGGCGTGCACGTACCGCACAGAGTCAGGTCTGTGAGCAAGAACACTGCACTCTCTCCTGATGGGTGTGTTGAGAGTCACATAGGCAGGAAGTGAGCATGGCAGCGGCTTTAGAGCGGAAGCTCCTTAGAGCTGTTACAGGCAGATTTGGCGGCCGTTTGTCGTCTCGTCTTTTTGGGCGGTGAATGGAGCGGAGAGAAGAGGCTTAGCGGGCACATTTCAACTCCCTCTGATGGCTCATTGGCAGCCGTGGCACAAAAACAGCAAAAATAATCACATCACAATGATGGACCCGGACCAACAATGAGTCAGAGCTGCGGTGTCAAAACGGAAATTGGCGGAACAAACGGCGTCATTAGGAAGCAAATCTCGTATTCGTATGAGATGGAACACACAGAACAGCGACAATGGAGGAATGCGTTGGGAAGGATCCGCTTGTCGGTTCCATTGCATGACTTGGAAATCCCTTTGCAGTAAATCACGACATGCTGCGTCATCTGGATGACGCTGTACTTGTTGCACCTCATCGTATAACGTTCGTAAGTGTCACACAAGTGTAAAAAGAAGTGAAGCAGTCTTAATACAATAACTTTGTCAGGACGGTGACGCTGGAGTCTTACTCTTTTATGAGACTGATGAAGCATATTTATTCCATAAACATTAATTTATAAGACCTCAGGGCAATTATTTGATGGTAACATAACAATTGCTTTGACAGTAAACATTTACAGGGTGACCCAATCCAATTTGATGAATGATATATGTTATTAAATATAGGGGATGCAATATTGGTCCAATATCAGCAAAAAAACAAGTACAAGATCCCCTTGTTTACCAAGGTTAATTGGTTCCAGATATGACCCCGATAAGTGAATTTTTCCAAATTGTAGTTAGGGCATAGAAAAACTGTTATAGAGCGAGGGACGGCTGTATATTTATAGGTTATGTGATGATCTTATTATTACATACTATTTAATCATGAGCTTATTATCACGTACTATTTAATCAAAATACCATTTTGTTTCCAGAAAGTTTTCAGTTTATTACATGTATTATATCTAAACAGTGTAAACACAATAATTGCAAAAATATTTCAACAACAATCTTATCTTATCAATGTCTGACAATTAAAGTTCCATTAATCAAGTTTGGGTTTTTTGGTGACTGGAGAAGCACTAGGCACTAAGCACTCGCTGTTCTCTGATTGGTTGTTTCACGGGCACAATACCAGAGCAGCGCGCTCTGAGTGGACAGCTACGGGGGCTGATACTGGACATGGTTAAACTCTATATTTTATCAGTATCACTGCCCTGGGCTTTGACACAGTATCATTTCGGCCTTTTCCCGTATCATTCATGGGCGGTTTCTAGGGTACAGGGCCAATTAATACTGTCGTATGTGATAATATTACATACCGATCTGATATTGGTCCAATATCAAAACAAGTATTGGACTATATCAGACTATCTAAAACTTTAGTCTTTTATCCAGCAGCATCCACGTGGTAACAACATGTAGCAAGTAGTGATGTTGTCTGTGTAGCAGTATTTTTCCTTGAGCTAAAAGACATTGCAGCTGCGTGCAAAACTTGTCATGCACAGGTTTCCTTTGGTGGCACAGAACCAGGGAAGTTGAATACGACTAACCTCATAGCGCATTTGAAGCAGCATCACAAAAAACAGAATGAGGATTTACCCAAGACCACGAATATGATGAAACAAACCTCTGGCTCCCCCAAAACAATCAACACTGTACACAACAATTCCAAAATGGGAGAAATTCCCACAGGACAGCAAAAATCCATTAGCTATAACAGAAAAGAATTACGTGGTGAGTGATGCCGGATTTAAACACCTCCTGTGGTTCCGTGTTCAATTCATCAAGACTTTTCTTGCATTCCATAGTACTAAAAAAGTAATAAAAGTATTTCTTTTTTTTTTTTTTGTCCCGTCCAACCAATGGGGCAGATAGTATTGTTGATCTAAATGCCCTTACATGCTAAACAGATTTGCTCTGTGTCAGGAAAGGTGTTGGCTACAACTTCCCTGTACCATGAAATTTTATTTGCCGTTATTTGATGTTTTTGTTATGTGCATTTGGAGCGACCGGACCAGAGCAAGAAGAAACACAGAAAAAGAAGAAGAGAGGGGGGCAGTAGAGAGAGAATAGAGAGTAATAAAAGTATTTCTGATTCTTGTTGATATTGTAACAGATCAATAGCCGTATCGGCCGATACTCAAGGCTTTTGTGCCCGACAACACAAAGCTGTTGAACAACTGAAGTGAACAACGGTGACACACTGCTATTGTCTTATCCACTTCACCTGGTCCGTTTATTTATAGGCTGCCAAACAGGAGACTTTAAAACAATAAAAGGTTTTCAATGATGACTCTCGCTGGCTAAAGGCCGGCCGGGCTGTACTGTATTTACCGAGTAGATGTGTGACACAATAAACACTTCCAGTGCTTCACCTTTTAATGTGTACCATGTGGGAAATCGGTATAACGCACCGAGAAACTCCCTCAGTTGTTTGTATTCCTACAAGTCCTACCTTGTAAGACGTGGTCACTCGCATGTTTTAAACTGCTGGCATCACTTTAAGCCACAACTGTTGACATTTAAGAAATACAACAATGTGACCTTCAGGGTCCAGCATAAAGGTCACATGTTGTGCTGGGACCAGCAGCAGCTGTGAAGGTTATTTGCTCCAATGACAAGTTATTTTGTCGCTCTGGTGGAAACAAGAGGAGCCCAAACATGAAGCTGCAAATATGAAAAGGTCACATGGTACGATGTTTTGTCAGCCACCTGCCGTCCTTAACACAAAGTACAATTATCAGGCTTTTACATCAAAGCGCTGACATTTCCATTCTGTCTTTTGTGTGTAAGTGTGCCATTTATCCACAGTCTCTGCATCTCTTGAAGCGCTATCCCGCCACCGACCGTCGCTCGTAATTCCCTCAAGAAATTGGAGCTGGCAATCTTGGGCCAGCCAGACGTGAAATCCTGTTTATCCGTCAGGACAAGTCTTGGCCTCTAAGCTCCCTGGACACAGCGAGTTTTTGACATCGGAGACGATGCCAAAGACAAAGCCGCGGACTCTTCCTGCCACTGTTGTCTTTGCGGAGGATTTGACTTCTTGTTCTTTGCAAAGAAATATTACTTCATGTGCCATAAAAGTGAAGCCTTCAAGGTCCCTGGTGGTGCTTTCTTGGATTAAAAGTTGGACTGAAATAAATGTAGTGATATATTACTGTCTGTCTAGTTCTCATGAACTTGTGTGACCTCCAGTGGAACATCGACAGCAACTCAACATCCTCTAATCCAAATTTACTTCTGACGTTCACAGATTCTAACACGATAACTTCGACAACTTCTACTTCAAATGTTTGTAAATGTATGTAAGTAAAACACATTGTTTTTACGCACATAAACACAAGACCAGCATCACGAAGGGGAAAGGCTTCCCAGTGCGGCCAGCAGCCAGCTACAGCTACTTGCAGCCAATTACGACTGAGGATGGGGTGTGAGTGCAATGCGTATGTGTGTCTTTGGATGCATGAGTGCGTGGCCTGTGGCGTCCCCCCTGTTAGGTGCCCAATCTTGGACCTAGGTTCGCAGGGTGTTCTTCAGGATCAGATCCAGATTAAAGTTGGTTTTACATTACAAAGTAAAGTAACTCAGACATTCATTCATTTTCTACTGCTTTTCCTCACGAGGGTCGCGGGGGTGCTGGAGCCTATCCCAGCTGACTGGTTGAATATGACCTATTATTAGTAAAAATATGCATATTTACGCAAAATCTAAGGTGTTTTTCCCCTATATTTAACATTTCAGGCATAAAAAAATAACAAAATTCAAGTCATTCAGATGATGCATTCAAAGATACTGGGGATATGTAGTACTCTGGTCACTAGGTGTCAGTAATGTTACTGTAATGTCTGGTGAGACACTCAAACAAACCTAACTTGATCGCAAGAACTTTTATCGCAAGGCTTTTATTGCAGATTGAAGTGAAGTGAAGTGAAGCTGTGAGGTCTGCGTGCTAACCACTCGACCGCCGTGCAGCCATGTAACTCAGACAAGTTTTGGCAAATACATTTAAATTTTTTGGATTTCGCAAAATGGGTAATTGAATCCATAAAAATGCCATGAAATAAATATTCTCACAACGACAGCTGTGCAACAGCATTTTAAAGTGCATGCAGAGGTAGAGGTATACAGCGGGGAAAATAAGTATTGAACACGTCAACATTTCTCTCAAAAAACATATTTCTAATCGAGCTATTGACATGAAATTGTCACCAGATGTCGGCATCAACCCAAGTAATGCACACATACAAAGAAATCCAAACATTTATGTCCATAAATTAAGTTATGTGTAATAAAGTGAAATGGCACAGGGAATAAGTATTGAACACGCGTACTGAAATTTATTTAATACTTAGTGCAAAAAACCTTTGTTGGTGATTACAGCCTCAAGACGCCTCCTGTATGGAGAAACCAGTCGAATACATTGCTCAGGTGTGATTTTGGCCCATTCATCCACACAAACTGCCTTCAAATCTTCAAGGTTCCGGGGGTCTCTTCTGTGAACCCGGATCTTCAGTTCTTTCCAAAGATTTTCAATTGGATTCAAGTCTGGTGATTGACTGGGCCATTCTAGCAGCTTTATTTTCTTTTTCTTCAACCAGTTGGTTGGGATCGTTGTCTTGCTGAAAGATCCACCCTCTTTTCATCTTCAGCAGCCTGGCAGATGACAGCAGATTCTGATCAAGAATGTCTCGATACTTTTCTCCAGTCATTATTCCTTCAATGATATGAAGTCTACCAGTACCACATGCTGAAAAACAGCCCCACGCCATGATGCTCCCACCTCCAAACTTGACTGTTGGTATGGTGTTTTGGGGGTGATGTGCAGTGCCATTTTTCCTCCAAACATGTTGTGTCTTATGACATCCGAAGAGTTCAATTTTGGTCTCATCTGACCAGAGTATGTTCTCCCAGAATGTCATGGGTTTATCCAAATGTTGTGTCGCAAACTCCAAACGAGCTTCAACATGCTTCCTCTTCAAAAATGGAGTCTTGCGTGGTGTGCGTGCATGGAGGCCATGGCGGTTGAGTGCATTACTTATTGTTTTCTTTGAAACAACGGTACCTGCTGATTCCAGGTCTTTCTGAAGCTCTCCACGAGTGGTCCTGGGCTGTTGGAGAACCCTTCTGATGATTGTTTTGACTCCTCTGTCTGAAATCTTGCGAGGAGCACCTGGCCGTGGCTGGTTTATGGTAATGCCGTGTTCTTTCCACTTCCGGATGATGGCCCCAATGGTACTCACTGGAACTTTCAGAAGTTTAGAAATGCGCCTGTAACCAATGCCTTCAGTGTGTTGAACAATAAGGCTGCGTAGGTCTTTGGACAGCTCTTTGCTTTTACCCATCATGCAATGCTTCTTGTCTAACACCTTGCTGGTGAGAAACCTTTTTAAAAGGCATTAATCAGGACTAAACGGGCTGATATTACTTTGCACTAATAGGGGACAGGTTAACCTTCTAAATACTGACAAACTCCAGCTGCTTTCTTGGCTTTCCAGACCTTTTTACCCCTCCTTTTCTTCATGTGTTCAATACTTATTCCCTGTGCCATTTCACTTTATTACACATAACTTAATTTATGAACATAAATGTTTGGATTTCTTTGTATGTGTGCATTACTTGGGTTGATGCCGACATCTGGTGAAAATTTCATGTCAATAGCTTGATTAGAAATATGTTTTTTGAGAGAAATGTTGACGTGTTCAATACTTATTTTCCCCGCTGTATATAAAACATTTTTCAGCATCAACATTTGATGGTCAAATCCATCATGGCTGGTTTATGTACACAGGTCTCAAATCAAAAGTGATTTTCATTATCTTTGTGTTTTCCCTAATACAGCTTTTATATTGGATGGTGTACCTAATGACTAGTGGAAGGGGGGGGGGGGGGGGGGGGGTTGCGTTTCATCCAGCATGATGAGGTTGAGGATGAAAGAGTCATTCCGACTGAGATGGCAGCTGTGTCTGAGGTGTCACGGGGCGCTGAGAGGAGGTGAGAGTGCTGATGGGTCTGCAGGCTGGAGAGGACTTATGTGAGGCCGAGCAAAGCCAGATGGTGGCTGATAATGACAGTGTGGAGCTGCAGGGGGGGGGGTGAAGGGGGGGGCACTCTCAGGCTACATTTACACAACTACATAATTTGCTACAACATGGATGTTTGTTGTTGTTTTTTTAAAGTTTCACATACAAGCAGAAATCCTGTAAAAACAATCCTCAAGTGAAAAGTAATTGAATATAATTAATTTTCATGTAATTTCCATGCCGGCCAGTAATTGTCAATCTTCTCAGTTAGCTTTAGAAGGCAAACGAGCTGAGATTGAATATACAGAGCCTCTACTGGTTGTACAGTCACATTCACACATTGAGCCAAACTATCAACAGACAGGGTGATAGGGTGTACTCACACTAGGGTGATTGTACCGTTGTACCGTGCCTGGGCCCACTTAACACCTAAAGCACGGTACGTCTGGCTAGTGTAAGTGCACTGATCACACTTCTCTTTTGGCACCATTCTATGTCCATGTAGGGTGCACATGTGCAATGTAGCTGTCAGAGAATGACTGATCTGAGCCCTCCTGGCAGGTTCTCAATGATAACCGACATAATCCACAATATAAGTCAGAGGTCTGCAGCCCATGGATCCAGAGCCGGATGCGGCTCTTTTATTCTTCTGCTGTGGCTTCAGCTAGCTCATCCTTCTGTTTAGTCACTACAGCGTCTCTTCTGACAAAGCCATGAGCCTTTCAAAGACCTGTGTTGAAGTTAAACATGTGCTGAGCAATTCTCCGCCAAAATGCTTGGGGTTAAGTCAACTCTCTTATAAAGTACACTCGCTCACTCATGACTACATTTGTGTGCGTACTAGAGATTCATTCATTCATTTTCTACCTCTAATCCTCATGAGAGTCGTGGGGGGGGGGGGGGTGCTGGAGCCTATCCCAGTTGACTTTGGGCGAGATTAGGGGTGCACCCTGGACTGGTGGCCGGCCAATCACAGGGCACATATAAACAAACAACCATTCACACTCACATTCATACCTATGGACAAATTGGAGTCGCCAATTAACCTAAGGTGCATGCAAGAGAAATCCCATGTACAAACAGGGGAACATGAGATGCCTGAGTGGGGAATCAAATAGCTGAAGTTCCCTGCAGCATACAACATTTTGGAACCTGTTTACATGCATGTGGGGAGGTAGTCTACATGTCCCTAGTATGTGCTTAAATCCTTTTTGAAATAACCTTCAAGTGTCTCCCTACTGAGTGTGATTGTGTGTGATTGTGTGTGTGTGTGTGTCCAGTATGGAGGGTGGGAGGGAGGGGCTTTCTTAGTAATTGTTTTTCCTTTTAATTGTGGTAATTGTTTTTAATTCTGTAAAGCACTTTGTGTTACATGTCTTTGCAGGAAAAGTGCTATACAAATAAAGTTGATTTGATTAAACAATGAATAGCGGTGGCCAAAACAAGGAGGGGGAATAAAACCAAAGTCCATCATGATACAACTGGACTAATGCAGGTAGTTAATCTATAATGACAGCCACTTGTGCTCTTTTCCAATGTTTGCTTTTTTCAGACTCCAAAACGATTCCATTTACAGGCGGTCTTCATGTTTTGATGTGGTTAGCACACACACCCATAAATTAGCTAGTAGATCCGAGTTTGATTCCACCCTCTCTGTGTGGAGTTTGCATGTTCATGCGTCCATGCGTTTGTGTTTTTTTTTCCTGGGTACTCCGGTTTCCTCCCACATTCCAAAAACATGCTAGGTTAATTGCCGATTCCAAATTGTCCATAGGCATGAATGCGAGTGTGAATGGTTGTTTGTCTATATGTGCCCTGTGATTGGCTGGCGACCAGTCCAGGGTGTACCCTGCCTCTCGCCCGAAGACAGCTGGGATAGGCTCCAGCACCCCCGCAACACTTGTGAGGATAAGCGGTAGAAAATGAATGAATGGATGAATGAATATTAGCTGTATGCTGCTCAAACACTGCAGCCATCATCAATGATAAAGATGGCATGTCTTATTGGCACACCCAATAAGTCTCTTACATGTATATGGTTCCTCAAGCTCAATGACGAGTGATAGAGTGATAGAGAAAATAAAGAAAAGGAAAGCGGTAATAGGCCTGAACTCACCACCTCCCTTCTCTTGGCTACATTATCTCCTGGAATGCAGCACGAGCGTGTCTTGACCTTGTCATCATTAGTGGCTCTGCATTAATAGCAAACAAATGAGTCTATGCTAATGGTGAAGGAGGTAGAACAGAGCGCAGACCTTTGTGGTCTTGACTCAGACCACAGGGACTCGACTGACTGACCCACCACACGGTGTAGATGATTGCTTACCGCTTTCCTCCCAAGAGGAGAAAAAGAAGCAACATATGCATATAATTGTATTTTTTGGTTGCTTTTCTTTATAAAAAAACTATACAGGGTGGCTTTGTAACCTTTGTACATAATAAAAAAATATATAGAAAAAAATATATACATATACATATATATGACATATTATACCCAATAGAGTATGAGTGAATAAGTGTAGGTTACTTGCATGGATGTGAGAGAATGACACCTTGAAGAAGTAATGACATTTAATCATCTTACAATGCGTCCAGTTGTGACGTGGTTATCGAGTCAGAGCTCTTCTCAAGCAAGAAGACTCATCAGCAAATAAAAGCAGATACGATGAAATATGCCCTCATGTCAAAGTGTGCAGAAAAGACAGCTGACAGCGCTGTACTCGCCATTCAACAGCTTTCGTATGAATTTTTCTCTTTTCTCACAGTCGCCTCCTTTCTGCCCACCTCGACGACAATGACAGCTGACAAGGCCCGATGAATTTTAGTCATTAACGGCGTGCACAGTCAGCGCACAGGAAATTACCCCTCCTATATCAATATCTCGCATGGTGGCTCGCACTGGATGAGTGTCGAGTAGACGGTGACTTGGTCGCGTATTCCTCTGTGCCGAGCTATTGATCCGACGCCATTATGATTATCAATTCAAGGGTTGGAATCCCACAGATCAAAATCAGTCAACGCTCAAATGTCTTTACGTCAACGCTGCAAAATACACAACATGCTGAAAACAAAGACTGCATTTTGATATAGTGTGTGTGTGCGTGTGTGAGAGAGGATTGGGATCAATAGATGATGTTAAAAGTGAAAATGGTGAGATGCTTATTGTCACCGTCATCCAACTATATGTTTATTCATGTGGTGACTGACTGCTGACACGGTTAGCGGTCCATCTAATATAATCATAACACTTGCTCCTGGGTCAGCCGCACTATCACTTTCAAGCTTTCGTTCAGGTCGCTATGATACTTCACAGACTAGCTTATCTCCCACGCCGTGAGGCACAAAATCCATTTGGGATGGAATCTATTCCCTATCAAACTCCAGGTAATGGTGTCGCTGCTGATAAATGTTCTCCGTGTTCCATGAGCCATGTAGTAGGCTGCCAATTGTCACAAGTCACGTGATGAATGAGCCTCTGGCAGTCAATCATTCAGCTAGTTCATTGAGTATGTAGTGCCAATGACTAATGTGTTCAATGGCGCTCATTACAATGTGTGCACATCATAAAGAATGATGATGACATGATTGACAATGTGGAGGGAGCTGTGCAAACTTACCTTCAGCACAATAACACAGTTGGAGCAAAGGGATTTTGCTGCATTTACATTGGACATTAGGGATTCAGTGCATACTAAAGCCCTGTGATTGGCTGGCGACCAGTCCAGGGTGTACCCCACCACTTGCCCAAAGACAGCTGGGATAGGCTCCAGCACCCCCGTGACCCTCGTGAGGAAAAAGCGGTAGAAAATGAATGAATGAATGCATACTAAAGCACTGTAATGTACCATCTCTATATACTGTACATCTAATGTACCCATTCTGCTTTTCCTCACGAGGGTCGCGGGGGTGCTGTAGCCTATCCCAGCTGTCCCTATCCCTAGACTGGTCGCCAGCCAATCACAGAGCACATATAGACAAACAACCATTCACACTCACATTCATACCTATGGACAGTTTGGAGTGGCCAATTAACCTAGCATGTTTTTGGAATGTGGGAGGAAACCGGAGTACCCGGAGAAAACCCACATGCATGGGGAGAACATGAAAACTCCACACAGAGATGCCAGAGTGGGGAATCAAACCCGGATCTCCTAGCTGTGTGGCCTGCGCGCGAACCACTCGACAACCATGCCATATTCAATAAACTTCAAATGTACCATATTATGTCACATTTAATGTACTTGTAATGCACCATACATACAGAACATCATAGTGATTGTACTTGTAATGTACCATATTTACATTGTATTTAATGGTCTCAGTCACCGTGATGTACATATTCAATGTTTAAGAGGACACTCCACGCAGGTTGATGGCGACTCGATTGAATAAGTTGAGCAGCGCCAAGCTAATAAGGCAGTAAAATGTCGGCACATTTCCATCTTTTATAGGGCAGAAGACATCTATTACAGCAGCTCTACGGCTCCTTCAGGACCTAACTTTTGTCATCATGTCACCACTAAATAATTATTGGTTTACCAAAGGTTAATTGCTGGATGGATAACACGCTATTTGGAATTTAATTGTGCTGTTAAATGTGTGGGTTGTGAAGCAGGCGTCGGTAATAGCTCATTTGGCCCGCCGTGAATGAAAATGAAAAAGTGCCGGAATCCCAGATGAGTGCTAAAAGTTGCAAAGCATTGCAAAGAGTCGGAATTGACTGGTCTCTAATCCTGACAACAGCTTTCCAGCTTTGTTTAGACATGCACAACCTATGCAGGCGGGTGGAACGCTGGCGTGTTATTCTGACATTCAATCAGCGCTTTTGTTGTTCATATGTACAATCTCAGATTGGCAACAACATTACTATTGATCGTGTGCTAAATAAACAGGAGCCCATTTAGATGATGGTGTTTATTTAGCCATGTAATCCTACACAACACATTCTCTCCTAAAGTGGCACATTTAAGATGAGAAGAAAAGGTACATAGATGTTGTCATACGTTAAGTTTTGTTCAACGACACAAGAAGATAAAGGACATAAAGCAGGGGTCTCAAACTCAATTTACCTGGGGGCCACTGGAGCTAGGGTCTGGACAAGGCTGGGCCGCATCAGGCCCCCCCCCCCCCAAAAAAAAAACGCATTTATTAAAAACAGAAAAATATACAAACTTTTTCAGTGCTTTGGTTCCGATTTTCTACAATAAAAGCTCTGATAAAACATTCCACTGTTCTCAAATATCTTAATTTTTATTTTTCTGCACAAAAGAAGATGAAAAATAAATAAACAAATCAAGAATAAAGAAAATCAATCAGTAATAAATAAATATAATAATAATAATAAAACGGCAAATAATAAAAACCTAAGAAACCACATATAGTTGGTGGGTAGACAAATTATTTTTTTCATATTAAAATTAACAAAGCATTATTAGAGCCCTGTAGACATGACAAAACATGACTATAAGTCACATTTATACTTTCGGCCACAGATTAGTATCAGCTGATTTCCTTGAAAAAGCATGGTATTGGCATATCCCGATACTTGCTTTTAAACGCAGATCCCCTTCGCCGATCAGCTCCGCCTCCATTGCATCATCCAGCCTATAGTGACCGTCTCCCGCCCACTTTCCCTTCAAAAATCCAAAACAACACAACACGCTGGTGAATGACAAGACCCACCGGCCGCAGCCCAGGGATCACCAACATGCATTGTGCTCACGGGCACCAGGGAGCCCCCCCACGACCACGAGGTACCTTCAAGGTACCTTTTCATTCAGGTTTTAAATAATTTTTGTTTTTTCAATAATGTGACAAGACTAGAAAGAAATGCATTCTGAAAAAGTATAAATGTTTATATGTACTACTGGCTAGTCCCCAAGGTTTCTTCTTGTGAGAGCTACTTTTACAAAATGAAAATTGCCAAGAGCAACTAATTTGTGTAACATTTATTTTTATGCCAAAGAAAGCCAATATGCTTGTTTTACCAGAACATGAACAAAATGCTGGTATCCACAACTCACGTTTTCTATTTCACAAAGCATTCATTTCTACTCTTCTCACATTATTAACTGAAAACCTGAATGCCACTCGACTCCCGCCACCCGCATGAAAAAGAAAATGCAATATTACCATGCAGACACCATGTACCGTGGTGAAATTAGTTTCACTTTGGACGTTGGATATTAGGCTCCAGCAGTACAGCAGTAATTCCCCCTCATTGTGCCCGGACGGCTGTGTCATGTTGAAAGGAGCTTGCAAGGGAAGTGCCACGTCTACCCGCTGGTTAATAGTATGAACCTCCAACAAATTACCGGTACTATTGCGTTAAAGAGACTAGTGCGTTTAAAAAAAAAAAAGTGATATGTTCTAAATCACACCGCAAATTGATCTATAACAATGTCAAATGATTAGTCTGACCCTAGTATTTTGCAAGGACATTTTTTTTTTAATTTTCTCTTTTATTGGATGAGGTAGCTGGCTCACAGAGGTTTGTTACTAGTGATGACACTTGTTATGAACGAATATTTGTTAAGAATTAGGGGTGCTGATATTGAATATTTTAGTAAACGTATATTCTTCGAAATGTTTGTTGATTAATCGAGTAATTGGAAAAAAACATATTTTTGCTCGTTTAAAAGAGAAATAGGGCGGCACGGTGTTCTAGTGGTTAGCGCGCAGACCTCACAGCTAGGAGAACAGGGTTCAGTTCCACCCTCGGCCATCTCTGTGTGGAGTTTGCATGTCCCCCCGGTGCATGCGTGGGTTTTCTCCGGGTACTCCGGTTTCCTCCCACATTTCAAAAACATGCTAGGTTAATTGGCCACTCCAAAATGTCCATAGGTATGAATGTGAGTGTGAATGGTTGTTTGTCTATATGTGACCTGTGATTGGCTGGCGACCAGTCCAGGGTGTACCCCGCCTCTCGCCCGAAGACAGCTGGGATAGGCTCCAGCACCCCCGCGACCCTCGTAAGGAAAAAGCAGTAGAAAATGAATGAATGAATGAATATGCTCATTATATAGTCACTCTTCACGCTCTTTGATTGGCTAGTCAAACACAGCGACCTCCTCTCTCTGGACGGCTGCAGCCACACAGGAGCTCAGCAGTGGCTCATTCACGTACACGGTGCAGTTGGGAAATTGAAAACGGCTTGCAGATTGTCACAATGCCTCCACTTTATTCAGTTTTATTTAGCTCGCCACTATAATAAAATGCCTTTCTTTTGCTGGTAGGGAATCAGGAACTCCAACCACTTGTGCCTGATGGTGGCGTCTTCCGGAATTGTAAACAAAGGTGGCCTTCCCGTACAAACCATTGCTAGCAATGTAAACAGAGGAGCAGTGCTTGGAGGAGGGCGGGGGAAGCACAGCTTAAGGGAACGCAGAGAGCTTATCTGGCATACAACCACGCCCATATAAGGAAGTCCGCTTCTGTGTGACATCACAAAGGGGCAGTTTTACCACGCAAAACACAAAACCGAGCGTTTTGAGCCTTCCCAAACTTATTTCAGGGCTGACTGCCAAATGCGCAGACCTCATCATCTGAAACTTTGTCATCGTTTAATACGAGAATACAACATTCTAACTACATTTATATGAAAAAGCGGGTCCTGTTTCAGATTTTGATCAGGTCTGCCATTGGCTGGCAACCAGTCCAGGTTGCACCCCACCTCTTGCCCAAATACAGCTGGGTTAGGCTCCAGCATACCCGTTACCCTAGAGAGGATAAGGGGCATAGAAAAATGCATAATTATATATCAGTAATCTAATTTCACAGCTATAGAATTCAACAAAATGCCAATTATTTTGCTCAACCATGTTTGTAGAAGATGAATGCAGCAATCTCAAATGAGGCGCATTGATCTTTACAAGCAGACATTTTTCAAAATAGATTAGATGTTTGGACTAACCTAATCTTAATTACATTTAGTGCCTCTAGCAGTTCTGCTTCCATTGGTCATTAGCTACAAAGTATCAGCATCAGTTTAACATTGAGCCGCACTTGCCACAAGATAACAAGGTAAGGTAAAGACACATGAAAAACATTGTTCCTCCTGCACGATGACAGCCGAGGGAACGTTTCAAGGAGTGTTAAGCATACGAAAAGAGCCTAATGGAAGCTGTAGAAATTATTAGCAGCACATCCACAGCTGCTATCAGCTCATTTCCAAGTAAAGCTGTGTGAAAAGTACGCGAGGCAGACGTCTCATTACTGTTTATCAAAGCTCCCCCGGCCGTAAGTGAAAGGTAATTACTTTGTTTACGCTCTCCTTCTGCTTGCCCTCCAAGGTCACACATGACCCACTCGTGACGCCGCCGCCGCGACAACTGACTTCGTCTTCTCCAAGCTGAAACCATGTGGTCATGTGATGTCTGTGGGCACCAGGGCAAGTTTCTGGTGGTTTCAGCAGGGCTGTACAATACATGTAGAAACGAAATTGCTAAATATGTAATATTTAAATAAATATATGTACATAAATTACATTAATAAATGTAAATAAATAATTAAACAATTTTAAAAATATGATATAAAACAAAAGTAGGAATATAAATTAATTAATTTAAAAACTAATTTTTATACTGCTAATTTATTTTATTGAAATACTATCATTTATTATGCATTTGGATACCTAGTCGTTTATTATAAGATAATTAGACCTAAAAACATATTTTACGGCGGCACGGCGCCGAGTGGTTAGCGCGCAGACCTCACAGCTAGGAGACCAGGGTTCAATTCCACCCTCGGCCATCTCTGTGTGGAGTTTGCATGTTCTCCCCGTGCATGCCTGGGTTTTCTTCTGGTACTCCGGTTTCCTCCCACATTCCAAAAACATGCTAGGTTCATTGGTGACTCCAAATTGTCCATAGGTATGAATGTGAGTGTGAATGGTTGTTTGTCTTTATGTGCCCTGTGATTGGCTGGCGACCAGTCCAGGGTGTACCCCGCCTCTCGCCCAAAGACAGCTGGGATAGGCTCCATCAGTACGTCATCCAGAAACCAAAATTAATGTTTGGTGGTGGTCGGACAGGCCATTGGTGTGACTTGGCAGTCATGTTTTCATCAGTCTACACCCCACGGCAGCTGTGGTTACAGATATAGGCAACCACCACCAGTGTGTGACTGTGTATTGTCATTGTTGGAGCTGATAATAGGGTGCGCCTGAATTTGTCACAATTCCTCTTATTATTTACCTTTGACTAAGGTCCCTGCAGCAATAGCAGTCCTTCACAACTCTCCTGTCAGTGATAGTGTTTGTTTTGCTACAATGTCCATACAATCCTTGGTGAACACCCATTTGCATGTTGCAGTGCTATAAATGAATATGTTATGATGCTCTCATATCAGACCTGGGTTGATACTTCCCCTGGATTCATCTGTGTTAGGAGACACAATGGTTTGGCACTGGATTCTGGGAGAATGACTGGTCTGTACATTCACTTTGTGAACAAATGTTCGCTTTCAACTTCTCTTACTCTAGAGCAGGGGTCTCAAACTCAATTTACTTGGGGGCCACTGGAGCTGGGGTCTGGGCGAGACTGGGCCGCATCAGGTTTTCCAAAAAAAAAAAAAAAACGCATTTATTAAAAACAGAAAAATATACAAACTTTTTCAGTGCTTTGGTTCCAATTTTCTACAATAAAAGCTCTGATAAAACATTCCACTGTTCTCAAATATCTTACTTTTTATTTTTCTACACAAAATAAGATGAAAAATAAATAATCAAATCAAGAATAAAGAAAATCAATCAATCAGTAATAAATAAATAAATAAATAAATGAATATAATAATAAAACAGCAAATAATAAAAACTTAAGAAACCACATATAGTTGGTGGGTGGACAAATTATTTTTTTCAGATTAAAATTAACAAAGCATTATTAGAGCCCTGTAGACATGACAAAACACGACTATAGTCACATTTATACTTTTTTTATTACAACATATTGCGCAACTGCAGGGTCTTGAGACACATGCTAACTCGCAAACTAGAGAGCTAGCGACCTAAACGGTAGCTTTCAAGTTATTTCCTTTAAACTTAAATAGCCAAAAACTTACCACTTCCACATGGATAGGGAGGATAACTATTAACAGTTATTTAACCTTTAACATGAACATTAATCAAACGTAATAATTTTTTCTGGGTACATGATACCATACAGCATCCAACTTGCGCGGGCCGCACTAACATTAAACTTTCATATCAAGGCGGGGGCCTCAAACTAGTGTCCTGCAGGCCACATTTGGCCTGCGGGCCGCGTGTTCGAGACCCCTGCTCTAGAGCAAGCCATGATTCTCTCATTCACGCCTCGGCAAAGTAGATTGTCTCAACGTGAAAGACCTCAACGAGTTTGCTGCAGGGTAACCATAATAACTGAATTAATTACACCCCCAAACTATATGTTGTTATTGTATTTCCCATTCACTTTGGTCAGGGATCCATAAAGTGCCAACACTAGGTCCGGATCTGTACCGAGGTCTGCCATTTGGTGATGGCTGGTGAATGAATAGTAGAGTTTCATAGTGAAGTGTAAATTTAGTTAAGTTAACGTCTCTTCTTGAAAAATATGCAATAATACATTTTAGACTCATCACTCCTTAAGGGTTGGTTGTGTATTGTTTGTGGAGGTGGAGTTCACATACCTCTAACTGAATTCCAATCACTTGTCTGCAGTCAAAGATTGTGTAATTTGTCTTTTATTTGTTTGGGGACTGCGGTGTCCCTGTCCACAAAATCATAGTGGAGATGGAAGCGAAAGCACAAGGTATGTTACAGTAGAGCTAACATGATTGACAGGGCAGAGCGCCATCAACTATCGCCGGCTTACAACGATGTCCTACAATTTCTCATGTCTCATTCTTGTCTCATTCACGCGGGCAAATGACATCTGGTTATGCAGGATGGTCGTTCACTAGCCACGTCAACACAACAACAGACCTATTGTGACAAGACCCATGGGACATTTCAGAACTAAAGAAGACTTTTCGACGAAAGGTCTTCAACAAACAAAAGGGTCCAGTTGATTCGATTCAACACAATGCTAACATTATTTTACCAGCTAATGCATCGCTCTGGTTGACTTGTGTCAATCTGCAATCTGAGCTTGTCGTGCTTGTATTTTCCATGATAAAAGCTGTTTCATACCAGCTGTGTTTGCTGCCATGACGAGGGCTGAAGGTTGCGAGATGGGATCAAAGTGAAGATAATCTACTGATGCAACATTCCAAGCGATTGCGTGCGGCGCTAAACCAAACCCCCCGTGGCCCTCTGAAATTTCATTAAGTGCAAACTTCCACATTGTTTGCAGCGAGGGATCCCGATGCCAAGCTTCTGACAAGAATGTCACATGGAAAAGAGCTGGCAGCATCTCGACCTCCCGGCGTGCGTCCGGGCAGCTACAAGTGCTTCACATCGCCTCTGACTGCTCCAGCCGTCAATCTGCCCGGTCAAAGCCTCCTCTCCTCCCCCGAGTAAAGCTCATCCACAGCTTCTCCTGCTCAGAACGTCACTTCTGTTTACTTCCTGCCGCTTCCCTGAGGCCTCAGCAAAGCTCACGTGGAGGGAATTCTGTTGTGGACCTGTGGTCCAATCACAGAGAAAGACCAGGCCAGTGGGTTCATACATCTGTACTAATTTATCATACACTTCACATGGAGACTCCACTCCACGTGAACATGCTGCGTAATGAGTAACCAAGAGCACTCAGCAGAGCAAAGACCTCTGACAAGGCCCAACAAAACCATAGAACAGGGGTATTCATAAAACTGAAATAGGTCCATTGAGGGAAAATCTCCTTTAGCAACCGTCCAGATCATCATAGCCTCCAAAGCTTGTGTCCTGTTTACGCATCAGTTATGAACTTGGCATTCTATCGACAATGAGCACTTACTAACAGAAATTCACAAGGAAGAGCCAAGAGAAATTACTTTTATTTAACCCAGGGGTCTCAAACACGTGGCCCGCGGGCCAACTGTGGATCGCAGGACACTAGTTTGAGGCCCCCGCCTTGATATGAAATGTTAGTGCGGCCCGCACAAGTTTGATATGGATGCTGTATGGTGTCATGTACCCAGAAAAAATTATTACGTTTGATTAATGTTCATGTTAAAGGTTAAATAACTGTTAATAGTTATCCTCCCTGTCCGTGTGGAAGTGGTAAGTTTTTGGCTATTTAAGTTTAAAGGAAATAACTTGAAGGCTACCGTTTAGGTCGCTAGCTCTCTAGAGTTAGCATGTGTCTCAAGACCCTGCAGTTGCGCAATATGTTGTAAATAAAAAGAGTATAAATGTGACTATAGTCGTGTTTTGTCATGTCTACAGGGCTCTAATAATGCTTTGTTAATTTTAATCTGAAAAAAATAATTTGTCTACCCACCAACTATATATGATTTCTTAAGTTTTTATTATTTGCCGTTTTATTATTATTATTATTATTATTATTATTATATTTATTTATTACTGATTGATTGATTTTCTTTATTCTTGATTTGTTTATTTATTTTTCCATCTTATTTTGTGCAGAAAAATAAAAATTAAGATATTTGAGAACAGTGGAATGTTTTAGTAGAGCTTTTCTTGTAGAAAATCGGAACCAAAGCACTGAAAGTTTGTATATTTTTCTGTTTTTAATAAATGCGTTTTTTTTTTTTTTTTTGGAAAACCTGATGCGGCCCAGCCTTGCCCAGACCCCAGCTCCAGTGGCCCCCAAGTAAATTGAGTTTGAGACCCCTGAAATAGACTATCCCCCCGTAGATCACGGAAAACTGGTTCCAAACCCGACCATGATAAGTGAATTACCTCAAAGTAGCAATCAAATTATTATTTAGAAAACCTGTTTACAACCTTCTAAATACAGTTTTTCACATTAATAGAGCCCCCTAGATATGAAATAACACGCCTATAGTCACCTTTATATTCCTATTACCCAATGTAACAGATGTAATCGGACAAAATAAACAATTTAAGTCATAAATAAGACTCATGTTTGTGTGTGTTGCTGTAAATGTGTTCCCGAGGGGAGCTGAGTGGGGGACGGACAGGAAGTTGAGTTTCAGAGTTGAGTTTAGCTTGGCAACAGTCGCCCGTGTTAGGGATTATTATTGCGTTGAATATGATTAAAAATCAATAACTCTCTTACATAGATGATTCCAAGTTTGGTTGAACATGAACGGTTTGAGGTTCATGTTCATGGCGGAACGTTTGAGTTTGGAAGTTTGTGTTTCTAAAAGTTGTCGCTAGATGGTAAATTGAGTTTGAGACCCCTGTTTTAACCCATTCAATGAGATACACATTGTTTAGTCATAGGTTGCCTTCACCAAAATTATGCGTGACACAAATGTTCATACACAACTGTGTTTTCTAAATGACTAGAAAGCTTTATTTTTCTGTCCACTTTTCTCTTCTCAGATAGCGACATGTGTATTTATTTTTTTGTTGTCTCCAGCTCACCTCTCTCTCTGTCTTCTGTTGCTGTATCTGTCACTCTGTATTGCTCTTTTCCTTGTATCTGTCATTTGTTTCTCTTTTCCCCCCCTCCTCTCATTTATCTTGCCGCCTTCTCTGTCCGTATCTCTCACACAGTATCTCACTTCTTTCCTTATATCTCTCTTGTTTCTCAGACCTATTGTTGTTGAAAACCGGTTTGCAGAGTTCCAATGCCTTGGAATCATTTGTCAGTTTTGCAACTCCTATGTTAACCTTGACAATCATCCTAAAAGGAACAACAGATCACTTACACGACTGTGACTTAATTAAAGTCGGATTTCAGATGTTATTATTACATCTTTAGATTCAGTAGCTTCTCATAGAAGGTCTTCTTGACACACACACACTCACATAGCACAATCAGAGCTGCAAAACCGCTACATGACTGATGGAAAACTATTGAGAGGCAGCCATGCAATAGATCAAGGTCAAGTTTGATTTCTAAAGCACATTTAAAACAAACAGCCCCAAAGTGCTGTATAGAATAACAAGTAAAACATTTGATACAATAAAAAAATCTAATGAAATAAATGGATAAAAATGTCTAAATTAGCTTGCCTTGAAAGCCAGTGTATAAAGGTGCGTCTTTAGTGCTCCACAAAAGGAGCAGTTTTAATTTGCAAAGGGAGAGAGCGCCATAATTTGCCTGGGACCACAAAAGCTCTGTTTCTGTCTGTATTTAGTCTAGTCCTGGGATGATGTAGGAGAGACAGGTTGACCTCAAGACCTCAGTGTTCTAATAGGGGTGTGTAAAGTCAGCAAATCAGTTAAATAAGAGAGGGTTAGCCCATTCAGGCATTTAAAAGAAGCAATAAAATGTTAAAATGAATCCTAAAAATAACAGGCAGCCAGTGGAATGAAGCAAGCACCTAAGTAATGTTTTCATAACGTTTTTTTGCCTGTGAGCAGGCAGCAGTTGAAGTCTGCGAATGGAAGATTGTGAAGGCCAAAGGAAAGGGAGTTACAAGAGTTACTATAATAGATGTGAGGAAATGAAGAATAAGACCCTTTCAAAGTGGTTTATATGTATGTATGGCTTCACCTTAGTAAGAATCCTGAGTCGAAAGAACCTTGCTTTGATCACTGAACTGATTTGGTTGTCATGATACAATCACCAAGGTTTATAACATAGGGGCGGCAATAAGATGAAAGGTGGGCTATTGACCGGTGACCCCAAATATCACAACCTTGGTTTTATTTTCATTTAATTTCAGGACTTTGATTGACACTGTGGAGGAAGTCATAAAGGAATCAGTTTTGAAGTGTATGTGTATGTATATGTATGTTTGGACATCATCTTTTTTTTTTTTTATTGAACTGAGTGGCAGAAAGTACAATAAAAACAAGACAGGACCTAAAGTAAAACCTTGGGGAACCCCATATTGGGACGTATTTGATGAAAATAGACCAAGACTGACAGACCCTTTTTCACTTCTTTCATTTTCTACCGCTGGTAGTGTCGCAGGGATGCTGGAGCCTATCCCAGCTGTCTTCTGGCGAGAGGCGGGGTACACCCTGGACTGGTCACCAGCCAATCACAGGGCACATAGACAAACAACCATTCACACTCACATTCATACCTATGCACAATTTGGAGTCACCAATTAACCTAGCATGTTTTTGGAACGTGGGAGGAAACCGGAGTACCCGGAGAAAACCCACGCACGCACAGGGAAAACATGCAAACTCCACACAGAGATGGCCAAGGGTGGAATTGAACTCGAGTTTCCTAGCTGTGTGGCCTGTGCGCTAACCACTCATTCACCGTGCAGCCTAAAGGGGACCTATTATGCAAATATTTCGTCCCTTTGTATTGAGTTGTGGACTCCTATAGAGCAGCTACACATGATAACCCGCATAGAAAGCTATGTAGATCTTCCAGAATCTGCACCGATTCCAGCTGAATTTCTTGGATTTTGTGCTTCCCCTGAAAACGGTCTGTTTTAATTCATTCCACCCACGGCCCGCCTCCAGGGTGGCCCACTACGCTATTGTTGGTCACAATCTCAAGTGCTCAGGAGGACCCAACTGAACCCAAGAGCTGATAAACGGTATATGTGTTGATAATAAACAGTGATTTATCTTTTTGAAATGTCTGCTTTTAACATATAGCCTTATGTATTGGAACCCGAATCCGATTCGAAAGTAGAGATTGTACAGCTCGAAGTTTCTCAATAAAAGAGGTTACTTCAAGACATCTCTCAATGGTAAGTAGCTTTAGCATTTTAGCATTAGGTTTTCTACAATACATCATTAACAAAATATTCAGGTAGACTCCAGACTTGTTTTCCCCTGTTGTGCTACACCTGTTCCTAATTTCTGTTGCCTATTTAGTTCAGGTGTGTGCTTCTCCCCGGGGGGATCATTATGATTTGTCGGTCTGCTTTCCTCAGTTGCTGTATCCTTCTGCCGTATTATTCAAAATAAACATTTTACCTACAAGCCGTAACGTGACAGAGAGCTTGGCACTAGCATATCTGGCCCTGGCCTACAGCGCACGCCCATATAAGGCAGCCTGGCACTCTGTGACATCACAAACCAGTGTTGCCCTCTGTAACCGAGCTTTCAGAGCCATCCCAAACTTATTTCAGGGCTCACTTCCAAATGCGCAAACCTCGTTATCAGAAACTTTGACATCGTTTAACACGAGAATACAACATTCTAACAACATTCATAGGTCAGAAAAGCATAATAGGTCCTCTTTAAATATGACAATATGAAGGATATTGTGGTCAACTGTGTCAAAGGCTGCCGCCAAATGTAAAGGCACCAGAATGAGACACCTGAGTCTGCTCGTATAAGCAAATTATTTAAAATATCTTAAAGTGTAGTTTGAAGTGAGATTCCATCTGGAACTTTTGACAAATATAAGCATTTAGAAATGGGTCTGTAATTGTACAGGACACAGGGGTGTAGGTTGTGCTATTTTAGGAGTGGCTGTATCACAGCAGGTCTGAATGCATTTGGATCATAACCAGAAGTAAGAGAAGCATTGATCAACTTTAAGATAAACAGGCCAACAGTATGAAACACATCTTTAAGCACTTTCACAGGAAGACTATCTACAGGGTTATCAGTAAGTTTTAGACTTTAGACTATCTTAGACAGCTCAATACAATAGTAGAGGCTTAAAGTCTTTGACTGAAGCTCTGCACACAAAAAAAAAAACAGACAGCTCTGGCACTGTAAAGTAATTGACTACACATCAATAGGTGCAAAATGTGTCAATAAAAAAAAACTCTTCATACTGTATACTCTAATAGATTCAGCTGGATTTACAATCCTATTTCCTATGAAAAAGAACCTGAGGTCTATGACAGTTATTAGACGCAATGTTGGATGTACATACATAGTCTTTGTAGACTCGACAGCTTTCTGATAATTTGGTAAGCATTTTCTTAAATGCCCTAGAGCAGGGGTCTCAAACTCAATTTACCTGGGGGCACTGGAGCTAGGGTCTGGGCGAGGCTGGGCCGCATCAGGTTTTCCAAAAAAAACAAAAAACGCATTTATTAAAAATAGAAAAATGAATAAACTTTGCTTTGGTTCAGATTTTCTACAAGAAAAGCTCTGATAAAACATTCCACTGTTCTCAAATATCTTAATTTTTATTTTTCTACACAAAATAAGATGAAATATAAACAAATCAAGAATAAAGAAAATCAATCAATCAATCAGTAATAAATAAATAAATATAATTATAATAATAATAAAACGGCAAATAATAAAAACTTAAGAAACCACATATAGTTGGTGGGTAGACATTATTTTTTTCAGATTAAAATGAACAAAGCATTATTAGAGCCCTGTAGACATGACAAAACACGACTATAGTCACATTTATACTCTTTTTATTTACAACATATTGCGCAACTGCAGGGTCTTGTGACACATGCTAACTCGCAAACTAGAGAGCTAGCGACCTAAACGGTAGCCTCCAAGTTATTTCCTTTAAACTTAAAAAGCCAGAAACTTACCACTTCCACACGGATAGGGAGGATAACTATTAACAGTTATTTAACCTTTAACATGAACATTAATCAAACGTAATAATTTTTTCTGGGTACATGATACCATAAGGCATCCATATAAAACTTTCATATCAAGGCGGGGGCCTTAAACTAGTGTCCTGCGGGCCACATTTGGCCCGCGGGCCGCATGTTTGAGACACCTTCCCTAGAGAAACTTTCAACTTGTCCTTTTTTCACTTTCTTTCAGCGATCATTTCTATTACTCACACAAGCTCAACTTTCACTTCTACACAAACTTGACTTTCACTTTCTAGGGGGCGCAGCAACTGTTTTTAATGTCTAACTTTTTATATCTGACTGCTGTGCCCCGCCCGGCTTTTACTCATGTTTTAACAGTGTATTAACAAATGAATGTATTTTGGTGTGTCTTCTATTTTGTTTACTTGCTTTTCTTCAACTTCATTCTTCTCTAAAGTGTATTTGAGTATTTTGAAAAGCGCTATACAAATAAAATGTATTATTATTATCATTATTATAATATAGACTGCGGTGTGCTTTCATCCTTGGCTGTCCTTTTCCATGTTCCTTATAGAGTCCAGCGCTGTAACCAAATGTATTAATGTTATTTTTCTTTAATGTTATTATTTTTTTTAAACAACTTAAAAAATGTTTACATTGTGTGATTATTGACTACTTCTCCAATGTGGTTCCAAGAACCAGGAAGAAAAGCTAATGAAAAGAAACAGCATTTACAGTACAGTGTTACAGTGTCTATTACTAGTAAACCGTTTGTACTTAATTCCCGACTTCCTAAATAGTGGTAGCCAAATCCATGACTGCACACTTATGAACACAATATTTACCTTTTTCTTCTTCTCTCCTTTTCAATGGTGAATCACAAACACTCAACGGAGCATTATGGCCAACACTTGAAATAAATAAGATAAATATCTGCTAGCTTTTTCCTCACTTTTGAATTGTTCAGTAATTTAAAATGAATTGGTTTATTTGCATTTTTTAATAAAACATGCAGATTTGATATACTAGTTTTTCACCACACATACTTGCTGGCATTATTGCAAGTCAGTCTCTTCCCTTCCGCTACATAGCTAAGACAGCAACTGTTGAGAGTGGCGTGTGTCCATCACTGCATACTCACCACTTAGGATGTAACATCAGGGTACTGACTAAACTGCATTTTGCCGTACTTCTCATCTTGACGGCACTTATGCACGCAAAAGTACGGAAGTCTGTCGTACTTTGCACTGGGTGGAGCTAATGACCTTTTGGCTGATAACGTTTGGACAAGCCAGGAAACCTATCAGCAATGTGAAGAATTTTCACGGTGTTTTAAGTGGATCAAACACTTGCCGCCACGACCATTTGAAAGAGTTAATAGTGGGGCGTCCTCTGGTGAGCTGCCTGTTTACAAGAATCCCATTAGGCCTGCAGTGCAGCAGAGGCTGGGAATCTTAACACAGCCTGAAGCTTGTCTCGCATCCAATCTGCAACGGATCGCAGGCCTGTCTGTGAGAGTAATGAGAAGCCGCTTCTGCCACGGAGATTTCCTCAAAGACAGGCGGATTAGGGATTCACAGGAGCTTGTGCCAGACCTCAACCCCTCCCCCTTTCCACACCGCAAATCAATTCTAATTTTGCTTTCCGTGTCGATATCCCGCACACGACTCCCCGTCTCTCAGGCTCGCTCGCCGCTTCCCACCAGCGGGCTCTGCGGCTCCTTTAACTGGAGATGGGTTGATCTCTTGCTCTTGTGCTGATCCGTGAAGAAGCGGGCCTCTCTAAGGCGACCGGAGCAGCTTGATTGCTCTCCCGCGCAGATTACGTAACTGCTGGTGTTTTCAAGAACATTCCTCCTGAGGATGTCTTACAGCATCCCGTTGCTATCTTGCATGTTTTCCTGGCTTTCCTGTCAGCGTCAGCCAGCACTTTGTTGCAGCACAGAAATGTCCCAAGGCCACACTTCAAAACACGGAACAGGGTTGCTTTCCCTGGGGGTTGCTGTCAGTTTTTACACAAGATGGAAAAGGAAGGTTTCAGGTGGAATATGCTAACACCCCATCTAAAGTAATTGGATATGGCATGATGGTAGTTTATTTGTTTTGGACATGCTTCACAAGTTAAATTTAGGAATGTCAATTGGTTTCATTTGCTACTTTCAACATGTCCGAAAAGGAGTAGGATGAAGCAAATGTTATTTACTCACACCCATTATCCGACTCATAACTCGCGCAGACCATCTTGTACATGTTGACGCCTACAACATGTTTGCTTACATTTTGTCAATGTCAGTCTTGGTCACTTTGTAATTTCTGGATATTTTTGTTTGTTTTCAGCTTTTTCCAGATTATGGAGTTACCACAGCGGATCTTTTTTTGATCTGTATACTGATTTTGGCTTGAGCCCGAATACCAATGATGATTACTGGTGGAGATTCAAACCTGGGGCGTCCGCTCCAAAGTCATAGATTAAGTAATAACTTATTGTTCAACGAAAGAGATGCATTGCCTAATACTGTTGAAATTGTCATAATTCATGTAATTATTGTAGCGTTATTTTAGACCTGAGTTTATGACCTGAAGCTGAAGCTGCATCAAGCCATTGAGCTCTAATTTCGTGGCGCAGCCCAAGGTGGCGCACCCCATGCAGTGTTAATTTCGTCCAGCGCACCGCTGTGCACGGCCAATTTGGGATGCTGGGCTGCGCAGTGAAAATTCTGTGACAAACCATGGCCGCCAAAGGTGCCCTGAAAAATCGGCAGCTCTTACCTGGGGGGGAGGGGGGGGGGGTCAGAAATGTTAAAGAGGGCATTATACATTCATACATACTGTGAAGACACGCAGATGACGCCATGGAGATGAGAGATGAATGGAGCTGTCATGTGTCAGTTTTCTAAATTTCCATTTATTTAGGGGGGAGTCGACCCCTTGTCCAAGTGTAGAGCCGGTCCCGATCTTTATTCTTAATGTGATCTGAAAAGATGGTGTCCATGGAAGGAGAATGAGATACAGAGAATATATCATTCAAGGTTCTCCCATTTGGATCACAAATGCAGGTGGATCACACCATGCCTGGATTAGCCTGCTGCTGTGTTTAATGTGACTGTCAGGAACAGAGGTGGTCTACACGGGGACGTGCATTGTGGCCTCTGCTCCTATTTGGATCACGAATGCAAGTGGATCACACCATGCCTGGATTAGCCTGCTGCTGTGTTTAATGTGACTGTCAGGAACAGAGGTGGTCTACACGGGGACGTGCATTGTGGTCTCTGATGAGCAGTCCAGTGGGCCCTGGGCATTTAAAGGCAATGAGAGACGTCCATTTGATTGGTTAAGACTACACTCTGCTGTGTTAAACCCTCTAATGCCTTCTCTCCTCCCTCTTTGCCACTTGCGCCACTGGGAGGTGCGCCCGGTCAGCGAATATAGAGCCCTTTGTGTGTGGCTCTGTCTTTGTTGTGTGTGTGATGTCATCTTCAATATTTGTCCAGTTCTTTGCTGTCTTGGACATGTACTTCAAGGCTTCCTTGTTCCTCCTGTAGATTTTGCAGTTAGCACTCCAAGTGGCTTGAATTTTCTCCTGCTAAATTTAATCCCGACAATGATTTGATTCATAACCTGATGTTTGTTATAATTAATATTAACCAAACTCATAATATGATCCATCTATCCATCCATCAATTTTCTATGCAGCTATTGACAGTGCTCATATATATATATATCACTCATCTTCCTCTTGCTGTGCCACTGCTATGTCCTCCAAATATTATGTTTTTATGGGCCTAAACCCTCAGTTTCAGTGAAGTTCCGCGTCTTCATCTTCGGCTTCTCAGCAGCAGCGAAATGCAATCAAGGGCCATTAAATATGGCTGTATCATTCATGAGGTACATTGGCCATTCATGGTAAAATGTGGGTGTGTCGAGGGCAGGTTGAGAGGTGACTCCACCTGCAGGCTGTGCACCAACACAACGATAACAAAGAGTGTTGTAACATGGCGTGTAGTCACAAAACATATAAACACATCCATCATGAAAAGTAGGAGGCTTCCATCTTGGACTCTCTGGCACTTTTAGGACAAAATGACACATTACGGCACAGCGGTGTGATTCTCCTCTGTCATTACCAAATTGTCCTCCAACAAGTCATCCGGCACATTTGTGTCATTTTCTGCCGGTTTTGAATGGCCGAGTACAAAATTGCCTGGCACAGGATCATAATTACATACCTACGTCAGGATCACCGCAGAGGCTACAAACAGGCTGGCCCCTATCAGATTTTTTGAAAAAAATAGTGCCTTTTATCATAATGGCACTAATGGCATGGCTGCTTCCCCTTGTGGCATCACAGCGGTTTCAATGGATGTGTGCAAATGGATGACAGTTTTACTCTTAACAGTGCTAGACTTCTTTTTACACTTGTGACAGTTGAGTACATTAAAATGTGAATTAAAGCATCTGGACAGTTAATTAAGGTTTTTGGATGGACACAGCGTGAACTGGGGACTGATTCTTTCTATTTACATTATTCAACAGTGATCACACCATTTAATAGGTTTTTCATTTGGAAATATTTTTTTGCAAATTTGTTTTGCAAATTGGATAAAAAAATAAGAGTACAAATTATTTGGATACAGCACTGGACTCTACATTGACAAGGAAGATGGGCGAAGAGCCGAGGACACAGAGTACATATAGCAGTTGCCCTGCCTCCCAATAAGTAATGTTTGAGCTTTTGTGCCTGGAAAGTTTAATTTTTCCATTTGTGTGACAGAGAAAGGCTAGAACTATGCTGGTAGCTTGTCTGTTTACTATCTTCTCATGTACTTTTCCATGCGTTATGTCATTGAGTGTTGTGCAACTCTAGTTGTGCTGTGTGAGCGCGTGTATGCCAAGGCCTTCTATGAGAAGCTATTCTTCTAAAGGTCAAATAATAAATAGCTCACAGTTCCAATCCTATGTTTTTTTTCCAACTAAAAGTAAAGAAAGTAAATTATTGAGAATATGTTAAAGGACGAAGATAAGAAAAATAAATGTTAACAAATAAACATGAAGTCAATAAGTGAACTGATCAGAAGTAGTTAAAAATATGAATATTCATTCGTTCATTCATTTTCTACCGCTTATCCTCACGAGGGTCGCAGGGGGTGCTGGAGCCTCTCCCAGCTGTCTTCGGGCAAGAGGCGGGGTACACCCTGGACTGGTGGCCAGCCAATCACAGGGCACATATAGACAAACAACCATTCACACTCACATTCATACCTATGGACAATTTGGAGTCACCAATTAACCTAGCATGTTTTTGGAATGTGGGAGGAAACCGGAGTACCCGGAGAAAACCCATGCATGCACGGGGAGAACATGCAAACTCCACACAGAGATGGCAGAGGGTGGAATTGAACCCTGGTCTCCTAGCTGTGAGGTCTGCATGCTAACCACTCAACCGCCGTGCAGCCTAAATAAAATTTATACAAATAAAATAAATAAATAAATAATATAAATACATGAGTTAAGAAACATTGAATTCAGGATATAGTTTCCAATTCTTATTCAGTAAAGTATTGCAGTATTCACCACTGTCGTTTATTCCATCAGACAACATTAGTCTTTGTGTTTCAAGCCTTTGCATTTTCCTTGTGGGTCGGATGATGTGATCTTTAATATTTGTCTCGGTCCTTGATATCTTTGACATAGCTCTTTGACTCAGGAGCTACCAGACCTTGGGCAAGACACCCACATTGCCCCCAGAGTCACCCACACATGGATGCTTCACTGACCAAGATGCTGACCTATGACTGGCTGCCTGTGCATAATCCATTGTGGAAAAAATTTAAATGAATATATCAAAGTATGGCTGAAATAAAATCTGCTCATACGGTAATTAAAAGCAGCATTATCTCTGTTTTGTGAGTCCTAGGGAACAAGACATATAAAGCTAATACATAGATTTACTCCACAAAGACCAGAAGCAAACAAAACATTTAGACCCGCATATACATACATACAAAGAACATGGAGCTGTGCTTTGTCACATGACATAGTCAGGTTCATGACAATGAGGGCGGAGTTATCCCTCACTGTCGGAAGCCGCACTCTTGGGGAGTCGCTCCGTGTTATCAGCCATCATCAAAGGCGCTGTCGGGAACGCATGGAAGTGGGCGGGTCGGAGACGACAGACACATCGGAATGAGAGGGGCCTATTAATTCTTCACGAGCCACCACACGGCTTGCTTTTCCCCAAGACTCCTCTGGGTTCTTTTAAGGACCATAAAAACTGCTCTAGGGAGCGCTTTCCTCCGTCTTCACGCACATATCATTCATAATGCAGACAGGTGCGCTCGGGAACAACACCGTCATAGAAAAAGGTCCAGCCTCTCACATGTTTGTTTCTGCTTTCTTTCCTATTGATTTTGAATATTTGACACAAGGTGGCAACAGCAGCTGAGGATAAAGGAGTTAATTGCATACACGAACCACACAAATTCTCAGGTGACTTTGAGGCGGTTATTTCCGAAGCCCGGCACAAAGGCTGCAGCTTATTCTTTATTGGCCCGCGGCATATTCCAAACACAAAATGAAACACAATTACAAACTATTTGCCTTGTCAGCTATATAACACAAACCCAAGTAAATACATTTAACCTTTTAAATCATGGGCTTGAGAGGCTTTTTAGAAAAAGACCTATCCAAAACGAATGTTTTGCTTGTCGCTAGTTATATCGAGCTGGCTCACACTGATATAACTTCACTTTGATGTACTGCATAAATGATTAAACAATTACTAGATGGAGATAGCAACCACATTGCCTTGTTGATTGTGACTTGTATTTTAAAATTGTTCGCTACAAGGGGAATCTACATTGTAGTGGCTATTTGTCCTTCAAAAATAAACTTAACTTGAACTATAATCAAAAGGCCACTGATGCACCACGGGTTGTGTTTTACACAGGCAATTGTCATTGTCAATTGTCATTGTCCATACAATCTTGTTCCATTTCTTTGTATTTCTTTTTGCAAGCAAACAAAAAAGGCATTGTCTCCTGTTGCCTCTCTTGCTTTGGTACAAAAACCATAGGCCCACCCCGGTGCATCCTGGTACTGTGAGCACTGCCTACTTAAATAGATTGCAGGTGCCCAGGGTGTTATCCAATGAAATAAACCCACAAATTAACTACTAATTAACCCCAACAAAATATAATAAATAAATAAATAACAAAAAATATTATCAAGTAATCCAAACAAAAAATAAATCAACAGATATTAGAAACCTAGGAACACACTACTAAATTGCTCCTACATACATTACTAAACTGACCGAGAGAATGCCATGTTTGTTTCCGACTAACGCGCTACCGATTCAGCCACGGCAGGTGGTTATCACCGCTGTATGCTCCGTTTCTCAGGAGCTCCGAGCTAATCATTCATGTAATGCAACACATCATAGTAAAATCTGTTTGCTGTGAATTCTAGCCACCGTAGTCCACCAATAATTGACATGGTGAGATATGTTTATTGTATTCATCATAAAGTATGGATGGTGAGGAAGTGAGCTACATAGATTTAAACAACATGGCCATATGTGGAATCTAAGCTTGGCAATGTTGAGGCTCGACATGAAATCCTAAGCTGGCAGGCACTTCTCAAGGTAAGGTACAATATGTGAGCAGGGGTCGGTGAACAACAAGTCGGTCCAGAAAGGCAAAGATACCAAAACTGCGGGTGGTAGAAGGGGTCGAAAAACAGGCAAAACTTAGGAATGCTAGGATGTGACATGGAAGTACAACAAACCTGCAACTAATAGGAGGAACCAGATGGTATTAATAGGAAGCAGGTAATCGCAGGTGATGAGAAACACCTGTGCAGAATCAAGCAGGAGAAGAGAGCTCCAGGATGAAGGAGGGGAAGTAGGTGACTGGCATGACAGTCCATCTATTTATTTACTATCACTCTATATTTGGTTTAAGCACACTGTTACTAAATGACTATTATTATTGTATTTACAAGGAGTTAATATTTGCAGCCCATCAATCATGTATGTGTGTATTTCTTGCAGGAGATGCTGAAGTCACCACACAGCAAATAAGTACCATTCAAAAGCGACAATCTTCGTATGGAAAAGTCAAATATAACAAAATGCACTTCTGGACTTTCTCAGAAAACAATCAGAGAGAGAACATCAACGCCAGGAGGAGAGCGACGCCAAAACACAGAGAAGATGGGAGGGGTAAAAAATCCAAACTAAGCTCCTATAGATAAGCACAGTGTGGGACTGTTAAAACAACCCAGCATACATTTGCACAAGTAAGCACATTTTTACACAAAATGAACAATTTCGAGAACAGTGCAGGGAGAGGCTCTTAGGATGTGATCACCATTGTTGAAATCCTAAAGAATATTGTTTTGTTCATATTAATTTGGTCCATCAAGGGCAGGGATGGGCAAACTGCGGCCCGCATCAGACAAGTGTCCTAAACAGGCCTGCTAGGCGTTTCTAAATTCCATCCATCCATTTTCTATGCCACTGTCCTCACCAGGGACGCGGGGGTATCCCAGCCTATCCCAGGTGACTTTGGGCAAGAGGTGGGGTGCACCCTGGACTGGTCACAAGCCAATTCACGGCACATATAGATGATCATTCACATTAACATTCATACCTATGGAGCTTTTAGCTGCCATTCTTCCGGTTGTGGAGGCATAATATTTGTATATTGATTAAAGAGCCAAGTTAAAGAGCAATTCAGTTACCGAACCTGGTCTATTTTGACCTACTGTACATCGCTCGGGTTTTTGGCATGTGATTAATTAAAAAATCTTGAAGAAGATCAAATAAAATGTCCAATTTTTTTTATATGCAACCCTTGTGGAAACAGTTTAACCAGGGATGATTTTTGCATGAAGCTGCACGGCGGCCGTATGGTTAGCGTGCAGACCTCACAGCTAGGAGACCAGGGTTCAATTCCACCCTCGGCCATCTCGGTGTGGAGTTTGCATGTTCTCCCCGTGCATGCGTGGGTTTTGTCTAGGTACTCCGGTTTCCTCCCACATTCCAAAAACATGCTAGGTTAATTGGTGACTCCAAATTGTCCATAGTTATGAATGTGAGTGTGAATGGTTGTTTGTCTATATGTGCACTGTGATTGGCTGGCAACCATTCCAGGGTGTACCCCGCCTCTCGCCCGAAGACAGCTGGGATAGTCTCCAGCACCCCCCACGACCCTCGTGAGGAAAAGCGGTAGAAAATGAATGGATGAATGAGGATTATTGCATGTCACAGTAAGACTTGGTGAATTCCGGTTTGTAACATTTCATATATCTACTGCATGTTTCATAACAGCTACAGCAAACATGGAGACCTCACTCAGATGCAAAAGTCTCAGATCTTTGGAAAAAACTCAAGTGGTCAGTGATCAAGCAAAAGTGCTTGGGAAAAGTTAGAAAGAGAAAAACTTGGAATTTAGCGTAGGTGATTGTTTTCGTGCTGGTAAAAAAGAAGTTGTTAAATGTGCAAAATGAAGCCGCCACTTGCTGCCTGACTAATGCGAAAGAAGCCTCTTGCAAAATGGATTCTCTCACACAATCAGGGCCTGAGAGCAAGCAAAGCATGGGATTATATGAAGCTTCAATTTTCTTCATTACTCCTGCGTGGAGTGGGAAGGCCAGCTACTTGAAAACAAAGCCAAATGTTTGTGAGGCTCTAAGAAAAAAAAACAACAACAACATACATTTAAATGCTGCATGGGAGCCTTAATTGGTGATTTCATGCTTATCAAGGGGTGGGCTGCTTCGTTACAATTTAGGAGGCTCCTTACACATCTTTCATTTCATTCTCGCTCCCCCTCATTGCACTTGCAACTAATTGCAATGAACGTAAATCCCTAACCCCCCACCAATGTGTCCAACGTGTTACAATTAGCAACTTTCTCACTTATTATTTTATGCTCGTTATGTGCATTTTTGATTTTTAAAAGGCATTAAGTGGAATAGCAGGCAAATTATAAGAGCTACCCCGGTACACACAAATTCAGTTCAATTGCTTTTATTATTGTAATTCCTGTTTCTGACTGCATTTCCTGCTTTTTTTCTTTTTCTTTTTTTCATTCTTTTACATGCAGTCAATGTTCCGGTTTCTGAAACATTCGGAATAACCCGTTCACATGCCTGAGTAAACAGGGTTATTCCTGTATACATGCATGTAAACCATCGGGATATCCCGATCAAAACAGTGACGCATGGAGAACGTCATCATGCGATTTCCGCTTCATTTCCGCTTCTTCTTATTGTATACAAAAACATCAACAACTCCTGCAAGTTGCCAAGGCGTCTATCAACCATCTATAGAGGACATAAACCTTTCTCTGCCTTTCACCACGTTCCTCCTTGCTGTTGAAGTTTTGCATGCCGCCATGTTTTCAAATTCAATACTTCCAAGATTCCTTTCAACTGGAACATGCGCAGAACACAAATCAATATTCCTTTTGATGGGGATATCCTAATAGGTATATACATGACCCAATATTCACATTAGAAAAGGAGTAACCCAGGGGTAATATTTGGGTTTTTAAAAACGGATTATGAGCATTTTTGGGTTTCTGAAAGGGGTTATTGGTGATTACATGGCCATGCGAAACCAGGTTATTGCTAATATTCCTGTTATGATAAGGTTATTTGACTGCAAATAATGCTAGCTCGTATCTTTTTCCCAAAACTCAATGTCCGAGATCCAAAGGCAGAACACAAATACAACACAAACACCCTAAAGCTTGGACAATTTGAAATATTTCAAGGAAAATATGTGTCAAAAGTCACCCAAAAATGTGGTGGTGGTCATCGTGCATTGTGGAATCTATTATGCAAATGAATCTGCAAATGAAATACACAATTACAATAAATTAATATGAATGTTAATGTCTATAAGCAAAATGTGAGTAAAGTTTTTATTGTTGATACTGCAAAACTATGCAGTGGTTAACTTCAGTAACAGTACAACAGACAACTGTACAACAGTACAGTATTCTGTTGTTCCAATTTACGCAAAAAATATGTAAAATTGGCTGAAGGTTTTGACTATTTTTAACCACAATATTATAGAATATATATATACACAGCATATAATATTGACCCATTTCTGTTGTGAATGAGGCCGTACAGTGCAGCACTGACATGGAATGTAGGAGAGATGAATGTCCTATATTTGCCGAGTGAATTCATAGTGTTCACGCACCTGATTGTCATGGAAGCAGCTGCTGTGACAATGCTGTGGATTCTCGCTACCTGATTTCTGCAGCACAGTGGGGAGGTGGAGGCTGAATGGTTCTAATTGTCAAATATATTTATTGGGAGGGAAGCCTTCAAAACTGCAGCCTCAACACAAATGGTTTTAAAAGGGAACTGAACACATATTTTCTCCCTTTTTTGTGCATTTAACATGAGGAAACGAGTTAATATGAGCTAGCTAACAACGAATGGGACATAGTACCTATTTTAAAGCCTGTTTAAAGCATGTTATAATGCACTGGAAAGGGAAATAAATATGTGTTTATGTTTCACACAAGGATTGTGAATGATGGGCAAAATGAAAAAAAAAAGTGCAGTTCCCCTTTAACTTCAGTGTGTTAAATGAGAAGAGCCTGCCTAGGACTGATGGCTTCTTGTCTGCAGACTGACAAGCCACATGACACCTCAGTGGCCATGTTGCCTTGTTCAGTAGAGCCAAGCTGGCGTGACCATTGTTGGGGTGTTGGGGGGGGTCAGAGGAAGCAGCTATGGCCCGCTGCGGACCACTGGTGCTGAACAGACATACTGCTGAGCTTAACACATCCATGAGTTGAAAAAAATAATACCTATAAAAGGTCTATATAAGTGATGATGTATTTGCGTCTTAGCTTGAAATTGTGTGTGTGTATATGTATATATATGACTATATATTAGGGGTGGCGCCGAACCATAATACAGTATGCAGAATGGCTTTCATGTTTTCGGGAACAATGAAAACATATCAGAAAGCTGTGTTTCTTCGTGAGACCGCTCACAAGAGTCAATCACCTTTAGGTGTTAAGAGGGCCCAGGCACGGTACGATTGGCCTAGTGTGAGTACGTTTTTCTATAAAGATTCCTAATGAAGGACACGGTCTACACCATCTTATGATGTGAAAACAAACCAATGTGGGAATAAGAAATGAAGGCAGCCAACCAAGAAGGCATCATATTGTTCCGCCTCCTCAGTGGCTCCGAATTAACATACATATTTGTTCTGCTCATGCACGCAATCAGCTGTCATCTTGAGCCGAGCACGTCATTAACATATCTGTGCAGCGGCGAGAAAAAACACATAACATCTCCACCTCCAACAAGTTTGCAGAAACATTAATGAAAGCGTGGCCGCCGAGGGATGCCGTTACATCTTACCCAGAGTGAGCACTGGTGTCTTGCTTGAAAATCTCAAATGGCTGCGATAAGACGCTACGGCTGGAGGACAGAAGGGCCAGTCCCTAAACATGGAAGATAATTGTCTCCTCCTCACGAGGAGAGAGGGGTGTATCTCCATGACCCCAGCAGGGTAGCACCGGCCCTTCTGAGATGTCACGCTGCCTTGTCGTAATTACTTTTGCTGATAGAGGTGAGAGAGGACGATGGAGGTGGACGCCACTTGGGCCTCCCCCCCGCACTTGCCATATGCAGCTTTTAATGTCACTGTAATCTCTAAAGGTTAGTGCTGTATATCTCCTCAATGAGCTGAATCAGTGATTTGGAAACAGCTTTGACATTAAGGCTGCTTTCTTACTAGCACCTTTTACTCTCCTTTTCATTGTTGCGCTCGTTTGTTTTCCCTCTTGGTTTCCTTTTATTTGTGACCCGACTTCAATTGACTGCGATATTTCAATTTGAACCAAAATGCCAAGGAGGTGCCGCGCTTTCTTGTAGCATCCAGACAAAACTAGCATGTCTTAGGTTTTGTTTGACCACACATTGTAGAGGGTGAAGCGCCGAAGTGTCGAATTTGGGAGAAAACTTTATTTTTCTTGCAAACATTAACTTGCACTCTTTGCTACGTGAGACTTGAAAGCCCCGTCTCTCAACCACAACAAGAAGCGGAAAAAGCCCTTTAGTCTAGCGGTCTTCAGGCGGTCCTCATGTTTACTTGTTTCTCTTCATTCTTTGTTCTCCCAAATGACAGTACATACATACAAATACAAATGCATGTTATGTATGTTCGGTGAGTGACCACCGTCCACGAAAGGATCGGAATTTGTATGCATAATGAGGACCTCCTAAATCAGACTCAGAACTAACGGTCCAACTCCAAGGTGTTTCCAGATAAACGCTGATTCGAGGCTCGATTACAGAGTCCAAAATAGACATCTTTATGGGAGCTTCAATTAGTCGGATTTTTTTTACTGTACTTAGTAGTTACATGATCAATATGTTGTTTTGCCTCACTCGCCAGTTGAAATGAAGCGTGCCAGAGTTTGTTTGGATCCGAGCGGTCGATTTGGTCCACATTGGGTTTGATTATTGTGTTCACACCTGACCAAACAAAGCACATCAAGTGGTACAACAAATTAGTTCCATGAAAAGTAAAGACAAAACGTTTCTGGAGGTGGGGGCAATTCAAAGGGGACAAACATGTTTGTATAGGAGATTAAACATTATATAGTATGAAAAATGCCTTTGTTGTTCTGATGGTTTTTGTTATCTCCCAAAGGTTCTGCTTGGATTGTGTTTCAGTGGTTCTGGTGACAGTCCCGCAAGTTCTGGATCCTGCCTGGAGCCGGGCCGTCGTACTCCTCGGAGGCGTTTTCTCTTGATCACATGACAGCTCTACATTACGCATTCAGTCTGCCCTCCCTCGACACCGCAGCACAATCTTACTGTCAGTCCGCCAACAGCGTTGGATGTCGACATCCCGCGAGGTCTCTTCTCTTGTCGGACTGGGAGAGATATGCACCTCAGTATGCGGCGGAGACGGCCAAAATCACTTTCTAGTGCACTGATGTTGCAAATTAAAGCTAGAAGAAACATTTCTCTTCTTGGCTCAGTGCCTTCACTTGTGATTTGGAAAGAAATGTACAACGTAGAACCTGGAGAAAATGGTATTTTTTTAAGTCTGGCATCCAAAGTGCAACTGACAGCCATTGTCCACCCACAGTTCTTTTTTTATTGGACCATTGCATATTATAAAAATAATAATTCATTATTAATAAGATATATAGTAATCCCTTGCCGCTTTACGCTTCGGATTTCATAGCTTCACTCTATTATGTCTTTTCTAAATGCCAACATGTGAGACTATATCTATCTATCTATATCTATATCAGATAGTACACCACTATCTGTATCTGTTCGCCCATCTAAATTACAGTATCTGTATTCGTAATATATTGTGTATATATTTGTATATATTATAATTATTCCATATACGGTATATGAGCTGTGTGAAGTTGGTGATTCATGCAATAATGTGTCAGCCTTGTTGACTGTATTTTTCTGAAAAGCAACGTGTTCAGTACTACAAGCAGTTTGCCAACTGACTTTACGTATATCACCAGACAAGCAACCTGGAACAATCAGACAAAAAACACTGTTGGTGACTGATGCACGATCTTGCCTGCTGTCTTGTTAAAAGCACTGTGTATTTTATGAAATACGTTTACGATTGTAAGGTGCATACTGCAACGTATTGAGAGGGGTGTAATATTTTAGCCATATTTTAGTAATATTTTAGCCATACATGCAGGATGCATGATGCCGCACAGGAGCCGGCATCAACCATGTTAAGTTTCTTGCTGTAACACATGTGAAACAAATAAACATCCCCAAAATGCTATATTGGGATAATACATGTCAGGATCCCCACATATCCCTCCTGCACCCCCCCCCCCCCGCCCCTCCCCTTCCAGATCCCTCACTCCCCATACCCTTGCCTACATTTCATTCCTTTAGGGCAGCAGCACCCTGTTGTAATACACTGATGATCATTCTTTACCGTATCCCTTAAAGGCGGAAACATCACCAGACAACCATATAGTTCAATATTTCAGTAGAATTGTCTGTCCTTCACACCTAGGAGCTAGGAGACCCGAGTTCAATCCCACCCTTTGTGTGGAGTTTGCATGTTCTCCCCATGAATGCGTGGATTTTCTCCGGGTACTCCGGTTTCCTCCCACATTCCAAAAACATGCTAGGTTAATTGGCGACTCCAAATTGTCCATAGGTATGAATGTGAGTGTGAATGGTTGTTTGTCTATAGTTGCCCTGTGATTGGCTGGCGACCAGTCCAGGGTGTACCCCGCCTCTCGCCCGAAGACAGCTGGGATAGGCTCCAGCAACCCCTGCGACCTTTGTGAGGATAAGCTGTAATGAAAATGAATGAATGAATGTTTCTCTTTCTGACCACCTGTTTTTCATGCACTTTGTGCAGTGGAATTCATCATCATCATGCCTGGCCCTGCTGCGTTTGCTGCCCAGCCGTCCCTCCACTGCCTTCTGAATATGTTGATGTTGCTATTTACGACCAGTTCAGGGTGTACACCGCCTCTCGCTAGAAAAAAGCTGGGATAGACTGAAACCAAGCGTTCAGAGACATTCCAAACTTCTTTCACGGTACACTTGAAAATCGTTTAACATGAGAATACAACATTTATAGATCAGAAAACTAGAAAAGGCACAGTAGATCCCCTTTAAGCAAGTTGCAGCTTACGTGCAGGAAGTGCAGGTCTAAGATTGAAGTGCAAAGTTACAATGCCATCGACTCAACAGAGCTGTATCCATTCAGTTCAGACAGAACATTGTAATGTGAACAAGAGTGAGGGCGAGCAGATCTTTGTTTTTTGCAAACATTGGGTGTGTATTTACATCAGTGATTGACATAATGTGCATATTTTGGAGTTGGAAGAAGGAATAATGGTGTAACATATGAATATGAGTCGTTTGTAGCTGTGATGTCTCGTCAGCCTGGACAAATATGGAGGATTTCTTTCTGAAAAGGTAACATGATGAGCGTGCTCTCCTCCAATAAGACAGGCTTTGACCTTCTCGCTGAAGCTCTGCGCTAACCACAGCAGTGAAAATCCGACAGGATGATTGCCAATTTGCAGTTGGCAAAGTGGCATCGGCCCTTGGAGTCCCAGGCCCACGACAAACATAAACAGTCAGCGAGCCGCACTTTGCTACTCTCCGTGGAGAGCAAAGCACACAAGGTGGAAGCCTGCCTGCCGCGCTCATAATGCCGCTTTTCTATTCCTGCTGGATACGGAGCTAATAAGTACTTGAGCGCCCCTAGGAAGAACAGCTGGCTGTGTTTTTACAACGCCGCCGCTCCGTCAATCCACGCCGCTCCTCATTCATCAGCAGCTGTTAGCCACGCATCCTCGACCTAATTGCTCCTCACTCTCGGGCAAGCGTGCAGCATTTTTCACCAGCACTTATCTTAGCCAGATTAATGCTTTGTGCAAACATGGAGGTCACTTCTTCTTCTGAACACGTGCACAGCGCAGCGAGTTATATTGCAATCACTCATCCACAGTTACACTTGACAAAAGAATGTAAAGAATAAATTGATTTAATTAATTTGCCCCTAGGCCTGCACGGTGTTCGAGTGGTTAACGCGCAGACCTCACAGCTAGGAGACACAGGTTCAATTCCACCCTCGGCCATCTCTGTGTGGAGTTTGCATGTTCTCCCCGTGCATGCGTGGGTTTTCTCCGGGTACTCCGGTTTCCTCCCACATTCCAAAAACATGCTAGGTTAATTGGTGACTCCAAATTGTCCATAGGTATGAATGTGAGTGTGAATGGTTGTTTGTCTATATGTGCCCTGTGATTGGCTGGCGACCAGTCTAGTGTGTACCCCGCCTTACGCCCAAAGACAGCTGGGATAGGCTCCAGCACCCCCCGCGACCCTCGTGAGGAAGAAGCGGTAGAAAATGAATGAATTAATAATTTGCTTCTATACCACACATTGTACAGAGAGCAGGTAATACATTGTAAACATGACCATGCAGATACAGAAATGACATGTTGTCATGAGACAATGCAGTTTGTTTCATAAAGGAACAACGTATAAGTATGTCATTAAAATACGAGGTGTCCTCCTAATATAATCGTTGGGGGGGGGGGGGGGGGGGGGGCGGTTGTATTGACTGTTTAGCCCACCTGAAACTATTTCTCTAGGTCTCCCAAGTGTTGACCAGATTGCAAGTCGTTTCAAACTTAAGCACAGCACCTTGACGGGCGCCATGTTTCCTCATGGAGAGGAACAGCTGTTTGTATCAATCTTTAATGAAGAACGTGGAGAATCACCTCTGTCCTTGATTTAAGCTCAAGCGCAAGTCTCAAGAATGTTAACAGCCTCGTTGACTGGAGTGTGCCACTTAACAACGGTTAAGAGTAAAAAAAAATGGCGAGCGTGGCAGCATGAACACGTCACGGCGCTACTCCACTTTAAATGCTCTAAAAAGTGAAATAACGTTTGTCAAGTTCTCTTTGCATGAGAGGGAATTGGAATTCATTGAAAGCCATAAAGTTCAGCCTTCGCTCTAACAAGCTTTTTGGATGATTCACACTATCACACACACTCAGACCCTATAATCAGTCTTATTAACGGCATCAAACACTGAAGGAAGGATGACAGCCGCGGTCCAAAAGAAGACTCAAAGAGCTTGTCGGAAAAGCCAATAGTGGCAATGACGTCCGCACATTCACTCCTGAAATAGTTGAGTTTCCCCTCGGCTTACAGCTTTGGGTTGGTGTGTGTGTATACTTATGTGCATGTGTGTGTGTGTGTGTGTGGGGGGGGTTACAAATACAGCAGATCCCTGAATATGTGTGATTTAACATTCACTTTCCCCATATTTGTTTTTGTGGGATAACCCATTAATGGTTTTTCTCTTTGAAAATAGGCAGATTTTTCACATAAAACACACTTCCTTCACCTTAAATCAGTAATCATTTATCAATTTGTGATAATAAAACATGAGGCATTTTAAAACATAACACAGCATACATGTAACAACATGATGGTGTAGTATAATATCGTGGCAGCCAATCACAGGGCACATATAGACAAACAACCATTCACACTCACATTCATACCTATGGACAATTTGGAGTCTCCAATTAACCTAGCATGTTTTTGGAATGTGGGAGGAAACCGGAGTACCCGGAGAAAACCCACGCACGCATGGGGAGAACATGAAAAAACTCCACACAGAGATGGCCGAGGGTGGAATCAAACTCGGGTCTCCTAGCTGTGTGGCCTGCGCGCTACCCACTCTATATTTTACTGAATAATAATTACAAAATTTATTGCAAATGTTGATGTGAAATCACAGGAGAAGGTCAACGTCAAGCTGGCGGAAGGGTCGTAATCCCCATGAATAGCGGGGCTCAGATATATGAACAAAAACATGCAAACATGCGTGCACGACGCATAGCCAACTGTGACGGGATCGCTTAACTGCAGTTACATTTGGGGTGCACACGTGCAGCGTATACCAGGCTTGGGGAGGCGGTGCATGCTCACACACACACACAGTGAACATTTATAAATGTGTCCATGTAGACACCAACCTGCTGCCATGGTAATAGGTCATGCAAACTTTCAACTATTACAAACACTTCTCTTAATGCCACCCGTTATTTATTTAGGAGCTCCTCAGGGTTTTGCAGCTCAACAAACTAGTTTGCATGTGCTGTTTTTGTTCAAGCAATTCCGTGTTGTTTGTGGACAAAAAGCGCTCACCGGAAGAAGCTCAGTGTAAACAGCGAGTTGCCCCGCACACCAGAAACAAAGAGGGCTGTCAATATGGCCGCAGGTTTGCAATTGTTCTGCTTGGCGACCACCGCTTGCACACACACACGCACACAGACACACACACACACAGAGTGAGAAAAGCAATAATGTCACCAAAGTGCAACTGTTGCCGGTCAATATTTTCTCTGGCAGATAAAGCCTGTGGGCAGGAACATTCCAGCAGCGAGCCAACACAAACACACTTTTGCAGTTTCAATCTGTCACAGTGTGTGAATTCGGCGCCAGCAGGGAAACAAACTTAGATCTACAAACGCTCGTCTCGCCACTTTGCTCTCCCTTGCCGATAGATCGTCTAAATATCCGCTTTCGGCCCAAAGATCAGAATGGCATCATCATTTTGCAGCCAAAAATGTGAGTCACAGAGGAGAAAAACCCTTCCTCAGCTTCAGAGTTGAACACTTACCCAAGTATCAGGCGTGGTTGCAGACAGCTGCCTTCAGGTGAACTCGGACCGAGAGCAGGAAGTTGTCAGCGGCCCCTGAGAAGCGATATGATGAAGAACAGCCGTTTTATTTTCTGCATGCTGGGGGAGAAGATGGGAGAGACTCTGACATTTTTCAGTAGAAGTATCTAGAGATGCTCCCATCATGGTTTCATGCTGTCGATGGTGTGAAATTGTCCAATACACGCAGTGATCACATAGATTAAATGTATATTTTTAGATGTAAAAATCCGATAGGGCTAGGGCTGGTATAGCAATATTTTTAAAATATCAATATTTACTTCGCACGGCGGTCTGGTGGTTAGTGCGCAGACCTCACAGCTAGGAGACCAGGGTTCGGTCCCCGCCCTCGGCCATCTCTGTGTGGAGTTTGCATGTTCTCCCCGTGCATGCGTGGGTTTTCTCCGGGTACTCCGGTTTCCTCCCACATTCCAAAAACATGCTAGGTTAATTGGCCACTCCAAATTGTCCATAGGTATGAATGCGAGTGTGAATGGTTGTTTGTCTATATGTGCCCTGTGATTGGCTGGCGACCAGTCCAGGGTGTACCCCGCCTCTCGCCCGAAGACAGCTGGGATAGGCTCCAGCACCCCCCGCGACCCTCGTGAGGAAAAAGCGGTAGAAAATGAATGAATGAATGAATGAATGAATATTTACTTCAGGGCCGCACGGTGGTCATGTGGTTAGCGCGCAGGCCACACAGCGACGACAGTGTCTCTGTGTGGAGTTTGCATGTTCTCCCCGTGCATCCGTGGGTTTTCTCTGGGTACTCCGGTTTTATCTCACATTCCGAAAAACATGCTAGGTTAATTGGTGACTCCAAATTGTCCATAGGTATGAATGTGAGTGTGAATGGTTGTTTGTCTATATGTGCCCTGTGATTTGCTGGCAACCAGTCCAGGGTGTACCCCACTTCTCCCCCAAAGACAGCTGGGATAGGCTCCAGCACCCTGGCCACCCTGGTGAGGATAAGCAGTAGAAAATGAATGAATGAATATTTACTTCAAGCACAATATTCCATATGGTTGATATTGATATAGACTGGATTTGCATTCCAGTTTGCGGGTAAAATGTCCGGCTATATATTGTATATCAATATTCAAGCATGCACGCTGGTGAGTCCTGTGCTGTATGCTATGAAAGGGGAACTATGGAATTTAGACAAAAACATATTTGACTGACTTTTTCAAACTCACAATTTAGAGGATCAGCTGTTTTTTTCAAAGAGAATTAAAGAGCTGAACTCTGAACTACTTTGATATCCCCAAATTTCCACCACATTCGATACCCAATCCAAAATGTGTGAGACTCATACAATTCACTCTGGATGTGGATTGCCTGTGCAAGGTTTCTTGCCCATTGGAGATTGTTTTCCCCGATTGTGGTTCTTTGTTGCCTCCTGTGAGCCACACGGGAGCTACATTAGCCGCCCTTCGACTGATGATCACATTGCGAGCCTTGATTACTCACGACACCTTGACAAATATTCGCCTCCCAACGGAAGAAATTTTTCATGGGATGTTTTGCAGGGTGCAAAACTTACCGTACATCACTCTCACAATGACAGATAAGTCCCATACGGTAGACATGCGTGTTTTGGGTTTATGTGAGAAAAGTGGGCAGGAGAGGGTTACGAGGCTGGATGCTGCAGTGGGGACAGAGGTGATCGATGGATGTGATCGGCATTATAATGCAAGCATCGACATATGCCAATACCTCATGTGATTATTTAGTTTGATGTGTAACTGTTTGACTGCCTTGTGTACAGTCATCCATTGTTTATTGACGTTAATTGCTTCTAGACCCGACCATGGTCAGCACATTTCCACAAAGTAGGATTCCTATCTTTAAAAATTGAATATTTTCCTAGATAGGCCATATAAAACATGTTCACAAGTTCGAAATATGTTTTTTAACATTATTAGAAGCCTCTAGACATGAAATGACACCCCTATAGTCACCTTTACATTTGCATTACCTAATATAGTATAGACATAAAAAGACAAAGTAAGCAATTTAAGACATAAATAAATTGGTTGCAGTGCAGGTGGAGAAGACAAGAAGTGATGTTGGGGGTTCAGAGTTGAGTTTTAGCCTGCCGTATGTTATGACCATGACAGAAGCTCGTCTGTTGTCTGTTGTGAGATAATTCAAAACGTGCAATAACAGCCTGTTGTTCTGAATGCCTTATACATTATTTTAACTCATTAAGCCAGTTATGTTTGAAAATGCTATATTCATTCATTCATGCTGGAGCCTATCCCAGCTGTCTTCGGGCGAGAGGCGGGGTGCACCCTGGACTGGTCGCCAGCCAATCACAGGGCACATATAGACAAACAACCATTCACACTCACATTCATACCTATGGACAATTTGGAGTAGCCAATTAACCTAGCATGTTTTTGGAATGTGGGAGGAAACCGGAGTACCCGGAGAACACCCACGCATGCACGGGGAGAACATGCAAACTCCACACAGAGATGGCCGAGGGTGGAATTGAACCTTGGTCTCATAGCTGTGAGGTCTGCGCGCTAACTACTCGTCCGCCGTGCCGCCTGAAAATGCTACATTTAATGAAAAAATACCTCAAATGTGCTTAGTTATGTATATATATATTTTTTGCCAACTCCGACGGGAAGGCGTGGCATCATCACCATAACAGATAGGACTCCCCCTACCGCGCCATTATTACCATCAGCCACTGGCAGATGAGACCACACAGCGATGGATAATAGGCTTTCCTTTCCTGCGGTGCTATCGCTGCCACACAGACGTGCCTTCCATTACCATAACATTCGGGCCGTAATAAGCCAGGAGAGGCTTCACGTGGCGACCACGACTGTGCGAGGGTAGGTCAGTCGTGTCAGACTGTTTGCTAGCGCGGTGCTAATTGCAAGGAAATCAGGACGCCGCAGCAGTGCTTCCCTTGTTTTTTTCTTGGCCAATCTCTGCTTGGGCCACGTGATATTTTTAGCACAAGGTAATGAAACAAAACCTCCTTGGTGCTTGTCGTTGACTGCTTCAAAACATACTTGGCACCCTTTTTGGTCCTAGAAATGGTACAAAGAGTTACTTAAAAGTCAAATAAGTAACTTTTTGGGGTAAATTAGTACAGATGGTACCTTTGGACTGCACCTCAAGGTCAATGTCTTGTCAATGGCGTGGTGCTTTTCAGGATTCAGGACTTTGAACCTCACAAATAGTTACTTGGCGACCGAAGATGAATCTCTACCAATGGACTCGAACTGTAGGTGTGTGTACACAGCTTGTAGCAGCTGTAGGATGGATTCTCAATAAAATCCACTTCAGTCACTTCATGTTTTTTTTTTCATGAATTGTCGTTATTCTACAGGATTTCATGGCCTTTTCTTCTTGCCAAGAACCATTCACTATCACGGTAGCTTCGATGTTGTATGACAAAGGCCAGACTTTGCTCTCATTATTTGCTAAAACAATCCAGGACACAGGAAGGACACACGCCATCTGTCCTCTAAAGACAAAAGGTTAGATCATCTCAGGTGAGGCCTAGATAAAGATGCTTGTGTGAACCACAGTGAACCTTCAATCTTCTGAAAAACCCTCCTTAACCTTCTTAAACAACCTCCTTAAACAGACGTTCCACATGGTTAACAGCAATTGCTTAGAAAAGGGGCCGCACGTGGTTAGCACGGTAGGGTCTGTTGCAATACTATTGTATATACTATGTTGTATATACTATATTGTAATGTAAAGGTTCTGCGTTTACAGAGGGAATGGTTTAACAGCAACACATAACACAAAGTGAGCCGGGCCCACTTTTGTTCCCACTTCTGAAGTTTAACCCTGACCATCCGCTTTTTAAAGTGAAATTTGTAACGTACCAGAATTAAATAGGAGCCAGTGTCCAGCAGTCAATCACCTTTTGTCATTCTCAGTGACAATTACACATTCATACATATGAGCAGACATGTATGAATATGCACATCAACAGAAGTACACACCTCCATATGCGCACTCACAGCACATGGGTGCTTCTCTACACAATCTACCGTCTTATCCTTGATGTCCTTGTGCTATTGGTATGCTATTATTACAGTAATAATGATGTCAAGCAGCGAGATTTTAATTATTGCAACTGTATGGCTGTAATTGTGTTTACAATCACGGTTCATGTCTTCATTGTTACTATTGCCACTGGTAAGTTGGACTGTTTCAATTCAGTGATATCATCTCCATTGTGACCCCTAGCCAACATTAACTGATACAGTCCTGTTTGTCACTGTTGTTGTTATGGGAATTGTTGTTGCTGCTGTTTTTGTCTCTCTCTCTAGACTGTCCCGACCCCCACCCCAGTTTCTCTTCTTCTTCTTGTCTGTGTTTGTTCTTGCTCCGGTCCGGCTGCTCCAAATTTTCATAACAAAAACACCAAATAACGGCAAATAAAATTTCATAGTACAGGGAAGTTGTAGCTTACACCTTTCCTGGCAGAGCAAATCTGTTTAGCAATACTATCTGCCCCAATGGCTGGACGAGACATGCAATGTTCTCCCCGTGCATGCGTGGGTTTTCTCCGTTCATTCACACATTCCAAAAACATGCTAGGTTAATTGGTGACTCCAAATTGTCCATAGGTATGAATGTGAGTGTGAATGGTTGTTTGTCTATATGTGCCCTGTGATTGGCTGGCGACCAGTCCAGGGTGTACCCCATCTCTCGCCCAAAGATTGCTGGGATAGGCTCCAGCACCCCCGCGACCTTTGTGAGGATAAGTGGTAGAAAATGAATGAATGAATAATGTATTTGGTTTTCATGCAGTTTTGTTTTCGGCTGACATTTAGGAATGGATTAATGACAGAAACCCAAGTTCCACTGTACCAAACTGCCTACTCTAACATAAATGTACATCATTGGGACATTTAGGGGTACAATGTGGGTGGTTCTACTTCTGTAAACTGTTTTACTTTTACTTGTTTGACCTTTGTGGATCAGGAAAAGGCACAAATGATCCTTTTGGGATTTAGATTGTACCATGAGGAAAAGAAAACGACTGTACCACTATTTCCGGCATTGGAGAGAGGCAAATGAAATATGTTAAGTATTGTAGTCTAACAGGAGAAAGGCGCAGATGTTGCCATTGTTCGCCTCATTCAGCAACCTCCTAAAACTTCCCTCATTATTGCCATCATTAGCGGCGCCATCGATACGGCGGGCAGCTGCCAGCAGACCTGATGTATGCGCCACGCTTAGACTAAACACCAATTAATTATCTGCTAGGCAATTATGCAGCATCTTTTTTTTCTAATTTAGTCATAACACCAAGACAGTCCCTCTCTTCCTCGGCATGCTTTCTGGACCGGAACTCACTTGTGATGGCAGAAATGATGGGGGCAGGTGTTCTGGACCGTTCCGCCTCGCAATGTGCGGGCATGAGTCATGATGCTGCGGTGTCAGCCTCTTTTGTTTGACTCCTAATTGGAGTAATTTATTGTGCTAACAGGATGAGCAGCTGTGGCTTTGCAGCTTCACCACAGTGACATCCAGACGCCTCGAAGAAAAGGACGTGACTTGATAAAAAAAAAAAATCACTGGAAAAACACAACAATGGAGTAAAAAACACAAACATGTTTTCTCCTTGCTTTTGACGACAGATGACGTTCAAGCCCAGCAAAATGGAGTGAAAACTCTAATAACACTACATAATGAGCACCAACTGCTCATAACTATATTGCAAAATAATTTAAAAAATGTTAAAGACTTTGGGCACCCTGCTCTCACCAATCAGGTCAACGGTGACCGGCGACAGTAGTCCTCAAGGAATATGGTGAGCTACAGTGAAAGAAATCAGGTCGCCATGACGTCCCTTTAGGGCCAAACTCCCTATACTGCCTCTTGTGTCCTGGCTCTGTAGACAGGAAGCCCCGGGGAGGGACGCCAGCGCGAATTAGATGGGGGAAGGCGACAACGTGAGGCCGCAAGGTCGCACAGAACCTGCTGGTGACTCACAGTGAAGTGCAGCAAAAGGACTGTCGGCTTTATGACTTCACGCTTGGTACTTACTTACACACTCACAACATGCGCTATACTTGCCTAAATTTAGCAACGAGAGGGACACAATATTAGAAACACCTCTCAGTGTGACACAGTAGTGTCATATAAGATCAAAAAAGATTTTTGATTTCTTTTTGGTATTCATAGAAGTGCAAGTAAGGAAGAATGTGAATTGAGAACCAGCACATAGTATTTCTTTCTGCATTTGTCTTTATAAAGCTTTTTATTGCTCTGAAGAGTTGTGTTGTTATCGCTCTAGTGATTCAGACTAATTTCCACTCAGGTCAATAATAGAGATTGTAGTGTATTATAATATGATTGATCTTTGCTGTTATTCATTCTATAGGAAGAATAGAACCTTTCGTGTATTATTGTTACTGTGTCCATGCAATCTCTTAGTGTTTTAAATAACATCTTTATTGCACTTATACTTGCTAATAGTAGCTTGTAAAGAAGCTCTCTTAAATAAAAAGATGGAATTAAAGGTAGCAAACAGGAAAATAATAAATAAATAATCTTGGATAGTAGCAGTATGTCCTGCACATACCGTGCACATATCGTACTCACACAAGGCCGGTGGCTGACAACCTTTTTCACTAAAGCACCCCCGTGGAATATTCTTGCAGCCAAGTACTTGCTTAATCAGAGAAAGGTATTTTTGAAAAAAAAATAAGATGTAGCATCACTATCTGATTTATTACTGCCCAAAACGGTGCTCATTTGTGTTACTCGTGGGTAAACTTACAAAATTAGAAGTGAATCAATCATTTTACCAACTGCACATACCATATTTGTGTATAATTTTTTAAATCTCAATTATGCTGTTCTCCACGTGCATACGTGGGTTTTCTCCGGGTACATGGGGTTTCCTCCCATGTTCCAAAAACATGCTAAAAAACATGCTAATTGGTGACTCCAAATTGTCCATAGGTATGAATGTGAGTGTGAATGGTTGTTTGTCTATATGTGCCCTCTGATTGGTTGGCGACCAGTCCAGGGTGTACCCCGCCTCTCGGTCAAAGTCAGCTGGGATAGGCTCCAGCAACACCACGCGGCCCGAAATTGGATGGATGTAAAACAATGTTAGAATAAAATATACACATTTCTGAAAAGTCAGTGTACTATTGGTTCATAGGTTGTTTTTTTAAACCAAGTTATTCATTCATTCATTTTCTACCGCTTTTCCTCACGAGGGTCGCGGGGGTGCTGGAGCCTATCCCAGCTGTCTTCGGGCGAGAGGCGGGGTACACCCTGGACTGGTCGCCAGCCAATCACAGGGCACATATAGACAAACAACCATTCACACTCACATTCATACCTATGGACAATTTGGAGTGGCCAATTAACCTAGCATGTTTTTGGAATGTGGAAGGAAACCGGAATACCCGGAGAAAACCCACGCATGCACGGAGAGAACATGCAAACTCCACACAGAGATGGCCGAGGGTGGAATTGAACCCTGGTCTCCTAGCTGTGAGCTAGACCAAGTTGCGCTGCGCTAAACCAAGTTATGACTTAGCAAATTTTGAAAACAGTCAAAATGACTTGGTACTTCCGAGTGTTAAAAGCCTGCAGTTAGTACAAAATGCCGCAGCACGACTCTTCACCAGGATGTGTAAACTTGATCATATTCCTCCAGTACTAGCCAACTTACACTGGCCCCCAATTCATCTGAGATGAATGTTACTTGCCTACAAAATATTACATACATAAATAAAATACCCTAAATAAGACTGGAAAGAATGCACAAACTTGTAGAAATTGCAGTCAAACAGCAGAATAGAAGTGATGGGACAAGTAACCGGGTTGAAGCAGGAATGATGGCACCTAAAGGATGAGGGTGAGCACGCCCTAAATTGTGCATCGACCTTCAAGGAAAGACAGCTCACAGCAACTACGTGTACGTATGTTAGTTTGTTCAAAATGGCAGCAAAAAATGATTCAGTCAACCGTTGTTGTCCTGCTGAGGTGACTCGATTGCTCAACAACACCTTAGCAGAGCACGACCTCATCCTGAGATGACAGGTGAGCTCGCACAAACAGAAGTTAGAAGTTCCCTTCTCCAGCCTCAAGAGCTCCTGTGAAGCTTTGCACTTTTGTCACTCGACAAAATAAACAAGCGACTTTGAAAGCCGTCTGAATGTGAAATAGTTGTTTGCCAACAGAAGGTCCTGACTTCTTGCAGAAGGAGGAGAATCGTGGCAGCAAAGAGCCGTAAGCTCTGTGGCCTCAGTGCTTCATGAGGATAAAGAGCTCCGACCTAATTAGCTGACTTTGTTAAGTAAAACTCCACATAGCCTCCCCCCTGTGTTTTCCCTCTACAACGTGATTACAGCTTTAATTAGCTGCTCGGAGACCGCCAACATCCATATTGTCACATTATATGGACAATAGTAACGGGAAGTGAAAAGTGAGGAAGACATCTTTGCAGCGAGAACAGCTTGTATCAGATTTTGAAGTGTGTTCATGTGTCATTGATGTGGTCTCGATCTCATAGCCCGGACCATATTTGGTCACCCCCTACTTACAGCGACGTCACACAGTGAAATTAAAGGGGGTGTCACCAGAGACAGAAACGACAATCACAGTGCTAATACAGGGCTCTACATTAAAAGCAAAAATGACTTGCCCATGGGGAATCCTTAAGGTGACGACATTTGTTTCATTATGTTTTAAAAATTAAATCAGTTCTGGTGGTGCGAGGTCGGCCTGTTGAAGTTGGTAACTCATAACAAGATCATGTTTTTCGAGTTGGTACGGGATCATGTCTACCAAGATTGAAGCACAAACAGAACGCTCATTGTGTTGTTAATTAACATTTTGCACTTCATTATTTCTGATGGAGAAACAACATTATCAGAAGCTCTGAGCGAAGACGTTGTTCCATAGAATGGCAAGGAATGGAGTGTGTCATGTTTCTGTTGTACAGTCTCGTCTCGGTGGGTGGAGGTGCGGCCAGTGGATCAGAAAAATGTAACAATGAAATTAAATTAGTAGATTAGTAGAATCTCATCTCGTTCTCGTAGACCCAATGGCATGTATCATGTCATCCTGTGAAATGAGAGCCTTGTGACACCCCCACTTTTTATCTGAAACTGTTTGTGAGTAGTGTGTATGGAAAATGTTGGGATGCAGCTGTGATATTCTTTACCTTTTGATTTGTAAAATATTACAAAAAAAGCAATCCAATGTAGGGCAAGATATGTTAAGCAGGTATTATATATGGTAATGGTAATGGTTTTATTTCATTTGAACATGCATCAGATTACAATTGAATGCATCACATAATCAGTTCACAGTTCCACATGTCCAAAAGGAGTAGGAAGAAGCAAAGCTAATTAAATCCTACCCCTCCATCTGGTACTTTTACAATCAGTAACTGTTACATTTGTTCACTTCCTGCTTTCCATAATCCAGTTTAAGGTTTTTTTTTTTTGTTTTTTGTTTTTAATAATGCACCTCGTACCATTTGATACATTGAAAGAAAAAAAAACTACATCTCAGCTGTAATGCGTACTTCAGAGCCCCACTGGTCACTATTGCTATATGGTATATGGGGGTATAGATCAGGGGTGCAGACAGCAAGGAGTGGCCCACAGCATCCATCCATCCAACTATTTATTATGCCGCTTATCGTCATTAGGGTGGCCCACGGCATATTCTATAAAATGTCTCTAATCTATAAAATGAAGCATAGTCCGCATTAGAACATTTTGAAGGATTATTTAGGTCACACAGTGAACAAAAAAAATGTAAAATGGATGAAATTTCCCCCCAAAATAGCATCAACAAAGCAAAATGACTCATTTCATAATTTTGTGTGCTCCGTTATGAAATTGCGTACTAGATTTTATGTCAATCATACACTCTGTTGGTGGGTGTTAATAATATTCCCACTCACATATTGTGTGTGTCTGCAAGTGTAAATGCCTCAGCCTGTGATAATTTCAAATGCAACATAGGACCTCAATGAAAAGTTGATTTGCAACCTTTCCTTTCATGCGGCCTGCCCACCCATCTGCTTGTTGCTCTCAGGCTAATCACGCTGCAGCGAGCTGATCAATGGCGTCTGAATGCAAGCACACTCTTGGACTTAAACAAGCCTGCTGTCACCACAAAAAGATTTTCTGCTTTTGACGGACAAAGATTTTCTTTGACGTGAGCGCCTTCATTCCATACACCTTCATGCCCACAGCCTCTGACAAGGATGGAAATTGGAGAGAAACATCCCACTCGGATGTCACAGACAATTGTATTTCTGTTGAATGCATCACATTCTTTGTAGGATGTCAGGCAATTGTTTCTGCTTCCTTTATGATGTTCTACCAGTCACAATTTAAAATCAATAAATAAACGTATATCTCCATATCCTAGCAATATCAATTTTAATTATCAGATATTTACTAAGGTCACATTTGTTTAGTTATATGTTTTGTAAGAATCTAATGAGACTATGGGTACAACAGTACATGCATTCATAATCTGTTACTAATAATCTGTGATTTGGTATTTTCTACTTCAAATACTTCGAAGACTAACTTCGAAAATGAAACCAGTAAAATGCAACAGAATGAAGAGCTGTGACGCATACAAATGTATTCAAGCAGGTACCCACCTCCTCTCCAACAATTCCCAGCGCCCCCCAAAGGGGCCCCCACCCCACTATTTCAGTAGCATGCTTTTCAGAAAGTAGCAGCTCTTGTTTCAGGGCATCCAGAATGCTGTTTGCATGGGGATGAAACGCTGAAACGATAAAATACTTTGCTGATTTGACCTGAAAACTTTTCTGTGTGGACAGACCATAAAGCTTTTCTACACTCACAGCACTCATAGCATTCCATTAAATCAAAGTGCTGTGCTTTTTCTTTAGCTTAGTCAAAGATGAAAAACCCTTCTGATGAATGCATGAAAATGAAAGCGTACAAGGTCCCTCCTCTCTTTCAACCCGGGCGTTGCGCACATGCGGCACCCGTTGGAGCCGGAAAAGAAATGTAAACGAGGACGGAGGAGGTGTGACGGCAGCTTGTCAAGTGATGAATATTTCACCCGGCTTCTCTTTCTACATTGCAGAACGTGAACGTGTACACACACACACACGCACACTGAGAACAAGGCCGCTGAAGTGTGGATGCATGCAGGGATGTATGGTTTTGCTGATGAATGGGTGAATAGGTGGTGGCATGTAAGGATGTAGTGGATGGAAAAATGATGAAATTACATACTGATTGGATGGGGTGATAGACATATCAATGAAGGATGGAAGATTAATGAAATGGATGGCCTGATGGTGGCAGGATAGATGGATACAGAAATGTAGTGGAAGGATGAATGATGTAGAATGGATGAATCAGTGGAGTGGATAGTTAAAAATGATGAATTGATGGATGGGTTATACTGAAAAAGATGGACTTGCTGGCTGGATGAATGGTTTGATCGGCAAATAGATGAGTGGGTAAGTGGAATGGATGGATGGATGGTTGGATGGATGATAGATCCATGGGGTGAATGATTATAGATTGATGGATGGATTACACGGAAAAAAACTAGATTGGCTGACTGGATGAATGTTTCATGATCGAATGGATGAGTGGGTAAGTGTGGATGGATGGACAGAAGGATGGACAGATGGACGGACAAATGTAATTTATGAAAAAAACTGGACTGACTGGCTGGATGAATGGTCAGATGGGTTCAAAGATGAGTGGACAAGTGTGTGGATGGATTGATGGATGGATTATACTGAAAAAAACTGTAAGTGGATGGATGGATGGATGGATGGATCACTGAAGTGAAAGGTTATAGATTGATGATGGATGAAGAGAACTGGACGAATGAATGTTTGCTGTGCAAATAGATGAGTGGATGTGGTTGGATGGACATGATTGTATAACTATGGAGAGAAAGTTGTATAAATTCGATGACAGCTGGATGGTGGGATGATGGATGGAAGAGAAAGATTAAGGGATGGATGTATGGCTGACTGATTTGGTAACCATGGTGACTGCCAACATGACAAATTTTCAGCATCTCCAGTAAACTCCAGCGTGATTTAGCTTTATTGTCACGTGACGATTATTCCTGCAGTGCCCGAATGTTGAATATGACACTTATTATACTACTCAATAACAGCAACAAAACATCACAGAGCCAATCTTGTGCTGCTTATAAGCGTATCATTATTTTGAAAAACTACCTCCATAGTCATTTGTCTTCTCCTTTGGACCGCATAGCCACATGACGAGAGCTAATGTCGAGCTTCACGGGCTCCGATTTTCCACTCGGAGAACTTTATTAACTTAATGCCCGGGAAACATAATGGGATTATTTTTCAAAGGCTCTGCAGATAAATAATAAAAACATTGGCATGCATTTCGCACAACTTTATTTGGGCGCCCCAACGCAAAGTGCGACGGCGCATTATGATTTAAAGATTTCAAGATGGCCCCGGGGCACTGATCGATACATGGGGGGCGGTGAGGGCAGCTAAATGTGAACGTGGGCACTTACTTACTTCCACTGTGGGCCATCACTGAGCTCACACATCAAAGTGGCAGAGGTCCTTTAGGCTAAAAAGGAAGAAGAAACAAGAGGACCATTAAATGGCTGCCGCACACAAACATTAAAGCTCAACTTGAACGCCTGGGAAGAAGAAGACTTTTAGGACTCTAGAGAAAGATGGAGGGAAGAGAGAGAGCGATATTGATTTTCCTTCCTGTGAAGTGCCGCTTCATCATTTTGCAAGATGTCTATCGACCGCTTGCCTTTAGTTTGTTTTTAATTTTGGGGCCTCAAAAAGCCACCCTCCCCTTAAGACACTTGCACCTTGCACAAGATGAATGGACGGACCCCCTACCATCCTTGTTTATTTGGAAGTGATCATTGCTTGTTTTTATGGGTCGAGAAGGTTCTGAACCACAGGGATCTAACATTACATGTATTTTTTCTTCTGTACAGAACATTCACGTGCTGCTTTCACACACGGTACACATTGCGTCAGGGACAGGAGGTGTAACTGCCCATAATTGGGCATCTACGCTCTAAACAATTACAGTGCAACCTCAGTTAGTGTATGTCCTGGTTAACATAGTTTTCAGTTTACATCAAAAATGTGGTCGTTTTATGTACATTTCCCAGTTAGCATACAATATGTCTTGAGTGCAACTGTGTTTGTAATGTTCATGTTCATATTTCATTTAAAAATGATTTACACCAAAGATAAGCAGTTTTATACTTTTTCTTTCCTTACTGTACTTATTACTTCTTTCTTTACAAAATAAACCCAACCGCGATCTTAAAACCACAATTTGGTACATACCAAATTCCCCAAAATAAGCATTATTATAAATTATAATAATTATTATTATCTAAAGTGCTGCACGGCGTGGAGTGGTTAGCATGCAGGCCTCACAGCTAGGAGACCCGAGTTCAATTCCACCCTCAGCCATTGGTGCGTGGAGTTTGCATGTTCTCCCCGTGCATGCGTGGGTTTTCTCCGGGTACTCCGGTTTCCTCCCACATTCCAGAAACATGCTAGGTTAATTGGTGACTCCAAATTGTCCATAGGTATGAATGTGAGTGTGAATGGTTGTTTGTCTATATGTGCCCTGTGATTGGCTGGCAACCAGTCCAGCGTGTACCCCGCATCTCGCCCGAAGACAGCTGGGATAGACTCCAACACCCCCCCCCCCCGCGACCCGGATCAGCGTTAGAAAATGAATGATTGAATGAATGAATGAATATTTCTAAAGGCACAGTTTGATATATTGGCTCTGATTAGACTAGTTTAGAAGACGGCGTCTGATCCAGTCATCATCTTAACAAGCCCCAGCGACATGGACAAACTTCCAGCACAGCAGAGTGAACAAATACACAACACGCAGGAAGTGTGACGGCAGGCACAGGAGATGAAGTGTGCTGACAGTTTCGCTGTAATGAGTCTGCGTCCAGTGACACGACAGCGCGCTGACAGCACTGGGACGACGTCAGTCATGTGAGTCCGGCTCCACCTCCTACTCCACCTCCAGATGCTGCGCCAACATGTCAAGCACGCTGGGATGCCCTACTCCTATTCCCACTTCTTAAAGGGGACCTATTATGCTTTTTCCACTTTTCTGACCTATAAATGTAGTTAGAATGTTGTATTATCGTGTTAAACCATGCCAAAGTTTCAGATAATGAGGTTTGCACATTTGGAAGTGAGCCCTGAAAGAAGTTTGGGGTGTCTCTGAAAGCTCGGTTTCAGAGTTTTTTCACTGGTGAAATCTGTGACATCACAATGAGCCCGGGCTTCCTTATATGGGCAAAATGTTTTGTGGCATTTTTATTGATCCGTTTTCTACACTGCTTATCCTCACGATGTGTCTCCGGGCGTGAGGCGGGGTACACCCTGGACTGGTCTCCAGCCAATCACAGGGCACATATAGACAAACAACCATTCACACTCACATTCATACCTATGGACAATTTGGAATCACCAATTAACCTAGCATTTTTTTGGAAAGTGGGAGGAAACTGAAATACTCGGAAAAACCCACGAATGCACGAGGAGAACATGCAAATTCAACACAGACATGCCCAACGGGGGAATCGAACCTGGGTTTCCTTGCTGTGTGGCTTGCCCACTAACCTTATTTTTACAGAATTATTGACAATTTCGTATTTTCATGTTCATATAGCTCTAAAATACCTTATATATATGCTGATCAAAAATGGCACGGAGGGTCTCGTATGGAATGAGTTAAATACTTAATATATATATACAATAATATAAATAAAATGATGGCAATGTGGATGTTGCAAGAAAGACTCAATGTTTGGTCTTATGCAGAGCTTTATTTCTCAATGACTCAAAACCACAGCATCACAAAGTTGGAACATGTCTTATATAGCGCTAACGTTTGCGCGCCAAAAAACTAGGGATCAAACTATGCCCGCAACCCGCCTGCCAACTGGGTGAGAGACCTGCCTCTCGGTAATAAATTTGCCAATATGAAATAAACTCCACAGAAAGATTTCTAGCATAAATTGATAACTGCTGCACAATTCTGGTGACATGCCTGTACTGCAATACTGATGCTCAGAATTTATTACCATTTACGGAGGCATCAGTGTTAGAACAATACAGAGTTGCATCCCTAGTTATCACAGCCGCATTCATCTGCTTAGTATCTGCAACTCTGTGTCATCCATCAAACAACATTGTCCATCACATGGAGGCCACACAATGGCAGTGCAAAGAAGTAGCATTGTTTTGGTGTGCCAACAACAGCCCTTGGCGTGTCTTTCTTTACCAGCAACACACAACACATCGGTGTGCAATCACGAGACAATGGTGGAGCTCAAAGGGTGCGTTTAAAATCTAAGAAGATACACTTTTGTCAGCGTCAGATCGCAACAGGAGTTCAATTTGCACGTCCTCACCAAGAATACTGCAAAAATAAACAATTGCTCCCGGCGCCGCTTTTTTCCATCTTATGCATATTTATTTGGAGGAGCGGCATGTGGGCGTGCAACAGCCTGCCTGAGTGTGAAATGTAGAGAGAGAGAGAGAGAGAGAGAGAGGGTGAGTGGATGTGTTGGGGGGTTGAATGGTTGGGTGGGTGTGAGTATGCTGGCTATCCTTTGTCAACTGTTCAGTGCCATTTAATGGCCTGTAAAGGCCTTTTGCTGCAGAAAGAACAGGCAATTAGCATAGTGAGTGGATTACAAGATTGCTCTGACTCCAGGATTAATGTGTGCACTTAATCCTCTCTTTGCTGATACTATTTACTACTGGAGGAGAGCAAATTTCACATGTGGAGGGCTTCTTCTTCTTCCTTTCCCCCCACAGTGTACACAAAGATTAGCCAAGAGAGTATTTAGAGCACAGGACAATTGTTCTGCATGTTGTTCTGCGTTGCGAAGTTTCGCAGTTATGACGCAAAAATTACAAATACTGAACAAAAAGAAAAAACAAATAGCTGTGATGGCAGACTCTTCTGATTTCAGTGCATCAAAGAAAATCAATCTGAAAGTGAAAACTGAAGTGAAATCAGACATTTTAAAATCCTCCTCTCAATAAGCCTGTTCGCCCCGCGCCCCACCTTGCAATGCCTCGTTCAATGTGCAAGACAACCAAAGACAAGAGACATACTCTCGACAACCATTCATTCAAAAAAGTCAGGCCTGTGTTGACCTTTTGAAGAAATGATGTGCCTTTGCATCATTTCACCGTTGGAGCAATCTCTTGGGAGAACACGACCTTGGCTAGCCTTGGAGGGGGTAAGCCGAAATCCTGATGAAGTATCTTGTAGCCACATTCCAATAGACCGGGCTACTCTGTGTCCATTCTGGTCTCTCAATCCAGCCAACTGCCTACCGCCAACGGCGCCTGAGCCACAGTGTGGCCACCTCTACTTTTGTGGCTCTCAGACGATCAAACAGCAAGAGTTTCAAATCAGTATGCTATACCTGCTGTGACAGATTTCCCGAAACTATATATACAAATATATATAGTATAAAGAAAAAAAAGCAGCGGCATGGGAACTTGGTGCCAAAGTAAACATTGTGGGTAAGTTTACATTCATTTACATGGACCTTAATGTAAGATTATCTTCAATACTAGCCAAGTCCGGGACTAGCATAACAGCCAATCAAAACCGTGGAAGACTTATTAAATTCGCTGTGGATGTGAACACCTCGCTCACCCGTGGAGTTGGTTAAATCCGCTGGTCGGCTTCCGTGTGTATGGTTTGCTATGCATTGGCGATGAGTCGTTTTGTCGCCAACCGTGTGTGGCGCCCGATAAACTTCAATAATTATTACTGTTGCGTGAGCCCTGTCGCTGAAATAAACCACATATGACGTCACATCGCCATCATAATAAATTGATATACATGCAACAGTAGTCATGATTAATAGAAAGGCTGAGATGGAGACCCAGGTTTGATTCCCCACTTGGGCATCACTTGGAGTTTGTTCTCCCCATGCATGCGTGGGTTTTCTCCCGGTACTCCGGTTTCCTCCCACATTCCAAAAACATGCTAGGTTAATTGGCGACTCCAAATTGTCCATAGGTATGAATGTGAGTGTGAATGGTTGTTTGTCTATATGTGCCCTGTGATTGGCTGGCGACCATTCCAGGGTGTACCCCGCCTCTCACCCAAAGGCAGTTGGAATAGGCTACAGCATGCCCGCGACCCTCGTGAGAATAAGTGGTATAGAAAAAGGATGGATAGCCAAAACGATATGATCGCGCCCTGCATTGGGACCCTTCCACACCTGACCTAAACCCTATTGAGAATTTGTGGGCCATCCAGAAAGGGGAGATTCAGGGTTTTCTACATCTCAGCCTGTGCATCAGCTATAATCTTCTTTGTTGGAAGTCTAAGAGTGTCTTCTAAGGCGAAGCAGACTTAGCGTAGCCTTGACGGCGCCCTGCTCTGTATTCCATCATGTACCCTGGCGCCCGCACTCAGCTTCGCCACCAACTTGGCCTCCGTCTTGTATCTGCGCCATCGTTCCTGAGCAGTCGCACGATATCATCTTTAATCCGCCAGCCGCCACTTCCCTCCAGAGTGTTCTCAACTGCAGCCTCGGGCTGCGAGTGGTCAGATGATTGCCACAGTGCCAAGAGTCTCCAAACAAAAACAAATTTACAAAAAAACCCACATAGCAGGGGTGAGATAAAATATTGATGCAGCAAACTACTAGAACCACTATCGTTTGGGATGAAATAATTATACACTAGCATGAAAATGAAAAGGGATTGTTTAGGGGTTGTTTGTGTCAATACTTCATGGTTGCTGGGGGTGCATCTACTCACTCATTGCAGAATAAAAACTAAAAATACAACCAATTAAAAAGGAATGTGTAAAAAAACCAATGTTTTTTATCCATATTATCCAATTTTGTGATTCTAATAGAACAAACTGCATCTGATTAATCCGATGTAGTCTTATACCTGCCATGTTGTTTTACTGCAAACAACTAGTTGAGACTGAATCAACAGTGTTAAGTAGAAAGTACTGCACTCCATGTGAATCCAATGTTATGTCCATCATATGTGAGCTTTCACTGTGTTGCTACGATAACACCATGTGATTCCAATCCTGTGATGGACTGATGGACCGCCACAGCAACCTGAACCTGAACAACATGAGCCGCCTCAACAATGCGATCCAGCCACAAAATTCAGATGCTTGAAGCCCACCTTGAGAGTGCAGTGGGAAGACTGCACAAACTGCAGGAGCCATGTGGCCTTGAGCAGCATGTACTGCTCCTTTTCACCGTGGAGAAGGTGAGACAACAACAAGGCAGCAATTGAAAAAATCATTCCTCCTTACAGATCAATAGTGTCACATTGCCTGCTAAACAATAACACTCTACTATTGTCATTTATGAGTGTGAGTCATTTGAGTATTGGTCGATATCGAGTCCCGATCTGTATAATACATGAAAAAAATTAAGAGTAAAAAAAAACATCCTGGATTTTATTTTATTTTATTGGCAATGTGTGCAGAAAAGTTAGCCAGTTTGTTACCAATAAAAAATGTGCTTTACAATTTCAGAAAAGTGTATCCCAAAGATATTGTGATATATGCTATGGTCCGGGCTGCACAGCAGTTGAGTGGTTAGCGCGCAGGTGATCACAGCTAGGAGATCGCACTTCAATTCCACCCTCGGCCATCTCTGTGTGGAGTTTTGGAATGTTCTCCCTGTGCATGCGTCGGTTTCCTCCGGGTACTCCGGTTCCCTCCCACATTCCAAAAACATGCTAGGTTAATTGGTGACTCCAAATTGTCCATAGGTATGAATGTGAGTGTGAATGGTTGTTTGTCTATATGTGCCCTGGTGACCAGTCCAGGGTGTACCCGGCCTCTCGCCCAAAGACAGCTGGCATAGGTTCCAGCATGCCCGCCACCCTCGTGAGGATAAGTGGTATAGAAAATGAATGAATGAATGAATGAATGACTAAGATATGTTTTGAACACCATGCCAGGCCAACAACACAATAGCAAGACAACAAGAATACAAAAAATGTGGACCTGACAGAAGCACCACACTCAGCTGTGCTTTATTACGGCTAATGTGCCATCTGCTTCCCAGGGTGACTCCTCATTAAAGACGGAGGAGATAAATAACATATCACATTGGCAACACCTGCCAAATAGACGTGACCCATGCTGCCTTTGTAGGAAACATCATTGTATCTTTATATTTGGAGATGGTGTATAGCACCTTTCATTGGTTTCACTCAACTTTTCATCCTATTATTTATTTTAACATAATATATACTGTCACATAGGAATACAGAGATTTGCTCGGATAAGAATGATGTCTTGAGGTCATCAAAGTCAGATTTGCAGGGGGGTTTTGTGGACTACAGCATAAAATGACATACAGTAGCAATAAAAGTGTTACGTGAAATAGTATCACAAACAAATAACAAAAGGGTTTGGCCTAAGCGATGGAATTCATTCATCTAACCTGCCAAGTGCTCAATTTCCTTTTTTCCCGTAAATACAGCAAATACTCGCTTTTTATTAAGGACTGTAACCATGATGATAGACATATAGGTATTCGGGAATGTAATTCTCTGTGTCTACCTGTTATCCATAGAACTCTGGTTTTTATGTTGTTTTCACCTCTAAGTACAGTCTGCACTGGCGGAAACTATACAATCCAATCCAACTGGAAACTGAGCACAGACATTCAGTGCTATTTGTGTTTTTATGGGACCAAAAATTTCTGTACTTGAGTGAATGGATTTTTTTTTACCACCAGCGTGGAGGAAAAGTACATTGTAGAAAACATCGTGTTGACATGGCTTTAGTTATTTTTGAAGCCTGAGGGTCGGTCATCAATTACAACAGTCCTTTGCTGAACTGTCTCTGCTTGAAAGCACGTAGAGCAAAAGAAGACGCTACAAGGAGGCGGCACAATGAGAGTTCTTAGGAGAAGACAGACGCATGCTGTGAGCCTCCTGGTGCAGACGCCACATGTGGCATTGTGGGAGGGAAAAGTCTCAAACAAAAAAAAAAAGCAAAAAGCTGAAGTCATCTTGCGGTGCGAAGACAACTCATTATACAACTCATGCCTCCTCACTCTATGTGCAAATGTTCTCAACAACACCATCTGCTTGTTTATTGCTATTATTTGGAAAGCTCTGCATTGTTGTCAGTACAAAAGAAAGGGAGAAATGTTTGATGAAATGTTTTGATAGTCATGTATGCTACACAAAGTCCTCAGTGGGAGTTTAGTTGTGACTTTCAAACACACTTGACAATCACCGCAACCCTCCAGCTGCTCCAAAAAATGTTGTGACCCTAATAACAAAAAAGAAAATAAGACATCTCAGTTAAAGCCAGCCACAGGTTCTGGTCACTCTAAAAAAATGTGTTCCCAATGAAAGGTCATTTACTTTTTGGCTGCTTCAACAAGTAAACACCTCACAATGGACAAAATCAGTCAATGAATGAGAGGTCCCTGAATTTTAATGTTCGTCTTAGCAAGACACTTTGGACTCAAACAATAATATAACATATATTGAATAATTGTTCAGCTGTTCTGTATCTAATATTGTCCCAGATCACACTTTCTATAAACTTCAAATGAGGTGTATGTGATTTGGCTCCAGTGCCATTCTCAGCACGTCAAATAGTTCCAACATAAAGAAACGTATCAAATCAAGCTGCAAAATTACATGTAGTTATATCACCTTATGTTCCAGAACTCAGACTACCTCTAACTACAAGATTGCCCTTGTAATTTGCCATTCAGTCCCTGATCATAGGCTGTTCTGATTTCAGGCGTTTCATTGCTATCAATCTGGTGAAAGAAGATCAAAGACGATCCAAAGAAAGGGTGTCTCCAAGAAGACGGTTCAGAGGAAGTCTGCCACAGTGAATACACACTCCACACTACTGAAGAACCTCATGGACTTTGAATGGGATTTCATATATATACGGTAGGTCAGTGAGCTCTATTTTGTCTCTTGCTCTCAATTTCTCATGCTGTTCTGACAGGGTGACAATGCAGCATTAAACATGAGATACTTTGATATGGTACGGTGCCACACGGTGGCCCGAGAAGTTGGGAGGAATTGAACTCTGGCCTCCTAGCTGTGAGGCCTGTGCGCTAACCACTCGGCGCCGTGCAGCCTACACTAAAGTTATCATCCAAAAACTTGGATAATAACGTCACAGTACAGTTAAAAAGTTATAAAAATTCATGTTGAAATGTATACATGTCAAGGATATCCGCTATTCATCATGGTAACAGATGCGGTGGACCAATAGGAGGTTGCGTGGAGAGCAAACGAGTTTGCGTTGAAAGGTGTTCAGTCTGAGCTCAGAACACTACGACCTTTAGAGTGAAAACATGAGGGTGCAGGGGTCAAAGCCATTTAGCACAGTAAGTGAGCAAACAGGCCTCCTGCCTCCTCAGTGGACTGATGGCCAAGATGGCCGGGAGCTGCCTTCATAATGTAATCCCATTTGCTCTCCAAGGAGCTCAGCCTTGTACTTCCTTCAAACTTGCATGTCAACAACACACTCACTCGCTTCCGCTCTGCCAGGATGCCGTGATGATGCCAGAGAGGAAAGTGAGAGCCTGGGCATCTTCCATCTTTGCTAAGTCCTATATTAAGCCTGCCTTACCCTGCAGACCTCCTTCAAGGCCAAACAACCCTAATGTAGCCATTGACGCACGTTTTTAACCGAATCCAGATAAAGACAGAAGTTAAAAAGCACAAGAACAGCAAATGAACTAGGATTTTTGTACACTGCAAGCGGTAGCCGTGCTTTGTTGCATTCACGGAAACGAGCACCAATTCAATTACACGCTGGCTAGGGCCTGGACAAGAGCTCACTTATGCCGACAGGTGGATGCACGGGTGACGGGGACAGTCACTCCAGTCAGCCTCCGGTGGACCAACACAAGCCAGCCATGAGTGAGGAAAGTGTGGAGGCTAATCCAATAAATTTACAGGCTATGGGCTCTAATTTTCGTGGCGCAGTGCAAAGTGGCACAGGGTGGCGGAGTGTGGCGCACCACACGCAGTGGTAATTTCGTCCAGTGCGCCACTGTGCGCAGCCAATTTGGTCATTTGTTAGAATGGGCTGTGCCGATATGGCAAAGGGGAGGTGTCCACATTTATTAAAATGCCACCCAAAGCAACATTTAAGAAGTGAAGTGAAGACAGCTCCACTCATCACGCATCTGTGTGTCTGTGCCGGATGCCTTTAAACAGCCCAGATCGCCCCGCCCTCCCCTCACCTCAGTAATCATCCGATCACTGTTAGTATGCAAATGAGCCAACAGTCCAGCCCACAGTACGGACAGAGAAAGTGACCCATTAGACAACTAATAATTGACAGCAAACAGAACTGACGAACAACACTGAAAATGGCCACTCCATTAGGACCCCATCCTTCAGGCCATACTGTGTGAACAACGCATGTTATACCAATGGATAGGTTTTGATAAAGGGAAAAGCCTTATTCATAGTTGGTAATATTGTTTGTAACCATGGCGATGTAATTTACGACAAAATTGAAAACATTTCACTTGATTAGGAACCCATCCTTCAGGCCATATCTTGCAAAGAGCCCCCACATATGTTATACCACTGGATAGGTCTTGATGTGGAGAAGAGCGCTATTTATATTACCGTATTTTCACGACCATAAGGCGCACTTAAAAGCCTTACATTTTCTCCAAAACGTGTGGCGCGCCCGATGGTGCAGTGCACCAAATTTGTTGAAAGGCGGACGTAATAGAGGACCTTCTATAATGAATGTAAAGAAGACCACTTGAAGTTTATTTAAATCAGAACAAGCCAATGAGGAGTGTGATGATAATAATAAAAAACTATGTGATTTTTTAAATATGGCTCTGAACATGTGTGTTCCAAAGAAATCCTTCGAGGGAATCCCGTTATTTGCAGAAAGATGCAGTGACCATGACTATATTAAATGCTATTTAGCTATCTGCACATGTAGTCTTTGTAACAAAACAATAAAGGTGTTATATAGAACCAAATAAAGGCACTTAATGAAAGGCTTAACCCAAAGACAACCACTGGGGACTGGCGCCAATAAAAACATGGATGAACACCATGGATCATTGTGACTGTCACACTTTTCATTGAGTTGATCATTACAGCCGTGCAGCTGCAGAGACAATTAGAGGCAGTAATGGAGCACGTTATGGGTCCACCGAATGAACTGATGGCTGAGGACGGGCTATCACATGGGGAGACATAAACCTCTTTGTGGCATTTTTTGTTTTTTTTTTTAATCAGCTGATCCATCCATCTGCTTTTTCTGTACAGCTTCGTCCTCACTGGGGTCACGGATATGCTGGAGCCAATCCCAGCTGTCTTTGGATGAGAGGCACTGTACACCCTGGACTGGTGTCAGCTGATTATATCAATAAAATCTGTTTAGACTCTTCAGGCTGACTTTGGTGATGAAAGGCCGCGTTGTTGTTTAACAGCTTTTTTGCTTCGGTAACTCTTGTTGTTGTGTCTTGTCAAACAATAATATACAGCAGGCCGCAGAGCGACACTGCGAAATACGACCAGGGATTAGGAGGCCATTGCGGTATTACAAGGACCATGGCCACGGCAGAGTAGACTACTATTAAAGACACATTTCAACAGCAACAACAACACCGCTGTGAGGGGCGTGCCATGGTGGATGATATAGTTACTCATGAGGTTTGGAGCTGTATTTGTTTGAATTCCATGCTTTCTGTGAAAACGGTCTGTTTTAATGTATTCCACACACGGCCTGCCTGCAGCCACTCCACTGTGGTTGGTCACACTCCTAAATGCTCACGAGGACTTCCGAATAGCTGCCGAACCAAACTTTATAGGAGTTGATAATAAACGGTGATTTATCTTTGTAAAATTTCGGCATTTAACATATAGCCATATGTGTTGAATTTTGAATTCGATCCAGATGTACAGACTGGACAGTCCAAAGTTTCTCTATAATGTTACACAGACAACCGCTTTTGTTCTATTACATATACAAAATAACCACAGTTAGAACACTGATAAATTGTTACTTACTGCTTACACGAACACCGACAGAGAGCGTATCTAGCCCACGGCACATGCCCATATAAGGAAGCCAGACTCTCTGTGACATCACAGAAAGCCAGTGTTACAAAACATTCTCTGAAACTGAGTGTTCAGAGCCATTCTAAACTGAGGGCTCACTTCCACAAATGCGCAAACCTCATCATCAGCATCTTAAAACACAAGAATACAACATTCTAACAACATTTATAAGTCCGAAAAGTGAAAAAAGCACAACAGGTTTCTCAATAAATTGTTTTTGTAAAACATCCATGACTCTGAAGTCCGTGTCAATGTCCAAATGTATTTTTCAAGAACATGTTGACCAATTCCAAACTGACTCAAACAGCCATAAGTTGCAGTTTCACTTCAGTCTTGTTGGTGTCAAAGTGAAAGCTATGCTTGAAATGTATCTTTTCATAAAAAGTCATTTTCTCCCTTTTGAAATTATGAAATTATGCTTAAACATACCCATGTTCTACTGTTGATTAGTAAAGAACAGAAAAAGGTAGAAACAATTTTTTTGGATAAAAGATGAAAGTCTAATCTTTCTTTTGGTATGTACCATGCTTACCCAATACCACAATATCCTGTGTGCCTTAAAAAAATCTGTCAAAATCAACAAAAATGGCCTGTACTGAGAGGGATGTCTTTAAAAATGGCTGGGATTGAATGAGTTAAAAGTGACCTTAGTACCTTGTGTCTTTAGTGTTGATTGTCAATATAATCATGTTCATTGTGTGGTCATTGCTAAGATTTAATTTAGCACAAAACATGGCATCACACCTTGCAGGTCGAGCATGCATGTTTCCATTGAGTGTTGTTAAAGGTGAGCAGACAAGGTAGCTGTGCTTGTAATGGTGTGCAATCACAAGGTATTCACTCAGTAACGCTGCACAAATGCTTTTTGAGATTGGGGCCTGATTGTGTTCATTACATTCACAGTCACACTGTTTTTTTAAATAAATATGTAGATATGCTAAGAATATATATATTATTTATATTTCATATATATATATATATATATATATATATATATATATATATGAAAAAAACCTGCATCTCAGCTTTGTGAGATGGGTGAAAAATTGTATGATTAGTATGAGCATTTTTTTCCAGATTATTTTTTCTCCAGCATACCCGCAATCCTACTGAGGACAAAGTATATATAGTATAGTATACTGAGTATAGAAAATGCATGTATGCTATATTATATTTTTATAATGTACCAGCAAATGGCCCCCGGGCTGTATTTTGGACACCCCTGATATAGACACTTCATCCCGGATCGATATCCGTCCTGGTGTCCAAATGAAGTCGTCATGTGTCGTTATTGCCTAACCCACTTTGAGTGCCAAGTCGGTGCGGGATGAATAACAAGCTGGTGTTGCTCTTTTGAGAGTGACATGAGAAAGGCGGAACTTGAAAAGAGGCTGGGAGTGCTAATGAGCCTTATTTTAAGAACACAACGCACTCATGAATATTTAACAGCTTGTCTCCTTGATGAACCACCAACATAAAAAAAGTCTGATGAAGCCAACATTATGTGCGAAAAAATAAAAATCATCTCTGTAGCGCTGCTGCATCTGCTGCTGAGGTTCTTTCGCACAGCTTCTTTCTACAACTGTGCTAAGGTTAGTGATATACTAAACATTTGCTTTTGCAACAGCATTGTAGTAATTTTCATTTCAGTGTATTTGTGTATAAGGGGAAACGACATGTACAGAACTGGACCAAAAAAAGCAAATGAATGGTCATGAATGTACAGTGGAAGATAAGTACTCTAATTTATAGATATATATATATACACACCTGCTGACCTCACTTGCTATGAGTTATTTATTGAATTCAATGGTGTTTCTCAGCTTCATTATCAAAATGCTGGCAGTTGCAACTTTCTTTGGCTCCATGGTGGGGGGGGGTTTCCATCTGTGATCAATACAAAAAACTGAAGAACTACAGAGTCTACCACTTATGCCATCGTATTAGCATGCACATAGGCTGCTATCAAAGATGTTTTGTGAACAATATAGTTTAGGGACACAGCTGAACTCACACAGTGTTAAAAGGGACCTATGATGACTTATCCACTTTTCTGACCTATAAATGTAGTTAGAATGTTGTATTCTCGTGTTAAACGATGCCAAAGTTTCAGATAATGAGGTTTGCGCATTTGGAAGTGAACCCTGAAAGAAGTTTGGGATAGTTCAAAATGCTTGGTTTTAAAAGGCGTGGTAAACCTGGCCCTCTGTGATGTCACAGAGGGGTGGACTTCCTTATTTGGTTCATAGTAAGGAGGCACTTTGGGCATGTGACCAATCACAGCATGCCCAGAGGCAGGCCGTGGGTGGAATAAATTCAAACAGACCGTTTTGGCTGGAAGTACAAATCAAAGGAAGAAAAGCTGGAATAGGTGCAGATTCTGCAATATCTAAAAAGTTTTCTGTGCGCCCCAAATTCTCATTCATATAGTTCTAATGCGCACTGTGTTTCATTTTATTTCCAGAGTAAGCTGTGGGCCTCAAATAGGCAATTTAGTTGAATGAGAGGCTAAAAATTCTCTCAGTATGATATTGGTACAAGCACAATCATAAACATATTGTTAAATAGCTCTCTGACAGTGTCAATCCACCCCCCACATGGCGCAAGTACTCAGGTTTCCCGTTAAAAAGTCTAATACCGTCATGAAACGAGCGTTGGACTCCTCAGTAATGGACTTTTCAGCGCGACATCACCTTTTAAGAGAGCCTTGTGATGAGTCTATAACATCAGTCTCTGTGTTTAATGAATGTGAAGGCGAATGAATCAACAGCCTGTCGAGGAAAAGGACAATTTTATGAGCTGTGATGAATGCTCAAGTTCCTACACGCCCAAAAAAGTCCCAGAGAGATCCCAGGGACACACTTTGTTGCTAGGGAACACCAAGAACGCTACTCCTCTTGCAGGAAAACACCTTCTGTGTCCAATAATTATAAAAACCAGGGGCATCCAATAGGAGAGAAAAATTGGAATGGTGTACCAGGGTCCCAATGCCGGGATCCCCTGAGCTTTTGTACAGTTTTGTTAAATCAGTTATCAAAAAGCTAAGTTATAAGTTAGTCATTCACCTACTGCTAAGCGGCAGACAAATTTTTCAAAAAGTTATTTGTAGTTTGTAATATGTTAGTATTCATAGCGTTGTAACCAGGGTTAGGCATGAAGTCCAGAGGATAGTTTCCCAAAGTGGGGTACGCGTACAACTAGCGGTATGTCAATTGTCATAGGGGGTACATGAAAAAATTATGAGTTCATCACAATTACGAGTTTGCCTGAACACCTCTGTGTTCATCATACCAGCAAATAAATAAGTTTGAATGATTATTTAATGCATTAGACTGTTTCATTCATATTGGTATTCCAATGAATCACCGCACCGCGCATCAGTGAGTGAATGAGGCTCTTCCATTGGTTGTGTATGTATTTTGGTATTTCGGACACTATTAAGAAAGATTCCAGTCGGATAATGGACACTTAATACTCAACGACAAGATGATTAAACACCTCATGGTGTAGAAATAACAGAATGCCTCATCTTTGACGCGCTACATCAGACTTCCTCAAAGCAGTCACAATCAGGGAAGTCAAACAACAAATCACGTCTGTCTCGTGCCAAAGTAACTGAGGGTTTCAGGATACCCATTTAAGTTGTGGAAGTTTGGTGTAAAGAAAGGACTATACTAACACAATTTTGGGATAGACAGCAGTGGGATATTTTCCTAGGGAATTAATCTGAAGGTTGTTGTTGCAATTCATCAAGCAATCAATTAGGCCCTAGAAGGACCAAGTCAATATTAACCAAACACAAATCATTAGAGTTTGGAACGAAACATATCACTTTGTTTTTAAATCAAAAAACAATGAATTATTGTTACATACAGTGTGTGTGTGGGGGTGGGGGAGGTGGATGTTGTGCTACACCCCTTGGAAAGACAGAAGTCCATTAATAGAGTGGACGATCATATTTAAAAGACAAAGTCCGCATTTGAAGGCTGTCAAGTCCATTCCAAAGCAACAGGCGGCACTACAAGGTCTAAGCTAATATACTAGGTGAAAGAAATACAAAATACTTCCAGAAGGAGGTTCATCACATCGGACAACCATGTAGCACAACTATGCATGCTATTTGTGCAACGGTACATGTATTCATAATCACATTCTTGGACCATATTATGGGGGCCATAATTGGCCTTGGCATATTGGAATAAAACAAATGAATTATAATGAGATAAATTAATATATCGCACTAGTTTTCTTTGTCATCCATAACACGGCTGTTTTACTCAGACAGCTTTGCATTGACTGACCTACATTGAATTGGTTTCAGTATCTTTAATGTACAAAGTGTAATAAAGTGGCCTCCATTTCCTTCAATTTTTCAATATGCAGGGCTCGCTGGAAAAAGTTTGGACACCCTTGTTGTACACTATTATTTATTACATATAATTATGTGTAATTATGTGTTAAAAATCTTGTTGCCAATGTTACAATGTGGGGCTACCAATGTGGGGCTACTGCACATCCCACGAGGAAAATTGTATAGAAATGTTAAAATGTCAATTCTTGGGTACAGACTGCATCCTTCACTTTGCATCCAAACACCGTCAAAGCGGATGAAACAGCAAAAAGTAGGCCTTCTTATCAAAGAAGGCTGGTATTATCTCATTAAGGCAGATGCAATAGGTAGCTGGGGGTTTCTATGGGGTGGGTATGGGTTCGAGTTCCAAAGGGAAATGAAACAGTTTTGCCTGTATTTGCTTTGTTATTTAGCTGGAAGAGCAAAAATTAATTACTTTCACTCTATTCATTAGCAGGGCCGTAAACACATTAGTCCAATGAAATGTCTTCGAGCACACCTGGCCGCCTTATCTCTTCTCCTCTGCAAAGGAGGCAGGCAGGCGGGCTGGCGGGCTGGCGGGCTGGCGGGTGGGTGGGCAGGCTCGCTTTTTGCCAATGTGCTGCAGGCAGGGTATTAAAGAAAGACGACGTCATTCATAGGATGCGCTACCTGCCGCCTGGTCGGCCCGCAGCCGCCTCCCAGGAAGCCGTAATGCATGAGATTTGTCAGTGTCAATTCCCAGACTAATCTCTCTGCCGCACCTCCGTCGGCCTATACATTGGCTGGCTCTGCCGCCTCGCCTCCGCACACAAGCAACAGGGAGCCATGCGGCAGGGAAGTCACCTGAGATAAGGACGCATGTGCAATCAGCGCACGTTTCTTAGCGACACGCGAGTGGCACGTCAGCACATTGCAGGCACAGTCCAACAAGAACTAAAACTTTTTTTTTTCTTGAAAGTAACTCCAGAACACCTAGCTGGCTCTTTTACTATGTGTACAGTATACAAGAGTTCCTCAGTCTATGTACATACGTACGAGCTCCATTCCCAGTCGCACCTAAACTGTAGCCAAATTAGCTAAATGAACACCAATTAGTGTACAAAACACATGGATATACAAAGTACAATGCTCAAAGCTATGGCAAAAGAAAACATGCTTTTATGATATTCTATAGAACAAAACACAGGTTTTATCATTGTTGAATTTTTGTTGTCTTAATCTGTCTGGCACTTAGAAATGAGGATTACTGCCACCTCCAGACCTGGAGTGGAACAGTATTGACTTTTTTAAGTGAATGCGCCCAAATCAGGGGTGTCAAACTTTTCCCACTTTTTTAAACCAAGCCATGTAGATTTGATTAGATGTTTTTTAATATATTTTATCTTTGTGTTATTAGTCACAAAGCCTATTATTAGTATGAACTTGTTTTCCTTATAATACTTTTTTTGCATCAACAAATATTTAATCTTTCTTCTTTTAATTATTTTTCTGATTGTTTTATTTATTCTTTTTTATTATCAAAATATTACCAACTTAATTTTCAAAAAAATATTTTTTCTTATTATTATTTTTGTTTATTCTTTTTTCCCTTTAATTGTTCTGCTTCATGCAATTTTTTGTTATATCATGAGTTTACTTTTAATATTTTGTCTCTAAAATTACTGCTTTTTTCCAATTTTTGCTTTTAGTTTACTTGTTTAACTGTATTTTTAGAAAGTGCTAAGGGCCAAAATAAAAAAAAAAACAGTCACAAGCTGGAAATGGCCCCCAGGTTGCACTTTGGAAAATCCTGGCTCAAATGATTAATATATACGTGTGCAGTGTGAATGGAAACTTAATAATTAGTTTCTTACCTTAAAGTGAACTTGTAAGCAATGTGCCTTGCATGTAAAGAACATCAGCTAGAAAACACAAAAGACACCGTCACACAACAGAATGTACATTCATGATATAAGACACGCCTTCACATAAAGTCATCACTATAGGCATTCATGGATGAATACAATTACAGCATAAGTTGTTATTGTGGAGTTTGCATGTTCTCCTCGTGCATACGTGGGTTTTCTGAGAGTACTCCGGTTTCCTCCCACATTCCAAAAACATGCTAGGTTAATTGGCGACTCCAAATTGTTCATAGGTATGAATGTGAGTGTGAATAGTTGTTTGTCTATATGTGCCCTGTGATTGGCTGGTGACCAGTCCAGGGTGTACCCCGCCTCACGCCCAAAGTCAGCTGGGATAGGCTCCAGCATGCCCGCAACCCTCGTGAGGATAAGCGGATGGGTGGATGGTTGTGCTACCTAGTGGAGAATTGGTAAATTGCAGTCTGGGTCATGTTGAGATGTCAAGTACTGTTTCATTGTCTCTGTGGGCTAACAAAAACAATAAAATAAAAGTGTGAGGAATGAAATGTATGAGCACGACAATTTACTGAGTGAGCTTATTGTCATGTATGTGATTACAGTTCATTTGCATGACACACAAATATCCGTCATTTTAACGACTGGCTGAGATTGATGGCCAGGCTCCATGAAGGAACGAGGCTTTGATGGCCACTTTTATCATCATCATCATCATCCTTTATGGCTCATTTCAAATCCAAAGCCATCCACAATGTCTGACGTGAGGACGCGAGGTTGAGACAGACGTCCTCATTCACAGGAGATGGAATAAATAATCGTGTATATTTATGTCACATCGCCAAATTAACACATGCGGTAGAAACCTGAAGCCGTCATTCCTCACGTGGTAATGTGGAGATCATCCTGCACACGGCACGTTGACGTATTTCGCTCCGAGCTAACGACCATCAGCTCACCGCATGAGACATCATGCCTCATTCAAGGCTGTCAGAGGAAGAATTATCATACTGAACGTGTCAGTGACTTAGACCAGATGTTGAATTCTATGCAAAAAAAAAAATGTAAAGACCCGTTCGCTTGCAAGCACAGCGGGTTCCTCTGAGACAAACTGCTAAAACGGTGCCACAGAGAACAAAAAAATCAATATAATAGTGAGAGTATTGTGCAAGACAGCTGCAGTTTGCGTGACAGACAAAACGTTTTTTTTTTCCGAAAGAGTGTCTTTGCCTCACATCGCATTACAGAACATCACACAAAACATTCATTCATTCATTTTCTACCGCTTTTTCCTCACGAGGGTCGCGGGGGTGCTGGAGCCTATCCCAGCTGTCTTCGGGCGAGAGGCGGGGTACACCCTGGACTGGTCGCCAGCCAGTCACAGGGCACATATAGACAACCATTCAAACTCACATTCATACCTATGGACAATTTGGAGTCGGCAATTAACCTAGCATGTTTTTGGAATGTGGGAGGAAACCGGAGTACCCGGAGAAAACCCACGCATGCACGGGGAGAACATGCAAACTCCACACAGAGATGGCCGAGAGTGGAATTGAACCCTGGTCTCCTCGCTGTGTGGTCTGCACGCTAACCACTAGACCACCATGCCGCCCCACACAAAACATAATAACTTTATTTTCATTTCTCTATGATGACATTTTCCGTCAGCTAATTGTTAGCACAAGGCACAAAAAAGCCTAAAAATATCTCCTTTTTTGAGAAAAAATGGTTAGCACGTTAGCTTGTTAATGGCTATCAGCATATTTCTGTCGTGTTGAACTCAGAGAAAAAAGTAAGACCAAAAATGTGCTCAAAGCTGTGGACAAATAGAAGACAAATAGAAGCACCATGCTCAATGGCATTATGCTGCATTATGTCTGACACAGTAGACTTTTAAAACTGGTAGGATAAAAAAATACTACTTTTTTACATTGAAACATTGAATGAAAATAAAAAACATAATTAGTAAAATACAAATCAACAAAATTAAATATTTGCATGCCTACAACGACCCATGCCATTGCAAAATGATGTTATTTATTCCATAACCTTGTCTCTTTTCACCCAGAGGAGTAAAGCAAGTATCGCTTCACACAACATGAAGGTTCTCTCTTTTTTATCTCTCCAAAAAGGTAGCTGTTAGCTTCCCTCCGTATTTGATGTTACACAATAAATGTGTAAATGTTCAAATTGGATTAAGTGGTGAGGAACTTGTTTCTCTTCCCTCAACACACACGCACACTCGTGAAGGTTCCGCACACCTCAAGCAAGCTGGCAGGAATTAGCATCACAAAGAGGAGAACATTAGCGTGGCACACTTCACGCTCCCGCTTACTTCCTGTTGGGCCTAAATGGAAGAAAATATGATGTGTGTTGTCACAAACACAAGTACAAATCCCTGCTGCAGCGTCTGCCACACTGCGAGACGTTTGTGATGTTTGGCAGTCATTTCCATTCGACGACGGACATTTGCATTTGTTTGATTTGCAGCAGCCATGCGCGAGGCCCCTTTGTGCGGCAACACAGACAAATAAATTAAGAGCCATCCTTCCTGGCACAGATTATTTATCTCTGCACTCAAACTGTCTCAACTTGGGGAAACACGGCTGCAGCTTCACTGCACTGACATTGTGTGTGCCTGTTGTGCTAGCCTGATACAATCACTATCTGTGTGTGTGTGTGTGTGGGGGGGGGGGGTGCGTGTCGATGGCGGATTAATCATGGTAATGTAACGCACGCCTATAGCTATCAGTCCTCAGCGCTAATCCTCCTGCATTAAATCAATTTTCCACGTCAGCTCAGGCAGCCTGCAGGAAGATGACTCGCCAAAGTGGACAAAAAGGAGCCCATCAGCACCAAACCGGCACCAGGAGAGTGCAGAAACATGTGCACCATCACATGCACACTCATGTGCAATCAACTTCACAGAACGCCCAATATTACATTATTAAATTAAACTACAATGTGACAAAATGTAATGCTGCCATAGCCAAGAAAGCATGCGACTAAAGGAAGCATTCAAATTTCGGTAATGCTTAAAACGACTTAAATACAGCAAAATACTTTAGTATTTTCAGCCATTTTCTATACCTATCCCAGCTGTCTTCGGGCGAGAGGCGGGGTACACCCTGGGCTGGTCGCCAGCCAATCACAGGGCACATATAGACAAACAACCATTCACACTCACATTCATACCTATGGACAATTTGGAGTCACCAATTAACCTAGCATGTTTTTGGAATGTGGGAAGAAACCGGAGTACCCGGAAAAAACCCAAGCACGCATGGGGGAGAACAACAACAAACACATAGATGCCCAAGGGGGTAATCGAACCCGGGTCTTCTAGCTGTGTGGCCTGCGCGCTAGCCACTCACTCACTCACCGTGCAGCCTTTAAGTATTACATGTTATCATTAATATACATGTTACTACATGGTGACTAGATAAAGTCATAAAACCTTGTTGGAGAGAAAGAGAGATTTTTGGAGGCGTTTTAATAGCAGTCTTTGTAGGCGGCATCTGTGTATCCCATTTAAATAAGGTACCCAAAATAGTAGGACCAAACCTATGTAACCCTAACGCCAACCATTACCCATTAGTTCTTCATTAGAATCCTCAGTAACTGTATTTTTGTGTACCTTATTTTAAAGTGAGACCTATCTTTAGAATGCAGATAAGAGAAAGATGTGTGTTCTTGTCTCACATAAGTATTGTGGATGATAGGCAACATTTTTAAAAGTAGTGCACTTTTCCTTTAAGTGCAGAGTACACTCAAACCTGCAGAGAGAGTGGGGACTTCAAGGGCCACATGACATTCACTGTGTACTTTATAAACAATGACTGGGAAATTAACTCCAATGTACTGCAAGCCAGGGTAATGCACAAAACACACACAAGTGCATATTTAAGAAGTACTTAAGAGATCAGCGGAAGAGTTGAGACAGCCACTAACGCTACTAACATGAGCGTAGCAGTGGGGCTAACATTATGCTCATTTTTTTGGATGTACTATGTATGTCTTATTTGATAAAACTACATGATTTCTACATTGTAATCAGGATTCAGTGTTGTCACTTTTTTTTAAATTTAAGATGCTGTCTTAATATACAATTCAAACATAGTATAAAATTAAGAATTGTAGAGTAATTTTAACTAGGTGGTTCAGCTGGTATCAGTGAAAAAGAACGACCGATACTTGCTCCGCTGATCAGCTCCGCCCCCACTGCAGCATTCGGAACAACCATGTGGTGAGCTTGAGGCTGTGATCATCCGTCAGGCAGCGCCTTCAAGCCCCGATCCCAACCCGCTGTACTTTCAAGTGTAGGCAAAATTCGGGATGTGTACCGCCTCGGTAGGGATTTTTGGAGCATGCAGACACTAAGGCTGAATCCCAATTCTACCCATGGCCCTTGGCTTGGCTCTTACTCCTCGCTTTTGCGCATTCAGGAGAATCAAGTGGTGTCCCAATTCTCCTTAAATCGAGAGTTAAGGGGTAACTGCTCAGGGATATCGACCACTTGAAACCAAGTGTCGTCTGGGACCAGACGACAAAAACATCAACGGCAAGAAGAGAGCGAGGACAAAACAGGGAGGTTTTTAAACCTTGAAATGATGCTTGATAAGGTTTATACATTTGTTGAAGTTTGTGATATCGCTTTTTGTATTCCATATGCATATTTGATACATTCAATTTTTTATAAATGCTTTTACAGCGCTGCTTACAAGCTGTTATCTATTAGAGTTGTTTGTTTTGCAATAAATGCTACAATTTGTAAAATCTGTACCTTTTATTTTAAAAAGGTGTTCTGAGGTAGACTATAGAACAGGGGTCGGGAACCTTTTTGGCTAAGAGAGCCATGAAGGCCAGATATTTTAAAATGTGTATCTGTGAGAGCCATATACATTTTGAATGCAATAAAATGTGTGCATTTTTATGTAAGACCAACAGTTTTAGATATAATGGGCTCTAATTATGTAGACCAGGCACACTACCCCATGCCAATGGGGTGTGGCCAGCATACTTTCGTGAGCAGCGCAGTGTCTAATAATAAATCAAATACTTGCTGCCATTAATGCAACTTCTGCTGCTGCATAGTTTTGAACCGTATTCAGTACACGTATTTGACTAAAGGAGGAAAGTTTACATTTACATGTTTTTTTGACATCTCAATGACCGAGGTAGACTACCGCATTACCCAGTAATAATCAAGTTTTGGTGTTTGACCTGGAAAATATCATCAGGAAAGATAGATATGGTTGGCCGTATTGCAGCAGAATATAGATGGACGAATCAAAATGCATAAGAAAGTTGTTGATTTTGAATATTATTTTTAACAGTCATTTCTGTGATGGTTTACTTTAAAATGTTAACAAAAATGCATTTTATTGTGGAAAAGAAATGCTTGAGAGCCAGATACAGTCATCAAAAGAGCCCTACCTGGCTCCCGAGCCATAGGTTCCCTACCTTTGCTATAGAACATTGCAATAAGGAAACATTGCATAGGGCTAAGGCAGGGGTCTCAAACACGCAGCCCGCGGGCCAAATGTGGCCCGCAGGACACTAGTTTGAGGCCCCCGCCTTGATATAAAAGTTTAATGTTAGTGCGGCCCGCGCAAGTTTGATATGGATGCTGTATGGTATCATGTACCCGGAAAAATTATTAGGTTTGATTAATGTTCATGTTAAAGGTTAAATAACTGTTAATAGTTATCCTCCCTATCGGTGCGGAAGTGGTAAGTTTTTGGCTATTTAAGTTGAAAAGAAATAACTTGAAGGCTACCTTTTAGGTCGCTCGCTCTCTAGTTTGCGAGTTAGCATGTGTCTCAAGACCCTGCGCAATATGTTGTAAATAAAAAGAGTATAAATGTGACAATAGTCGTGTTTTGTCATGTCTACAGGGCTCTAATAGTGCTTTGTTAATTTTAATCTGAAAAAAAGAATTTGTCTACACACCAACTATATGTGGTTTCTTAAGTTTTTATTATTTGTCGTTTTATTATTATTAGTATATTTATTTATTTATTACTGATTGATTGATTTTCTTTATTCTTGATTTGTTTATTTATTTTTCATCTTATTTTGTGTAGAAAAATAAAAAGTAAGCTATTTGAGAACAGTGGAATGTTTTATCAGAGCTTTTATTGTAGAAAATCGGAACCAAAGCAAAGTTTATTCATTTTTCTGTTTTAAATAAATGCGTTTTTTGTTTTGTTTTTTTGGAAAACCTGATGCGGCCCAGTCTCACCCAGACCCTAGCTCCAGTGGCCCCCAAGTAAATTGAGTTTGAGACCCCTGGGCTAAGGGATAGAATTGGAATTCAAGTAACACTTTTAGTGGAGGAGGAACTTTCATTGTGTGCATGCAGGGCTGCATCGGTCTACAGATGACGCATGTGCCCTCTACAACCACTTCTGACTCCGTGGTGGGTGGGCTTCAGTCTGGGCGGCAAACCTGCTTTACAATAAGCTATGAAAATAATGTTACAAAAATGAGCAGCTCTTGGCCATTTTCATTTTGTAAAAGTATATCTCAAAAGAAAAAAACCTTAGTGACCCCTAATATTATTTACATTTACGCTGCATGTATGTGATCAGTATTGGTATCGATATGAGAAAATTTCACTCATGGATTATTGGTATCAGTTTCGGCAGCATAAAACCCTGATCGGAACATCCACGATTTTAACAATTTTAGAATTCTATTTTGTGTCGTATTGGTAGCTACCCTGTGTGTATTTACTTATCTCTTCTCTTCTACTCATCTGACACCATGACTATGATTAGTGTTGTGTGCAGTTATCCCCCTTTCATTCTGGACTGTTATGTGCCAAACAATAGAATGCGCCCTCCTTTCATTGTACTGCTTGTTTGCGCTAGATATGCTGAGGCCTATTCTAGCTGTCTTTGGGTTAGAGATAGAGTACATTGTGGACTGGTACAATAGTGTGCCATCTTTGTTAACGCATTCACTACCAAAGATGTATTTATATGTTTCTTTCAAGCCGACCGCTCACTCCGAAATATTTTTGGGTTTTTTTTTTGCATGAGAAGCACAAAGAGGTGATGACGCAGCTCTACAAAACAGCATGTTTAGTGCAGTTTTAAGCAACGAAAACGACCACAAGGTGGCAGAAGTGAATATTAAATTAACTCGGCCTGCATCTCTCCCATTGAAATACACCCTGCACAGCAAACAGCAAGTGAAAAGGCATCTAGCCATGTTGGCAAAGGAGATTAGGCATTGAAGGGAAATTTTAACATAGGCGTGCACACACACAGTCCCTTTACAAATGTGAAAATTGTGAATACATTGTGCTGTTATATTTGTAAATACAATTCCTTGTGTTGTTTATGTTGTTAAATATATCTGGCTAAAATTGTGTCATCATGAAAGTTATGCTTGAAAGACTCCTCCCTTTTTTTGTTGAGAATTGATTGAATTCTACTGCTGATTAGTGAACCGGAAAAAGGCACAAACAATTGTTTTCTAAATATTTTAAATATTGAAATATTGCAAAAAGTCAAAAAGACTATTTTCATGTGAGAAAACACATTTGCAATTCAATAATTCCTAACTCTGTGATAGGCTGGCGACCAGTTCAGGGTGTACCCCGCCTCTCGCCCAAAGACAGATGGGATAGGCTCCAGCACCCCCGCGACCCTCGTGAGGAAAAGCGGTAGAAAATGAATGAATGAATGAATGAATAATTCCTAACTATACCACCAGCGTTGGGCATCGAGTATCAATAGTATCGAGTATTGTTCACAATATCTCCATCAGATACAAGACATCAGTCATAACATGAGACATTATGTTTATTAAGAATTATTTGCCAGTGCTGTTTAGATTTTATGTGATAAAAGCAAATAGATTTACAGCTGTAAAGTCTAATTATAATGTGTGATTGTTTGTAAATGTTACTGGATTTTTCCGTGTATGCTAGCCTTGACCGTCAGTGACAGTCTTCAGTATGTATGTTTTGTTCATTAAACGCAGCTTTCCACCAAGCGCCATCAGCTGGATTTGGTAGGGCACTGCTTCACTTGTCCCGATTGCAAATTTGCGACTGTACACCAACTGAAAGGATGCACCAAAGAATAAAAATTCCTTGTTCTTTGTCATTCACACATTGAGCAGTAAGACAGCCTCTGGCACTTCTAAAGAGCAGAAGCACAGCATCATCAGTACAAAAGCAATAGAGTGCACCTTCAGGAAAAGTGGGTACAGATCTTCAGCCAGCAAATGAACCCTAATCTGACCCACTTCTACCTGATTTATGCCTTACGGGCCCTCGGCAGACACAGCTTTCTCTGCTGGGATCATAAATCTCCTGCACCTCATCGCAGATCAGCTGACCCTACCGTTCTGCCAGACGACATACCCTACCCCCATCCGCTGGCAGCTTTTGGGGATCACCTGGGCCACACGGCAGGCAGTTCATCAGCCTCAACAGACAATGGCGGCAAATACAGCCAAGTAGGCGGATCAGTGTGTTGCTAAAACGCTCCAACGGGACACTCATAAGTTTACCTGTTTGTAAACACTGAGGTCCTGGGGGAACAGGCCGGGGTTTGTACTGGCTTACGACATAACACTCACATGCAAATACATCTCGTCAGATAAATAAATACAAATAAAAAGGGAACATTCGCTCTGTTGTTCTACTATGCTACAAGTGTCCAAGCCTTTCCACAGAGCACTGCATACTGAAAACTTGAAGGATTCTGGGCCTTTTATATTCTTCATATTGAAATTAAACAGATATTGAACAACATATTCTGTACCAAGCTAGTGACTATTCCATCTTAATACGGCAAACAGCCTCAACCCATCAATGATTCTAATAAATAACTGTGTTAGTTGGGAAAAAGTTAAGAGTCAACTGCGAGTGACAAAATTGACGACTTCTGGTTTTGGTTTCCATGCGAACTGACGCCAACAGAAATTTTAATGATAAAAATATGTTATTGTTATTGTTGTATCAAGACTCACAGCATATTGTACCCAACCTGGTAATGTACGCCAATTGAAGTAAAATGTTGGCATACATGTGACGTAAAACCGCAAAACGTACACTAACCAAGGTTCCAAAGTATGTGCCATATGGGATGCCGTCAGTCAATCATACATTAATCATGTTGCAGCATGATTAATGTTGTGATTGGCTGGCAACCAGTCCAGGGTGTACCCCACCTCTCGCTTGAAGACAGCTGGGATAGGCTCCAGCATACCTGCGACTGTCGTGAGGATAAGCGGTAGAAAATGAATGAATGAATGTTGCAGCAACCTGCGATTGGATGGTAACTAGTCCAGGGTGTACCATGCCTCTGACCCAAAGACAGCTGGGATAGGCTCCAGCATACCCCATGAACCTAGGAAATGGATGGATGGATGTTGCAGCAGCTGATTCCCGAAAATCGAGATAAAACCATCAAATGATTACAGAGAAGTCACCGTTAGGAATGGAATATTTAAGGCCTGTGCTTTTGAACAAGACACATTAAAGACTTCTTGATAGCAGAAACGCACAATCGCACAATCATGAGGCCATCTTGGCCAATACAACACACTCTGGTCTCACAGCTTTCCTGCACGAAAAAAACACATAGTTTCTAGATATGTCACCATTTTAACCTGTGTCTGAGGAGTGATTAGCTGTCCAACTCAGATGGGTCCAACTGAGATGGCTCAGTGACGAACATCCGAACAATGACAAAACGGAACACCCATTTCTCCATCTTTCTGATAGAAGTCAGGAAATATATAAAATCGGGATTCCTTTTAAGTGTTCGATTGGAGTGCTGGCATTGCAATTGTTTGTATCGACTCCAGTTTGAATTAAATTGGAAAGTGTCCTGTCCAATAGGGTGTGGCGCTAGACAAGACCAACAAAAGGATATCCAATGTTGAATTCACTGTGTCACCCCACCATGATGTCATGCTGGTGGACACAGCTGTCACCATCTTACCAGCACGTGCAGTAAACAAACGGCACCACTATGAACTGAGCTGGACTGGACAGCTAGGTGGAATTAGCTTTATAGGAGCAATGCAGCCATTTACTGCTGCACAGAGCATCGTGATGAGAAGTGTCGGGCAAAACTAATTAGAGCTGAGGGTGACAGAAGCGGGACAGGCCTCCATAATTCATGAGTGCCATTGAAGTGGTGAAGCCAGATGCGCACCTGAAGAAATGGAGATGCGGAAGCAGAGGGATTACATCCTGCTGGAGACGTCCTGATGTGTGTAGAGGTGTGTATCCCCATCCCAAACGTTGCCAGGGTGGAGGGGTGAGTGAAAAAAGAAGAGGATGTTATCTCATCATCTCTGGCGTTTATCGATCTGGTCCGTGGAGAAAATGCAATGTCTTCAAACGAGGAGGAAGTAGCGCATGCTGGAAAGTGATGTTGTAACACAGCAAATGAGGAAGACACTTAAGGAGAACTGACAGATGCTCGAAAGTGATTGTTCATCAGTTAACACCATAAAGCCCCATACTTTTTCAACTCTAATGGTATATCACTAAAAACCACACCTTCGGTCAAACCAAAGCAGTCAGTGCTAAGAAAAATTGCTCGGTTTATGTTGGGCCACCAGAAGATTTGCACATGTACAAAAGCTTTCAGTCAGCCATTCCAAATCAGTAATCTAAGAGAAAGGTTACCTACAGCAAACATTTGTCCTTATCCACAATGAGAACCTTCGTTGTACGGATGGAATCAGTCACAAGGACCTTCCTGACCTCCACTAGCGCAGATAGACGGGGGAGGGAGGGAGAAAGGTGCAGTGGGGGGGTTTGATGTAGTTAGGTCAAGAGGCAGGCCAACAATTATTGGTGACATTTACCTAACCTTTCACGGAAGATACTTGGAAAGGACACACTTGGAAAAGGATGGGGAACAATTTTTTATTGTTTATCACTGTAATAATACGATATAATACTCGCAAGAAGAGTATTTCAGATACATTTCAGGATGAACCTAAAATGTACTACCGTATAACCATCACAGGTGAACGTATTTTACGCCAGGATGGCGAGATGGATGGATAATTGGATGGATCTGTTAAAAGAAAATATTGTGGAGGACAGGCCAACAGGCTAAATGAAATTATGCTTAAGATCAACTGACAAGATATAATTGGTAAGTGTAAAGTGACGATGAAGCAAATGAAAATAAGCTTAGCAATCCTAATGTATCAAAACAATAGTCTTCATGTTCAGAAATATAACCTGCCATATCCTTAGAAGCAGCTGTTTGTATATGCGAGGGGCAGCGTTTGCATGTGTTTAAAGCGGGGGTCTCAAACTAATGCTCGCAGGACCATATTTTGTGGACCCCTACTTGTTATGGAAGACCCACAATAGACGCACATAAGCACATAACTGGCAGTGACCTTGTCACACAGTGAAATGGGAAAGATACTTATAGGATAACTACTGTACTGCTACTTCTGCAACAGGGAATAACATACTCTAAACACAAAACTTAAAAACACTTTTCTTTTGTTGAATACCACTCCTCTAGTGGCCCCCATATCAATTTGAGACACCTGTATTAGAGCCTTAAAATAAAGCCTGCTTTGTGCTTCTGTGTGGAGTAGGGGTGTGAATCTCAGCACTGAGGACAATTCCATACGATGCCATACGATACATAATGATTTAGTTCAGATCAATGCAATCAGATATGATATGGTGCAATTTCTTGCGATATGATGCAATTCAACATGATGCAAAAAGGGAAAAAAATGGAATTCAGTATGGTCCTACAAAAAGGATTTGGCTTTATTCCTTCTAGGCACTTGGCAGTAAATTCAACTAAAGTGCTGTTTGTCTTTTTCTACTATGCACCACTTCCTGATCATTCTTTTTGCCATCTTAAAACAGCAACAACTTTTCAAAAACAACTTTCCGCACAATTTCACATTGGCTATACAATTACGATAGCAGTGGTTCAGTGGTGGAGTAAAACAATTAAACAATTACTGCGGTAAAAAATACAGTACGCAGCAACAGCAAAGTTAAAGTGGCACTTTCAACATGTTTGCATGTTTGCCGTGCTGCCGTTGTACGGCTTCTTAACGCGGCATTCTTTGCAAATGACGGACATTTTGTCGAGCTTGCCGCCGTTTCCGAATCTGTAGTGTTTCCAAACATACCATTTAAACGTTGCGGGTGGGTTAAAAATAGAAATTTCCTTGCTGCTGCTTGCATGCATCCATGCTGTTTTACTAGTAGCTGTATGTGCCTCACGGCTTCCAACTGTATTCAATACAAAACGCGAAAAATAATGATGGTGCATTTATTGCGCCTGGGGAACAGCATATGGGGTGAAGTTGAACATTAATAAAACGGCGCCTGTATCGGATTTTACCGATAACCCACAAACGCATTGCGATTAATCTAGATTTCACCTGTCAATTGCATCCATCCCAAGTGATTGAGCCGATGCACTTGCATCGCGCGCATGCGCATCAATGTATCGATTAATATTGATTATTTTCCACACCCTTAGTGTGGAGACATTTGCATACGCTAAGCAAGGACGCTTCTACCCCTGTAAAACCTAATAAATAAGTAAATCTAACGGTGTAAGGACTGCGATAAGTCAGCTTTTAGTACATCATTTCTTGTGTGTATACAAGGGCATGCGGTCTATCTTTGCAAACACCATCTCCTCTAGCTTTGGATCAACATTTGCTATAAAAGTTGTTCCATCCAGCTCCATGAACCCGCCCTTTCTTTCTTTAATTGCCATTGTTCACGAGCGACTAACACAGCAAACATCATGAGCTGATGAGTGAGTATCATGATCTTTGTAAAGCTGTGTGCACGCATGACAGACCTACGTAAGTGGTGTACACACATAACAATATTCAAATCATCATTTTAATCCACGCATGACATAAATGTATTTGAATTTGACTCCAATCATGTGGCCCAATCAGGCAAAAGGGACAGATGTGGCGTGCAGGCTTTGGCCAGGTCTGGAGGTGCAATACAGTAAAAAATACCAATAATTTCAATAAATAGACAGGCTCCTAAAATAAATAAAGAACATTGGCTGAAGCCACAGAGAAGAATTTTTGTATTAATTTGAGTGTCATCACACTGATATTGCATATTTATGTTTATATCTTTTTATATAGCATATTGCATTTTAATTGACCTGCAGAGGAAGAGGATGAGGAGGAAGAGGAACAGCTGCAAGTGTTTTATTTAGCACAAGATGTGGACACTGGAAAAACATACTGTAGCTCCAACTCAATGAATAAACTGATCAGTGGTTGATTTTGACAAATAAATGACTGAATTCTTTCTTAACAGGACATTTTAAAAATGGCATAAGTTTTGTTGGATTGCTGTGTGAAACAACTGGAGTCCAAAAAACCATCAAATTAAATCATTAAGTCTGGGCGATAGACTCACTGTGTCGGACTTACTTACTCAGCCAATATTCGTAATCGTCAAGCGTGCTCACGTGTGCGAAGAAGTCAGACATGAGTGCGAGGACAGTGGTCTTTATGCGCTCAGAGTAAGTTTTTACACGTCAATTTTAGCATCAATGTGACGCCATACTGACACTGACACTTCATTCTATGATCTGAACATACACAGCAGTACCATTCCAACACCATATACTGGATGTATTTTCAACCCACACACTTCTCAAGCTCGTTCATCCTGTCTCATTCTTATTCAGGGACACTGCGAACATCACAAAAACAGCTTCATAATGCAAACTCTGGTGCCTAAAGGGTTAATTCAGATGTACAATTGATACATTTAAGTATGCTGGAAATTACACTGAAAATATTACATTTACTTTAAATTACGTGATGTCTGTGAACACAACCCCTCATTGCTCAAAATAGCGTCTTTAAAGTGTGATTTGAGCGTTCTATTACTTTTAAAGGGACTAATGATAGACAAAGGTTTTTAGACTTGTGCATCTTTTAGCTTGATTGACATATTCAGTTCATTTGGAGCTCTTAATACATACAAATACATATCATCATTTATCTTTCTATTAAGTACAGTAAAAATTGGCATATTTCAGTCATAATTGTTAATGGTCATTAATCATGATTCATTCATTAAGAACTGTGATTATTCTGATTAAAATATTTAATCATTTGACAGCCCTACTTATTATGTATTGTGTACAACTATTACAAGAACAACAAATGAAAAGGACGAAATGAATACAGATACAGATTCATTTTTCAAAGAGGTTGTGAACCATAAATACGTATATTAGCACTCAATAAAGCCATTAAATCTTATGTACCTTTACGCATTCCCACATAGTATCAACATTAGGGAGAAAACGTGATTTGAAACAAAAAATACAGTATAGTCCATCTGTTTGAGATGAATGAATTATCTATTTGTTCAGAGTGACGATGGGAGGAGATGCGTTCAAGGACAATCAAAGAAAGTGCGCCACACGCCGCTCATATTAAGCATTCAAAAACTGGGGGATTTCTGACTATGTTGTTTTTGAAGCCACCATCCACCACTATGAGCCTGGACTTTGCTTTGCAGAGTGGTTGTGTACCAAATAAATATGCACATTAGCGCTATAAGTTCATCAAATCATACATTTATGAATTCCCACATAGTGTCAGCATTTTATAACAAATATGAGGCGAAAGAAAAAGAGCAAAAATACAGTATGGTAATAGTAGTACTGTCGTAGTACTGTGCCATGTGGGACAAAGTTAGAAGGTGCGTTCAAATACTGTCAAACAAATTGGGACAAAACGCCACTCACATTGAACATGCAAAAACTATGGAATTCCTAATTGCATATTATATTTTTTTATGTAATAATGGCCCATATTTCCAAAATTGACATCTCCTTTCATAACATTTGATGTAGTTATCCTTGTAGTTGTGTTTCAAATCGTTCACCAAATAGAGATTTACATCCCTACCTATAATAGCTAAAAACTATTTTTTAATCTGCAATTAAAAAGGAGTTAACTATGGACGAAAAATGTGATTAATCATGATTATATATTGTAAACGATTGACAGTCCTAATTAAAACTTAAATACTATACAAGTATAGTCAAGGTATTCGAATGATACTTAAATGATCATATCAATATACGTACATATAAACACACTTGAAAAATAAAGTGTTGTTGCTGATCAAAGTGTTTACAAATTAACAAAGTAGCCAAAAAGTAATACATAAATAAACTACTATTTTTAGGACTATTTTTGAATAGATCTCTCCTGTAAAGCCTACAATTAAAAGTATAATAATAACAACTGTCATAATTATTTAGATCCCTTTAGTTCACTTTAGTTACTGCAAGTTGTAGCTCTCCTTTTGCGATCCCGGACGACTCCATGCTGTCATGAAGTTAGGGTAAACATGAAAACACATGACAACCAGGAATGGTTAGGAAGGCCAGACGTCTAAATTCATAAGGTTGGTCGTTGCTGGAGAAGCTTTCGAACGTCTTGCCTTCATCGACCGGTTAGGCTACTGGCCTTGTCGGCTGCAGACCCTTAAATTGCACACAGCCCTTATCTTTCATTATCAGAGCAAGACCCCTATGGGTTTAGATGCTATCCAATCAGAGGCATGACAATGATGAGGTCATATATACTGTATGTATGTCTTGAGGAGATGGGGGGGTCAGTAATACACATTCAGCTTTGCTCCCCTTAGGAAAAACACAAAGAAAGCAAAAAGCTTTCTGGTAACAAGCAACTGACTCGACCTCTGGTGACCCCTGGTGGGCCGGCAGCAGGAAATAATGAGGCGCTGTTAGCCTGGGGGGGATCTTTCACATGAGCAGGACGCCTGCGGTGTCCTGATATGACGCAATGCCTCCAAAGCCTGACCTTGGTGATGTTACTGCTGGACTTTCATGTGCTCGTTTCATGTTGAGCTTCTATGCCAAAAATGAGCAAACTCCGGCCCACAGGCCACGTTACGGTTTTGTTGTTTCCAAATTAAAAGTCAGCTGGAATAGCGGCATCTATGAAAAAAATAATGTTTCCAAATATCGAAGTGGTTACCATCAGTCTTGAACTATCTAAATAATTCCACTCGTTTCTGAAGCTAGAGACTCATTAATACTTGAAACTACCGATATATGGGTCATTACGGTAATCATAGGGACTGGGCACAGCCTCGCCAAGAAGATGAGGCCGTGATGCAAAGCAGCGTGGGTGGTGGGAGGGGTCTCTGTTTACAGAGAAGCACAAAACTGTGTGACAGCCAGGGCAGAGAATCAAGCTTTCTACAACAAAGTTCTACAGAAAAGCCAGATTTTATCAGACATTTGGGATTTTTTTGACGGTTGGTTTTCATGTTTCACTGTGTTGTTTCTATGTCACATTCTATTCAATTCCATTGAGTGGTCTGTCATTATACCTTGGTATAACACTTTCGCCACAATGTGATTTTATATACTGTACATATTTATATGCAAATATAAGTATATATAAATAATCCTAATGCCGAGTGGTTAGCTCGCAGGCCTCACAGCTAGGAGACCCGAGTTCAATTCCACCCTCGACCATCTCTGTGTGGAGTTTGCATGTTCTCCCTGTGCATGCATGGGTTTTCTCCCGGTACTCCGGTTTCCTCCCACATTCCAAAAACATGCTAGGTTAATTGGCGACTCCAAATTGTCCATAGGTACGAATGTGAGTGTGAATGGTTGTTTGTCTATATGTGCCCTGTGATTGGCTGGCGACCAGTCCAGGGTGTACCCCGCCTCCTGCCCGAAGACAGCTGGGATAGGCTCCAGCACCCCCGCTACCCTAGAAAATGAATGAATAAATAATCCTTACATAATACAGTGGTGTGAAAAAGTGTTTCCCCCTTCCTAATTTCTAATGTTTTGCCACATTTGTCACATTTAAATGTTGCTGATAATCAGATAAATTAAAATATTAGTCAACGACAACAAAAGTGAACACAAAATGCAGTTTTTAAAGGAAACTTTTTTTATTATTAATGGAGAAAAAAAATCCAAACCTACAAGGACCTGTGTGAAAAAGTGATTGTCCCCTAAACCCAATAACTGAGTCACCCTTGGCAGCAAAACCGCAATCAAGCGTTTCTGATCACTTGCAATGACTCTCTTACAGTGCCTTGGAGGAATTTTGGCCCACTCATCTTTGCAGAATTGTAATTCAGCCACAGTGGAGGGTTTTTCACCATGAATTGCCTTTTTAAGGTCATGTCACAGCATCTCAATACGATGAAGGTAAGCTGCTCCAAAGTCTTCATTTTGTTTTTCTTCAGCCATGTCCTGCTGCAGAACCCAAGTTTATTCGGGCTGTAGTCACAAACAGATGGGCGGACATTATATCTTCTCACAGGTCTCGGGGAACAACAAGATGTTTTCAGGCAAAATTGAGACTTAAAGGGGACCTATTATTCTTTTTCCACTTTTCTGACCTATAAATATAGTTAGAATGTTGTATTCACGTGTTATACGATGCCAAAGTTTCAGATAATGAGTTTAGAAGTGAGCCCTTAAAGAAGTTTTGGATGGCTCAAAACGCTCGGTTTCAGATGGCGTTGTAAAACTGGAGAGAGGTGTGTGATGTCACACATGGGCGGGCTTCCTTATATGGGCGTGGCTGTAGGCCCGATACACTCTCTGCCCTTCCCCAAGCTCTACTTCGCCAGCACTACACCAACGCTTCTGTTTACGTTGTGAGCAATGGCTCATCGGAAGTGTTTATTCGGGTGTACATTTGTTTACAATTTTTAATAACGCATCAGGTGAAAACGGTTGGATTTCCTGATTCCCTACCAGCAAAAGAAAAATATTTTAATCTGTCAACGGCATTTTCACACTATTTTAAAAAGATAAATCACCATTTATTATCAACTCCTATACCATTTATCAACTACTACAAAGTTGGCTTTGCAGCTAGTGGTATAACACAGGAAGCCATTGGTAGTGTGACCAACCACAGCAGAGTGGGCATGCCTGAAGGCGTGCCGTGGGTGGAATAAATTAAAACAATTTTTGCGGGAATCACAAAATCGAAAGAAATACAGCTGGAATAGGTGCAGATTTTTGAAGATTTAAAAAGCTTTCTTTGCTGGTTATTGTGTGTAGCTGCTCTATAGTAGTCCATGACTCTATACAAAGGGCTGAAAAATGAGCATAAGAGGCCCCCTTTAATGTTTTTTTTGTTCAGCAGTAGTTTTCGTCTTCAAATTCTGCCATGCAGGCTGTTATTGTCCAGTGTCTTTCTTATGGTGGAGTCATGAACACTGACTTTAATTGGGGCAAGTGAGGCCTTTGAATGTTGTTGTGGGGTGTTTTCTGACCTCTTGGATGAGTCGACGCTGCGCTCTTAGGGTAATTTTGGTTGGCCACCCAGTCCTGGGAAGATTCATCACTGTTCCGTGTTTTCACCATTTGTGGATAACGGCTCTCACAGTGGTTTGCTGGAGTCCCAAAGCTTTAGAAATTGATTTTCTAACCCTTTCCCACCTGATAGATCTCAATTAATCTTAATTAAATTATCTTTTTATCTTTAAATTATCTTTCTTTTTTTAACAGGGTGGCAATCACTTTGTCACACAGGGCCATGTCGGTTTGGGTTTTTTTCTCCCTGCATTTTGTGTTCAGGAAATCAGGAATGGGGCAAACATTTGTTCACACCACTGTATATAAAGTAACTGTAACAATATGTTACATACAACTCCATATCTATCAGATTGCGATGGCACCGCCTGTGCACAGCCCGCAGATGTTGGATCAGATTCAGGTCTGGACTCCGGCTGGGCTATTGCATAACTTTAATCTTCTTCTGGTAGCAGAACCATGAAAGTATTGACTGTTGTTAGAAGCTGTTTATAATTCCCTCCACCTTGACGAAGACCCCAGTTCTAGCTGAAGAAAAGCAACCCCAAAGCATGATGCTACAACCACCATGCTTCACTGTAGCCATGGAGTTTTTATGGAGATGAGCAGTCTTGTGTTGACAACAAACACACCGTTGTAATTACGGCTCACATGCATTTGGGAGATTCCAAGTGGCTTCCATCCACACCATGACCCAGACGTATGAAGAAGGCAAACTGGCAGTACTTCCTGCAGCTCATTCAATGTTGCTTCCAACCTCATGGCAGCCTCCCTGACTACTTTTCTTCTCGTCTTTTCATGGAGGAACGTCCAGTTCCTGGTAATGTTACTGTTGTGCCATATTTTCTCCACTTTACGATTTCACTTTGTGCCATTGTCCCATTCCCCAACATCAGTGAGCATTGTAAAACTTACATTAACAAGCAGTAAAAGGCAACACAACATAGAGCCTGAGTCGCACATACACAGCCGCACTAGGATGTTCTGCTAAACTAAGCTAATGCAGCTCACTTCAATTCACGTGCCATGAGAGACGTTTTTTTCCACCAACATTCTCCAGTGTTTCAGGCCACAATAACAATGCATTTAGTTTTCACCAAACATGAAAATGTAAATAGTTCATGGTCTTATATTTGTGAATAAATTGTTATTTTTCATGTAAAACAACAATGTTGTTTATGTTGTGGCATCATTGTTTAGATGTTTTGGAAAATGTATATATGTATATACTGTAGCTTAATTTGTCAGCCTGAATGTTATGCTTGAAATTCATACAGTAAAGTCTCGTTATATCGATATTGTCGGGAGTCGGAAAAAATATCGATATAACCGGACTGTCGATATATCCGATCCTGCGCCGAACTGCATTAAAAGTGGGCAATAATGCACTCGACATTGTTCTATAGTATAGAACAATGTCGAGCAGCTTAAATCAATCTTTGCTTAAGGATTTCAATACCAAAAAAGAACACGGCGAACTGCTGCTTCCAGTCAACTTTATTTTTCACACTTCCACCACCAGAGCACAGCACACACACCGATTCCCGCACTTCCTGGTTCACAGGTCATGCTCAACCCGCCCCACATAGCTGGCCAAACACATGCCTGCAACAGAAGAACCAACTGCGTTCGTGGTTTCTCTCGTGTGTATAGAATAAAAAGATATCTGAATACAACACAATTAAATACATGTATTTGTACGCTTGTGTCTTCGTTGGAATAGGTGTGTATGCTATGTCAGTTGGTTCTTCTGTTGCAGGCTGTGCAGTGTGAAAAATAAAGTTGACTGGAAGCAGCCGTTCGCTGTGTTCTTTTTTGGTATTGAAATCCTTAAGCAAAGATTGATTTAAGCTGCTTTTGTATCGATATAAGCAGACCAAATTGGCTGGCGGGAGATGAAAAGGGCATCGTAGTAACCGGATTATCATAATAACCGGGTATCGTACTAACGGAACTAATTATATCATAAAAGACTAGAAATTTGCCGGGAAATGAAAATAGTATCATAATAAGCAGTAATTCGTTATAACCGATATCGATATAACGAGACTTTACTGTACATTCACTATTTTTTTGTCTTTTTGCAAAAACTTACCTATGCTCTGCTGCTGGTTCCAATAGAAAGGAAGGTAAAGACTTTTCTGACCAAAGATGAGATATAATATTTATATTAATATATAATATATATATAATATTTATGCGATTCATTCTCCAAAATGTGATTAATCACAATCAAATCCTTGAATCCATTGACAGCCCTTTCGATTGACACTCTCGCTTATATATATAATATTTCTCACTATTAATATAATATTTCTCACTATTTCTCATGTGGTTTACATATATAACTAAAGTAACATTTACTGTGAGAATTCTTTTCCAATGCATGCTATGTCCTATACTGACACAATACTTCAGGGCTCGACAATAACGATGTACCGATGGCCCGGGGCAAGTTAAAACAAAATTCGGGCAAGTAAATCCAATCAGTGATATTCCCGTCGGGCAAGTGCACTTTAGCATGCCGTACTGCCAAGAGTTTTTTTTAAAGCGGTTCTTGTTGGGTGTTGGTAAAACACGGACTGCGTAATTCCGCTGATAATTTGCAAACGAATCCTTGCAAATCTTGAAATGGACCAATCAGAATCGTTTATTTAGACCGCGGTCCGTAATCCACAGTCCGCATTTTACCCACACCCGTTGTTCACGATCAACCAATCAGCGATCGTTTGACTACGAAAACATCCATCATGGCGTCGCTGCCAACATCGTCTAATTCTGAAGGAAACAGCAAAAAGTGATGAACCAGCCTCCTAAACAAGTATTTTTTTAGCGGCAGCAAATCAAATGAAGGCACAAGTGAGTGAATCACATTGCTGTGACAATTTGAAGTGGTCACAATGAAACACCACCGATTAGATCCAATACCAAGTGCTGATTTTGCACAAGCTACAAAATCTAGCGCTTCCATTTCTATGTGTATTTTTATCACCTTTGCTTCACAAATTATTGTTTGACCATTGAGCTTTTTTCTGGATTAAAAACACTTTACTAATACACAAATGTGTCTATTCAATAATGTTTCATTGTGGTGCACAACTTATAAATATCACTGCTTACTACGACTACGATGTGTAAGGTATTATTTATTTCATTATTGTATTTATTTGAGATTCTCATGTGATGCCACAAAAAATTACATGATATCATTATGGCAGTCTTTTCATTTTACATGGGGCAAGTTCGGGCAAGTAGTTCTCACCTTAAGGATTCCCCATGGGCAAGTCATTTTTGTTTTTAATGTAGAGCCCTGTACTTAATAGTAATAATATTAGTAATACTTAATACTAAATTCTACACAAGAGAAAAGTCTGTTTGTGACTTTTTAAAATGCATAAACAGACCTAAACTGTTGATCCCTGCACTATATTATTTATGTTTTTCTAATAAGCACTGCAATTGGCTCTGGGATAGGCTCCAGCATACCCCTGTGACCCAAAATGAGGATAAGCGGTATAGAAAATGGATAAACAGATGGAAGGTTTACTCTCCCATTTAAAAACCCATCCATCATTAGAGTGATAGTGTATGTTTGATGCAGTTCAATGTGCATCACCGCTACCTGTAAATGTGTAAAATTGTTTATTGACAAATGACTTTTGGTAAGCGTCTTAAAAGTAATTGATCAATGATCTGTTATGCTCATAATGATGATGATAATGATTATTAAGTCGATGTTTGGAAGACAAATTTCTTCTACCTTCTCACGTTCAGACCATGAAGACTAGACGTTGTGTGCTGAGCTCAAAGTTCTGACTCGGATTAAAAACATGTCAGCCTTCTTTTCCACGTGACCTCACCTGAGCATCAATACGCCCGCGCACGTAACTCACCTTCACATCAGCACACAAGCAAGCACGGGAATGTTGAGGGAACGTGTGGGCTCCGGTAAAAGAAGCACCGGGCGATGCCGTCACAAAGCCCGGGTAGTCGTGCTGGATTCGCGGCCAAGGACTGTAGCGTCGACGAGCGCCTCCGCCTCGTAGTCCTCCTTCTTCTCGCCGTCTTCCTCCTTCTCCGCCTCCTGAGTTCTTGTCCGGTGCCGACCTGGGTTGACTTTTTTGGCCGTCCGAAGCAGAACCGCATCCCAGAGGTGCCACTGCTCCTGATGCTGAGCGGCGTCTGCTCTCGGAGCGGGTCCTTCCGGCGGCAGGAGCTTGGGAGGGCGGTGCAAGCCGATTGGCGCGCTCCAGCTGTGCACGCGTGTGACGAGGAGAGCGAAGCCTGGACCTACCTGTCCACCACACACACACACACACACGCTCTCTCTTTTTGAACACAGAAGATGGAACTGACCTAACTCCGTGGTTTTCGTTCTGCACAGATAAAGCTGATAGAAAGCATCTGAGCATATTAAAATATTCTGAATTTAAAAAGTTTAGGCATTTCCATAATTTCGTTCTTCAGTTAAATACAGTTATTGTGAAATTCACCTTCATCTGTAAAAAAATAGCATTGTACCAACTAGACAACAAGTTATCTTGGTCATTTCATACATAACTTACGTTCTATTGGTATTCAAAGTGCACCCTGGAGGCAATTTGGGGCCCCTCAACCCTCAACATTAATTTTGGTATTGGTACGTGTTCCATAAATGACCCATTGATCATTGCACTAAAATTAATATATCTGCTCCTGCATATGCTCCTGTGCAATACTATGTGTATATTTTGGATATCTTGTATATATCTTGTTAAATTGTCTTTTTTACTTTACTTTAAATACTTTTTTTGTTTTTTAAACTTGACTACTGCACTGAAAGGAGAAGCTCTCCAATTTTGTTGTCTTGTATAATGACAATAAAGGCCAATCCATTCCATTCCATTCCATAAATTCAATAACTATATGGCCTGTATTGGATCACTATAGGAACATAGGATTAGGCACACACAAAAGGACTAGAAATACATAAGAAAAATACATAAGTGGCCTGTGCATTCGGCCCATGGTGGAAAAAGTTTGGACACCCCTGCGCTCGGCTGTTGCCACGGGGCAAGGGGCTCCGCTTCGACAATACCAAGATGTCTTAATGTAAAAACATCACAATAAATTATTTAATGGAATCACCTGAATTTGATGTGACACGGGCCGCACCAAATTGACCCGAATGCAAAGTCCCGAAATATTTTTCTATTTCATGCATATTCTAGCACATGTGCCAGTTATACTGTAATGAATTGAAGCCCATGGATTGGATTATTTGCGGCCCCGTTGCGACCGCCGGAAGCATTCCGCGTGATTTAAATCCCTGATGTAGGCTCACAGTGGCTCCATGAGGTGCAGCTTACGACACTACGGAAAGAATGCGTTTGGGGTCTAACACTTCTTTTGCACTCTCATATCATCCATTCATTTTCTATACCGCTTATCCGCTTATATGCTGGAGCCTATCCCGGCTGTCTTTGGGCAAGAGGCGGGGTACACCCTGGACTGGTGTCAATCACAGGGCACATATAGACAAACAACCATTCACACTCACATTCATACCTATGGACAATTTGGAGTCGCCAATTAACCTAGCATGTTTTTGGAATGTGGGAGGAAACCCACGCATGCACAGGGAGAACATGCAAACTCCATACAGAGATGTCCAAACAGAGAATCTAACCCAGGTGTGGCCTTAAAATGTAGCAGATGTTGATTAGTTCATTTTATCAGTGAAGACAGAATTCCCATTGGCTGTGAAGCTATCATTGCTGAATTTATTTGTTGTTGTTGCTGACTGGAAAGGATGTGCATGGTAAGAGGTCTGCTGTTGATACGAGAGTTTTGAACTATTTTGGTGCTTTCCTAACTACACTTCGAGAGCATCAAGATCAGAACAGATTGCTGACACACTCGACTTGAAAGGTGAACAGGCGAGAGGTACAGATTCTTGGAAACAGATGAGTTACAAGTGCTGGCAGCTACTAGCAAGGCAAGCTTCTGATGTTGAAAGCCATTGTCTAGCACCAAAGCCAAATAATAAGCAAAATGATACCATTGCTGGAAGTCCAAGTCCATAATCAGAACCAGGACCCTTTTGACTGATGAATGAGGAGGCTTGATACTAGATGATGCCTCAAAGAATGTAAATCAGAGTCTGGTACCCTATTTACTTGTAGATTGCAAACAGTGGATGTTATTTATTTATAGGAGGAGAGATGTACTGTAGATACTGCTTATCCTCCCGAGGGTCGTGGCGGGTGATAGAGCCTATCCCAGCTGTCTTCGGGTGAGAGGCGGGGTACACCCTGGACTGGTTGCCAGCCAATCACAGGACACATATAGACAAACAACCATTCACACTCACATTCATACCTATGGACAATTTGGAGTCACCAATTAACCTAGCATGTTTTTGGAATGTGGGAGGAAACCGGAGTACCCGGAGAAAACCCACTCATGTATGGGGAGAACATGCAAACGCCACACAGAGATGGGCGAGGGTGGAATTGAACTCGGGTCTCCTAGCTGTGAGGCCTGCGTGCTAAACACTCGTCCTGGCGCCAATCAATGTAAAGCTAAGGTAGGCATATTTTGTTTGTTTACTCTTAAACACACAAAAAGTGATTTCAGTATACTGAAAACCAGCGAGGTAATGTTTGCCATTACAAACATTAAATTATACTTATTTACTGATGAAATGACGCCACATAATTGGTAAGTGATTTGTGGGCAACAAGCTAACAGCTCCATCATTATCCATCATATGCTGAAGCCTGAGTTTTAAAAAATCTTCACTGTGGCTGAAGTTTTCCAAAAGCAAATACTTACGTTGGCATGTGGGCGAAAGGCCCAAACATATAGAAAAATATGCAATTTTTAAGCATCCTTATTCGTGTAAACAGAGCAGAAGAAAATGCAATAAATTATTTTTTTTATGCTGTTAGCCACTGGATGGAGGTGGTTGATTTACAATGGAGAACCCTGAAGGGAAAAGCCGAAAGAGAAAGAAGAAGGCTGTTAGCCACCAGAAGGAATATTTGTACATTCACAAAGACTTTATTGTCATTGTCGGCAGGACATGTAACACAGAGGTCTCAAACACGCGGGCCACGGGCCAAATGTGGCCCGCACGACACTAGTTTGAGGCCCCCGCCTTGATATGAAAGTTTAATGTTAGTGCGGCCCACGCAAGTTTGATATGGATGATGTATGGTATCATGTACCCAGAAAAAATTATTACGTTTGATTAATGTTCATGTTAAAGGTTAAATAACTGTTAATAGTTATCCTCCCTATCCGTGTGGAAGTGGTAGGTTTTTGGCTATTTAAGTTTAAAGGAAATAACTTGAAGGCTACCATTTAGGTCGCTAGCTCTCTAGTTTGCGAGTTAGCATGTGTCTCAAGACCCTGCAGTTGCGCAATATGTTGTAAATAAAAGAGTATAAATGTGACTATAGTCGTGTTTTGTCATGTCTACAGGGCTCTAATAATGCTTTGTTAATTTTAATCTGAAAAAAATAATTTGTCTACCCACCAACTATATGTGGTTTCTTAAGTTTTTATTATTTGCCGTTTTATTATTATTATATTTATTTATTACTGATTGATTGATTTTCTTTATTCTTGATTTGTTTATTTATTTTTCATCTTATTTTTTGCAGAAAAATAAAAATTAAGATATTTGAGAACAGTGGAATGTTTTATCAGAGCTTTTATTGTAGAAAATTGGAACCAAAGCAAAGTTTATTCATTTTTCTGTTTTTAATAAATGCGTTTTTTGGTTTTTTTTTAAAACCTGATGCGGCCCAGTCTCACCCAGACCCTAGCTCCAGTGGCCCAGGTAAATTGAGTTTGAGACCCCTGATGTAACAAAATTACAAAATTGATTCTGCAGCTTTGATTGATAAATAAAGAAACAAGAATGTCAATAAAATGATGGAAAACCATGTCAACAAACAAAAATCCTTTATTATAACCAATTCCACATTAAGTCTCTGGACAAAGTCACAAGTAAATGTCCAAGCAATGGCTAGTTTCCGTTTCAATTTTGGTTATGTCAGCCACCACTTAACGTCAACGGATACAGTGTGCAGACCCTATGCACAAGTATAAACAACACAACCTAGACAACAAAAAACAGCAAAACTCTGACCCCTTCAAACAACCAACCCTGTCCAAAATATCTAGAAATCCTGATGAAGTGAGTTTTCTCATACCAATTGTTGCTGAGTATTGAGAAATATCCCTTGATTAAGCCTTTTCTGACATTCTGCCCAACTAAATAATCAAAAGTATGTCTGATTATTAGTGCTGATATCATATCAGATCGACATCAGTATCGTCTGACACTCAGTATTGAATTGGAAGTGAAAAAGTTATGACACTCCTAATGTTTGGTGTAACTTTTTAGATTGTGCACTTGTGTCTAATGTTGTGTCCAGTGAGTATGTGCAGCATTAGGATAAGGTGAGTTGTGCTGGTGAAATGAATATTTGGTGCGTGTCTGAGCAGCCATCAGCAGCACATCAAAAATGCATTAGAGATGTTATGTAATCTTCGGGGAATCTCTGAGATATTTTAGCAATATTTCTGGACTAAGGAGCTTTTTTTGTGCAAGGTTCTGCAGGTCAGAGTTCACTTAATAGAGCTTCCATCTCATAGTTTGAACTTTTTACACCAGCGGCGGGAAATGAAGCAGGCTCTGCTTTGGACACAGAGCTCTTTCTTATTTGTCTGCTCTCAATGTCTAAGATGCGGCGACACATCAGAACATAAATCTACATAACAATTGCACTCATGAGCAATTTGCACTTGACTAATATGCAGCCCACCTTTTTAAACCTTCATTATTTCCCATAACATTTGCATACCAAACCACCTTGGAGCTGATTAATAGTTGCAGATTGTGAAGTAGACCAAATTATCTCCACCTTCATCAGCTTCCACATTAAAATGCTGATTGCACGTCCATGCATTATTAATAGCGATCCCGTAATTATTCAGCAAAAGTCTCCGTTCTGTTTAATGACTATGTTTTAATTTTGAATAATTTCACAACACATTTCAACAAGGGATGAATGGAAGAATGTTTCATTACTTTTTTTTTTTTTTACAACTACTGCTCAGTGGAATTGTTTACAGTTACTGTGTTGGATTTTAATGTTGTATTTTTTATTCTTATTTGTCCCCGTGCATGCGTGGGTTTTTTTCCCCGGGCACTCCGGTTTCCTCCCACATTCCAAAAACATGCTTGGTTAATGGGGACTCTAAATTGTCCATAGGTATGAATGTGAGTGTGAATGGTTGTTTGTAGGTGATTGGTAGCCTTGTTCATGAGTATATCCGTTTGAAAATATACCTGGTCAGTTAATTATAATAATAATAATTGTAATTGAATTAGTACAGTGTGTTTTCAATAACCAGCATTATTCAATGTCCTAACTGCAATACAGTCCTTGAATGGAGTGTACTTTTGTAGGGGTGCCACTGTATTTGTTAAATTCACACTACAGTTGCACCACCACTACAACTTTATTACATTTATAGTATAAATATAGCATCATCAGTTAGCATCATTTCTCTTTCCTGATCAACCTCCATTGAATCTTCCTTGTAGTATGTTTTTTTTTGTACGCATGTATAAAGTTTACTTTTGCAAGTGTACGAAATTTGCTGCTTTGTATTTCTAATGACTGCTTATTACTAATTACTGCCAGCAGACATCTGGCATGGTGCTTCACTTTCTTCACTGCCAGCATGCCCTCATCACAGTGAAACATTGTTTATTATTTCATTACAACAGTGAACCTTCATCTTCAAGAAGCTGTATTGTTGTTGTTGAATTCAACCCAATGGCAGTAAAAATGGCAGTAAAATGTTACGGTTGTGGAACGAAGAGACACACTTGGAGACAAAAAAAAAGTGGAAAGCAAAGAAAGTCTTATTAAAGTCATAAAAAACACACCGGATCAAGCCTTGAAATCCCAAACACAAGCAGCGGTGAAGGAAAATAAACTACTGTCACTTCATAGGCAACACAGCGTTAGAAAGGGTGTTGGAATACAAGCAATCTTTGTGTTACGACATTTAAAATCAATTAAAATAAAGATGTATCTTTGAACATGTGACATGATCTGCTCTTATAAAATAGACAGTGATAAGTAAACAGCACAATGGTCTCATTATTGTGGACAAACTGTTGTTATTGGTCAAAAGTGTGCTGTTGTGTTCCAGTGTCGGCTGGGCTCTCCTTGCTTGAGGTAGGACATTGGTAGTGAAGCTCAGGTCAGAGGAGACCTCGGGGCCCAGTAGGAAGCTTCAAATAATCCGGAGTGCCAATTAGTGGAATGACACATCACGACACGTCACACCTCCAACAGTTGTGGTTGAATCACAGCAGCCGCACCAGAAATAGCCCAACCCTGCCGAAGCAACACCAAAAGTCAACATGGTGTTTGTGTATTTTAAAGTGAGAAAAGCGTCCTCAGGGTCATGCGTGTTACGAATGGTGAACGTTGATGGAACACCTTTTCATTCCTCCACGATGAGCTCATGCTACAATTTCCCCCCCTAAATAAGTGACGACTGTTCTACCTTAAAGGCTAAACAAGGTAACACTGTTCCCTGAAGAAGAGACTTCCATTTAATCTCACTTGTATTTTGGAAAAAAAAGTATCAACCGTGCTGCACGGTGGTTAGGGCACAGGCCCGGGTTCGATTCCCCGCTCAGGCATCTCTGTGTGGAGTTTCTCCGGGTACTCCGGTTTCGTCCCACATTCCAAAAACATGCTAGGTTAATTGGCGACTCCAAATTGTCCATAGGTATGAATGTGAGTGTGAATGGTTGTTTGTCTATATGTGCCCTGTGATTGGCTGGCGACCAGTTCAGGGTGTACCCCGCCTCTCGCCCGAAGACAGCTGGGATAGGCTCCAGCACCCCTGCGACCCTCGTGAGGATAAGCAGTCCAGAAAATGGATGCATGGAAGTATCCACCATTAGTTTTGGTCATTAATAATGATGGTTCTGTATGTTAACGGTTGGATTCATTTTGGGTACAGTCATGAATTTGTCATCTTGAATTAGATTTTTTTAAATGCAATAATAAAAAAGCAGAGAAAGAAGTTTAGGAATTTGGGAAAGGAGTTTATTTAATCATACCCCAAATGGTACCCATGAGCCTCCTCTAAGCCTCCATCCATCCCTGGTTCAGGTTTTGGCTGAGAAGCATGTCTGGAAGTGGGGGGCTAGTACTATCAGCTGTGCAACTGGTGATGCAAAGTTCCCTCCTCCTCTGGCTTTGGCGTCACGTCAGGCGAATTAAACACACACTTCTTTGTCGTCACATCAGGTGGACAAAATGCTGCGGTTCTTGTTCCATCTCTTTCCATGCAGTTTGCCCTGTTTGCTTTATTGCCACCTATACATTTCTAATTTGATGCACCTGTCGCTCATTTGTGTCTGATTATTTAGTTGAGCCTTTGGCGTCGGTTGTTTGTTGGAGCATTTTGTCACGCTGAGTACAGGTAAAAGTCATTTAGGTGCATGGAATTAGAAACGTAAAGACGGCAGAAAACAAAACAGAGCAAACTGTAAGTAATACAAAATAAGCGTATAAAACCGGAACTGAGGCATAAAAGGGAAAAATAAAACAGAGAACGTGACAACACTGCTTTCATCTTATGTCCTTGTCTTTGTAGGTTTAGATATTGAACCGGAAGACTTTGTGTTCCTCAAGAGTACACTTTGTACTAGACGGACTAGCACTATCACTAGCCAAGACTCACGCTAATCAAAGGCTGGGCTGAACAGTATTTGTTTACCAAGCAGATGCACACTTCATATGTACCGTACGAAGTCAGCATGCCTCTGGACTGAACCAAAACAGCAGATTACTATCACATCCCTAGTAAGAACTGGTTACACTCATATCGTATTAGCTGTCAGTAATCATACATACTAATTGAAGAGTTTATTCCATGTCTTTACCCTCTATTTTGGCACATTGTTTATGTAGGCGGCACGGCAGACGAGTGGTTAGCGGGCAGGGTTCAATTCCCCCCTTGGTCATCTCTGTGTGGAGTTTGCATGTTCTCCCCGTGCATGCATGAGTTTTCTCCGGGTACTCCGGTTTCTTCCCACATTCCAAAAACATGCTAGGTTAATTGGCGACTCCAAATGTGAGTGTGAATGGTTGTTTGTCTATATGTGCCCTGTGATTGGCTGGCCACCAGTCCAGGGTGTACCCCGCCTCTCGCCCAAAGACAGCTGGGATAGGCTCCAGCACCCACCGCGACCCTCATGAGGAAAAAGCGGTAGAAAATGAATGAATGAATGAATGTTTATATAGGATGGTACGACATTGAATGCTGCGGGTGCAGCCCAATGTTGGGCCTGGCATTATTCCCCGGGCTGCATTATGTAAGGTGCCGTGAAGGAGCAACAAGAGTTTCGTGTGAATGCATAAAATCCGAGCCGGATCCCCTGGGCCGGCGTCGCACTGCGAGCGTGCCATGCTGTTTATGAGACGGCCAAACAAAGACTGATGCTGGGATTATTTTAGGATTGCCTGTGTGTTTTTTTTATATAAATAAGAAATGAAGGGAAACTGGCTTTATCCAAAGGCGACGTTTGAGAAGGTTGTGTTAAAAGGAGCTGAATTACACATGCCAAAGGTTATGTTAATAATGCATTATTTCACTTTTATGTACTTTCAGAACAACCTTGATCTGAGCATGATGCTATATTTAAAAGGTGGCTCTGTGACCTGCCTTCATCATTTAAAATCAAAAGCAGTCATGCATTAACATTGGACCCACCCTTTTTGCTCAGTGTGTGAGTTAATATGTAAATATAAGTATGTAAATTTAAATATGTAAATATAATCCACATAAAAGTGTGTTCTGCTCACAGAAAATATTTATTGTATTTATTGCAAATAAATACTGTATATTTGTTCAGCATCAATTTATTCTCCAACGTTATGTCATGTCCTGGACCTCCTCCTTGCCAGAGCGTAACCCCACCCTCTAAAAGTGATAATGGCGTGTAATGGAACATGTATTCGTAATCTGATTTTTTGTCACAGAACATACAGTACAGTACAACAGGATTCCCCACACATTAAAGAGATGGGAAGCTTGTGTCTAGTTGGTAAACATACAATGCAGTCCAGCCGTTGGCAAGCGGAAGTCATGGCTAGAGATAGTGCCAAGGAGTTGATGGTGCCATCGTTAAAGTGTCCTGTTTGGGAAGACTTGGCCTCCTCGATGAAATACGTAAACAGACCAAGACAAGTGAATCAGACAGAAGCAGCGTGCCGCCATTGTTCCGTAGAGCTGGGGAAAGGGACAAGCAGCTACAACTATCAATGCTGCACTTCAGCCAATAAGAAAATGTACATTACTAAAAATAAAATCATCATTCACAGTCTTCAAACTTGTTTGTATTGTTGTACTTGCCATAAAAGAAACCCCAATTTATCATTTAATAATTCTTTAATTCTTCCAAAACCAATATAAATGACAAGGTTATGTCAGGAAGCTCGTTACCTGCTAGTAATTAGACGTTTTTTCATTTTAAACCTCTGGGAGTATGGAGTACAGGACCGCCAAATTTGTACAGATCGCTCCCTGTATAGAAGAGCCCGCCGTGGTGTAGTGGTTAGCGTTCTGGAATTTGGAGAAGACGCCTGGGTTTCAAATCTCCACTAGTAAGTATCATCAGTATTCGTCAGGAAGGGCATCCGGAATATAACAAAAAATCAGTATGTAGATCAAAAAGATCCGCTGTGGCGACTCCATAATCAGGAAAAAAGCAGAAAGAAAGAAACAAGGTCCCTGTATGAAAGGTGTCAGAACTTGGTCCACATTTCCAGCAATAAGTTGTTTCAAGTGAGAATCTGACTCCACCAGGGCTGCCCCTTATCACTGATTCTGTTTCTAACCTTTATGGGCAGAATTTCAAAGTGCAGGGATCTGGTTTAGATTTTGGTTTTGGTTGCTGTAAGATTGGGTCTGCAGCTGTCACTGGAGATCCTGCCCCATGTGGTTGATTGAAGTATTGAAGTACCTTACTGTCTTGTTCACATATAAGGAAAGGGTGTAAAGTGAGGTCGGGAGGTAAATTGGCGAGACGTTTGCAGTAATGTGGACACTGTATTGGTCCATCGTGGTGAAGAGGGATCTACATTCCTACCCTCGCCAATGGCCATAGGTCATAGGTCAAGGCTAGTGAATGAAAGGATAACATTGCAGGTAAAAGCAGCTGAGTTGAGTTGCTGACCGTTTTCCCTGCAGGGTGGCTTTGCTCTCCCTGAGATATAAGGTTAGAAGTAGAGATGTCCCGATCCAATCACGTGATCGGACATCAGGCTTGATCCCGCGGTTTCAGACTTGATTGAAATCGCACGTTGTCTCTCGATCAAAACTTGGATACATACATACATTTATTCTTCTTATTTTTTTTTAAATCAGATCTTTAGTTATGCGGTGGTACAGAGTGAAACCCCTTTATTCCATAACGTACAGAAACAATCAAATCACAGAAGCAATGTGTATGGCGTGACATCACTTTCCTGCAGTGACACTATTGTTTAAATGCTGTCAAGCGAAAAAGAACACGGAAGCAACTTTAAGTCGGCCGTGCAACCCTTCACTTTTTCACATTTTGTCTCGTTGATTCCAAAATGAAAAAAAAAAAGGAAAAAGTGAATACGTTCCAGTTTATGGCATAGTGTTCCACCCCTACAAGCTCATATGCTTATTGTAGAAAGAACATACAGTAATTGGCAATCATAAATACAATAAATGAGCACACAGGAAGTGACATGTACATAATTGAGAAAGCTTTATGATAAGTCCATTCAGCACAATTCAAGTGTCCAGGAAGTTGTTCCCTGAGCAAAATATGCAACGTTTGAGTTCGGAGGTCATTTTTCAGTCCAGGGAATAGTGACTCGTCCCTCTTGTTATAGTGCACTAAATTGATTTCCTGGAGTGGCTCATTATTGGACTACACAAGAGGAAATGGGCTCTAACGGTAATTAAAAAGTGATTTTTTTTTTTTCCTTTCCCATAGATGGTGCGCCTCATTAAAATCTCACAGGGCCTATAAAGGCGGGGTGGAGGGATTTGTTATCTTGTGAAAGGACAGCCAGGTAGTTGACAACACAGCAGTCAAATGTTACAAAGGGGCTTCAACAATAGAAGCAACGTCCCGTTTCTCTCATCATCTCGTCACACTGAATGATATTGGATAATTAGTGGCGGCAGCTTGTGTTTCCAGAAGGACGTGGTCTTCCCCTCTGGAGGGCCGTGAGCTTCCCCCAGGGCACTGTGCGAAAGGATCTTGTGAAAAGGTTAAGCCATTCTTAATTCCTCCAAACCTCATCCTTCTTCTTCGAAAAGACGCCTGAAGCAACCAGCCTGTGGCAGCCACCGGGGGGAGGATTTAGCAGGATTAGCGGTACATAAAGAGTGACGGTCACGAACATCGTAAAAGATGCTAATCTCTCCTTGTTGCTCACTCACAGCATGTTTCCAACATGCTAACTACCACCGTCAAGGAGGCCATGTTTGTGACTTTGCGGGTTTATTGTTATTTTATGTTTGTATCGCTGCCTCGTTGGTTTGTATGTACAAGTACATCATTTTCAAATTGCATTTGCAAGTTTGAAAACTACGATTCCTACACCTGCTGGACTTTAGTGGCAGACAAAATGTTCAACATTTCATTTTCAAAGCTGTTTCTTGCTCTGTTTATCCAAGACCGAGTATAATGAAATCTCACTTTTCATCATTAATCTGTTCCAAAAGTTCCAACAAAATCTGAATCACACACAGAATTTTCCCATAGGAAATAATGTCAATCCAATTAACCCATTCCAGATCCCATTACTGGTATCTTGTTTTGTCTAAAACACAGATAAAAGGCCTGCTCTGATGGATGACTTCTTCTTCTTTCTCTTTGGGCTTTTCCCTTCAGGGGTCGCCACAGCAAATCAATCTCCTCCATCCAACCCTTCTGTATCTGTCTCTCTCACACCAACTACCCTCATCTCCTCCTTCACTACATCCATAAACCTCCTCTTTGGTCTTCCTCTACGCCTCCTACCTGGCAGCATCCTTCTACCAATATATTCACATATTCACATCTCTCCTTTGGACATGTCCCAACCATCTCAGTCTGGCCTCTCTGACTTTATCTCCAAGGCCTCTAACATGTAATGTCCCTCGGATGTACTTGTTCCTGATCCTATCCATCCTGGTCACTCCCGATGAGAACATCAGCATCCTCATCTCTGCTACCTCCAGTTCTTCTTCCTGTCTTTTCTAAGGAAGTAAAAAAAAACGACTAAACTGAAATAGTAAATAGTCGACCAATTAGACAAGCAATTAATCATTCATTCATCGATTAATTGTTGCAGCTCTACAGCCATTTGCTGCAATCATCTTTGATCATTTGTGACCTGCGACGTTTGCTGTTGGTGCAACATTGGTTTCCTTGATTTCTTTTTTCTTTGCCAGCATGGCAGCATAGTTGCAGACGTTCACTAAGGGATTGTATCTTTCTGTATTGAGCTGCGTCTTAGATGTTGTTTCCTTGATGGATGTTGTATTTGCAATAGCACAGCTGCTTGCTTCTTATGCAGACAGTCGGTCACATACTGAAATTCTGCCCTGACCCCCATCTGCCTCAGGGAATAGACCTCTCAAAGCCAAAGCAGACGCCTCACTTGAAATATTGGTTGGGGAAATAACGCGATCTAGCATAGTTGTTGTTTCTTATATGACAGAGAGAGGTAGGTGAAGAATAAACTGTTGATTCAACGCATTTCTTTAAGGTCATGGCTACAACACGCCATTAGACCAAAAGGAGAAGAAAAATATTCAATGCTTCTCAAACTCCTGTCTCGCGAACTAACTAACACATCTCCACTCTAGGATGGAAGTTGTTGATACAGATTTTCACACATGGTGATGAGTTCTGTCTTCAATCTTGAATTCAATAGTGTTTTTGTATGCACGTGCAACTTTCTTTGTCTCCATAGATGTTTATTCAGGAGCCACATAAAAATGAACGGACAGTGAGTCAGCAACACATAGAGCAGGGGTCTCAACCTGCATCCCACGGGCCAAATGTGGCCCGCATGACACTAGTTTGAGGCCCCCGCCTTGATATGAAAGTTTAATGTTAGTGCGGCCCGTGCAAGTTTGATATGGATGCTGTATGGTATCATGTACCCAGAAAAAATTATTACGTTTGATTAATGTTCATGTTAAAGGTTAAATAACTGTTAATAGTTATCCGCCCTATCCGTGTGGAAGTGGTAAGTTTTTGGCTATTTAAGTTTAAAGGAAATAACTTGAAGGCTACCATTTAGGTCGCTAGCTCTCTAGTTTGCGAGTTAGCATGTGTCTCAAGACCCGGCAGTTGCGCAATATGTTGTAAATAAAAAGAGTATAAATGTGACTATAGTGGTGTTTTGTCATGTCTACAGGGCTCTAATAATGCTTTGTTAATTTTAATCTGAAAAAAATAATTTGTCTACCCACCAACTATATGTGGTTTCTTAAGTTTTTATTATTTTACGTTTTATTATTATTATTATTATTATTATTATTATTATATTTATTTATTACTGATTGATTGATTTTCTTTATTCTTGATTTGTTTATTTATTTTTCATATTATTTTGTGTAGAAAAATAAAAAGTAAGATATTTGAGAACAGTGGAATGTTTTGTCAGAGATTTTCTTGTAGAAAATTGGAACCAAAGCGAAGTTTTTAAAAAAATTTTGTTTTTAATAAATGCGTTTTTTTTTTTTTTTTTTTGGAAAACTTGATGCGGCCCAGTCTCACCCAGACCCGAGCTCCAGTGGACCCCAAGTAAATTGAGTTTGAGACCCCTGACATAGAGCTTTGTTGGCCAACTCTATTCCTCGGAATGATACAGTAGGGGGGAATGAGACTCGCGCTGAAAACAACAAGGTTCCACTCTATTTTAACAAGAAGAAGCTGTTTTTTATTACCATAGTTTTTATTATTTTCATAGGTTTTAATGTGTTTTTAATGATGGGTATAGTTCCAAAAAATTGTCTATGTTGGAGGGCATTTACATAAATAATAATAATCAACTACATGCTAAATAAAAACAAACTAAACATAAACAAACTAAAAACAAATGCCAGCCTCAATATATTGACGTGTGCATGCATGTTTGTTTTCCTCCTGTCTCTCTACCAAACAGGCTGGATGACAAGAGGATTCACTCGGTGCATCTGTCTCAACACCTGGGCGCGTTGGAGTGAACTCTCCTGTCAGTCATTCAGTTTCTTTGTCCCATTGGGGGGAGGCGAGGCGATAGCGAGTGCATACACAGAGTGCTGTAAATAAGCGTTGTAGGGTGTAACTAGCAAGCAAATGCAAATGTGTGATTCCCCAGAAAGGGATACCGGGGACAGTGCAGTTACTTTGAGGGCCATGATACATATACTACAAAGATTTGAAGCCATAGCCACGTGATGTACTAATAGCATTAAACAAAGGAAAGTGTTGAATACTTCCCTCATGCTTCTGTATGAAAAACAACTTGACTTTAATACCCGTTTGCACATCGTTATTTTGTGACATTAAAATGCCTGTGATAAAAACAATTCAATCCATTATATAAAATGGTGCAGCACGGTGGATGAATGGTTAGCATGTTGGCCACACAGTCTGGAGATCGGGAAGGCCTGGCTTTGAACCTCGCTTGGAGTTTGTTTTCCCCGTGCATCTCCGGTAACTCTGGTTTCTTCCCACATTCCAAAAACATTCATTCATTCATTCATTTTCTACCGCTTTTCCTCACAAGGGTTGCGGGGGTGCTGGAGCCTATCCCAGCTGTCTTCAGGCGTGAGGGGTACACCCTGGACTGGTCGCCAGCCAATCACAGGGCACATATAGACAAACAACCATTCACACTCACATTCATACCTATGGACAATTTGGAGTCACCAATTAACCTAGCATGTTTTTGGAATGTGGGAGGAAACCGGAGTACCCGGAGAAAACCCATGCATGCACGGGGAGAACATGCAAACTCCACACAGAGATGGCCGAGGGTGGTATTGAACCCTGGTCTCCTAGCTGTGAGGTTTGCGTTCTAACCACCAGACAGCCGTGCCACCCTTTCCAAAAACATGTTAGGGTAATTGGCGACTCCAAATTGTCCATAGGTATGAATGTGAGTGTGAATGGTTGTTTGTCTATATGTGCCCTGTGATAGGCTGGCAGCCTTTTGGTTGCTGAGTCTTGAACCAGTCATGATGTGCTATATATATCACTATATTGACACTTACTATGGTACCCATCATGTCATTGTATGGTCATGTCACCTTGTTCTTTATTATTTAAAAAAACAAAAAAAAAACCCTAATCTGTATTATGGAAAGCAGGAAGTGAACAAATGTAACAGTTACTGATTGTAAGTACCAGATGGAGGGGTAGGATTTAATAAGCTTTGCTTCTTCCTACTCCTTTTGGACATGTGGAACTGTGAACTGATTATGGGATGCACTCAATTGTAATCTGATGCATGTTCAAATGAAATAAAACCATTACCTTTACCATAACTTGTCAGTAAACACAGAAATCTCATCAATAAAGCATTTATTCATTTTCACCCAAAAATGGCCCCCAGTCTGCACTTTGAAAACCCCTGTGCTCGATGGCAGCAAAAGATTGAAGCATTTGTGGAGGTAAAAAGTGTCATAAAACTGATGAAAGACGCTGATATATTGATATCTGAACTGCTGTCCCAAACCCAACATTTGTACTAACGCAGTTCCCCCTATGGGATACACTACAGATCCAATGCCAATTCAAATTTGGAAGTTTTCCTTTTTAAAGGCTCCAAACCTCTATGTGAGATGATATTCCATTCAGTTGGGATTGTGCTGCACTTGTTTGAAGCGTACTGTAAATCTTTGCTTAGGGACGCCACCGTGGGCTTGTTACCAGTCCTCTTTCGGCTGCCTGTCGTTGGTGTGGCTTCCTCCCACAGCATCCATACCCAGGGGTGGACCCTCCTTCACAGCAACATGCTTAATCTGTCACTCCACAATGCAACCTATGTCCTACAGGAAAGCCAAATAATCATTTTAACTGGACGTCCGTAAGATTGATCTCCCTAATTCTTCCCCTACCTTTTCTTCTCTGTGAAAGGCGCAAACATATTTACGACAGGGCCTTGCAACGCCGAGGATGAACGATGTGGCCTCTAGAAAGAGAGGTAATTTGCTCTTAATGTAGTGCCGTAAACATTTATCATCACGGGGGAGGGGTAAAGGAGGAGGCAGCCAGTGCCTGCTTTTGTCTGAACCACTGCTCCAATCCTGACGAGCGATGTGTCGCCATCGCGTTCAGTTAACTCGCTTAACTCCTGCAGCAGGAAATGTCACAAGGTGCCACGGCAACAACACGGAAATGCTGAGGCAACAACTGGAGCACCTCAGTGAACTCAAGCAACAAATCTAAGAATATTTCTATTTTAATGGCTACAACATACGGTACACAGGCTAATGACATCCACTCTGGTATCTGTGTGATTTGCCACCATGGTAAATGTGTCTCTCCTTCATTTGCAACGTCCCTAAAACTGTGTTTCCAACAACAAAAAAAACACACTCGGCACATGACTGACAGGAGAAGCTGAAGTGACAGTAGAATAAATGCTGTTTGCTTCATTAGGACCGTTGTTCGACTAATTGGTTCTGTCAGTTAAAGGCGAGATGATGTCTTTCTAATGAATCATTGTAAGGTGAAGGCCACAATTAAGAAAATGTCAGCGCTGTTGTTTAAGTCAAGTCAGACGACAAAGTCACTCAATTTGGATGCCACTTTTAATAAACTATTGTGTTGTATTAGAAGTATTGCAATAGGCAGCTATAATTGTTATTGGTTTCATACCGTGCTGTCTTTTCTGACTGAGGTGAGGTTTATATTTAGCCTGACTTTGTGGATGAGGCGTCATGGTATCATGAAGGAGATAGTGTTATTAGCGACACTGTTCTTGTAGTGCAAACAATAGCAAAGACCTCTGCAGAGGAGCTCTCCAAGGACATTTGTCTTGATAGAATGTTAATTTCATAGCTAATCTTTCCCTGCTTTAGAAGAGCTTGCATGATCCTCTGGCATCAAATTAGAAGAAAAATAGTCTTTTTCCTGCAGTAAAGTGAAGCACATGCACACTTTCTTTTTTGAGTTTTTCTTTTTTTTAGATTTTCAATTAATAAGATATAAACGTACACATTGTAAAGACTCCTGAAGCAGCTGTCAGGACAAACGGCACGCAGCTTCGGCGGTTGTCGAGGCAAAAACTCGGTGAGGCCATGGAGCATGACTTTCAGTCAGCCTCAAAGAGGTCCGGCGCCTCAGAAAAGGGAAGCAGTGCCTGGTCCACAATGTTTACAGCGGGGACGGGGGCCTGCTGACCTCGACTAGGGATGTAGTCGGACGGTGGAAGGAATACTTTGAGGCCGAAGCGGAATCTGAGGACACATAAGTGGACAGTGCCATCGCCGTGGCAGAGGTATCTGGGGTGGTCAAAATGCTCCTCAGTGGCACAGCGAATAGCAGGGATCTACTGTATTAAAGACAAAACTGCTGGCTAATATGACAGCCTATTATATAAATATAATAAACTGTGAGCAGTGTCGGATTGACAGTGACATGAGTTGACCTCCACTTTGTTTGGATGTGGAAACACATCATCCAACAGGAAACTAAACATATATATAGTCGTCCGTGGCCACTTTGTGGTTTGAATTTTGTGGCTTCACTCTATCACGTTTTTTCCTCAAATTATACAAATTACTAATTAATTAATAAATCATTCTGTTTTGTGTGTTTTCCCTAAATAAAGCATTTTCAAGCCCTAAAAATGGCTAAGTGAATTAAAATAGACATTGACGTATTATACTACACTGGTCACTAATTGTCAGTAATGTTACTGTAATGTGCGGTGAGACACAATCACAACAAGAACAAAAATCCCTAATAAGAATCGCTAATAACCAAAAACACAAGCTACCCACCCCAAGCTGAAACTCAACTGTGTCACTTCCTGTCTGCTATTCACTCTGCCCCCCTCGGGAACACATTCATAGCAACACACATAAGCACCAATTGTATGTCTTAAACGTTTTTTTTTAAATGTGTACTATTTTAAAAAAGGTTATTATAGGGGTGCTAGTTCATGTGTAGAGGGCTCTAATGTTCAAACTGTACAACAGGTTTTCAATGCTCTAATTAAAAAATGTTCCATTTACATACAAAGAATCCTACTTAATCTAAAAGCAATTAATCGCGGTAAAAAAGGGTTTACGGTGATCTGTTTTTAAAAGCTTTAAGCGTACAAGCAATGCTTAAAGTCACAGTTTATCAGTGTTAGGTGTCACAGGTGTAAAATGAAGTGAAGCATGTCAATAATTTTTGTAATTTTTGTAATTTTTGTAATTTTTGTAATTTTTGTAATTTTTGTAATTTTTGTAATTCTGATGAAATGTTCAATCAAACCCAAATCTATACTGTATTTAAATCCAGTGCAATGAGGCACTATTCACTAATTTAGCTTTATGTTACAGCATAACATCAGCGTGTCCGTGCTTGTCTCAAACACACACACACAACAAATGTCACACTTTGGACAAAGAGCGTTTTTACCCCAAAGGCTTTTTTTGAGAGTGGAATGAGAGAAACCAGCATCCACATTCCCTGCAGGTCATCCTGTGCATTCATGTTTAAAATTGCTCATTTGAGTCTCATTGTGGATGACAGGACAAAGATTGATGCAGTCCATCTCAGATGCTGAACTTTAACACGCACGCCAGCCGGGCAGTGTGTGATGCAAATGCTCGCCTATGCTGCATCAGAGGCATCTGCACTCATGCTCCAAAATCAATGCTATGGTGACAATGTATTGAATATGCCTTTAAGGCTTTATGATGCTACAGTATTATGGCAGAGTGACGACAAGGAACATCTAAACACGAGTCAATTTCCTGTTTTTCCCACCTGCAAAAGTTATTTTTAAATCCACATAAACAAAACAATTTGTCACTAATGTTCTACATCAATTAGTTCCAGCTCCAGCAACAATCTGGCTGTCGCTTCATTGTTCAATACTACACACAGGAAGCTAAATAGCTAGTCAACAAGAGTTGTGGTTGCTCACTCTTGACACAAACCATAACCCCTTGCATTTTGTTTGAGAACTGCAAGTCATGCGCTCACCCAACAGGCTCAAGATGGGTAAACGAGAAGGGTAATGACTACACTGTAGCATAATGAACCTTCCGTCCTGCCACAAGGACGATTGGCTCTCACTCACTCAATAAATGTTTAGCCCTCAAGTGAGAGCACAGTTTTTCACAGGACTTCCAGAGACACATAAAAGGCTAAAATCATCAAGAAGCCTAAACTGCAACCATCCATTTTGGGGTATTTAATGTTGTAATTCGGGTCATGTTTTATTTGATCTGTGGAATATGATGTGGGTATATTACTCTTGAGAAACTGATTTATCTATTTATAATATCTTTATCTATAATTAATATGTATTTATTTGTACTGTACAGACTGAAATCAAAACTGAAACCAGCAAAATACAACAAAATCTACAGCAGTGAAGCATACAAGTGTATTCAGGAGTCAAATTACATGCCCAGTACGACATATTCATACATGTTGGCCGCTCTGCACTTATAGTGAAAGTCATCCCTGCCTCACACACCCCTGACATTCATTCATTCATTCATTTTCTACTGCTTTTTCCTCACGAGGGTCACGGGGGTGCTGGAGCCTATCCCAGCTGTCTTCGGGCGAGAGGCGGGGTACACCCTGGACTGGTTGCCAGCCAATCACAGGGCACATATAGACAAACAACGATTCACACACCTATGGACAATTTGGAGTCACCAATTAACCAAGCATGTTTTTGGAATGTGGGAGGAAACCGGAGTACCCGGAGAAAACCCACGCATGCACGGGGAGAACATGCAAACCCCCCACAGATATATATATATATATATATATATATATATATATATATATATATATATATATATATATATATATATATATATATATATATATATATATATTCTGCTTCATTTAGCTTTTTAACAACACCCTGAGAAGAAAAGAGTTGGCGCTGACTGATCCTTCACTACTTTGTGTTTGTTTGCCACATTGCTAACCAGGCATCTTCAATGCAGAGCCAGAGAACTAATTAATGTAATTACCAAACAATCAATGTGACAATTAAGTTGCCATGCTTGACTTACGCCTCGTCTCGTCTGCTTGAATGATGGACTACAATTCAAACAGGTCATGTCTGTCAAACTGTCTTAATTCAAACACATTGTAACACGGCCACAAGATACAATACGCCATAACTGATACCAGGGGTGTCTTTTTTTTGGCCCTGCAGCATATTCTATCGACAAAATGAAACATTGGTTCATTTGTACTCTCCTTTTTATGCCTTAGCTCCTACTTCCAGGCCGTTATTTTGTTGTTCACTTCTGACCTTACCCTGTTTTGTGTTTTCCTGTCTAACACTTTTATTTCTGTTATCTGTGTATTTACTCCAAGTGCACGCTTTCCTGGGTTGTTGGAGCATTGTCATGGAACTGTTCTTGTGTGGATTCCTGCCGTTGCATAGCAGCCGTATTACCAGCACTTTGGGTCTCATCTCTTGCATCCTGGCATCAAGCTCACTATGCCAAGACGTGACAAAGCCCTGGTTTATTGCAGTTCATTCATTCCAGACCCAACCGAGCTAAGTCAATTTCCGCAAAGAAGGATTCTTTATTAATAAATTCAGTATTTTTATATTTAGAGCACAAGACAACATTTTTAACATTATTGGAGCTCTACTAACAGCCCTATGGTCACCCTTGCGCTCCATTAAGACATAAATTACTCATGTATTGCTATAAATGAGCTCCCTACCAGAGTCAGAGGTGGACAGGAAGTGACGCAGCGTTTCAGAGTTGGGTTTAATCTTACCGTTGGTTACGGTCACAGCAGTAGGCCATGGTTTCCTTAGTGATGGATATTAGGGATTATTGTGCCTGTTGACAGATCATTCAAAGTAGCATTGTGCATGTATGTCACCCAACATTACAGTAACATTACTGACACTTAGCGACTAGTGTGAAACACAACAAATCATTGAACGCATCTTTGAATGCATCTTCTGAATGCCTTATATTTGTCTTTTCATTCATTTGTCCATTTTCCATCCATACATTTTCTGTACTGCTTATCCTCACAAGTGAGGCGGCCATGCTGAAGCCTATCCCAGCTGTCTTCGGACAGTTTTCTCTGTTATTTTAAGATGCCTGCTCGCGGTTCTGCTCTTTTAAAGACAGAGCAACATTCAATGTGGTCCTGATCTGATGCAGGAGATAACTGTGTAGTTCAAATGTCACTCCCTTACAGAATACCAATACAAAAAAACATCTGAGGCTTCGCTCTGCCTTGTGTGTGTATGTGTGTGTATAAAGGCCTCACTGCACTTTATCTTCTAGCACCTATCTCATCTGGATCTCATAGATTCTGGTCCAGTCATCCAGGCTTTCATCTCCCATGAGCAAGACCACGTCAAGAAAGAGAGACCGCAATGATTCATCCTCAAACATCTCGGACCAGATATGATTTAAAATCAATGGGGAATGAGTGGTGGGAATGAATCATCATATCAACAAATATTGTGGTATGACAGCATACATGCAACCAAGTTAGCTTTTCCAGGCTTCTGATTAGGTAAAATATGCATATTTCATAGTTAATTTAATTAGTAGTATTATGCAAATATTACACAATTGGATGAGGAGCCACATAAAAGTGAAGCTAGAGTATTTCCATTTTATAATAATGAAAATTTAGTAATAAATAAAGTAGGCGGCATGGCGGTCGAGTGGTTAGCGCGCAGACCTCACAGCTAGGAGATCAGGGTTCAATTCCACTTTCGGCCATCTCTGTGTGGAGTTTGAATGTTCTCCCCGTGCATGCGTGGGTTTTCTCCGGGTACTCCGGTTTCCTCCCACATTCCAAAAATGTTAATTGCTAGGTTAATTGGCGACTCCAAATTGTCCATAGGTATGAATGTGAGTGTGAATGGTTGTTTGTCTATATGTGCCCTGTGATTGGCTGGCGACCAGTCCAGGGTGTACTCCGCCTCTCGCCCAAAGACAGCTGTAATAGGCTCCAGCACCCCCGTGACCCTCGTGAGGAAAAAGCGGTAGAAAATGAATGAATGAATAAATAAAGTAATAAAAAAAGTAATAAAAAATTAAATTTATTTACTTTCAATCATTAGTGTGCTTGCATTGGGGCATTGACCCACCAAAGCCAGCACATAGTGAAAAGAACCCTGCTAGCTGTGTGTGCCACCCACCACTCCCACAGGACTGGGGTGGAACAGTCACTTTTATTGCAAATGTTGATGTGAAATCAGAAGGGGGCAGGAAGGTTTGGAAGGAGAGGAAGAGCAGCTCTTAAAAATAGACATTTTTATCGGCAGAATTATTTGCGCCCCCCCCCGAAATGCCAGAGACCTACTGTACTTCTGTAAGTATACTTCCGTATGTATATATTTTAACAGTGTACTTCTCAGTGTGAACTGAAACACGGCATAGTTGTACTGTACATGTTCTGACGTTGAGTAATATCTTAATGCAAGGTACAGTTTTGGGACTTCTAGCAGATGCTCTTCTGTGCTATCATTGATAGATTGTCATTTGACAGCGAGATGAGGAAGCAGATGCTGTTGTGTTGTCAAAATGAAAAGTCTCCATATGTTGTTTTTAAAGAACACAAGCCGGAAGTAGGTGTTTTGACAAAGGGCTTGCATCATTATGCAAAGGAAAACGTCCAAACTCTTTCCAGTGAGGGCTACACAAGTTACTACTTTGATACATTTGGTACATGAAAGATGCCAAAAGGTATCCAACATACTGCAGGTCAACATATGCTAAACTATCTCAACTAAAGGACCACAGCTTTGTGTTATAGTATGGATGACAAAGCAAATGAGTGTCATTTCTAGTAATATACAGAGTTTTAGGATTTTTTGAAGCTGTGGTGATGGGCTGCATGGGAGGGCGGACTGTCGCCGCTGCTTCTGCATTTTTTTAATACCACAAATAACAATTTATTTATGGACTTTTTTTTTTTTACTTTTTCAACAATCGGCAAAATGTGAATGTATAACATTTGCAAATATGTTAATGTGATGGCTGAGAGCACCTAAAGGGGGAGTCAAGCCTCCTCTAGTTACCCAACCTATTAAGTCAAACCATGTGACTAGTACAAAAGTACAACATTTTGTACTATTTCTCAATTATTTGAAGTCTGTTTTGGAGTAATAAAACAGCATGGGAAATTCATTATTGAATAATATATTTTTATTTCGGGGCGGCACGGCGGTTGAGTGGTTAGTGCGTTAGTGCGTTAGTGCGTGTGTATTGGCGACCAGTCCAGCTGGGATAGGTTCCAGCACCCCCGCGACACTCGTGAGGAAAAGCGGTAGAAAATGAATGAATGAATTAATATTTTACTTCAAAATAACACAATCAACAAAATTCATTCATTCATACGAATGTGAGTGTGAATGGTTGTTTGTCTATATGTGCCCTGTGATTGGCTGGCGACCAGTTCAGGGTGTACCCTGCCTCTCGCCTGAAGACAGCTGGGATAGGCTCCAGCACCCCCGCGACCCTTGTGAGGAAAAGCGGTAGAAAATGAATGAATGAATGAATGTAACGATATAGCATATATATACATTCAGGTGTGATGGCTTTACTGTTTCAATTACCTGTAGCGGAAACCCTGATATACCTCACGATAAATACATTTTATTTTTACAACACCGTATGAAGAGGGCCAGATAAAAAACAATCTGCGGGCCAAGTCACTCTTTGCACACCCTGGCTGTGTACAGTTTTGTGTTTCATGAAAGCAACACCATGCTCCAGCTACACAATCCTATTCAGGCCCATCAGCGGCAGAACAAACACGTCTGCACTGATGGATGGGCCTCATCACAGAGATGATATACAAGCAGAGCAGCCATGTTTGACGGCACACACGCCATGTCTACTGTGCTAGGTGACCTCTCAGTGACCTTTGTCAACACAAGAAGAGTTTGGCGGCAGGGTAACAGAAACGTCACATACGTTAGTTTGTTATGAAGCTGCACACTAACATAATTGATGTACAATATAATTGATGTTATAATTGGTGATTCCTTTTTCCCCCAGCACAAAGCTGCACAAACTTTGTACTAATTAACCTCGGAGGAAGTTATTAAACAGTCACTGACAGTAATCTGATGAGCAATAAACATGTTAGAAGACACTTTCTGATGTACATGTTGGTGCACAAGTCAAACCCTTATGACATTTTAGGCTCTGATATTGTTACATATATGCATTATTTCATTGACAAGCTAAGGGGCCATCCATAATTTTCAACATTTTAACGAGCATACAAACCGTACGAGGGGGGGGGGGGGGGGTTAAGACATCAATGTACGCTTTTTTGAAAACCAGAAAATGTCGATGTCTGTATGTTCGAACCGCGGGACGCAGTCAAATTTTAGAGCGAATAGACTGGTCCCCTGTCGTCGTATGCGAGCGCGAGAGCGTACCAGTCCACGCGATACTCCACGTAGCTCTGCGTGCTTCGCATTCCAACACAACAATCAGACAATGGCCGACCCCGGTGATTTCGATTACCTATTTTCGTTCATCAAAAAGAGAATTACTGCCATTCATCGCTCACCGAGCAATGCATACGAACAATACATCAATGTTTACTGCTTTGTGCGTTCGGAAAGAAAGCGGAAGGACGCTGTAGCGGCTGGCCAGGCGGCTTGGAAAGGTTCCAAATCGAAGGAATTGAGCAGGGCGGATTTGTTCCAAAGTGCCGTTGCGAAAATGGAGAAGATCAAAACTAAACCGACCATCCTGAATCTATTCGCCAGCTCTGTGTTTATTTTCTATATTTGGGCATGGACCTGGCTGTGATTGCCATTTTCTGAATTACTCTGTGGTGGTGAATTTGACTTTGTGGACAGTACAGTAACAATCAATGTGATTTACACTTCCTGTGATACACTGACTTGACTATAGGTGTGATTGTTAAGCCTTTTCAAAACAGTTGTGGCATCTTTATTGCACACTTCGCATTGAGTTGAGTTCAAGGGTTGTGTGCATCATTTCAAAGAAGATTTTATTTCCTCAGGCTTTTGGAAACCAGGGGCAACTCTTCTGCTCCTTGAGTAATCATGTGTGTATACAAGAAGTATTCCCTTGTTTAAAAAATCCTGTGGAAAACAGTTGTTGCATCAGGACCTTTCTACATGTATCATTTGATAGAAAGAACAATACCAAAAGACCAAATTTGTAATACATTTGTATTTTCTTGAAAGAAAAATACAAAAAAGAGGCATTTGATATAATTTTTTTATCTTGTTCGTGTTCAATACAATGTTGATGGGCAGTGACTGATTGACCAGAGTCCCAAAATACAGCCAGAGAACACTATTGGAACTATGTTCGAATTTCCTGGCTGTATTGGGTCAGTTAGTCATGGACCTATCAACATTTTTCATTTGGGATTGTACTCTTTTTAGGGGGGGGGGGGGGGGGGGGGTTGCTCAAAAGAGTACTCTTTGTACTCTTGTCGTTTGTCCATATTTTACAATATCTAATTTCACATCATGGGCGGCACGGCAATCGAGTGGTTAGTACGCAGACCTCACAGCTAGGAGACCAGGGTTCAATTCCACCCTCGGCCATCTCTGTGTGGAGTTTGCATGTTCTCCCCGTGCATGCGTGGCTTTTCTCCGAGTACTCCGGTTTCCTCCCACATTCCAAAAATGTTAATTGTTAGGTTCATTGGCGACTCCAAATTGTCCATAGGTATGAATGTGAGTGTGAATGGTTGTTTGTCTATATGTGCCCTGTGATTGGCTGGCCACCACTGCAGGGTGTACCCCGCCTCTTGCCCAAAAAAGACAGTTGGGATAGGCTCCAGCACCCCCGCGACCCTTGTGAGGAAAAAGCGGTAGAAAATGAATGAATGAATGAATTTCACATCACCTTTCACTTTCCTTTTCTTTGGCAGACTACTATCAGAAGAGCCTGTCTCATGCTTATGAGACAAATGATATCACCCCGAAAGGGCCGTTGCAAGAGGGGGAGACAAGCTTATTGAAAGGAGGAGGTCTCAACTACACCGATTAATTATCATGGTAAATTTCATGGGAGCAGATTATTTCACATTTTCAAAAGGTACCGTCTTTATACTTGAGGATAACTGGGGTGTTGATTTGGTTTGGACCCACCATGCGGTCAATTGGTATTTCACTTTATGAGCCTTTTAAGATGTGACTTCAGTTTTCTTTTCTTTTCCTCACGCTTGAGAGACAATAAAGGAGAAAAAGTTAATTTAAAAATAATAAAAGTGACATCCTTCCTCAGTGTAGCAACCCACACCTACAGAATGTATTCTTTTGCTCTATTGCACCCATGTAATTAGTTCTCCTTTTCTTGTTGTACGGTATTAATACTGTTTGGTAGTGCATCATCGTCGCAAAATGAAAAACGCCTCTCAGTGTAAGTTCCAGCAGGGATGTGATGTTTTCATTTTTTTTCTTTGAAATGTCAATTGCTCACATTTGCTTCTGAACAACAAAAAAAGCTTTCATCAAATAAACTGTTTCAAGATTGTAGATAAATGCTAAATTACGCATCCATTTATCTATAATTATCTCAATAGAGATCTAATTCTGCCTTAATAGTACTCCTATTTGATTTAATATTATTGTGGTTGCATCATACTGAGAGTTTATTTAGTGCAGTAAATTGAAAGGGTGTGTGTCCGTCAAAGAGGTTAAAAAGATGTATTGATGAATGCAAACATTACTGGGCTGGTACCAAGGGAAGCTTCTAACATGTTCACTAATGCAAATGTATGTCCACGTCCATTTGTATTAAGTAGCGGGATGTGTTTTCTTCCACTTGACAAGATAAATGCTGACGTTCCTGACAGGCTGGATGCATCGTTCCTCAGCACCCAGGAAGAAGCTGTGGACTTCATGAGCGCCTCTCAGGACTTTGTGTCATCTAATAGTAGAGAGTGCGAGAGTGCTATGGAACCAATATCAATGAAGAATGTTGCATTAAGGTATGCTTTTATCAGAAGTACAGTGGCTTGATTGCTCAAGTCTCCTGAAAATGCTGCACCTTTTTGTTCTTGACTGTACTGGCTGTCATCTTGCTGTTAGAAGGATTACTTTCATCTGTGTTCACTGTGTATTTTGTTACCGAGCGCAGGGAATTTAGTTGAAAACTGTTTTTGAAATATTTGTCAACACTTTTTTGTCAACTCCATTATGTCCAACTATTTAAGGATTGCATTAACAGACATTGACAATGTGATTGGTAACCGGATCCCTTTTCCTTGTACACATACACTTAATTGATTGATCATTGGGGCTGTGCTAGTCTCCGTGGAGAATCATGTTTAGTCAAATGAGGAGAGAAGAAGCTGGTCAATTCTGTGAATAGATAGAGTATTAGTAGCCTCAATAATGAGAGCACCAAGCTGCTTAATTATCATTAATTATCATTTAATCGGAGAAGATCCTTTCACATATTCAAGGATACAAACCCATGCAGGGCTTGTCTGATAATTGCTCTCTCTGTGATGTAAGTACCGTCCAACTCTCTGCACTATGCATTCCTGTGTGGCGTACATTAATAGAGTGTTTATTTTGTCATGCATTTACTGTGAAATCCTCACAAGAGTCTTGCTACCAGAGTACACCTTCTCAATCCGGTGTGTGCGCACCACTGTGTAATCCTGTATTCATCCCTTGCTTACAGTGTTGGTTATTTAGTGAAAACACAGCATGGACACACTAATTTAACACCCCCCCACCCCTGTGAAATATGTAAACCAGAGGTGTTTAAAGTGCCATTTTGTGGGACTTTGAACGGCACATGGTATAAGCAAAATATAAAATAAAACTGGAAGAATACAATGAAATTTAATTTAATTTAATTCATTCATTCATTCATTTTCGACCGCTTTTCCTCACGAGGGTTGCGGGGGGTGCTGGAGCCTATCCCAGCTGTCTTCGGGCGTAAGGCGGGGTACACCCTGGACTGGTCGCCAGCCAATTTAATTTAATTTAATTTAATTTAATTTAATTTAATTTAATTTAATTTAATTTAATTTAATTTAATTTAATTTAATTTAATTTAATTTAATTTAATTTAATTTAATTTAATTTAATTCATTCATTCATTTTCTACCGCTTTTCCTCACGAGGGTTGCGGGGGGTGCTGGAGCCTATCCCAGCTGTCTTCGGGCGTAAGGCGGGGTACACCCTGGACTGGTCGCCAGCCAATTTAATTTAATTTAATTTAATTTAATTTAATTTAATTTAATTTAATTTAATTTAATTTAATTTAATTTAATTTAATGTCAGCACCCCTGCTTTACAGCATGCTTGGGGATATGATGTGGTCTTTTACACATTTGAAAATACTGTAATATAATTGGCATCTTTTTTTGATGACCGTCTACATCAACAAACATTAACCATAGTATCAAATCCAATCTTATTGTTCATACACTGAATCAGATAAAATACTTGGAAATGCAAATACTCGGCACGGTGGTCGAGTGGTTAGCGCTCAGACCTCACAGCTAGGAGACCAGGGTTCAATTCCACCCTCGGCCATCTTTGTGTGGAGTTTAAATGTTCTCCCCGTGCATGTGTGGGTTTTCACCGGGTATTCCGGTTTCCTCCCACATTCCAAAAACATGCTAGGTTAATTGGTGACTCCAAATTGTCCATAGGTATGAATGTGAGTGTGAATGGTTGTTTGTCTATATGTGCCCCGTGATTGGCTGGCGACCAGTCCAGGGTGTACCCCGCCTATTGTATGTCCTTTTTACAGTGTCTCAGAGTAAACATATGATTCTAAAAGCTGGCAAAAATAAGCCTGCGCCTTCAACGGCAATCTAAATTCTCCCTTCATGGTAAAGTAAAAACAAGGAGGTTGGGAGACTTGACAGGATGCAACAGCATCTTCATGTTCAAGTGGAGGCAACAAAACATCCTGAGGTTGTTCCTCATGCAGAGGAAGCGTGCTGAGGGCCATCCAGATCAGGCTTGTCCTCTGCATGTAAGTTAACATCAGCAGAATACAGGTCAGCCCAGACGGGCAGCTGTAAGCCACAGGCACAACATGTAGCACTTAGCGTTTGGCTGAATGAGCAATATAACAGGTCGGGATACGAGTGCTGGTGGGCTGCCGTGGTTAGCGGATGGCTGATGTGTGGAAAGAGCAGCCCTGCAGCCTGGTGGTCGGCTGTCAGATGCTCATAGACACGCATACTGTATATAGAAGCAGGATGCTCGCTAGAAGCACGGCGGCTTCTAAGCCCATTTTGATCCTCAGTAAAGCTGTGTCAGCTGGAGGAGGCAGCAGCAGATAAACAGATGATGACAGGAAACATTCTTTAATGCTCAGCATTTTCAAACATTTATAAGACGTGTGCACCTCTGTTGATCTGTTATCATTACATTCATTAAAGTCATGGAATAGTTGTACACCAAAAGCTTGAAGTGCTTAAATGGTTTCTTCTTAGATATGCTACATGCTACACCCCTCAGCAAACGTTCAAAGAAAGTTGCTACTGAGTTCATTCATTCATTCATTTTCTACCGCTTTTCCTCACAAGGGTCACGGGGGTGCTGGAGCCTATCCCAGCTGTCTTCGGGCGAGAGGTGGGGTACACCCTGGACTGGTCGCCGGCCAATCACAGGGCACATATAGACAAACAACCATTCACACTCACATTAAAATGAACAAAGCATTATTAGAGCCCTGTAGACATGACAAAACACGACTAAAGTCACATTTATACTCTTTTTATTTACAACATATTGCGCAACTTCAGGGTCTTGAGACACATGCTAACTCGCAAACTAGAGAGCTAGCGACCTAAACGGTAGCCTCCAAGTTATTTCCTTTAAACTTAACAAGTCAAAAACTTACCACTTCCACACGGATAGGGAGGATAACTATTAACAGTTATTTAACCTTTAACATGAACATTAATCATTCATTCATTTTCTACCGCTTTTTCCTCACAAGGGTCGCGCGGGTGCTGGAGCCTATCCCAGCTGTCTTCAGGCGAGAGGCGGGATACACCCTGGACTGGTGGCCAGCCAATCACAGGGCTCATATAGACAAACAACCATTCACACTCACATTCATACCTATGGACAATTTGGAGTCACCAATTAACCTAGCATGTTTTTGGAATGTGGGAGGAAACCGGAGTACCCAGAGAAAACCCACGCATGCACGGGGAGAACATGCAAACTCCACACAGAGAGGGCCGAGGGTGGAATTGAACCCTGGTCTCCTAGCTGTGAGGTCTGCACGCTAACCACTAGACCGCTGTGCCGCCCTGCTTCTGAGTTGTGTGAGTAGATAAAAGCTGCATCTCGGCATCGGCCGGTTAGCAGTTTTGAGGTAAAAAGTCACGGTTTCAAATACACTAAAATTGTCTGTGGTATGAAAAAAAGTGGCGGTCCAGCGCCAGGTCCTCATAGTCGGCATTGGGTTGACATGTGTTGAAATCACAGGTGTGGGCTGTGTTACCTTTACACTGCATATAGTCAACCATGGCATGTCCAACATGACATAATGGAAACAAAGTTCTGTGTTGAAGTGGTAAGTTTTTGGCTCTGCGTCCCTTGCCCTCCCCCAAACTCTGCTTCTCTGTTTACCAGGCAAAATCAGGCAGAAGTTATTAGAAAGAGAAAAATATTTTCATCAACAGCAAATAGTGGGTATATGACTTGATAATACATGAATAAAGTATTCGGGGAGCTAATTGAAAAGTGTTTATGTGCTACTGGCAGCTCATGATCTACTGGCTGGAGACCCCTGACTTAATGTGTATAAACAGTGTATAAAGTGTAAGGACCGCTGGTGCTCCTCCAACCTCGTCTGCCTGATGAGGAGCACTCACTGTCAGACACACTTTGTGTGAGGTGCCACTGGTGCTCAGAAGCTTATCGGTCAGAAAAGTGGAAAAAGCATAATAGTTCCCCTTTAAAGTTCACTGGCAAATACTACATTAGCGGACCCTAAAAGTGACCAAAAATCATTGTTTTGCTCTTTAAAATTTATTTATTTATTTATTTATATCTGAAATAATAAGTTCAAGTTTATTGAGGGCGGCACGGCGGTCGAGTGGTTAGCATGCAGACCTCACAGCTAGGAGACCAGGGTTCAATTCCACCCTCTGCCCTCTCTGTGTGGAGTTTGCATGTTCTCCCCGTGCATGCTTGGGTTTTCTCCGGGTACTCCGGTTTCCTCCCACATTCCAAAAACATGCTAGGTTAATTGGTGACTCCAAATTGTCCATAGGTATGAATGTGAGTGTGAATGGTTGTTTGCCTATATGTGCCCTGTGATTGGCTGGCGACCAGTCCAGGGTGTACCCCGCCTCTTGCCCCAAGACAGCTGGGATAGGCTCCAGCACCCCGCGACCCTCGTGAGGAAAAAGCGGTAGAAAATGAATGAATTAATGAATGAAGTTTATTGAGAAATTTGACACACAACATTTTTTTTTACATCAAATCACATCATTGACAGTAATGAAGCTCAAAAGGTTGCATTGGGTGACGTCTTGTTTTCCTTTTTCTTGTGGGGGTTTTTAGAAAGTGATGCAAATGTGCAAACTAATATTATTTAATACGTCGTGTTACGTGTTGTTTATTTGTCCAGCAAAATTTACTATTTTAATACAGAAGAGACAATATTTATAACATAAATTAATTCTAGAGATTTTAACAATATTGTATTATATATAACTATTATAATAAGTATGAATATTTATTTAAATATTATTTTAGGCATAATAAAACATGTTCAGCAACCATTGAGAAACCTAAATTTGTGTCTTTGAGGCATACTTTAGTAAATACATATCAGGCTGACTGCCCTGGTTTTCAATAATCCAAAACTATGGTCATTCCTGCGTTGTTAACAATGCTGTTTGCACATGCAGGTGTGAAGACAAAGGCAATAAAGAGCACCTGGCTTTCTGCTTCCAAAAGCACTTCACAGCTGGCTGCCTCGCTCCAGCTCATTTCCATCTAGTGTCATCACACAGGGGCCGCCAGCAAGGGGCTTCCTGCTGAGGATCGTTATCTGCATTTGCACGGAAACACCAAAAGGTCACAATGATGGGCTGGTCCATGCTGGCACCTTCACCTCCATCGTCACGGATCCACTGAAGAGGAGACATGAAAGGCTCATTCAATTGGATGATGGCTGCTTTTATTGTTGTTTATTTTGATTTTACTATCAAGGGTGGTGACAAAGTAAAATTGCCATTCTGCTAGGATCAAAGTTTATCAGTTCACCACTTTTAAGCGAAAAAAGAAAACTAAGCAATCTCCTCCTACTAGCTTCAGCAACACTATGATGAGAGTCATCTTGAGCTTTCCATCTGCACTTTAAACTGGGTGAGATGAATAAAAAACTAAAGTACCATCTGAAGTATAACTGAAAAGTTGTAACTTCAGGCGTCAGTACGGAAACCCTGAGGGGACACTAACAAAAGAAATTCATTCATTCATTTTCTACCGCTTATCCTCACAAGGGTCGCGGGCGTGCTGGAGCCTATCCCACTCCCGTGCTGCAGTCTTGATGGGAAAAATTGCAAAAACTCACAAAACCTTTGCAAGGGAACACTAACTTTCGCCAGATCTAGCCGTCTGATCAGGCTGTGACCTTCAGTGTTTACTGAGGCGGTTTGCAGCTGAGTGTGAAGCTTCTGAGATGAGACCTCCAAATCCGAGGGCATGGATCTCAGTTGGAAAATGTTGGATTGCACTCTCAAGGTTGGGAGTGAGGTCCTGCCCCAGATGGAGGAGATCAAGTATCTTGGGATTTTGTTCACAAGTGAGGGAAGGTTGGAGCGTAAGGTTGACTGCTAATGTGGTGGTCGTGGTGAAAAGAGAGCTGAACCGGAAGGCAAAGCTCTGGTTACCAGTTAACTGATTAGCTCTCAGTTAATCTATGTTCCCAACCTCACCTATGCTCATGAGCTTTGGGTTGTGACCGAAATAAAAAGATTGCGAATCCAAGCGGATGTTTCCTCCATAGGGTGTCTGGACTCACTCTGAGAGACAAGCAAGGACATCCGGGAGGGGCTCAGTGTGGAGCCACTGCTCCTTCACACTGAGAGATCAATGTGCTGCCTTGATGAGTTACCCTAGATTTGCTACCAGAACTCACTCATCTAGTTAACATCTTATTTCAGATTGGAACCTTTCCAAAGGCCCTAAAAACTGTTGTCATTACATTCCGACACACTTGTTGACTATGTACAAAAATGGGAAAAATTGCAAGATGGTAAACTCATAGACAGCACGCAAAGTTGAAAATTTGGATGCCAATTATTTTCTGCGTGAACGCAGGAAAACTTTGCACTCAGGCAGGTTGCAAGGGCAAGGCAGTGGAGGAGGTGATTGTGTCGCAAGTTTGATTTTGGACATTGGCGGTGACCCCTACCACGGTGGGCAGCGTAGTACTCCTCCAGCTGTACACTGTGGTTCTCCACACATCCGTGGACACACGCCAGCATAGCGTATCCCACTGTACACTCTGGTCCTCCCGGTCATGATAGCCGTCGATGCCGTATGAATATAATATGCCCATTTTACAATCAAAGTGAACAGGCTGCACATGCAAAGTACGATGCCCACCCACATACAGTATGTCACTGGTGAGTGAAACATACGACAGCCTTACATAAAGCATATACACAAGTTGCATGCCGTACTCACCATCTAAAAGCTACCAATTTTTGAAGGAGGGCAAGCGTTAAGCAAGGTCGGTGTCACGAATCACTTGCTCCATAAGTACCACACACTGACCAACCAACCCCTTTGACCAACCGACTTCCTGTACGTGCTTGCACTTTTGGAGCCCTTTTGTGTGGTATCAAGGTTGTATAACAACAGCTTACTGACTTTCTCCTCTCTAACAATGTGTTTGATACTTTTACCGGCCCAACCACAGCACAGAGGTAGATCAAATCAAGGTGATTAATGATATGCCTCTAAACACAGATGCACACAAAGTCTTACTTTTTGTTCTGCTAGACCTGAGAGTTGCCTTTGACAAAGTTGACCATGTGATCTTATTACAGAGGTTAGAAAACTGGGTGGGAATCTCTGGTACTGCTGTAAACTGTCCCAAGTCCTATCTGGAGAATAACTACTTTGCTGGAACGGGTAATCATGTCTCAGACCAAATGTGGGGTTTCCCAAGGGTCAATCTTGGGACCCCTATTTATGTACATGCTTCCTTCAGGCCAGCTAATGCACCCAAAACAACTTTCTCAAGCTAACGTCGCCACTTTGAGACACTCTCTCTAATACTTAATCATCACATTAAGAGATCTAGGGGTAATAATGGGCTCGGACTTTAGTGCACTGGCTTTTTGTCCCCTCCCACTGGCTACATCTTTTTCTCTTATTTAATGTTATTAGTGCTGCAAAATGTCCGACTTTCCAGTTCTCTGGTCAGTCGTGGTTCCGTCGGCATCCAACCAGGGGTACTAAAAACCCAACAGGTAAAAAACATCTTCTACTGTCTAGTTGGGGGCACATTTCCTTCTCAAGCAAATGCTAATTTTTGTGAAGCGATTCATTTCATTCCATCAAGTCAGTCAAGATGTACATGTGGCACAATCAGCAAAAAGCATTGTTTCAAGTCCGAATTTCCTGCCACTTCATCTGGGCTAACGTCGCCGAGGGTGCTCATCAAAAGGAATAATGGCCTGACATCAGCTGGGCTTCATTAAGTGGAAACAAAGAGAGAGCATGGTCACGTGGCGTTTAAGAGCGATAATAAAACGTTCCAAGAGGAGCCACTTCACACTGGATCTCGTGGGTGAAGGCGGGGGGGAAAATGTCAGCGAATGCGATTTAATTCAAATGTGGCGCTTGCGGGGCGTTGTTGAGTTTGTTTGCCTGCTTAGATCAGAACCATTCGTCCTCATCTGCCTTTCAAAGGTAATCAAGGAAGGCTATAATTATATCCTTCAGAGGACCTTTCAACACACCTTGCAGGCACTTACTGTGCATTTGCATTTGTAATGACTCTCGTCCCACTGTGCTGTGTTGATTTGCAGAAAAGCAATAAACAAAACATGTCTGCAAGCACCTCCAGCAGGAAATCAATAGGGAATTGTTCCTTTTTAATCATCTGATACTTGGATAGGGAAAGATACATTTTCACTCACGGAGTGCCGAGCCTCAGGAGTCAGCGTTTCCCTGTGTGGTTTTCTCACAAAGTCGATAAGGAAAACTCCCGCTGCTGTTTGTCACGTTGACGACCTACGAAGTTTCTCTCGTGGACCTTCTGGCAAAGGAGTGGACTTCTAATCATCAACATGGGACTGACTGGTTCATGTAGAAATGCCATTACAATCAATTTAACAACATCTCTAAAATGATGAGGAAAATCCCCATCTCTAGAATCCCTATTCCCACAGATTATGGCTCTTGGCTCTTGTATTGTTCCAGACCAAGCAGTGATAAGTGAATTTCCGCAAAGTAGGATTCCTTCTTTTAAGGGAATATTCTAGTAGTTAGAGCACAGAAAACCTGTTTAGGCGCTTCTAAATATGTTTTTAAGCATTATTAGATCCCTCTAGACATGAAACAGCACTCCTACAGTCACTTTTTATAGCCAATACAGTAGACATAATAACAGCAAATGAGTCATCTTCAACATAATTAAGTCATAACATACGTAGACTCACACTCAATCACACACATTTGACAGCGTACTTCCTGTGATTGTATCATTAACGTCGCCGTTTGTGGTTAAGGAGAGACCCATGATGCAATTCAATTACTTTATTAACAAGCAAAGAAAATATCATTCACATTAACATAATCAACCATAATCAGCCATAATCGCCTACAAAACAGCGACCTTACTTTTTGAGAAAACACAATACCTATCCAATAAAAAATGACCTGTTTAATAAGTCAGTTTTAATACATGACTGTATCTTAATACAGGCATCCCACATTGGGTACCGAGAGGAGTGAAATGAAACAAGTGAAGATCATACGTCTGTATTTGGTTTGTCAGTGATAAGTAGACAACAAAAGAAGCTGAGATAGCATCAAAAGTATTCTCTGCCTGTCAATCAATATATTTCAGGGAGTGAGAAGAACATCACAGCCAACAACCTTAACCCTTAGATGCATAAGTGGGTCAAAAATGACCCAATTAGGTTGTTTTCTTGAAATATCTTCGTAATGAAAATTTTTTATCATTTCATATTCCAGGTATTCCTCAAAAACATGTTTTTGATATCATGCCATTCACATTTTTAACTTAACTTTTATACATTTTAAGAATTTTTTGTTTTTGTGTTACTACCCCAACCTTCCATAAGTGGGTCAAAAATGACCAGGTCAGGTTGTTTTCTTGAAATATCTTCGTAATGTAATTTTTTTTTCTTTTCATATTCCAGGTATTCCTCAAAAAACATGTTTTTGATATCATGCCATTCACATTTTTAACTTACCTTTATGCAACACACAATGGATCCTCACATTTTCTATTGTTGTACGGGGTCATTTTCTTTTTCAAAGATGGAAAAAAGTGAAAAATTAAGATGTTTCTAACATGAAATCATTTGTGTGTGGTCCTAAATATAATACTAAATATCATACAAGTGATTATTCCTAACCAAAATGGCAAAATTGGCATAAAAACACATTGATTCTAGTATGGGTCAATTTTGACCCACTTATGGAAGAGTGTAGGGTCCAGTCACTCGTGCATCTAAGGGTTATTCATTCATTCATTTAATACCGCTTTTTTCCTCACGAGGGTCGCGGGGGGTGCTGGAGCCTATCCCAGCTGTCTTTGGGCGAGGCGGGGGAACACCCTGGACTGGTCGCCAGCCAATCCATCTAAGGGTTAATGGTATTTTATTCAGTAAATTAATAATGGAAGGTTTATTTCCAACAATTAGCACTTGTAATCCACCAATTAAGAAGAATACAGTGTATTGTGGAAGTTTTATTTTTTAAAAGTCGGCCAATGTAAGGCCTTACACTGTACATTGTAAATTCATTTTTTTTTGTAGTCCAAAAATAAATCAACATACATTTTAAGAGCAAAAGAATATTTATATACAGTGGGACTGTGTGGAGCAGGTGTCAGACTTCCGCTTCTTGGGTGTTCAGATCGAGGAGGGCCTGATCTGGACTGTAAACAGTATGAAGATGATTAAAAAGGCGTCTCCACTTCCTGAGGGTCCTCAGGAAGTATAACATCACACAGGGACTGTTGGTGCTCTTTTTCTGGTGCTCCATAGAAGCCATTCTTATGTACTGTATATGTGTATGTTTTACACTGTGATGTGGGGTTGGGTTCTTTACTGTAGGACCATGGTGCTTCTGCATGTGTGTAATGTCCCTTGACCTGACTTCTTTTGAAATAAAAATGACTTGACTCAAAGTGCTTGCATTTAGCATGGATGGCGATAGGCTACCAGGTCACCTCTATGCGACGTACGTATGCTTCTTGTAGGGCACTCAGGGAGTGTACATCTAAAGCGAAGCTGCTTAAGCCCCCCTCTCTGACTCCCAGATCCATTTAGAAGAAGCACCGTGCAAACCTGCCGAGTGTGTGCCTTTAAAACAAACACTCTCAGTCCCTCTGCCACTTGTGGGTCAACTGCCAAGAGGCCAAGTGCTGCTGTTCTCCAGTGATATATTCTTCCCTCATATGTTGATAATTCATCGTGTCGGGTCAGTAGTGATATCAATCCGGCATGACCCTTATGAATCACATCCTGCGGCGTATTTGGAGTGTTATGGCGCCATAATGAAATATTCAAATGCGGCTCACAGGAGCAGGTAAATCAGTAATGATGACATAACAGCCCGTCAGGAATAAATGGGATTCATGGGAAATGAATCAGACTCCCAGGGAGTCTCAGTGTGACGGATGAGGGCGGAAAAGTGGGTCAGAACTGCAGGTTGCTCGGCTGCGCAAGTGGGCCAAGACACAATGCTCCAGGTGATGATGGGCAATTTGTGCTCATCCTAAGACTCCCCCTGAAGACTCATTTCTACGTTTTGCAATATTGTGATTATTATTGGAAGCTCATTGGTCCCCCAGAACTAAAGTGGTTGTACAAGTTGTGCTTCGTCAAATATGGTTTGCTGTACTGTGCTCCACACACAAAGCTCCGGGCGATGTGAGAACAACAATAAAGCGCAAGAAAAAGCTGGCGTGATGAATTCAAACACCCTTACAGGTAGAGTGTGCGGCACAAACCTGCCTGCACGGTGCAGCAAGATAAACCACTGAGTGCCTCATGCATTAAACATGAGCGGCCGGGATTGGATGTGGCGTCCCTCAGAGTTTAGAATTTGAACGGAGCTCATTCATATTTTAATCACACTGGAGGCTCAATTAATCATTGCACAGTTTAAGGGTGAAATTGATGAATATTCACTTGCCGAGCGAGGAGACTTCTGACCCCGGCTTCTTTGCTTCGGCTGGAACAATATTCCCACACATCAGGTATCCTCAAGGTCATTTTTTCAGGTATGCAAAATAATGCACAAAATGTGATAAAGCTGTTTTTTTATTTGCTTACATTTAAAAAAAGCTCATTTTGGAGAGAGAAATAGTGGTTCTTTTCTTTGTAGTCCGGAATTATTCCCAGGGATGGATGTCGTCTCATACCACACAATTAAATCCACTTTCTTTTAAGTTTTCTGGAAGTTTGGAAAACTCCTCACATCCTCTCACCTGACTGAGACTGCTTGACTGCACAATCTAATGAGATCGATTACAAAAAAAAAAGAGTCATGCTCACACTGCCAAAGAGGCACTCGTGTAAAAACATTGTGTGAGCTGTTTCTAATGATTTGATGGATGCATACGGTAGACAAATATTGAAGATAATATCATCTGCACCACAAGGAAATTAAAGGCACAACTCCACGTGATGTGTATTCATCAAGCAGCTAATTGGCCCCGCCCTTTCTGGAGCACATAAAGGTGTGCTTTGCTCTGCTCTCTGCTCTGCTCGTGTCTGCTGCTGTGTTCACTGTAGGCTCGTCTCCAACTCCTCGTCATGCTCCTGCTTCTTGCTGGCTGCTAGCACGAAGCTGAGCACCACCCTAGCCATTCTTTCCGTTTCGTCTCTTGTTTGTCCTGGTTTGACCTGGGACCCTTTGCAAAAAGCTCTGATAAGATACAGCCGGGATATACTGGTTATTCTGGGTCAATTTAACAACTTTTACAAACAACCATTCACACTCACATTCATACCTATGGATAATTTGGAGTCGCCAATTAACCTAGCATGTTTTTGGAATGTGGGAGGTGTTGGCATGGAAACCGGAGCACCTGGAGAAAACCCACACATGCACTGGGATAACATGCAAAGTCCATTCATTTTTCATTTTTTATGCCTACTTTTCCTCACAAGGTTCGCGGGGGTGCTGGAGCCTATCCCAGCTGTCTTCGGGCGAGAGGTGGGGTACACCCTGGACTGGTCGCCAGCCAATCACAGGGCACATATAGACAAACAAACATTCACACTCAGTGAATACAATTTGGGGTTATTTTGCAGTTGTGATGAATAAGACTTATGATGTAACTGTGTTAGTTAGAAAAGAACTACAGAGTCAACTGCTGACGACATCATAGACAGGCAATGGAACGGGGAGACAAGCATCTCTGATTCCGGTTTCCATGCTAACTTGAAGCTAACAGGGATGTTTTGTGATAAAAAAAATACCACACAGTTGGACTCACACGGTGTAGTGATAACATGGCAAGATGCATGCTATATTATGCTAACCAACAAATGCAAATGGACCGAGGCAGAAATGTTGTGGAAATGCTGAGTTTCCAATGTATCAGCAGTTGGACATGGAAAAGGAGTAGAGAGGGTGTTATTCTTTTTCAGACATGTTGCATTGTACAAATGTAAACATGTGACCTTCTTTAATGCAACATTGCTAAGCAAGTTCCAAATAAACTAAACTATGACCATGCACAGCGGCAGAAGAACATCTTTGTGTGCCCTTTGCAGTCAGTGCTGTGTGGTGAGAAAGCCACATTGTGACCACAAGAAAGCAAGAACTAACTAATGTCAGAGGCCACACTTCTGCTGTTTAAGTGACCTTTTATCAAATACGATGTCTTCTCACAGGACACAAAAGCCACACTTAAAAAAAAGCATGGAACAACAACAAATGTTTTCTGCTTTGTATTCTGAGTACACTTTAATGGCAAAATGTATTTTTCATGTAAAAGCAAAATAGCTTGTACTTTGCATCAAACTATGAGTTGTTGCAAGGATCTTGAAACAGTAATGGTCTGGAAATGGAAATAAATCTGCTTTGAGTTTCTAACATTCACCGTCCTAGATGTCCCAAAGTCCATGTTCCAACAGGAAGAAGAGCGATTTAAATTCAGGTGTTGTGATTCACTACAGTCGCATGACACCTCTGCCATGTGGCAGTCTGTCTAAGGTTCCGCTTCCCCCTGACACCACAGTGTCCGCTCCAATTCCTGCACCACACACTTGTAGCAAACGTTTGTGTGTGTGTGTGTGTGTTTGTAGGGTGATGGAGGGTCCACTCCAGCAGGAAGGCAGGGGGAAATGCATCACTCGAAAATAAGAGTGCTAAGAGTTGGCAGCAGTCTGGCTGAGACCCTGGGAGGATGTTGGGCGGAAAAATACCTCACACACTGACCGTCCTGCAGCCAGCCTCACAGTGCACAACACAGCAACCTCTGGCTGGGATGAAGATCATCAAAAGGCAAAGGTGTACCGCCGCTGGATGTCAGCCCAGCAGGTGGTCTCCAGCCTGGTCCTTGTTGTTTGTCTTTGGTGTCCTGCCATCCATTGCATGACTGACTGGATATGAGAGGATGGAGTCAAGTGAGGGAGCACAAAAACAGAACAAAAAAGAAAAGTCCTAGAAGATACAGTGGTGCATTGGTTAACTTCATGAATCTGTTCCAGATACTCCAATTCAAACCAAAACAGACGCTAACAGAAGAAATTTTTTCCCATAGACAATCCAATGAATCCATTCCAGACGGCCAAAAATGTTAACACATTTTATGTACAATAATTCAAGTTTTACATGCAAAAAATAATAATGACAAATGACTAATGAATGAACAACTGGATAGCATCACTTTTACGTTGGTCTGTTGGGAAAACCCCCGACAAAAACGTCAATTAACAAAAAAATTTTTTTTGCTGCAACCGCAATTTGCAAAAATTTAAAACTATGTCTAACTAAATATCAGCTATATTTGACTCAGGATGCTGGGAAAATGCTACAGCAAGTTGGCATGATTATGTGTTGAGTGTCACCCTTAACGCGCCACCGGGTGCATAGACTGTTATGCAGGACCGGAGTAGTATGTATCACATCCGATAACAAAGCCACTCCTGTCACATTTACACCTTAATTTGGAGCCTGTGGCCCACAATCCATTGCGTGACCACATACAAGTATTGCAAGATGTTGTGATCCAAGATGGCTACGTAAATAAACCAGATTGTATTTGGATGCTAAACAGGCAGGCAAGTGCAAGCCAAGGAGAGGACATTAACTCAAGTACCACTGTATTTATCTGTATTTTAGTGTTAAGTTGCTGTGTGAGGAATGTATGTGTTCTTTGTCAAACTGTTAAACTGAGTAATGACATGAACACTTTCAGCTCATTGTCTGGTTTTCCCCCCTTCTACGGTCAAGGTTTCTTTTTCTCCCAAATGGGTTTTGAGTTTTTCCTTGCTGGATGGGGGTTTAGATCAGGGGATGTCATCTATTGTTGTCTATCGTTGCCTGCTTGTAACACTCTTTGAGGCTCTTGATTAAGGGCTATATAAATGAACTTGACTTTGCTGCATGGTGAATGAGTGGTTAGCGCGCAGGCCACACAGCTAGGTTTCGATTCCCCACTCCACTTTGTGCAGCAAACAAACAAATCTGTTTTTTATTCTAAATTAAGTGAGTACACTTATACACAAGTATACACGCAAGTGGTTAGTGCAGAGGTCTCACAGCTAGGAGACCGAGTTCAATTCCACCCTCGGCCATCTCTGTGTGGAGTCTGTGTGGAATTGGCGACTCCAAATTGTCCATAGGTATGAATGTGAGTGTGAATGGTTGTTTGTCTATATGTGCCCTGTGATTGGCTGGCCACCAGTCCAGGGTGTACCCCGCCTCTCGCCTGAAGACAGCTGGGATAGGCTCCAGTCAGTGTACCCAGTCAGGAGGTCAGGAAGACCTGGGTTCGATTCCAAAAACATGCATGTCCTTAAGTATGAATGTGAGTGTATTCAGCTGGGATAGGCTCCAGCATACCCGCAACTCTAGTGAGGATAAGTGGCATAGAAAATGGATGGATGGATGGCTATCTTTTTTAAATTGTTCACAAATTAACATTTATCAAAAAATTGTTGTCCTATATTTACTGGGATTGTATCATTACCAATTTTAACAAATGAATGGCAAAAATCACAAAAAATCAATCAGTGAGTACAAGTATATCAATATCCATATTGGTAGTATGGGCCCTGTAGTTGTTTGGCATCAAATGCATACCAAAGTTTGTAGTATCGTCCACCTCTAATAAACGGGTTCAACTGTGGGTTCAACAAAAACGGGAAATGTGGCTTAACAAAGTAAATATCTCAAAAAAAAAAAGACTAAGCAGCATGTTGTGTATTGTTGTCTTGCCCAAAGCCAGCTGGGATAGGCTCCAGCTCACCCAGGATCCTAATGAGGACAAGCAGTATTGAATATGGATGGCTGGGTGGTTTATTCTGGTGGTTATAGTTATCAGAGTGTACTGCATAATCATTAAATATGAAGCAGTGCAAACTACAAGCATAGTACCTATCTGATTTATTTTTTTTTACATTTTTATATCTTGTATTGGACTTTAAGCTATTGTGCAGGTGTATCTAAAGCTGAAAGCTGTTAGAGTATGCTGTTTGAGGCTTGTGTGTCACAAACACTGAGGGGGCAGTGAAAAATAACACCTCTCAGGATTCCATGTGGGGAATAATAAAAAGGAAAATATCTTTTGGCAGTTCTCTGTGGAAGGAGAAGAAGAAGTAACTTTGAAATTCAAATGTGCTGTTGTGGCTGCTTAACAATCTTTAAACACAGACTGAGACAAGACAGAGTGACACCTCCTGGCTGCTGCTGGAGAGACCCCCTCTGAGGACATGCTATGTATGTATGTGCATGATCTTTCCGTGCCTCATGCTTAAAAAGACAGTGACAGCAGCAAAGAGGGAGAACATTGCAGATTTTCATCATAGATATGATTCTGCAACATGACAAACATCACATCCAACACTTCCTGTTCCAAATTCAGGTGGAGTCCTCTGCAGTTTTTCAATGTTCCATCAAGTCTAAATAGGAGCACTCAAACATTGGATGCTGGAGCAATGGAATCACAGGTACAGATCTGGGTTTGAATCTCATATGGGCATCTCTGTGTGGACTTTGCATGTTCTTCTCGTGTAAATGGTTGTTTGTCGACAGTATATGTGCCCTGCGAATGGGGTGTACCCCACCTCTCGCCCAAACTGGGGTAACTCCAACACAACCCTGGATGACTAGTGAGGATAATCGGCAAAGAAAATGGATGGGTGGATGGTAAAAATGACATGTGGAAAGTATTGTAATTACCACCGTCCACCTGCAGGGGGGGCTCGTAATCGGTACTGCTGTGTGAAGCCTGGCTCGCTTCTCCACCTTCCCACCCCCCTCCAAAACAAAAAATCTAACCTTCCGTGTACAAATGCTGTGGCTGATCAGTTTTTTGATATTATTTCCTGTGAGTATACAATTCATTCAGAGGGTTTAAAGCACACCTTCTCTTCTGATTTCAGATCAATATTTGCAACAAAAGTTCATTCATTCATTCATTCTCTACCGCTTTTCCTCACGAGGGTCACGGGGGTGCTGGATCCTATCCCAGCTGTCTTCGGGCGAGAGGCGGGGTACACCCTGGACTGCTCGCCAGCCAATCACAGGGCACATATAGACAAACAACCATTCACACTCACATTCATACCTATGGACAATTTGGAGTCGCCAATTAACCTAGCATGTTTTTGGAATGTGGGAAGAAACTGGAGAGAAACCCACGCACACACGGGAGAACACGCAAACTCCATACAGAGATGCCGTAATTAACAAATTGTTAATTGTCACCAATTAACAATTTTGGAATGGGGGAGGAAGCCGGAGTACCCGGAGAAAACCCGTGCATGCACAGGGAGAACATGCAAACTCCACACAGAGATGGCCGAGGGTGGACTTGAACGTGGGTCTCATAGCTGTGTGGCCTGTGTGCTAACCACTCAACCACCGTGCAGCCCTAGAAAGTTGATAATTCATTCATTCATTCATTTTCTACCGCTTTTCCTCACAAGGGTCACGGGGGTGCTGGAGCCTATCCCAGCTGTCTTCGGGCGAGAGGCGGGGTACACCCTGGACTGGTGGCCAGCCAATCACAGGGCACATATAGACAAACAACCATTCACACTCACATTCATACAATTTGGAGTCGCCAATTAACCTAGCATGCTTTTGGAATGTGGTAGGAAACCGGGGAGAACATGCAAACTACACACACAGAGATGGCCGAGGGTGGAATTGAACCCGGGTCTCCTAGGTCTGCGCGCTAACCACACGACCGCCGTGCCGCCCCACAATAAAAGTTATTGATGTCAAATATGAGTTCCACCTTCCTTTCCTGTTTAATTAACATTGTTTGCTCATCATGAAGGAAGCTAACAGATGTCATGGTTGCTGACTGGTTGATTCTGGTCATTGATTGATTTGGTGCCCTGCAGCTCACTGCCCCAACTCCTCACCGGCCTCTTGTGCTTGAAGTGCCCGCTGGCTCTCATTGATCCTAGGTGGTGAACACGGAGAAAGGCCATTTTCTTTAGTCTGCTCCGGGAGCTTCTGCTGTCTTTGCTTTTGGGTCTTTGGAGGCCTCTCTCTCTCACCCTGAGACAACCATGTTTTCTCTCATGCTGCAACCTTGTAGGTCAATAACTGCCACATTGTGAATAAATACCGTATTTTCTGTCACAAGGGGGAGAAGCCCAATCGTGCCAAAAGCTCTTGATTATCCTCTTTTCCTTAGTTCCTGGTTCATGCCCTTATTTTGTAGTCACTTCCTGTGTTGCTCTGTTCTGTTTTCCGTTGCTTTCCATTATCTCCCGCACCTGTTTCCCATTTTCTGTTATGCCTATTTAGTTCAGGTGTGCGCTCCATTCGTTGTTGGGTCATTGTCTGTTGTTGTTTTCTCTGTTGATCATGCTAGTGGGTTGGTCTGCTGCATAGCAACAATAAATACATTTTTACCCGCAATTGGGTCCTCATCTCTGCATCCAGGGCCCCGTTTCAAGAAGCAGGTTCAACCAACTCTGGAGTCTAACCCTGAACTCTGAGTTGATCTACTCTGAGACAGGAAACTCTGACTTACGGGTTTCAGAACAGGTGATTTCAATTGGTTCAATCAACACAGAGTTTGTTCACTCTGAGTTAAGCGCGTGCACCACGACTTTAAAAAGCCCTGATCAATGGAGCCCCGTTCCCTCGATTCACCATGGCAACGAGTGAGACGAAAAGATCGTCGTATTTCAGTCCTCTGGAACTGGATATATTAATGCGGTCATACGGCAAATTTGAAAGCGTTTTTAAAAAGAAAAGCAACATTGAAAGCGTTTTTAAAAAGAAAAGCAACACGGCTGCAGCAGCGAAAGAACGCGAGTCGGCGTGGGAGAAGATTACTGCTCGAGTCAATGCGTAAGTTTAAATTTATTATATACATTTATGTAATCACAATAATATTAGGCTACAGATGCAAACAAGTAGAATGGTGTTACAGCTACAATTTATGTCACTTAGATGTAATCCCACCGGCGAAAAAAGAACGTGGAAGCAGCTGAAGATGAAATATAAAAACATTGTTCAAACAGGTAAACCCTCAGCATAACACTCAGGGTGCCTTTTTTAATCGTGTTTACCACTAAATATCATTCAGCAGCTGTTTCAGTGTGCATTATCTCCAACATAATATTGTTTTCACACACATAAATGTCCTCGCCTGTATACAGTTAAATCAGACATATGAAAAGCAACATCTAACTTCTACTCAGCCAACAGAAAGCGGGCATCTGCCCGCAAAACTGGCGGAGGACCACCCCCACCACGTCTGACCGAGGCAGAGGAGCTGGCCATGAGTCAGACTGTCGGGAGGCCAGTCGCAGAGGGGATCCCTGGAGGAACCTCATCCTCGGACATGATTACACAGGAGCCACCAGCCTTGATAAGATGCAATAGGCCTAGGCCTCAAACTTCTTTTGGGCCTATATTTCAATGTTAATTTCCCTTTCATGTGTTTTTCTTTTGTCTCAACAGATTCTGAAGGCGTACTTGGTCTAGTGGATCCATGTGCCACTTTAACTGTAAGTAGCCAATAGTCCAGAGATTATGCCATATTTAAAGTATAGCATAGTGAAACACAACACTCTAAACAGGATGATGAAGATGATGGGACCACAATGTCTGCTGCCTTCTCTGTGGTGTCTGAGAGGGAGCCTGAGAGGCCTACAGAGGTAAAATCTTGATGTTACTGATTTCCTCTCCATTCACATGTCTTTACATGCTTTTGTGGATTATAGTGACTTTTAGCCTACACTGAAGTATTAACGGATTCTTATCCATTTTAACAGAGCATGGCTGGGCAGCAGGAAGAGGGTCCCTCAACCTCCACAGCACAGATTGACACAGTGAGATACGTATTCAGTAAATTCCAGAGGTTAATTCAGTGGAATTCATGTGCAACTGTATAATGTCATCCTTATGTGTTCCCAGCTACCACTAAAAGAAATCTACAAAGTGCATTTATTAAAAACAGTACAAAAAACAGAAAAAGAAATGGTGCTGCTGGACCGCCAGATAACTAAAACGGATCTGGAAATTGAATTATTAAAACACAAGTTAGAGGTGGGTGCATGGTCATAGGTGAATTGTGTTGATGATTGTAACAATTAAAAAGTAAGAAACCATTTTTTTTTCTTATTTGTAGGAAATAAAGAAGACCAAATAAAAAAAATTTTGTCTTTCTGTTTATTTTACTGCTGTTGGTGATGGTGATTATGAAAAACGACCAAACTGGCTTTAAACACGCGCGACAATGAATGAATCACACCGGAGACAGAAAGAAACTCGAGGTTCATTGAAGAAAACCTGGTCCCGACCAGGTTATGTTCACAGAGTCTGTTGCCATAGTAACTGACACCAAGGTTAAGTTACCTCTCTCTGTGAAACAGGCTGGAGTTACTCCTCTGTCTCTGGTTTGACTTACCTCCCTTTTTGAAACGGAAAACTCAGAGTTTCCCTCATTTCAGGGTTAACATACTCCGAGTTTTCACTAAACCTGCTTCGTGAAACAGGGCCCTGGGGTCGAACCGTAAAGCAATCATGCCGGAACGTGAAATTTTCCGGACTATAAGTCGCACTTTTTTTTTGTAGGTTGGCTGTTTCTGCGACAGAGCGACTTATAAATGAAAAAAAAGCGTTTATGTTACATAAACACCTTTTCTGTTCATGTTTATTTTTTGTGTTGCTGAATAACCATTGTGTTAGCATATCTTACACCGATTCAGCCTGTTCTCTATTCTTTTATTATTGTCAGAACTTGCCTTCCAAGAGGACGTAATGTCTGTTTTGGTCAAGTAGTTTGTCAAATAAATTACCCACAAAAAATGCGACTTTATACCCAGTGTGACTTATGTATGTTTTTTTTCCACCTAATTATGCATTTTTGGCCTTGTGCGACTTATACTTCTGAGTGACTTATAGTCCAGAAAATACGGAAATAATCTGAGATTTTTGGAATAAAAACAGAACATGGTACATTACGTGTTATTACATGCATAGCTCTTCGGGAAGGAAGGAAAGTCTACTCTTGCTTCAGGCAAGCTTTTATTCATAACGTGGCAGCAAAAACAGATCGTATGAGCACAAACAAATTAGCATGTCTAACCCCTCTCACTTCTGCCTTCCTTAACTTACCCCCCTCTACATGTCTAAGGTCAAAGGTCATATAAGTCCCCCCTTTTCATAGCTGTCTCAGGCAATTCCTGTTGCAATGGAGTATTAAAATAATTTAAGATAAATTAAAAAGATTTTAAAAAGTTGTAAATTTATGAGAATAAAGTTGTCGACTTTAGACTTATACCTTTATGTTACAGGCATGTTTTGCTGCCATGTTACAAATAAAAGCTTGCCCTTGAGCAAGAAGTTTTTTCCTTCCTGACACATATGATATGATAACACAGTATTCTGACTTTATTGTTATATATACAACTTTTTTCAACTTTTTTGCCATTTTTCTCATAAATTTACAAGAAAAAAAGTGGTAATATTAAAAGAATAAAGTTCTTGTGAAGTTACTTTTGTACATTTACAAATGTATTTTTCTAAATTTATGATTTTATTCTCCTAAATTTATGACATTATTCTTGAAATCTCAGATTATGATTTTTTTTTTAATGTGGCCATCATACTAAATGAATAACAGCTTCAAGAGTTTTCTTGTGAGTCATTCCATGCCTAGGAGAAGGAAGCTCACAGTTGCACACTAAATTCCAGCCAAATGGGTCGGCTGGCCTTTGGTTACAATCAGTGCCATTGATTGTCCACCGCCATCATAGAAGTTGCTCATCTGCTCATCACCTGAGGAGTTCTTTTTAAGCTCGACGAAAACCGTGCACCAGAATTTAGACTCCGTTCCTTGGAACTGTGTCGTCTTGTGAAGATTTTCATGTGACAGCCAGACTTACTGTCAGACAACACAGACGAGCTTCAGCTCTACCTGCCGGTGTTTTAGTGGCGTTAAAATCACTCCAAGAACGACGGCGGCTTTGAAGATCGCTTTCCTCTCTAATTCCTGAAAACAGCAAGACGCAGAGAGCGATGAGCTCGGTGGCGGGGGCGAGCAGTGAGGGAGCGTCTTTTGAAAGGTTGAGCCTGTCATCAAGCCCAGGAGGCGCTGCAGGATTCTCTTGTCAAAGTTTAAAGGTGCGAGTCGAGTGCCAAACACTTGACACTTGTGTGACATAGTAATTTATAATAGTACAATATACTGTATATGTTTTGTGCGACATAGCAGTAGCATGGAGGCAATTAAACAAGGACAATTTGCCTCACAGCTGACAGTTCTTTCATAATGAACAAAATGAACGACACTTCACAGCATTGCACGACATTTTAATAATTGGATTTTATACATTTTCAGTTTTATATTTGATCAATTTTGCTAACAAATGGAAAATTCATTCATTCATTCATTCATTCATTTTCTACCGCTTTTTCCTCACAGAGCCTATCCCAGCTGTCTTCAGGCGAGAGGCGGGGTACACCCTGGACTGGTCGCCAGCCAATCACAGGGCACATATAGACCACATATAAACCTAGCATGTTTTTGGAATGTGGGAGGAAACTGGAGTACCCGGAGAAAACCCACGCATGCACGGGGAGAACATGCAAACTCCACACAGAGATGGCCGAGGGTGGACTTGAACCCTGGTCTCCTAGCTGTGAGGTCTGCGCGCTAACCACTTGACCGCCGTGCCGCCTCAAATGGAAAATAAACTTCTGAAAAGCAATACTACTTTGCTAGCAGTCACGTCTTCTCCTCTGAGTCTTCTGATTGGTTAAAATTGCCTTAAGAGGCCATAGCAGTGCACTGCCATTACTTTGGCATGCACACGACAGCATGTAATGCATGTTGATGATTTTTTTTTTTTGACGTTCTGTTTTTGGAAACATTCTAGTGTTGGTTTTTGAATGTTATTCCTTTTGAATTTGTCTTTGCTCATAGATAGTATTTTTGTGATATAACAACTTTCTAGGGCTGCACGGTGTTTGAGTGGTTAGCGCACAGGCCACACAGCTATGAGACCCAAGTTCAAGTCCACCCTCGGCCATCTCTGTGTGGAGTTTGTTTTCCTCATGCATGCGTGGGTTTTCTCTGGGTATTCCGGCTTCCTCCCACATTCCAAAAACATGCTAGGTTAATTGGCGACTCCAAATTGTCCATAGGTATGAATGTGAGTGTGAATGGTTGTTTGTCTATATGTGCCCTGTGATTGGCTGGCGACCAGTCCAGGGTGTATGAAGACAGCTGGGATAGGCTCCAGCACCCCCATGACCCTCGTGAGGAAAAGCGGTAGAAAATGAATGAATGAATGAACAACTTTCTAGGGCTGCACGGTGGTTGAGTGGTTAGCGCACAGGCCACACAGCTATGAGACCCACATTCAAGTCCACCCTCGGCCATCTCTGTGTGGAGTTTGCATGTTCTCCCCGTGCATGCGTGGGTTTTCTCCGGGTACACCGGCTTCCTCCCACATTCCAAAAACATGCTAGGTTAATTGGAGACTCCAAATTGTCCATAGGTATGAATGTGAGTGTGAATGGTTGTTTGTCTATATGTGCCCTGTGATTGGCTGGCAACCAGTCCAGGGTATACCCCGTCTCTCGCCCAGGATAGGCTCCAGCACCCCCGCGACTCTTGTGAGGATAAGCATTAGACAATGAATGAATAAACAACTTTCTATCCATATAGAGCAGGGGTCAGCAACCCACGGCTCCAGAGCCGCATGTGGCTCCCCAGCCTCTTTGTTGTGGCTCTCTTTGCAATGCTCAATTTTTTTTTTTTACACCCTAGTGTGAAAATGCACGTCTTTGTAATGATTTTTTTAAAAATCCAACTTTATGTGAGACCATAAATGCGTCCTCGCTGAGTTCTGACTGCTGATTGGATGAGCACGAGCATGAGCAGACAGGATGCTATTCAGTTCACTAAGTCATACTTTCCCAGAGCTATTTAGAGAATGAGAGATCATTTTAAAATAATTTTAATAACCAGCATGTAACTCACTTGGATGTGCAACGATCAGACAGCAACTAGTTAATAAGCTTTGCTTCTTCCTGCTCCTTTTCAGACGTGTAGTAATGAGGTGTTGTGTGTATGCATGTATGTGTATATGTGTATATATATATATATGTATGTAGATATGTGTGTATGTGTATGTGTATATGTGTATATATATGTATATGTATGTAGATATATGTGTATGTATATGTATATACGTGTATATATATATATATATATATATATATATATATATAAATAGATATTGTAAGTGTATATGTGAGAAAGAATAATGTAACATAGTATGCATGTCTGAAATAATTCTTGTGTTTTACTGATGGATTTATTGCAAAACCAACGCGAGAACTAAAAGGGGTTCAAACAGATACAAAATATGAAAAAGATGAAACGAAAATAATCCAAAACACATATACTGCACCTTAATGGCTGCACATATGCCTCAGAGATGATCTTTAACTTTTAGCACCATTTAGCTTTTGAGCTCTAAATAGCGTGGCAAACAACGGAGCTTATTTTCGATGGGTGTAACGATCAAACGTGCACGTGCGGAAACGACGATTATGCAGAAAATTTGTTCCGCCTCGTTAACTTATATGCACCTAGCTACCTCTATTTCTACTATTCTCTTGGACTTTAGAAGACGTTGTTTTAAACAACGAAATGGCTCTTTTCATCGTAAAGGTTGCCGACCCCTGATATAGAGTGATTCCAGTTTGTAACGATTCTCGATTCTGAAGCTTTTCATAAAAATTTGCATGGTTTAAATGAGCGTGCTAACCAGAGTTCTTTAAGTAAGCCCATATTAAGTACCTCTAAATTCCTGTTCTCATGCAAGCACTGTAAAGAGTACTGGAAAAGTACTTATGGCATTTTACTGGATGATTGTCAAAATTCCCAAGTAGTAAGTAAAAGGGGGTCTGTGATGGTGACTGCATGTGCAAAATGGTACATTCAATATCTACACTTCTGGATAAAATAAATGAAGCTGCTTCATCAGTGAGTTTTAGCAGTAGAGGAATGATACTTCCTCCTCCCCCTCTTTCCGCTACGTAAGGCTGACCTGAGGTCAGTGCCAGTGGAGATAGCATCGTCGGCTCAGCACAGAGACGTTTGAGATCGATGGTGGGCCGTTCAAAAGATGGAGATAAAACCAGAGCGGTCAATCGCCCTTTTGATGGCGCATCAAGGTCACCTCATTACGGAAGCGCTTCAGATGTCGCCGAAACATTCAAGCATCCATTTTCCACTTCTTCTCCCATCAATCCTAAAGTCCTATTTCGTCCAAGAACAGCACAAATGTCTGGTCTTACATTTTGGCCGGAAGCGTCACATGAAGAGAGAGACATTAGATGGTTTCAGTCATAAAAGAGTTGGTAAAAACTGTCTGGAAAAATATTATCCACATTTATCGCAATCAGAAATATCCTTTCATCAAAAAAATAGTCAATGTTCCCCTTATTATCAAAACTCAAGGTCCAGGTTGCTAGGTTAATTGGTGACTCCAAATCATCCATAGGTATGAATGTGAGTGTGAATGGTTGTTTGTCTAGCGCGCAGACCTCACAGCTAGGAGACCAGGGTTCAATTCCACCCTCGGCCATCTCTGTGTGGAGTTTGCATGTTCTCCCCCGTGCATGCGTGGGTTTTCTCCGGGTACTCCGGTTTCCTCTCACATTCCAAAAACATGCTAGGTTAATTAGCGACTCCAAATTGTCCATAGGTATGAATGTGAGTGTGAATGGTTGTTTGTCTATATGTGCCCTGTGATTGGCTGGCGACCAGTCCAGGGTGTACCCCGCCTCTCGCCCGAAGACTGCTGGGATAGGCTCCAGCACCCCCGCGACCCTCGTGAGGAAAAAGCGGTAGAAAATGAATGAATGAATGAATGAACTTTTATTGCAAATGTTGATCTGAAATCAGAGGAGAAGGTGGGCCTTAAACCCTTTGAATGAATCGTACAGGAAAACCAATACAAAAGTCAATGATTCTACATATAAAACCCCCTAGCGACCACCTCCATCAACACCAAGAGTTCTGATTGGGCCATCCATTTTGTGTTGGGTAAATAAGAACACCAAGCATAGCTCCAATAAGACCAATAAGATGGTTTATGTAGTCATTTTACTTTAACAATGAACATTTACACCAAAGCCCCTGCAGTGATTCACATCAGATTTGAGCCAATTTTGCAACATTTGCCTAAAAGCTTTTTAATCAACACAAACTAATTTCTGGAGCTGAGTCGCAATGTTTTCAAAAGATCTGCTGGGCAACTCCAGACGGACAAAATCAAAAACATTCATTGCATGTGCGCCCCAATTGGGCTTTAAAAACAAGTTTTAATGGGATGGGTTCAACTGCAGCAATAAACGTTTAGCTTTTTGGAACGTTTATACACTAAATAAAGATATATATTTTGGTTTGGAGATTGAGGCTTTTATTTGCCTCCAATTCACCTCACAGTGCAGATGTATGCACAGCACGATCATCAAAATATCATCTCAATATGGTACTTTGGGAGTACATTACATATGTTACATTACAAGTAGATTAATTATGATGTAACTATGGTACATTAAATATGACATCATATGTCACAATAGAGGTTGATGTATGTGGTATATATGATGTGGTACATTAGAGGTACATTAAATATAATGTAATACATTTGTATGTAATGTAATATAATTGTATATTACATTATATATACAATCTATGATTGGCTGGCGACCAGTCCAGGGTGTACCCCGCCTCCCGCCCGAAGTCAGCTAGCATAAAGTCGTATACCCGCAACCCTCGTGAGGATAAGCGGCATAGAAAATAAATGGATGGATTATATACAATAACAAATATAATGGAAATACTGGACATTACAGGTACATTAAACACGGTGTAAATATTGTACATTATATACAACATGTGGTACACGAGAGGTACACAAGTTACATTCAACGGATATTAAAAATTATGTACATATTGTCAATTAGGTACAGTTACCACAATGTAACTATGGTACATTAGGTATAAATTATATACAACCTACTGGTGTATGGTACGATTACAGGTACATTCAATACGATGTAAATATGTAATTTTCAAAGTACATTAAATACGCCGCAAATGTGCACACTATGGGCTCTAATTTCATAAACCAGGCACAGGGTGTGGCCAGCACACTTTGCAAATTTCCTGAGCGGCGCAGTGTGGCGCAGCCCGCGCACCTACGCCTCCACCCCTTCCACTGGGACAAGTGGAAAATAGGGAGGAGAGAAGGCGTGAATGTAATCTTAACCAATCAAATGAACGCCTCTCATTGCCTTTAAATATGCAGAACCGAACTGCGCATCAGAGGCCACCATACATGGCATTTCCACATACGCCGCCTCGTGGGACAAGTCATCTGTTCATGACAGTTACATTAAACACAGCATCAGGCTAATCCATTTGTGATTGGATGATTACTAAGGGGAGGGAGGGGCAATATGGCTTGCATCCAGCACAGCCACGGAGATGGTAATGGTAATGGTTTTATTTAATTTGAACATGCATCAGATTACAATTGAGTGCATCCCATAATCAGTTCACAGTTCCACATGTCCAAAAGGAGTAGGAAGAAGCAAAGCTTATTAAATCCTACCCCTCCATCTGGTACTTTTACAATCAGTAACTGTTACATTTGTTCACTTCCTGCTTTCCATAATACAGTTTAAGGTTGTTTTTTTGATATGACCATACAATGAGCGATGAGTGGAACTGTCTTGTGCTTTTTTTTCTGGCGGAGTTTTCACTTCTAAAATGTTGATTTTGGGGGCACTTATTGTGGGGGGCATTGTCTCCACCCCCCACCTGCCTCAATGTAGAGTCGGCCCCGGTTGGCATCATACTTTCAGCTGCCGAGTTTCCATTATGCGTGACATCTTTGATGTGATGCGATGGGACAATTAATTACATCAAATAGTGGTTCCTGTTGTTGTTTTTTCCATTGAAGTGTGCACGACACAACCTGTCTGTGAAGTTTTGATGATATTTCTGCACAAGAATAGACCAGTTTTGAGCTGGTGTGCTTTCAGCTCACCTTCGGCATACTGTTTTGTCACGAAATTGTGACTGCGCCAAGCTGAAAATGTGGACTCCTCCCCTTTGTCTTCATCTTAGTCAGCACAGTGCAGTCTACCAAATTACCAACTTGGTTGCACACAGCAGTACTTGGTCTAGTACCATGCAGTGGTAACTTGCGCTAAGCCATAAAATTAGAGCCCTACATGTATAAATACACACATCAGATCGAAAGGCACAGTTATAGGCATTAAATGGTAACAGTGTATTAAAACGATGGAAGTCCACCCAAAAAAGACAAAAGTTTTTTAGCAGGTGAAGAGTACAGAATTCCAAAGTGTGTCAGAGAGAAAAATGCTAGAGCATTAAAGCCCCCATTAGAGGTTGGCGCATGCGGGAGGGGAGATCCCGTGTCCCACTACAGGAAGCTGTGACCTTTCTGGCCGTGTGGGTGCTTCATCACTGTCCGGCCTGGAAGGTTTCCACTCGGGGCCAAGATAAAGTGGACAGCTCTATCCGGGGATCGGCCCTGCTGACTCCTGAGACCCATCCCATTAACTGCTGGGCCAGCAGATACGGGGCCACTCACCTTTGGGTTGCCATCAACTTGCGTCCACGTTGAGCCGATAAGCTGAGCCAGCACATTTCACTGCAGAGTTTAAGAGCCCCAACATGAGGAAGCGAGATTAAACACTGAAGTAAACCTTTGCTCTGCACTCCACTCTAATCCTGTGTTGCTGCAGCTGCAACAGGACAGTTCGCTAAACTGTTCCCACGTCGGTCCCAAGTTGGGAGGAGCATCGTCTTGGTGAATTATTGAAGGTCTGTATGGGCTTGAGCTTGTCTAAAATGCACATTTCGAGAGTGCTAATTAGCGCGAGATGAATGAATCATACATGTTGTCCTTCAGTGCCGTCGATCAAATGAGCATCACATTGATAGCGTGATGCGTTTACACCTGTACTCGGTCTCCGCCGCGCCACTGACAAACGAGCAGCAAGGTTGTCGGGAAATGTCACAAGCATCATCACTCAGACAGATCATCATCACAGCCTGCTTCCACCAGTCCGTACAATCGCGGCGCCTCGTTGTTCACGAGCTTGCGTGCGTAATTATGCGGCAAAACAATGCCCCACGTAATGGACACGCTTTCACTAGAGACAGAAACATTAGCGTCTGATTCATCGACAGCAGCACAAAAGCAAGAAATACTTCAGCTGAAACGCTCGCTCAAGCGCGGGACAACTCTTGCTAATTATTATAAACGAGCTGGCTGTGTTTCTGTTGTGTCGTTAACAATAAACAATTAACTTAAGTCTGTCGTCCAAAGTGGAACATTAACTTCCTAATGTGACCTTTTCAGACATCTTGGGCCTTTAAAATAAATAGATTTCTTGCTCTGACATGGATGGAGGTTGCTTGGCTATTTTATATTCAAAAGACTCTATAAAGGCCATGCATTACGTCAATTTGCGTATGTATGAAGTTTAACAGGAGCATAGTCGGTGTCTGACATCAAGTACTGACTAGACGAAATGTTAGTAACCTTCAGCATCAAGACAGCCATTTTGCCCCCTCTTCCAATGAAGACAAACACAAAGTTTTCATTATATGAACAGATTCAGTGACAAAGGGCTGCCTTGGCGGAGGCCAAAGTTCAGCAGGAACAGGTTCGATTAACTTCTGGCAATGAGAACCAGGCTCCAGCTCCAGTTGTACAAGGACCCAATGCCACATAGTAGCACGGCACCAATTCCGTACTCCCAGAATACCCCACACATGACACTGTGAGTGACACAAGTCCACAAAACAGATGTAGACCAGTTGGGCAAACATATACTCTCCAGCACTGCGGGTTACCGCCCCCTGGACTAGGCTTATTCTACGTACATCATTAATCCATTAAAGAAAATCCAATTCTAATCAAAATGTACCCTCATTGAATATGTAAATAGATAATGTCAACTAAAATGTCATCACAATAGTTTTAATATTTCATAGTTTTAAAGAGGAGTCCAGTCCAGTGTGAAATGCCATTGACATATTAAAATGCATTTCTTTTGCTGGTAGGGAAATTATTTAGGGGGGACCACTTGTGCCTGATGGTGGTGTCTTTAAGAATTGTAAATAAATATGGCTTTGCCATACGAGCTATTGCTAGCAATGTAAAACAAAGAAAGAGCGCTTGGGGGAGGGCCGAGAGAGTATCTGGCTTACAACTACACCCATATAAGGAAGTCTGTCCCTCTGTGACATCACAAAGGGTCTGTTTTTACCACGCCTTCAGACACCGATCGTTTGGAGCCATCTCATAATCCTTTCAGGGCTCACTTGCAAACACGCAAACCTCATTATCTGAAACTTTGACGTCGTTTAACACGAGAATACAACATTCTAACTACATTTATTGGTCAGAAAAGATACATCGGCCTTTATTATATATGTACTCCTATATTGTTCGCAGCCAGTGGCACAAACAGGAAGTGCTTTTATGCACTTGCGAGTGTGACCAACCATAGCGGAGTGGGGGTGCCTGCAGGCGGGTCGTGGGTGGTACATGGTTTGGTCTGCAATATGTGCAGATTCTGGAAGAACTAAAAAAGCTTTGTGTGCTGTTATCATGTGTAAATGTTCTATAGGAGTCCACAACTCAACACAAAGGGTCAAAAATGAGCATAGTAGGTCCCGTTTAAGCATAAAAATTAAATGAGGGGATAATTATTTTCATGTATCCCTCTATATCATCGTACCACACATTAGCTTCAATGCGCAAATCAATGTGTGACCTTGAGCCACTTGTGAGACGTCTCTTTAGCATTAAAAAGCACTGTGATACACTATGAACATGTTATCAAGTGTTGAAGGGCAAATTTAATGAGATGAAGCGTACCCCCGTCTCCATTAAATGGTTATTATATTCAGATCGTGACGATTATGACCTCAAAAGCGAATCTGCTGTAAATCTGCATGAACTAAGCACAACTTTAAGTTTCACCATAAACAAAATGAAATGGGAGCACAAACAGGTCATGTGAATTGTAAGGCGTCCATCAAGGCATTCTGAGCAGTCAAAAAGTTAAATTAACAAGATGCTGCCGACTCTAACTCACCCCAGGCTCACACTGGATTCGTCACGACTGCGGTCCTGATCCAATCCGTCTTGCCATAAAGCGCCACTCGCACTGAAACCGGTAGGCACTGCGGCAAGCGTCCGTTCTGTGTCAGTTTGATCTGTCTCCTGACTGTACAAACTGGACGTTTGAGGATTATCCTTGCTCACTGGGTCTCTTTATATGTTACTGTGTATTTGCAGTTTCATTCAGGAAGGCAGTAGAAAAACAAACTTGTTGGCATGGTTTGAAGAACAGTGAAGCAGAATTACCCCATTGGAGTGGCAAAGAGGAGAAGTCGAGAGGAAAACAAATAGTTTTTTTATCAAAACTACCATCACAACAAGTGTAGACATACAACAACAGCAAGAGCCAGACATGCTCTTGACAGCAGTGCTGTCAGCTACGGAGAATGCAGTAGTTCTAGAGATGAAGCTGACAGTGCCGCTTTTCAGCACAAAAATGTGAGTATTAAAGTGGTAAACGACATAAATTGTTTCTTAATGTTCTTATCAATTGTAGTAAAAGTGTTGAGATGATTGAAAATAATAAAAGGATGTGGAGGGTCCCAATGACCGGGTTTGTCTTGGCTAAATACATAATGTCTATCAGTAATTCATGTAGAAGTGGCCTCTTGCCACCTATTTTTGACATACCTACATACATATATATTCTTACAATATAAAGGATCAAAGTAAACAAGCCGACTTGATAACTATATATATAAGATGAATCAAATGCTGTCATACTGTAGCTGTATACAGAATACAAGACTCATCGGAATTTTCTATAGTTTTATATCATCATACCGTGATACATCCCAAAAATATTGTGATATGCTAAGGTCCATATCGCCCAACCCTAGTGACGAAGCAAATTAGCATACTACACAGTATAATCTCATTAATAATAAATCATTCATTTATTCATTCATTTTCTAGCTTATCCCAGCTGTCTTTGGGCAAGAGACAGGGCAAGGTACACCCTGGACTGGTCGCCAGCCAATCACAGGGCACATATAGACAAACAACCATTCACACTCACATTCATACCTATGGACAATTTGGAGTCACCAATTAACCTAGCATGTTTTTGGAATGTGGGAGGAAACCGGAGTACCCGGAGAAAACCCACGCATGCACGGGGAGAACATGCAAACTCCACACAGAGATGGCCGAGGGTGGAATTGAACCCTGGTCTCCTAGCTGTGAGGTCTGCGCGCTAACCACTCGACCACCGTGCCGCCTAATAATAATTCAGTTTGTTTTATTTTTACAATTTGCCAAAGGCTAATAATTAATGAGCTGAGGAACAAAATCGCCCCTTTGTCATACGTTGGACACCCATGACATTCATTCATTCATCATTATACTGTACTTATTACAGTTCATATTTTCTACTAAAATAATCAATGAACAATTCCTTGTATAATCAATAAGGTCCCTCATTCTAAGTGTGCCGTGGGGGCCATTTTCGACCCCTGGCTTGTTTTAATTGTTTTAATCAGCATATTTCATTCATTCATTTTCTATCGGTTATTCTCAAGACGGTTGCGCGGGGTGCTGCCGTCTAATCCAGCTGTCGTCGTGCGAGAGGCGGGGTACACCCTGGACTGGTCGCCAGCCAATCACAAGGCACATATAGACAAACAACCATTCACACTCACATAATCAACATATTATTATTATTATTACACTAAATTACCTACAGAGACCAGGGTTCAATTCCACCCTCGGCTATCTCTGTGTGGAGTTTGCATGTTCTCCCCGTGCATGCGTGGGTTTTCTCCGGGTACTTCGGTTTCCTCCCACATTCCAAAAACATGCTAGGTTAATTGGCGACTCCAAATTGTCCATAGGTATGAATGTGAGTGTGAATGGTTGTTTGTCTATATGTGCCCTGTGATTGGCTGGCCACCAGTCCAGGGTGTACCCTGCCTCTCGCCCAAAGACAGCTGGGATAGGCTCCAGCACCCCCGCGACCCTTGTGAGGAAAAGCGGTAGAAAATAATTGAATGAAATAAATTACCTACATTAGATTTGTTTTAGCATCTTTAACACACAAAATGTATCAAAGTGGCTCCCCCTTAAAATTTTTCTGCATGTGACCCAAACTGGAAAAAGTTTGGCCACCCCTGCTATAAGCAATCAGGGGCGCCCCCTCACACACAAAGCACTCTGCCTCACACCCGTCAAGAGGTGATTAATGGCGCTCAGGTAAAGTGGTGGGTGGAGTGTTCAATCCAGCCACCTCCATGTCATCCTCCTTTAAAGCAACATGTACAAACTGAGGTCCTCTCACGGCCTGACTGGTTTTTCTTCATGGCTGGGAGGATGAGTGCGGCGGCTGGCCGATGGAGTATCATTCAGATGAGGCAATGGCGGTGGGGGGTCGGACTGAATATTCATTGCAGGGACACCAGGAGGCTCCACAAGAAGATGAATAGCAGGTATAGCTGATAAGGAGGCGGCGGTGGGGCGGTAATTAGATCCAGAAATTACGGACACTCGCTGGAGGTGAAGAACAGGAAGACATACAGTATGGGGGGGGGGAGCAGTGACGGAAGGGGGCTAAGTGGAGTATTTCCAGACCTACTCCTATTCCCAAATGCAACTCCCCCTATATGTCCGCAATTAGTGGCCCCATACTTGACACCAAACTTTAGCAACTTTCTACAAAACAAGTGCCGCAAGGCATGCTGGGAAGCCGAATACATGTCCCGTCAGTTACTTTAATCTGGCATGAAAGATGATTGTTGTCCATGTGATCAGGGTCAAACATGACCTCCATGCATTTATTTCCATTCATACAATTGGAGCTAGCGTCTTTGGAGGATGCTGTGTATTTATTTCCTCTTTCTTCCTATAATTGAGCTCACGGTGGCTAAACGCGAGACTAACCTGTCTTTTGCGATGGCTGACTCTTGCGTCTCGGCCCACCAACCTGTGGTCCTGACCCACTTTCTGGCCTCATCTATCATGTCGGAACCTTCCCTATGAATCCCATTTATTGCTCTGAGGGCTTTATTATAGGCCCGCCCGCTCCATCATGGTACCAGCCAACATTTGAATATTTCATTATGGCACAATAATACTTTAAACATGCCAGTGAATGTGATTTGAGCAGGTCAGAGATGGAGCGGCACTGCATCGAAGTGACACCGTGATTATTGCTGTCAAAAGTGATGCATGGTGCTGCCACGCTTGTACATTCGTGCATCGACACAGAGAAACAGCGTTTGGACTGACACCGTCACGTAACAAGGAGCAATGACACCAACGGGACACCCTCAGTACCAACTCTGGCTCCACGCGGGCCGTAAATTACCCACACAAGGAGGTCTCATATATTTCCACCTTGACACCAACCGGGGAGGAGGGGGGGGGGGCTGCGTTAATTTTCCTTTCCTCTCCAAATTGATTAGTGGATCAGGGGGGCTAATTCAGCCCGTGAGGAGCTGCAGCAGACACAAACTCCCAGTGCTCTGCGGAACAAGTCATCCATAAAGCACATACGAAGGAACATTAACTCCGCGTCAGCCACAAGGGGCACTCCATCCCACTTCATAAGCTTTGCTAGTACCATAAAGTCAATACTGAAACATCACTAGCTGTGTCTCAAATGGATTACTTCTGTCAGTACACAATGAATATATTTGCATGTATGTCTCCAATTCAGGAAATGACGATGGTAACGTTTACCTGACAACAACTTGACAGCCAATTATCACCAACATTTAATGACCCTAACCTGTGTACCTATAATCTATACCAGAGGTAGGGAACCTATGGCTCGGGAGCCAGGTAGGGCTCTTTTGATGACTGTATCTGGCTCTCAAGCATTTCTTACCACAATAAAAAATGTATTTTTGCTAACATTTTAAAGTAAACCATCACAGAAATCACTGTTAAAAATAATATTCAAAATCAACTTTCTTATGCATTTTAATCCGTCCATCTATTTTCTACTGCAATACGGCCAACCATATCCATCTTTCTTGATGATATTTTCCAGGTCAAACACCAAAACTCGATTATTACTGGGTAATGCGGTAGTCTACCTCTGCAGAACCAAGCCTTCTGACGAAGATGGCCAAAAGAATGAAATACATGTACGGAGTATGGTGCAAAACCATGCAGCAGCAGAAGTTGCATTAATGGCAGCAAGTATTTGATTTATTATTAGACACTGCGCTGCTCACGAAAGTGTGCTGGCCACACCCCATTGGCGTGGGGTAGTGTGCCTGGTCTACATAATTAGAGCCCATTATATCTAAAACTGTTGGTCTTACATAAAAATGCACACATTTTATTGCATTCAATGTTTTAAAAAATGTATATGGCTCTCACAGATACACATTTTAAAATATCTGGCCTTCATGGCTCTCTTAGCCAAAAAGGTTCCCGACCCCTGATCTATACCATCGCTATGTGCTCCAGTACTATTTTTCCTAGTTTTTTAGATTCCAGTTGTTTGACTTCAACTATCACGGTCATTAATTATTGTATTATCGTCCTTCTGCCCCAGCCTTTTGGTTTGTTCTTTGATCTATTGATCTATGATGGTATTTTTTTCATGCTACTTTGTTTTGTCATTCATGCATCACCCACTCAGTTTACAAACTTCCTATTGCCAATGCAATAAGCACAACTCTTTTGTTTGCTTAAACTCTGGTCTCAGTGTCTGCTTCGGGTTCCAAACAGAAACACACCCAATAAATTGAATGTATAACTTTTTCTATTACCATTTAAACAAAAATAAAATATGCAGAACTTACATTGTTGTGCACTATTTGGTTGTAATGGTTGTTTCTGTTTCTGAGTTTCCATCATTTCAAGTTATTTATTCCTTCCATGCAGTGGGCAAACACACAGCAACATCCAAACGCTCCACACATAGCTACAGTATAATCCAAAACCAACAGGGAAATGTTGCAATCACATAAACGCTGAAGGATTAAAAACAAATGCAAAACAACAATGCTGCAAATGCCTTTCATATATTTCAGTTTAAGTTCAAAGTTCAGTTGATTTCATTTTTTCCAAGGCGAAAAGTGAGAATGAAAGTCTGACCTTGTTTTTAAAAGAAAAGTATGACATCCATCACCACCTAAAACTGTTCACAGTATGTATTGTCCTGGTGGAAATGTAGAACGGGAAAATGTAGCATGTAGGCCACACAGTCAGGAGATCAAGAAGACCTGGGTTTGATTCTCTGCTTGGACATCTCTGTGTGGAGTTTGCATGTTCTCCTTGTGCATGCGTGGGTTTTCTTCGGGTATTCCTCCCACATACCAAAAACATGCATGTTAATTGGCGACTCCAATTGGTATGAGTGTGAATGATTGTCTATTTGTGCCCTGTGATTGGCGCGACCTATTGAGGATAAGTGGTATAGAAAATGGATGTATGGAATTGTAGAACAATATTCAATATAGTGTGTTTTAAGTGTTTTTTTAAATGTATCCTTTTTAGCCTGTGTATATTTATTTCTTCATGCCCTGCAAACAAAAGCCCCAACAAATTGTAGTGTTGTTTCAGGCAATTAAATCAATTAGTAAATGCAGACCAACGTATCAGGAAGTTTCAGGAGTGTTGACCAATCACAGTGGAGTGGACGTACCTACAGACGGGCCAGGGATGGAGTCCATTAAGTAGACTGTTTGGGTAGGAACCAGGAAGTCAATGGAAATACAGCAGAAAGTGGTGCAGAATCCGAAGGGTCTAGAAAGATTTCTGTGCGGCTTATCATGTGTAGTTGCTCTATAGGAATCCATACAAAGCGCTGAAAATGACCGTCATCGGTCCCCTTTAAGACTTGCTGGATTGTAAAAAAATTACGTGTTCAATTAACGCACTCTTTTAAACTCATTCATACAACACTGCAACCGTGTGACCAAAATACTGTAAGTTCACAGAACATAACATAACAGAAGAGAAGCCCAATGTGTATTCCACACTGGTCACTAGGTGTCAGTATAGATGAAACATACAAGCTCCAGACTCGATGGCCGATCGGAAAACCTGGCTTTTAGTGTAGGTTTGAATGATCCCACAACAAGTACAATAATAATAACACAATAATCATTAGCATGATCATAATAACACGGGCTAAAACTCAACTCCAACATCACTTCCTGTCCACACATTTGAAGCACAGTTATTACAACACACAGAAGAACGAGTCTTATTTATGTCTTAAATGACATTCATTCATTCATTTTCTACCGCTTTTTCCTCACGAGGGTCGCGGGGGTGCTGGAGCCTATCCCAGCTGTCTTTGGGCGAGAGGCGGGGTACACCCTGGACTGGTGGCCAGGGCACATATAGACAAACAACCATTCACACTCACATTCATACCTATGGACAATTTGGAGTGGCCAATTAACCTAGCATGTTTTTGGAATGTGGGAGGAAACCGTAGTACCCGGAGAAAACCCACGCATGCACGGGGAGAACATGCAAACTCCACACAGAGATGGCAGAGGGTGGAATTGAACCCTGGTCTCCTAGCTGTGAGGTCTGCGCGCTAACCACTCGACCGCCGTGCCGCCCTAAATGACATTTTCAATGTAATTATGTCTACTGTACCGCATATTTTATGTAATTATGTCTACTGTACCGCGTAATACAAGTGTGAAGGCGACTATAGGGGGGTTATTTCATGTCTACAGGGCGCTAATAATGCTAAAAAACGGATCATAAACAGGTTTCCTATGCTTTAAATATGAAAATATTAATATATATATAATATATATATATATATATATATATATATATATATATATATATATATATAATATATATATATTAATATATATATATATTAATATAATATAATAAAGAAGAGAGCCTGCTTTGCGGAAAATTCACTTATTTTGGTTGAGTCTGGAACCAATTAACTGCGATAAATGAGGGATTACTGTCAATATTCAATACGTTCCAAAGGAAGAACATTCAAAAGCCGTCACAAAAGTGATTCCGAAAACAGAACAGTTCGAGAACCTGAAATCAAATGCTTGATAAGTTTTGGAAGGCAACAAATATTTTCAGGAAATATATGCCTTCTAAAATCACAAGAACCTGAGAAGACCATTAAAATTACATTTCCAATTTCTTACTCTGAGATTAATAATTATTACAAAAATAATAATTCATCACGTTCTCTGTGAAGTCACATTGCTTTTAATCAACACTTCTTTTTTTTTTTTTTACAGCCACCAGCTGCTATCGATGCGTAATATCCAGCCAGCTTGCCTGGCTGTGGTTCTGGTTGGGGTTCTAGACACAGAAAGGCCTCAGGCATGGCAGCGTGGCACAATGACACTGCCTCTATTTGCTATCTAAATTAGAATCAACCAAGCGTGTTTTACACCGCATTAGCATATTCATGTCTTAACCTTCCCCATGGGCATCCATATCGTGTTATTTGACTGTGGAAAAGTCTGTGACATTAATGACAAGTACTCGGAAAAACATACTTACTGCAGACAGTGAAAAGAGGTTTTGTCATTACAGCTTCATGACCTCATGACTTCATAAATGACATCAGAATGAGGTGCTCCATCTCCATAAAGTATAAAGGTAGCTTGCTTGTTAAATATGGCCAGCTCCTTTAATAACATCATACCGTGGAGAAACACAGGAAGGCAGTGCTTCTCAAATTATTGTCTGTCATGTACCCCCTACAAGACAGTACGTTTTAAAATATATTTGTAATATGTATGTATTTATGAGAATGTTTTTTATTGATCTGTACAAACCACCATATGAGTTGCTGGCACTAGAATAATGTATAGTCGCCTGATTATCAAAGTAGATGAATAAATGAGCTGAGATAACATCCATCCATTTTCTAACCGCTTATCCTCACTAGGGTGGCAGCAGTATGCTGGAGCAAGAGGCGGGGTACACCCTTGACTGGTCGCCAGCCAATCACAGGGCACATATAGACAAACAACCATTCACACTCACATTCATACCTATGGACAATTTGGAGTCGCCAATTAACCTAGCAAGTTTTTGGAATGTGGGAGGAAACTGGAGTACCCGGAGAAAACCCACGCATGCACGGGGAGAACATGCAAACTCCACACAGAGATGGCCGAGGTTGGAACTGAACTCCGGTCTCCTAGCTGTGAGGCCTGCGCACTAACCGCATTGTCCGCCGTGCAACCATCTGCAATTTTTTTTTTCCAAGTCAAGTATATTGTAAAAATAATACAGCTCAACCTGTATGATTTTCAAAACTGATTAAAGAGTGCAAATGAGTGACGGTAAACCCAGGGAACCTCTTTGTATTTCTTATTTAAGGCCCTGATAGTGCTATCGGGCCATCCCTATAGAATCAGTACCGTTTTTTGACAGCACTCTCTTAGTTTTAACATTCTACAGAATGCTTGTTAGTGACACTTTAATCTTTGCTGAAATATGATGCCAGTATATGTAAAATGTGTTGGTGAGGATGTTTCATGTGCATGCACCACAGCAGTGGAAGCATCAATGAAGGGCCAGGAGGTGAAAGTCCGCTGGGTGTGAGCTTGGCTGCAGCATTGATCCATCCCTAAAATAAGATTATGTGCACACATTTGCTTGTCTTATATATATATATATACATATGCATATATAACTGCATGATATGTGTGAAATTTTTCTAATATATATATATATATATATATATATATATAACTGCATATATAACTGCATGATATGTGTGAAATTTTTCATTTGGAAAGTCGAACCATACCTACTCTTTGTTGTGATAGCCCATATAGTGAACACACATGCTGCAGCTCCGATAAAGGTGAAATACACTGAGTATAGATCATGTGACTTTCTCCCCAGGGGGAGGCTGGCCCCTCATGGCCTGTATCCGCTCGCATTGATTGGCCATAGCAGGCGGGCTTGCAGCTGCACAAGAACAACACACACATCGCCACTTACCCTCTAACCCTTAACTGCTACTTGACTTTTCCCTTGTTGTGCTTTGACTGCAACACTTTTAATAATATAAAACAAAACAAAGAAGTGCTGAAGTGCTCTCATGGTGATGTAACATCATGCAACAAGCAGTGAGATGGATTGTGTCATAAAATGTCAGACAGATCTAAACGGTTTCTATGTCAGAACACGGAAGAAGCTTGTCAAGATGAAGCTCCAGGTCCTCCGGTAGGGAATGTTTGTGTAGTTTGTGAGACTTCACAGGCAGCTGTACTCACAAACAATTCACCAGTTGAAAAAGATATGGTGCAAAATTTGAAAGGTGTTTTTTTTAAGCATTTTGTGCAATAGTGGGCATGGCAGTCGTGCTTTTATTGTTTTGGGGGCGGGATTATAGTGATCTTTCATTCATTCATTCATTTTCTACCGCTTATCCTCCCAAGGGTCGCGGCGGGTGCCGGAGCCTATCCCAGCTGTCTTCGGGCTAGAGGCGGAGTACACCCTGGACTGGTCGCCAGCCAATCACAGGGCACATATAGACAAACCACCATTCCCACATTATAGTGATCTCATGTTATTTATTATTGATTGTGTATAAAAGAAAGACAGGCACAAAATCAAATTAAAAGCACAAAATGAATACACCACCACTCACCAGCAGTACAAACTTGGGATTTGTTTTTCAGAGAGAAGACTTGTAGTGGATGTGTGGATGACAGGCAGTGTGCCAGCATGAATTAACTTGAGGTTGAGCACCAAACAAATATGCACATTAGCACTCAATAATGTCAACAAAGCTTACCTTTCTGCATTCCCACACAGTATCAGCATTTGGGAGCAAATATAAGGTGAAGGAAGAATTGGGAAAAAAAAAACAATACAGTATAGTAAGTCTATTAGAGCTGCAGGAGACAGCACGAGCAAATTTATAAATTGTCCATAGGTATGAATGTGAGTGTGAATGATTGTTTGTCTATATGTGCCCTGAGATTGGCTGGCGACCAGTCCAGGGTGTACCCTGCCTCTCGGCCAAAGCTGGGATAGGCTCCAGCATACCCGTGACCCGAGTGAGGATCTATTTGTGTATACAGTATGTAGCCTTTTGACCTCATTCATGTGTAGGTTTTTGTTTCTGCATTGTACATGTACTGCCTTCGAGTGGAGAATCGAACCCTGGTCTCCTAGCTGTGTGGCCTGCAGGCTGACCACTCGTCCACCGTGCCACTTCCGCCACGCGCCTTTAACTACTGATAGTTGGGGGGTTTTGTACAGTTTTTATTCATAAATCACAAAAGGACCACCTGTGCACTGAAATGTACATAACTGGACTGGCTGAATGGTTTACAGCAGTGGTTCTCAACTGTCTGTTAATGTACCTCATGATATGGTCTGCACTATTCGTTTGCCACGCCACTGCGAGGTGCGTGCCATGTTTATGGGTGACTGTCAATCTTTAGTGGGAGAGGAAGGACATTGAGTGGAGACAATGTTCCATCCCTCCGACACAGTTAGGGATATTTTGCCAGAGTACAGTACACCATAAAAAGGCTTTGGGCTATAATTTCATGGCGCAGCGCAAAGTGGTACAGCGCAAGGTGGACTAGTGTAAAGTAGCGCAGCGCAAAGTGGCGCAGTGCAAGTGGCGCAGCGCAAGGTGGCACAGCGCAAAGTGGCGCAGCGCAAGGTGGCACAGCAAAGGTGGCGGAACGTGGCACAGACCGTGCCATGGTAATTTGGTCCAGTACACATGATGCACAGCCAATTTGGTAGTTTGTTAGACTGGACTGCGCCAGGATGGCGGTGGCGGCGCATCAGGGGCGGAGTCTACATTTTCAACCCGGCGCAACGCCCCACTAGATAAATGGTTTATCCCCCAAAATCAACATTTTAAAAGTGAAAACTCTGCCAGAAAATAAGCATTAGACAGCTCAAATCGCATTTCTGGGGTTGTGCTGGAAGCATGCCAGATCCCCCTCCCACAGCGTTGACTTTGTGGAAACAGAGAAAGTGAACCATTAGACAACTAATAATTAACAACAACTAAAAACAACGATTAATATGAAGTTGGTTGTTAAAATCGAGCTGTAGGATATATTTTTTTACCGTTCATTTTTTCTCAAGGAGGATGAGGAGGATGAGGAGGATGAGGAGGATGAGGAGGATGAGGAGGTGTTCATTTGATTGGTTAAGATTACACTCGGCTGTGTTAAACCCTCCTACACCTTCTCTCCTCCCTCTTTTCCAATTGTGACGGTGGTAGGAATGGATGCGTGGGTGTGCAGCGCTGCGCTGCTCACAAAATTAGTGGCCATTGTCTTGAAAACAATTGCAAAATTATTGCAATTGATGATGTGTCCCACAGCCAAACCAGTTGAGAACAAATGGTTTACATCAGGATTGACAATTTGACCAAAACATTTGACCCAAAATTACGCCATTGTCATTAAGCTTACTTTATTAAGCTTAATATTCATTCATTCATTCATTTTGTACCACTTTTTCCTCACGAGGGTCGCGGGGGTGCTGGAGCCTATCCCAGCTGTCTTCGGGTGAGAGGCGGGGTACACCCTGGACTGGTCGGCAGCCAATCACAGGGCACATATAGACAAACAACCATTCACACTCACATTCATACCTATGGACAATTTGGAGTCACCAATTAACCTAGCATGTTTTTGGAATGTGGGAGGAAACCGGGTACCCAGAGAAAACCCACACATGCACGAGGAGAACATGCAAACTCCACACAGAGATGGCCGAGGGTGGAATTGAACCCTGGTCTCCTAGCTGTGAGGTCTGCGCGCTAACAAGCTTAATATTAAGCGCTTAATGTTATGTTTTTTAAGTAATGCTTAAGAATGTAACATGTGACAAATGCTACTCTTACTATTTTGCATGGAAAGATTTAAAGTGAAGTTTTCCAAGGGTCTGTTGTATTTGCAGAATGCTATAGTGCTTAAACTTAACCAGACACTCATCATACGGGAAGAGAGAAGGCAAAGTCGTACTTTAATTGACTGGAGAATTACCAATAATCAGTTTTTCTTCTTGTCAACATCTGCTTGACAGGCTGCGTGAGCATTTCCCCCCTATTATCATTCAATATGAGGCCCATAGTGAGCACGACACTAATCCTGCTTTCATTTCCTCTCCAGCTTTATCTGAAGCCGTGCAGATAATGCAAACATTTGCTTGTTTGTTAATTGAATCCTGCTTGCTGCGCGCACTGCAGCGCTCTGTGCCTTTTGCTCCTTAAACGGTTATACTCTATTACAGTAGGTTAGAAAAGCTGCAGCAAGTAAAGTGTTAGGTGCTAAAATGTGTTTTGGAAATATTTTCCTGATTAAAGGGTGATCATGAGGCGGGAAGAAGTTCAGCGAAGTAAACCTGAGCCTGCAGGGTGTCAAGCTCTCAAAGTAGGACCCCCATCAGGACACTTCTTTTTTCCATGATGTTTTTTTGGACTAAATGGGAAGCTATTTTCTTCAAGATTGTAGAACCTGCTGGGTGTTCCACTCGGGAGAAACTGTCCACTTCATTTACTCTTTCAATTTGTTAAGCCTTGTGTGGACGTCATGCACCATCTGCATGGCGAGCACGCCTCTACAAACTTCACCAAAGAGTGTTTCCTCCCACAAAACACTTGTCCACTCTTTGTAAAATTGGATTTATTACAAGCATGGAGGCGAGAGGGTGGGGGGGCAACCACCCGTGTGACCTCTTTTGGGTCTCACCTGGCTAACTCAAATGCCATTGATGGAATGTTTGTGTGAATTAACACATACAGTCTCTCGTTTATTGTGGTTAATTGGGTTCTGGACTGGACCGTGGTAAGGGAATTGGAGCATAGAAAACATGTTTATGACTTTCTAAATACCATTTAGAAAGCTTTAGCATTATTAGAGCCATGTACAAGTGAAATAACACCCCTATGGTCACCTTTACGCTCCATTTATTCTTCACTCCACAGTTCTAATGTGCAGGATCTTGGATCACTGCAGGTAACAGAAACACACAAATATCCAATATAAAATGACTTTTCTGCAGAGCTTTGTCAAATAAAGTGTACCTCTCTGTCGCTCTTCTTCACACAGGCTCACATCCTGCTTTTGTCTTCTCAGAGCTGCTGTGACCCCGTCTCTTGGTTATCTGCTGATCTTTATATCACTGGAAAGCACAAAGACCCTAGTTGGAAATATTTTCATGCAAATAGTTCAAGAGTTGGCCATTTTGTGGCTAGATCTGGTGACATTACAACCTCAAAAGCGTCCAGGGACAAATCTAAGGACTGATGTTGTTGGGGAATTTTATACAATGGTGAAAGCATGTATTGTTCTGCATGAATTGCTAATACATATATTCACCAGAAGAGTGCTACTGAAGTCTATCATATTAATGTGAGCCATAGAACACAGCATCAGCTTTTGTTCGATGTTCAATTGTACTAGTTCTCTATTGCCACCGTGTAAGGAGAGAACTTTACTCAGTTATTTTATTGGATGAAATGGACAATTTTAAATTAAAGGGGATCTACTATGCTGCACTGTGATTGGTCACACTCCCAAGCGCTCTATTTCTATTTCTATTTGCTGCACCCGAACCCCACTTTCTGATTTTGTCGGTATAGGAATTGATAATAAATGAATGAACCCTTTGGAGAGAAACTTGCAAAGTGGTTAGGGGCTACTGGAAGCTCATGAGCTACTGGTTGGAGACCCCTGACATCGTGTATGAGTGGCAACTTGGGCACCGCTGGTGTGCTGGAGCTGTGGAGAAGCCAGATGTGAGGGCGATGCCTCCACCTCTCCTGCCCGAGGAGGAGCACTTATTGTTGGAAACACTTTGTCAGAAGCACGGCTGGTGCCGTGGAGCTCCGAAGACAGACTTGAGGGTGCCACATTTACTAAGTGCAGATGTAATCGAGTTAAAAATGCACTGTATTATTTATTTTCTAAATGTGTGAATTTATTATTATTTAGTAATTGTGTGAATTTTATCTCAATTAGTTATTCAGGGCTCGACAATAACGATTTACACTAGTCAGCAGTGTTGTGAAAAGCTTGTGAAACATTGTAAATATAAAATCCGTGTTTTGTTTATCACCATTAAAACAAGTACTCCCTCTCTTTGCGACACAACGTGGTTGGCATTGATGAGAGGTGCAGAAGTGGAGAGGAAAAAAACTTTATTTTCATTCTTTTGTCCTTCAGAGACCAAACAAGGCCGTTACACAGACAATCTTGACACAACATTGGTCATGGAAATGTGATTTGCTTGTAATTTGCATGCATGCAGGCTCCCTGTATGCACACTGTATAATGCTACACAGCTTGATTACAGACTACAAAATACAGATGGTGCAAACACAGTGAAATCTTCCACAAAAGAGTGCTGCAGAGCAGGGAGGGCAGGCATACTCTGGCACACCCATATAAGGAAGTACGGCAGTGTTAGCGTTTTGAGCCATCCCAAACTTCTTTCGGGGCTCACTTCCAAATGTGCAAACCTCATTATCTGAAACTTTGGCATCGTTTAAAATGTAAATGTAAAATAAAAAATGTACCCTCTAAACTCATGAATATGGGACTTTGAACTCCTTGCATGTGTTTTGGGCATGTGCTTTTTTTTCATTTTTTGACAACACTATTGAAAAACGGGATTACATCGTATACAGCAGAGTACCCTAATGCCACTCAAATTAATGTCCCAATGAAAACCAGGGCTTTAAAACAGAACCAGGTGACCAGAAAAAACTGAGAAAACAGGGTGTTTGGTCACCCAACCCATGCCTGCGTAGTGCATGTAAAAACCGTAAAAACAAAGACAAAAAAATTAGCCTTTTTATTATAGATTCAGCTATATTGGTATTAATTTAACCTCATGCCTTTTTTCCAACTTTCTGTGATGTTATTTGAAGGCCAATAAAAACAAGGACACCCTGAGTTTTCCAGGTCGTAAAATGTTTATGATGGCCACAGTTTGACTCTGGAACAGATCATTTCTATTTCCCAATCAAGTTGTGTAATGGTCCACTGTACTATATTCGTTTAGGAGTAGAGTAAAATACACACACTCCAACAAGTAAAACTTTATTGACTATAAGACACATTGCTTCTCAGAAGCTTTTAGTCGATTCTGTCTTTTTTCATTGTTCCGTCAGCTTGGTGGAAAAGTTGAATAGGCTGTTTTTCAGATAATAGAACTCACATAAGAGCACACGGGGAAAAAATCTTTAGTTTGTCTGCAGCTGAAACTGTCTTGACAGTTGGATTACTAGAAAATATTGACAAGTGCTGCTGAGAGAGCACATTATCCAACATTTGCACAAAGAAATACACTATATGGACAAAAGTGCTGGGACGCATAGCTCTCCATCAATGAATGAATGAATCAGAGTTTGGACTGAAGGACCTAGTTGTCCCTCTTCATTCTTCATCTTAGCCAGACATTTTGGACAACTGTAAGAGCCCAATTTTGTGGTAAAACTTTGGGAAAGAGCCTTTTCTGTGTACAAAGCAAGCTTCATTAATGGCACACTTGGGAAAGTTTGGTGTAGAAGTCCATCGCAATTCGCAAAAACACTCCAAATCCTGATAAAGTGAAGAATGTTGGGGCTGCTAACTCCCTACTGCAATGGTCTCTGAAGTGTGGCTCAGGGATCATTTGTGGACGCAGCAATTTTTCTTATTGGCCCACGGCATATAAAAAAAATTAAAATTAATTCATTAATTTTCTACCGCTTTTTCCTCATGAGGGTCGCGGGGGTGCTGGAGCCTATCCCAGCTGTCTTCGGGCGAGAGGCGGGGTACACCCTGGACTGGTCGCCAGCCAATCACAGGGCACATATAGACAAACAACCATTCACACTCACATTCATACCTATGGACAATTTAGAGTCGCCAATTGTTTTTGGAATGTGGGAGGAAACCGGAGTACCAGGAGAAAACCCACGCATGCACGAGGAGAAAATGCAAACTCCACACAGAGATGGCCGAGGGTGGAATTGAACCCTGGTCTCCTAGTTGTGAGGTCTGCGCGCTAACCACTCGACTGCCGTGCCGCCTCGAAAAAAATAAAATTAAGCAATTTATTTATAATAACAATTTATAATATAATTATCAATAATTATAAACAGTAGATTATAACCCATTAAAAATTAATCCAGAGGGTCTACTATTAGTCCCTGTTCCTACCCTGCCTACGTTCCCAAAGTGGGGTACATGTACCCCCAGCGGTACACGAATTGTACACAAATTTAGCACCTAAAACTCATAATTACAAATACGCCTGAACCCTCATGGTACAAGGAGAGAGTATTTTGTCCCATAAATGATTTGCTGAGGTTTGTGTCATAAAAGGAAAAACAAAGCAGCTCCTGGTTATCAGCTGTTAAAGAACAGAACAGAACATTAAAGGTCATCTTACCTGTTTTACTGTCACGTCCACAAATTTAATTCCCCTTGTTGCAGAGGATTAATGGCACTGTTTGTCTTGTTTACTTTGAATCCAAACACATCTTATAAAGTTGTCCTGTTTGATCAATATGGCGGCGATAACAGCTGGGAGCGGTTAATGCTCTTGGCTTAATCACGCAAGGGCCAACAAACTGAAAAGAAAAGCCACTAATAAAAACGGTATAGAAGGTAGAAGGTCACATTGGTGTTGCTGCATAAAATGTTTGTTCTTTTTCATTTGCATGCATTTTTTCTTCCATTATTTCAAAGTCTTTTTTTTTAGTCTATGCATAAACAATGTTCATCATTACTTCCCCATAGCTGTGTCTGACACTATCTTGACCTCCATGTTTACCTTTCCATGTGGTCTCTTGGACCCACAGTACACTCCTGATCAAAATTGCAACAATTAACATTTGAGAGGAAGGAAAGCAAAAAATGTGAGTTAGTAATTTATTGCAAACAAGGAGTTCTTTTTTCTCTTTGGGCTTTTCCCTTCAGGGGTCGCCACAGCAAATAATCTTCTCCATCCAACCCTGTCTTCTGCATCTGTCTTTCTCACACCAACTACCCTTATATCCTCCTTTACTACGTCCATAAACCTCCTCTTTGGTCTTCCTCTACCCTACCTGGCAGCATCCTTCTACCAATATATTCACTATCTCTCCTCTGGACATGTCCCAACCATCTCAGTCTGGCCTCTCTGACTTTATCTCCAAAGCCTCCAACATGTAATGTCCCTCTGATGCACTCGTTCTTGATCCTATCCATCCTGGTCACTCCCAATGAGAACCTCAGCATCCTCATCTCTGCTACCTCCAGTTCTGCTTCCTGTCTTTTCCACTGTCTCTAAACCAAACAACATTGCTGGTTTCACCACAGTTTTGTATGCATTTCCTTTCATTTTAGCTGAAACAAACAAGGCTGTTCATCAACTGATAATAAAGGTTTAAGGCCATAGCATCAAAAAACCCGAAACCCACTGTAAATAGAAATAAAGTGTTTTTAAAAAAACTAATTCATTAGTAGCTGGATCTTGTTAATTCATTAATTCATTCATTTTCTACCGCTTATACTCACAAGGGTCGCGGGGGTGCTGGAGCCTATCCCTGCTGTCTTCAGGCCAGAGGCGGGGTACACCCTGGACTGGTGGCCAGCCAATCACAGGGCACATATAGACAAACAACCATTCACGCTCACATTCATACCTATGGACAATTTGGAGTGGCCAATTAACCTAGCATGTTTTTGGAATGTGGGAGGAAACCGGAGTACCCGGAGAAAACCCACGCATGCACGGGGAGAACATGCAAACTCCACACAGAGATGGCCGAGGGTGGAATTGAACCCTGGTCTCCTAGCTGTGAGGTCTGCGTGGATCTTGTTAATCACCTCAAAAAATGGTTTGGTCATGCTTGATGCCAGTGCTTCCAGGAGGCTAGTGGGAAGATGGCTTCACAGCAATGTTGCTGTAGCTTGCTTTATGTACAGGTCAGTTATGTAAATACAACATTGTTGGTGTCTTTTGGACTTTTTTTTAGGGCTTCAGGTTGAAATAGCTGTGACCCGTTATGTGCATTGTTAGCTGCACATGCTAGTTGTTTCTTAGCTGTCTTCCTCTCTTCAGAATGCACAGAAAAGAGAAAGACATGTGTGGTAATGTTTACATGAGGATTGTGGATGATGGGCAAAATTCCAAAAAAGTGCAGTTTTCCTCTAAAACTCTTCTCTTGCAGATGCTGTCTGATTTGAACAACCTTCAAATGGGCAAAGGGTGGTCCCATGTCTTGAAGGACAGGCAATCGGATCATCAATTTTCAATATCCATTTTTAAATTAATTAAAATTCAGGGGAAAATAAACTTGTTAAAATTGCAGAATGTAATTTAACTTAGTAAAATAATAATAATAATAATAATACATTTTATTTGTATTGCGCTTTTCAAGATACTCAAAGACACTTTACAAAAGAATGAAGTTGAAAAAATAGCGATGTTCAAACCACAAACTGGCAAGGGACGACTGTATTTCCTTGCGATGTTGTCTACGTAGATGACAGCAAGCACCAAAAAAACTGACTGTTTATCTTTGTCTCTGGCAGCGCTAATAAAATGTCTCCCGCTGTCAGGCGTGCTACAGAGGTGCTGATAAACCGCTGCTACACGCGACTCTCTTCACATGGGAATCAATAATCAACTGTGATATCTTCCTTTTTAATCTCTCACTCTCAATTGCATGCTACCTGACAGACACATCTAAGGGACAGTGTCGCTGTTTGACAAAAGGTTATCTCAGCCTGATACCGCAACACACAATGACCTCGTCTCAGACAACTGAGAACGTCAAAGCTAGCATGAAATCCCCATTTTTATCTGATATAGTCCAGTTGGAAGTTTGGAATACAAAACGAAGATATACATTGACGGATATTGTCTGGAATTTGCGCTTTCCAATGCTTTCCAAACCCTTGCTGTCAGTAAACTTTCATATCAAGGCGGGGGCCTCAAACTAGTGTCCTGCGGTCCACATTTGGCCCGCGGGCCGCGTGTTTGAGACCCCTGCTTTAAACTCTTATTATGGGCAATGAGGGGTTGTGTTCACAGACATCACGTCATTTAAGATAAATGTACCTTAAATTACATTGTGTTTTTCATTTCCAGCATAATTAAATGAAGGAAATTGTACATCTGAATTAACCCTTTCAGCACCAGAGTTTCTTTTAAGACAATATTCAGTTTTTATACTATTACTATTACTATTTCAAACGGTTGTAGCATAAAAAGGTTTAGCGATAAATGCATACTCTAAATGAGAAAAATCATCAGTATGACCCAAAGTCTGTGATGGGAGTAAATTCAGTCATCTCATTTGCATATTATGACATCACAAGGCTCAGAAATGGTCAGATCTGTGTCTGCACGATACCCAAACAAGCTCATATTATTCCTCACAACCATATTCATCATCATCATTTACAGTGGGTTCTTGAACACAACTGTTCTGTCATCTAAGGGACAGTGTCGCTGTTTGACAAAAGGTTATTTCAGCCTGATACCGCAACACACAATGACCTCGTCTCAGACAACTGAGAATGACAAAGCTAGCATGAAATCCTAATTTCTATCACGTGATATAGTCCAGTTGGAAGTTTGGAATACAGAACAAAGATATACATTGACGGATATTGTCTGGAATGTGCGCTTTCCAATGCGGGAAAAAAATCCTTGCTGGATGAAACGTGTCAGAGAGGTCATGAGCACTACAGAGCAAACGCAGGGGAAAAAAAGACTTTGCTTCTTATTTTCTCCACTCACTGAAGGTCATACGTAAGTGCACGCTGAAGGAAGCGTTGAGGTGAGCATAAGCTATGCCAAGATTGCAAAGCCTCCAGGAGGAAAAAATGGCTGCGGTCAACAACGCTTACTGACAGACTTCTAAGTACATGTTTCATATTGATACCACCGCCGCCCGAGCATTATGTTGTTGTTTGGATATAACAAAAGAAAAGTCTGACAACAAAGAGTACATTTCGCTGGAGGGTAGAGAAGGAAAGTTAGCCAGGAATTTGAGTGAAGGTTTTCAGACTGGATTTATTCCATGTAGGACACAAGCAGTGAAAATGACAAGAGAAAAAGTGATGGATAACTCCTTCAGTAAATCATGGAAATCAAGGACACTAATATATATATACACATATATATACACACACACTCACATATACATATATATATATATATATATATATTTATATATATATATATATATACATATATATACGTACATATATATATACACACACACATAAATATATCTGTATATTTTTCTATGTGTGTGTGTGTGTGTGTGTGTGTGTGTTAAGGCAGTCAAATGAATTAATTAATGAGTTAATTAGATTAATCACTGTTTTAACTAATTAATCATGATTCATGATTAATGTCTGTATTTAAAGAATTAAAAGATAAATGATGATATATATTTGTATATATATTAGTCATATATTACTGTATATTTGTATATGTATTAGTAGAACTTGAATCACACTTTAAACTTATTATGACTTATTATGACTTATAACTCTTATTATGGGCAATGAGGGGTTGTGTTCACAGACATCACGTAATATAAGATAAATGTACCTTAAATTACATGATGGTTTTTTTCATTGTAATTTCCAGCATAATTAAATGAAGCACATTGTACATCTGAATTAACCCTTTCAGCACCAGAGTTTCTTTTAAGAAAATATTCAGTTTTTCTACTATTACTATTTCAAACGGTTGTAGAATAAAAAAGTTTAGCGATAAATGCATACTTTAAATGAGAAAAATCATCAATATGACCCAAAGTCTGTGATGGGAGTAAATTCAGTCATCTAATTTGCATATTATGACATCACCAGGCTCAGAAATGGTCAGATCTGTGTCTGCACGATAACCAACAAGCTCATACTCTTCCTCACAGCCATATTCATCATCTTCATTTACAGTGGGTTCTCTAAACACAACTGTTCTGCCTTCTCTGCTATTTCCTACCGTGCATTCTTTCCCGCTAACCCCAAAACCACCCCCACGTAACTCATTAAACTCCATAAGAGTTACGAAATAAGAGATAAGACTATACAATTCATGTTTTTTCTTTAATAAGCCGTTTTTGTGATGTTCGGAGTGTTCTTGAATGCCTCTCGTGTAATGAGAATGAGAAAGGATGAACGAGCTAGAGCCATGTGTGGGTTGTAGATAGACTACATCCAGTATGGTGTTGGAATTGTACTGCTGTGTGTGTTGAGGTTAGAATGATGTTATAAAACAGTGTCAGGCTCTGTGTGACTGTATGAGGACTGTGTGTATGTATGCTTGCTCTGGTGCGAATGTGTTAATTATACTTAAAAAAATAACTGAATTAATTTAGTAAATTAGTTACCACCATTAATGCATTATTTTGGACAGCCTTAAAATAATCTATTCAGTACAGGTGGGCCTCGTGTTAGAACCTTTTGTGATTACGTTGATAATTAATCCCGGACAAAAAAAAGAACTAGTTTGGTGGGTGTGGCGGAGAATACGCAGAGTTGTAGACACTGTAGGCCAGGGGTCTCAAACTAAATTTACCAGGGGGCCACTGGAGCTAGGGTCTGGGCAAGGCTGGGCCGCATCAGGTTTTCCAAAAAAAACCAAAACGCATTTATTAAAAACAGAAAAATATACAAACTTTTTCAGTGCTTTGGTTTCGATTTTCTACAATAAAAGCTCTGATAAAACATTCCACTGTTCTCAAATATCTTAATTTTTATTTTTCTGCACAAAATAAGATGACATATTGCGCAACTGCAGGGTCTTGAGACACATGCTAACTCGCAAACTAGAGAGCTAGCGACCTAAACGGTAGCCTTCAAGTTATTTCCTTTAAACTTAAATAGCCAAAAACGTACCACTTCCACACGGATAGGGAGGATAACTATTAACAGTTATTTAACCTTTAACATGAACATTAATCAAACGTAATAATTTTTTCTGGGTACATGATACCATACAGCATCCATATCAAACTTGCGCGGGCCGCACAAACATTAAACTTTTATATCAAGGCGGGGGCCTCAAACTAGTGTCCTGTGGGCCACATTTGGCCCGCGGGCCGCATGTTTGAGACCCCTGCTGTAGGCAATGTATTCACATGTTGCAACACTGGGAAAGGACAATCTCCCTTTTGTCCTCTTTAGATAAATATTTTCCCATCATTAGGTCTCCCAAGAATGAGGTAGACTCTTCTGATGGCAGTGTGTCACAGAAAAGGAAAGTGAATGTGCTCAGAAAGTCGCTGTCACCTTGCACGTTTCCCTCCATTGTTATTGTCCCTGCCTCCTCCTCGCCTGTGTTTTTTTTACTCCTCATGCTTTGTGAATTGCTTTTTGCTAGCTTGTTAGTTTTGTGCTTTTGCAACTTTGCTTCTTTATCCTGTTCATGGCGCGTGTCTCCCTTGGTTATTTTGCCCAGTTGATCCTCCTGCTTTCCAACCAAGCCTTCTGCTCCATGCTCTGTCTTAATTTGTACTTTGTTCCATGCTGCCATAATATCAGTTAAACAGGAGTCACAACCCGCTGTACTTCAAATGCTTGTCTGTCTATGTTTTTGGGGGGTTTAACAGGGCTTCATAGTCAAAATAGGTGTATCCCAATGCCAGCATTGTAAGCTAGCTAAAATTAACTTGTTTTCTTGTGTTATAATGCACAGAAACAGGAAAAAAAATGTGTTCATGTTTCACATAAGGATTGCGAATGATGGGCAAAATTCCAAACAAAAGTTCAGTTCTCCTTTAAATACTGAAGACGTTGAAGGAATTTTTAAGGATCGAGTTTGAGAGTTGCTGAATATGCACCCAGGTTTCTGTCTGATTTAAATAATTAGACTGGCTGGAAGACACTACAAATCCATTTACGCTGTTTCAGATGAGGTCTATCTTCATCCTCAGCTATGGAATCAAGGTCCAGGGCTAATTAAGCCACTAATTACTTTTAGCATGATGCGGTGTGGGCGAGCTGCTTGATTGCTGGTAGGTTGTTATTTAATAAAGGCAGCCAGCTAATAAAACAACAGGCAATACTGCAGACCCGAGCTGATCTCATTACAAAGAAGAGCAAGTCAGAGAAGAAGAGGAACACCATCAGGTCTTATAGTTTTGCCTCCGAGGCTTGCAGTCAATTGTTCTCATCCAGAGAGGGCAATAGTATTGTGGAGAGGTGGTAGAAAAGTTCCACTTTGACTTTTCAGGTGGTTTAATTCAATAGGACGGATTGTTCTGCCCTCTAGTGGACAGTGTGCTATTCTCTTTAGAAATATTTTTATCACTCAAGCCAATTACTTACCAAAGTCACAATTATGTTGGTACGGCTCTATCTGCTGGAGCTGGCGGCCCTGTAATGGCAACAAATGGGGGAAAAATATCCACACCGTCATTAGAATCAACAAAATATAAGGTGTTCATACTTGCCACAAAGTATCATGTGTAGTTTTTAATTAAATGTGAAAAGAAGACGGAGAATAAAAGTTGTGCATTATTGTGGCTGTAGTTCTGTTAAGTATATGTATTGTAAAAGTGTAGTGTTCAAAAATGTGTGCCTCTAAATAATGAAAGTAATTTCCTAATTGCGATGTGTCGATTACGGTTAATCAACCATTTGTATTCATGAATCAACATTTCACACATTTCCCTGCACTGCAGATGTTGAATTGCATGCCAGTCACCCACAGAAGGCAGTCGTTTTTTTAACAAGCAAAACATTTCATTGGTTGGTGACCATAAAGTTCACGCCTCAGCGTGTTTTACTTTCCTATTGGTCGAATTCGGCCCAGCAACAAACTACGTAACAAATGCAATTAGCTTTGATTGGCGGCTTGTGTGCTCCACATTAGCAGCTTCCTTTCCGTTAGCTAACGCACAACAAGGCAGTCGTGCAAAGGAGAGATTGATGTGTGAGCTTTGCCGTCATCTTTCTGCTCCTGATAGCCAACCTGGTTGCTGTCACAGACTCCACTCCGCTATTATTTCTCAATACTTTTCTTTCTTCCTTGGGTGTCACGCCACATTACAAAGCTGACGTTGCCTTGGTGAAGGTAAGGCGGATTTTGCTCGCCCATACAACGCCGCACCGGTTGATCCAAGATGGCGTCTGCTAGCTGACAAGTGAAAATTTGCCAGCTAGCATGTTAGCTTCCCAGCCGGCAGATAGCCTAGCACTGTTAGCCGTCGCTCAGCTGATTTACAACCACGCTGAAACGATGGCGGTCCCTCCCTTTGGCTTTTGAAAATAAATTTTGTGTATTGATCATTTTGTATTATTCGCTACTCGGTCACACGCATGCCGATTGCGGTGAGCATCATTTGGGATGTGTTTGCATTCCAGCGCTGTTGGAGCGACCAAGCATGGCGCCCTGTCACTGCATTATGGAGGAACGACAGTCATTTCAGTCAGATTTGTTTCTACTATCAAACACGGATTAGACATGTATGTTATCGCATGTATTCTCGTGTATATAAAAACCAAGATGACGTTCATTGTGGCCGAGCAAACCACGTCTCCTCACTCAGCAGCCGACTTTAGCTGTCTGTGAGCTTGTTAGCCGGTTAGCATTAGCGGGCAGCGTTGGGGGAGTTTCTTTGTTCTAACAAAGACGGTCACGAATGACTGTTTTTAAAAGTCTTACCATTCTCCCCTAACTTGTCGGAGCACCACCAGCGAACAATTTCTTGTTACAACGTTAATCTATCATGCGCGCAGTCTTGCATTCGTCTCATGGATGCGTTTGCTTTCATATTATGAATGTTCGTCAGTGACGAGCCCAGCCTGTAAGAAAGGTAGTCAGTCTGGATTGAACCGTATCAAATGTATTGAATGTCACGCTTGATCATTATTAATGTGTGGTGGACCTTTTAAAGCTGTCATCTACTGACTTGCTTGTTTTTTCACTCCTCAGCACCGTTTTCCCCAAACCCTTTCCTATTATCCTTATTCTTTCCACTATTCTTCATTGTCAAGCCGCCAAAGTGGAGAGTGTGATTGCAGAAGGGGGTGCTTCTCGTTTCAGGTAATAGTTCCCTTTAAATTGTTTTTAGATTTTAGTTTTTCGCCCCCAATTCCTCTATGATTTATGTTGGGGTTTGGGTCTCGGGCTAGAACTTCCGGCCCACAGAACAAAGCAGGATGTCGAAAGGCTCAAAATGGCTGTTTGTGCAGCCTTGGGGGAGGGGGCTTATGTTTTGATATGAGCCTTGTGATTTAGTCCCCTGGGTGGTGGATGGCAGCACAAACCCACTACATTGTGCACAGATTGTGTGTGTGTGCGTGTGTGTGTGTGTGTGTGAGTGATGCGATGCAGCATTAGATAAACCCACACGCCTGGCGCCACTACATGCAGTCAGTCCAAAGTATACACACACTGTCAATCTTCGAGTTTGTGTTAAATGCGCTCACCAACCACAATCAAATGCCGCTACAATTTAAAAATGTCTTTACAAACATAACATGCCCCGAGCAGCAGATAAACATGTAAGAATATTTTGCTTTTACTGTGGTTTTCTGAGTGCTGTTTGTAATGTTTTGAAACCTTGCTTAGCTACGAGTGTCAGGATGGAGAGTGATTCTTTGCTTACGGAACGGTACTGTTGATGGCAAAAGAGAACTGTGATGACCATAGAATGGGAAATTTAAACCTATTGCAACATAGAAGGTGGTATACATGTCTGTTGGCACTGCGTGGCACCTTTTTATGTGAAGAAAACTCACCTCTGCTGTTTGTCACCGCATCTGTCACGTACTAAAGTCAAGGCTGTTTTTACTTTTAACAAGTTCTAGGAAAACATACACTGTATATGATTTATGAGTCCACCTTGTGCTTGACATGGTCTTTGCTTTGTGCTACAGTGCTTCTTCGGGGGGAGGAGGTGGTAGGGGTGCACCTCAGCACTATCCCAAGACTGTCGGCAACAGGTGTGTCACCACAGCATCCCATAATTGCTCTTGTGACTTAAGTCGCTGATAGCATGTCAACAGTCAACCGCAGATGGTTTTCATTTTTGACCAAGTCGATAAGTAAAACACATCTAGATCCATTAAAAGATGAGAACACATTGTTTTGTGACTGACCAAATGCACAGTCCACACAGAATGTTGTTATGCAGTATGGACTATGACTTAATTGTCATCTTTGCACTTCAACAGCGAGTTCCTGGGGAAAACCCCAGGGCAAAGCGTTCAGAGATGGGTTCCTTCACGAAGCACTAGACGAGATGTCAACTCCAGCAATGAGAAAGAGCGACATGATGCGATCTTCAGGAAAGTGAGAGGGTAAGGACAAAGTCAACACTTTAATGGGCTGACATCCCATTAGAAAAGTTAGCTAATTTCTTACCTATAAATGCATGTGCTTTACAATTTGAGACAAGTGTATTTCATTATATGGCTAAGGTTTGTAGCTTTTTATGCAAGACTGAATTACAATTGTATATCGTCATATTGTGATATATGTTAAGGGCCATATTGCCCAACCCTTATTTAAATTTAGATTCCACTAAAACAGATACACAAAGCACAACATACTTTCAAGTACAATTTTTTATCCTTCAAAAGACAGGGCTGACACATTGCACTTACCAAATTGTAGTAGCTACTTCCTGAGGATACTCTGAGGACAAACTGAATGTAAATGCATACTTGCACGCAATACTTTTACAATATAATGTGAAAAAATGTCTGCAGGGTTTACTGAAAATGTTTGAGAACCACTGACCAAGGACGTCTCAGAATGACTTCCTTGGTCAAAATGTGAAATCCAAGATGGGGATTGATTGTTTTGGGTGTCTCCCCATCATACTGATCTGCTTGTTGTCATCCAATCTCCAGCATACTCAACAAACTCACGCCTGAGAAGTTTGACAAGCTATGCCTTGAGCTCCTGAACGTGGGCGTAGACTCAAAACTCGTCCTAAAAGGAATCATCTTGCTGGTAGGTGTCCTAGTCAGGTGGAGTGGAAATGTTTGTGGATGCCTCTTCACTGTGACTCGTGACTGGTTCTTCCCTACGTTCCAGATTGTGGACAAAGCCCTAGAAGAGCCCAAGTATAGCTCGCTCTATGCTCAGCTATGTCTGCGCTTGGCAGAGGACGCACCAAACTTTGATGGCCCTTCAACCGAGATCCAAACATCCCAAAAGCAGAGCACAGTGAGTGTGATTCTTCATTTAGAACCTATGGACCTTTTCATTTAGAACCTTTTGTCACTGTAATGAGGCAAAGTGTACCACTTTGCATTGGTAAAAGCTCTAACCTTGAGATATTTCCACTGCTCTTCCAGACCTTCAGAAGACTGCTGATTTCCAAGCTTCAAGATGAATTTGAAAACCGTGCCAGAAATGTTGAAAGTAAGCATACGGACAGTTGGTTTATGTGTTGCTTAATTTGTCCCTGCTAACTGCTGCACCCGCCTCCTCTTGTTCCTTCAGTCTATGACAAACATGACAACCCTCTTACTTCTGAGGAGGAGGAGCAGAGAGCCATTGCCAAGATTAAGATGCTTGGCAACATTAAATTCATTGGGGAACTTGGCAAACTCGACCTCATTCACGAATCTATCCTCCATAAGTGCATCAAAACGGTACATGTCGACTGTTTGGATGGAAGCCATGTCATCTCTTGGAGAGCGTTGTGTGACCCATTTCCATCTGTCTGCTTTGTCTCTCTCCTGAAGCTTCTGGAAAAGAAGAAGAGAGTCCAGCTTAAGGATATGGGCGAGGATCTGGAGTGCCTCTGTCAGATAATGAGAACTGTTGGGCCGAGACTCGACCATGAGAAAGCAAAGGTAACTTTTCACTGTCGGAGTCAAACCAACAGCACTCAATTTGTTCAGCTTTTCCACCTAAACAATGGTATTGCAAAAAGTATTACATCCATTCCAGAGATCACACCTTTAGTGTACTGTACATGTTTTAAATTACAGGGGACTTATTATGCCTTTTCTGACCTATAATTGTTGTTGTATTCTTTTGTTAAACACTACCAAAGTTTCAGATACTGAGGTTTCCGCATTTGGAAGTGAGCCCTGAAAGAAATTTGGGATGGCTCAAAACGCTCTGTTTCAAAAGGTGTGGTAAAACTGTCCCTTTTGTGATGTCATAAGAGCGGACCTCCTTGTATGGGCATGGCTATAAGCCGATAAGCTTTTTATTTTGTGTAAGTCATGGAGTAAAAGCGCTTGCCTACAGGAAGCGGCATTGCTAATAGCCATGTCCCACCAAAATTAATTAGTGGCCACATTAGATGTATTAAATGCTAAAGCTATTTACTATTAATAGACGCCTTGAGAAACTTTGCACTCTCCAGTCTCTAGCTCGTATAGCTAGCAGCACAAACCGGAAGTCCTTTTATGCACTTGACCAACCACAGTGGAGTGCGTGGGCCTGCAGACGTGGCGTGGGTGGAATACATTAAAACAAGACTGTTTTCGCGGGAACCACAAAATCCAAAGTAATACAGCTGAATAGGTGCAGATTCTGGCTTGTGTGCTGGCTGTAGTGTGTAACTGCTCTCCAAGAGTCCACAACTCAATACTAAAGGAAAAATTAGCATAATTTGGTCCCCTTTTAAGGTATTCTTTTATAATAGTATATACCAATCAAAGTACCATAACATGTTCATCTGTCACTGTGATGTTCAATTGATCCTTTCCTCTGGGTCACCTCACCAGTCTTTAATGGATCAGTACTTTGGCCGTATGCGATCCTTAATGAACAACAAGGATTTGCCAGCGAGAATCCGCTTCCTGCTACAAGATACAGTGGAGCTGCGAGAGAACAACTGGGTCCCCCGCAAGGCTTTCCTCGACAACGGACCAAAGACAATAAACCAGATCCGACAAGATGCAGTGAAGGTCAGTTGGTCCTGTCTTTGATGAGTGGTTAACATCTTAAGCACCGCTCATGGTGTGTGTGAGTGCGTGCGCGCACATCTTCACTTGACACTATGTCCACATATGCCTGCAGGATTTGGGCGTTTTCATCCCAGCACCCATGTCACAGGGCATGAGGATGGACTTCTTCCTGGAAAGCCCCTTCATGCCCAACAGAATGAAACTGGACAGGGAGACGCTCGGGGGATTGGCAGACATGTTTGGACAGATGCCAGGCAAGAAGTTGCCCAAGTCTTAAATTAGGATATTGTGAAAGTCACTATGGGAATCTGCAGGTTGAGTTGTTGCTGATAGGCATGGACGGTGCCTGTCGCAAGTAATGCTTCAGCCCTTTGCTGTTCATAATGCTGCCGTGAAGTGGAACATGAAGTATCCATTGCCTCAACTCTATTATTGGAAATGTAAACATTGAATGAATCCTGCAGCATTCTTACAAGAAAAAAATCAGCACATTAAGATTGTCATAAATGTATTAATGGAGGCAAATTTATGTAATTTCATATATAATTGACATGTATTATGGCAAGCCACACCTCTTTGTTGTGATGGACTGAGGCGAGATGTACAGTGGAAACCTTTTTTTTTTTTTAATTTAAATTATTCCTACCGTAAGACATCAAGGTTTGGTTTCAACACCTCAACCTGTATATCTCCAATTTGTAAACGCATCTTTCGTCTAAACACTTCCTCATTCTCCCCGCACTACCGCTAGGCAAGGTGTTATAGACTCTCAACTGCAACCATCTGTATGTCAGGAACAACTACTAAAGTTCATTCAAGCAGTCTTCTCACACTTTTCCACACGAAGATCAATTAGAGAATTGCTGTAGTCTTCTAAATACATGTAACTCCAGCCGAAAGCAGAGTTCAGAGAAATTGCAAAGAGACAGACAAATTATATGGCGTGTGTAGTAGTATTTTAGATTTATTTAAATGTTTATTGGTTAACATATTATATTTAACATATAGTCCAGTCCTGTCATTTATCTTTGTGCTCATAAAATACAGTGCATAGTGAGCATATTTCAGACATAGTTATAAATTTACTTGTAAACTGATTAATCTGACTAAAATGTCATCAATTTACATCCCTTAATATTATGTGTACATTTTACTTGAGATGTTGCCTCAACATGATGTCCTGTACATGTGCATGCTGTCCTCTAGGCAGTGGGATTGGAACAGGACCCGGAGTTATTCAAGACAGGTACTCGCCCACCATGGGACGCCATCGCACCAACCCACTCTTCAACGGTCACAGTGGTCACATCGCTCCCCCACCACAGTCACAGTTTGACATTGGGCCAAAGTCCTTTGTAAAGTCCAACCAGGTAAGGTCTTTGTCCAAATGTCACTGCACTCTTCCTGTCCTCTGTAGCATCATCATTCTCTCTGTCCATGTACTTCGGAGCAGGTTCAGAACCAGCATTTCCTCAGCCAGAGTCAGAACCACGCAGCCCAGCAGCAGGCCCAGTCCAAGGACATGCCCCCTCGATTCAGTAAGAAAGGACAGCTCAATGCAGATGAGGTAAGTGTTCCTTGTCTCTGTGGAACTGCCAGTGTGGACTCTTCATGCTCAGTGATTATAAAAAGACGCGTTATTCTGAGGATGCAAACTGCCACCAGTTTCTTTCCTTTGCTTCTCCGCTTCACTCCCTTCATCTTACACTCTTCCTCTTCCTTTTCCTCACACTGGTTGGTGGTCCACTGACTGTGATTATGAGATCTGAGAGCATGATGCTAGTTCTTGTTCATGCTGTGTTTTGTTAAAGTGCAAGATTATATTATCTCCCCTTGTCATTTCCCACAGATCAGCCTGAGGCCGGCTCAGTCATTCCTCCTCAACAAGAGCCAGGTTCCCAAACTGATACCGCAGATCCCCACCATGATGCCTCCCAGTGCCCAGCCCCCACGCACCCAGACCCCTCCCTTGGGACAGGTAGCATCTCATTTTATAGGAAAACAAACATGGAGTTGCTTTAATGGGACAAATATATTAATCACATGACCTTTGGCTTCAGCCCCCTCAGCTTGGCTTGAAAACCAACCCTCCGCCCATCCAAGAAAAACCTCAGAAGACCAACAAGAAACCACCTCCTGCCAAAGAGGAGTTGTTGAAGATGACGGTATGTAGTAAAAAGGCTCAAATGTGTATCAGCAGATTCTTTATCATAATGACTTGATTTCCAGTGAGAGTAAAAAGTATTTGATCCCTTGCTGTTTTTGTTAGCTTGCCCACTTATGAAGACATGATCATTCTATACTTTTAATGGGAGATCTATTCTAACACGGAGAGACAAAATATAAAAAAGAAAATAACTTTAAATGTATTATAATTATTTTGTATTTCATTGAGGGATATAAGTATTTGACCCCACTAGCCAAAAGCAAAGCCTTTGTTTGCAAGCACAGCGGTCAGACGTTTGTTGTACTTAACCACAAGGTTGTCACACACATATGGGGGAGTTTTGGCCCACTCTTCTTTGCAGATCCTCTCTAAATTTTTTTTTTTTTTTTTTTTTTTTTTTTTTTTTTTTTTTTTTTTTTTTCATTGAAGTGCATCATAGCGTTTCTATCAATACATAGCTACAGTGATTTCATACATACAGTACATACATTGAACCTTATTATTAGGTTTAGAGGGACATTGCAAAGCCCTTTAAATGGAATATTCATATTATCATGATGAATCTTGGGTCATGATAAGCAATTGAGTGATAAAATGGTACAAAAGTGCGATATCGACACGGCTGAGATGTGTTTTTTCTTCTAAAACCGTACAGTATAGATGATCTACATCAGGGGTCAGCAACCCCTGGCTCCAGAGCCACATGTGGCTCTTCAGCCACTTTGTTGTGGCTCCCTTCACAAGGCTCAAGTATTTTTTTTAAATACGCCAATGGGAAAAAATATGCTTTTTTTTATGAGTTTTTTTTTTAATCTGACTTTCTGTGAGACCCTGAATGAATTGAAGTGAATGAGTTCTGACTCGTGATTGGATGAGCTCAAAGAGCTCACATGTGACGAGAAGCAACAATTTGGTGTAAAAATTTGGCGTTAAAACTGATTCAAACTTTCAAAAGTTTATAAGATATTGTTTTTAAATTATGTTTTGCGGCTCCTATCTGTTTTCCTTTAGTAAGCGTGTGGGTAAAATGGCTCTTTTGATAATAAAGGTTGCCGACCCCTGATCTACATGAAGCCACTCTGAGAGAACACAAAAAAAATCCTTTTCTCAGAGGGTCAATATCTTGCATGCCATTATTTTAAAAGTCGTAAAAGTAGCAAACGAGGAGGGCGGGGGCGGGAAAAATCATACACGTCAACAACTGCATGCAGTAACAATAGTTGTGTTATCAATGGCATATTGATTAGAGCTTGTTGCAATAAAATCATAAGGCATGCCTCATTCAAATTCCCTCACAAGCACACGTTCAATGGCGGATCCATTCTAGTAACTGGCGTGGATTCCATTCTTCTTTACCTTCTTGTGGTCAATAAGCATAATGTGCCTCTGCAAACAGGCAGCTCAATTTGTATTCCTCTGGCGCAGGTTCTTGTCTTTGTGGTTGTTGGTGGAATTGGTTTTCACTGGTCCAGCTGGGTCATCATCGTCTTGTAAATCCTCAGGCTTCTTACGTTTCTCATAGACAACAATGATGACAACCAGGATGATGATCTCGGCCAAAACCCCCAGAAGAGGCCATAAGGGGGCCAAATGGCTGCGGACTCTCAGCACGGAGCTCTCATCGCTGCTGCCCATTAAGTTGGTGGCGTTGCACTGGTACTCGCCTGGGTCCAAGTTAATGTCCAGGTTGGCAATGGTGAGCTCAGTGTAATTGTCTTTGCTGCTGATGAAGAATCGGCCAGATGAGTTGTCAATTTCCCTATAAATGCCGTTGTCAAGTTTGCGCCAGGTCCAAGTGGGATGAGGGTAGCCCACCGATTTACAATAAAGCAGAGCACGCTGACCCTCGTTCCTGTTCTCACTCCGTTTGTGGCCTGTAATCTCAGGGGCGGCTTTGACTTCAATGGTCGTGTTGGCGGCGGGGGATATCCCAAAGGTGAAGACGCACATGTACACCCCGGCATCATCTCCTCTTGGTTTGCTCAGCTTGTACTCGGTATTCCTATTTAGGCTGCGAGTTTCTGGGATCTCCTCCCCGTTTTTCATCCAGTAGCTCTCCAGGAGGGGATTGTCACTGCTGGTCAGGTTGCATTGAAGAGCGAAAGGGGCGCTGTGGCCTTCCACGGGAAGGGAAGTGTGTTCAGAGGCAGCGATTGATGGCTCGTTTTGCGTGGAGACGGTGTGCAGCATCAGGGCTCCAAATATCACCACAGGCAGAGCCATGACTGCGCCTCGACGGTTCCCAGATATCATCGCGGTGTGTGAGAGTGAGGATGATATTATGATTACGCCGCGGGGAATCACGGATGCTCCACACACTCGAGTGTGGGACGAGTGGGGCTGCGGCTGAGCCTGACGACCGCTTGTCTTCCTCCCGCTGCTTTGCAACTGCATCCTCTCTAAATTAAGTTTAGTGGGCTTTTGCAAAACCTATTTAAAAATGCCCAGTTCCCTTTTTAAATACATAGTTCACTGGAACACATTAACAGAACACAACAGTGCATAAAATGTATTCAAGGCCCGAGTCCTTTAAACAAGGACTCGGGGTTGGAGATGAGTACTCATTGTTGATTCGGTTGATGAAAGACCACTCTGACCACGTGTCCTTATTTGGGTTCAGGAGGCTGCTGTAAGCGAGTACTTTACCAGTAAGGAGCTGAATGAGGCGGTGAGCAGCATGCGTGAGATGAAGGCTCCCAAGCACTTTCTGCCCGAGATGCTGAGTAAGATCATCGTGTGCTCTTTGGACCGGCCTGACGAGGACAAGGAGCACGCTAGCACTCTGATCCACACGCTTCGCCTGGAGGGGCTCATCACAGCAGAGAACTTCATGCAGGTCAGCACATCTGTCTTTCCCTGAGTCAGTTTGCATGTAGGGGAAGCCTTGTCACATCATCTCTTGTCTTGCAGGCTTTCCTCAATGTCCTGGACCAGTGCCCAAAAATCGAAGTGGATGTGCCCCTGGTGAAGTCCTACCTAGCCCAGTTTGCTGCACGGGCCATCATTGCTGAGCTGGTGAGCGTGGCTGAGCTGGCACACCCCCTGGAGAACGGCACCCACTTCCCGCTCTTCCTGCTGTGCCTGCAGCAGACTGCCAAACTGAAGGACAAAGAGTGGCTCACTGACATCTTCCAACAGAGCAAGGTCAACATGCAGAAGATGCTGCCAGGTAACTTTCTAAGATGTAGGAAATATTGGATATACAAGATCACTCAAATACTGTCATCGTAAGGAACGTTCGTGTGTGGAAGTACTCAGCAGAGCTCTCAATCGTGATACAATCATTATAAACCCTTAAAAATCTCCTCCCAACCTAAATAGGTTGAAATGGTGATAAACACGGGCAAAAGTTGGCTAAATCTCCTCTTACAGTGCATGAATGGAAGCTAGCAGGGGTTAGCATGTGTGGGGTTTTTCTGTGCACGACCCAGGCTCAATGAGTGTGATTTCACCACGTTGTGTTTTACGGCTTTAATGTAAGGAAGGTTTTACAGTGCTTGATGACGAAAAAATATGAGAAATAAATGTATTTTTGAATGAAGTACGCTGTAAATACAGTCTCCACACACAGAATTTCTATATTTTTTGTGACCGCCTTTCAAAATAAGAGCGCAATTTGTCCCATGTCTGCATAACCGAAACAAGTGTCAAAAATAATTTTTCATACTGTATGCAGTTGGAATTGCATGTGTGATTACATCTTAATACATTTTGTTGAAGCTTTAGTAGCAATGTGTGCAGAGGCTGACATCCCATGAGGAAAAGTTAGGTAGTTTCTTACCAATAAATACATGTGCTTTACAATTTCAAAATACAAAGTGTATTTTGTTATATGGCCTAAGGTTTGTAGCTTTTTATAGATTTTTTGTTTATTTTTTAAGACTTAGCTCACAGGTGTAAACATTTGTTGGTTTTGTGCAGAAATCGACCAGAACAAGGACCGCATGCTGGAGATTCTAGAGGGAAAGGGTCTGAGCTTCCTGTTCCCTCTGCTGAAGCTGGAGAAGGAGCTGCTGAAGCAGATCACGGCAGACCCGTCTCCACAGTCTATCTACAAGTGGATCAAAGACAACATCTCCCCCAAGCTCCACACCGACAAAGGCTTTGTCAACATCCTAATGACCAGGTGCTCTTTTTATTTATTTTTTTAAACTCCTTAAAGCGATAGTTCCGATATGTTTTTTTGGGGGGGCTGATACGATGACGTATAGGTCTGATATATGCGACAGATAGAAATCTGATTTATATCGCCATACAAACGAGGCATGGCTTGCATATGGGGGAAAAATCTGGATTGTACAGTTAACAGACATGACAAAAAATCAGGTACAGGTCACATATGAGCAAAAATAAATCAATTGACCAACAGTGTGAACATACCCTTGGTAACCTGCTCCCCCCAACCCCTATGCCAATGTAGCTTCCTGCAGTACATCGCCCAGGAGCTGTGCATGGATGAGGGCGACGAGCAGCTGTCTGCCCCCTCCAAGGAGCAACTGGAGCAGGAGAAGCAGCTACTTCTGGCATTCAAACCAGTCATGCAGAAGTTCCTGCACGACCACACCGAGCTGCAGGTCAGCGCCTTGTACGCCCTGCAGGTGCACTGCAATGCCAACAGCTTCCCGAAAGGTACAGTACCACCTCCAGGGGGACACTTCATTTGGTACACATGTACAGTCTGAGATTTCATTCGATTGTAGGGTTGGGTGATACATTTTATGTACACGTATAGATTATTCCAATGATAAGAAAATGACTTATACCAGTATAAATGATGCAACGTAAGAGGAGAAGGAACGTTCATAGAACGTACAGAAGTATATACTCGTGTATATATGTTTGGAAACTCTAAGGATTCTCAAAGAACGGCGGAAAGCCCGACAAAACGTCCGTCATTTGCAAAGAATGCCGCATTAAGAAGCCATACAACGGCAGCAGACAAACATGCAGACCCCATACTGAATTCCATTTTTTCCCTTTGCTTATTTGCATCATATCACAATAAATTGCACCATATCATATCTAATTGCATTGATTTGAACTAAATGATTATAATGATTGTATCGCATTTTATTGTGAAGAGGGTGAATCGCATCGTATCGCCAGAAAATTCCATGTATCGCTGGCAGTGCATCGATGTGTATCAAATTGTCCTCAGTGCTGAGATTCACACCCCTAGTTGTATCGTGTTGCATCCTAAAATTATTGTGATATATGCCAAGGTCCATATCGCCCAACCCTATTAGATTGTGTACATAATGTGCCAATATACTGTATAGTAATGAACAGTCAGACGCAATACTTTGTTGTCGTTTATTTAGTTATGAGTGTACTATTTGCATGGTATTGTGTTGTACAGGCATGCTGCTGCGTTATTTTGTAAACTTCTACGACATGGAGATCATTGAAGAAGAAGCCTTCCTCGCATGGAAAGAAGACATCACCCAAGAATTCCCTGGAAAAGGAAAAGCTCTGTTCCAGGTATCACGTACTATATGGGACACACAGTTCAAGCGGAGCAAATCTGTATTTGTTTCTCATGCTGCGAGTTCATGCAGGATACATTTTGCATCTTCATTTTTCCTTCTCTCAGGTCAATCAGTGGCTTACCTGGTTGGAGACGGCTGAGGAGGAGGAGTCTGAGGACGAAGCGGATTGAGAAGCATCATAAAGTCATCTGAAGTAGATTTCCACTTTGCCTTTCCTTTGTGTTTACCTCCATAATAGATTGCGGTAACCACTAACGAGCGGCTCCCCTCACCTGGGCCCACTCCCTCCCGCTCTGTCGCCTTGTGGGTGTTTTTGACTCGTCATCAGCAACATCAAGTGTGTAGAGTGACTCAACTTCTTTTTTTTTTTGTATTGCTTCTTCAATTTCTGCTAATTTAATATTTGAGTAATTAACTTTCCCCAAGGCAAACCACTATTTAAAGGAAAACTGCACTTTTTGGGAATTTTGCCCATCATTCACAATCGGTATGTGAAACATGAACACATATTTCTTTCCCTTTTCTGTGCCTTCTAATGCGAGAAAAGGAGTTAGTATGAGCTCGAGCCCCAACAAAAAACCTTGAAAATGCCAACTGAACCATTTACATAACTGACTTGTATATTAACCAAGCTACAGCAAATACAAAACTATTTATCTGGCGGAGTAACACGACGCCTCGCTGCTTGCCTCAGTGTCACTTAGACAGCTTTACAGTGAGAGGAAAAAATGAATTTGTGAGAGAACATTAAAATACAACATTCAGAGCTAAAAACAAGTATCATATATTGTATAAATACGTGATCACAGCATGTACTGTATAAGCGATACATTAACAGGTTTTTGTACCGGGCTTCGTAGTTGAAATGGGTACCTCTCGGGCATTGTTAGGTAGCTCACACTAACTTGTTTTCTTTCATTAGAAGAGAAAATGCAGAGAAAATGAAATGTTCATGTCTCAGGTAAGCATTGTGTATGGTGGGCGAAAGTGCAGTTTTCCTTTAAATCTCGACGCTGGATCTCAAAGTTGTAAAAGGTGATGGCGAGGGTTTTTTAGGTTAGTGGGGGGGGCACAGTGAAGCATACGCTGGCCACACATTTGTCGTATATGAATTGTTTAGTCGCCCTAAGCTTGCTTTTTTATTTTAATAAAAGTGCTCTTCACAGTTAGCTGCTCGCAGACGTTCCTCTTGAACCAATCATGAGCGTGTTTCTACCTCTTAAATTAGTCAAACTGTGTGGTTTCCGAGCCGGGATGATGACGTGTCGCAACCTGAAACCCGAGCCAATGCACTAAAATATTTGATTTAATCGCACACCAACAATGCCCCCCTCCCATCACTGTGCTAACATTGAATAATTAAATGGAGATGCATTTTTTAAGTTCTTAAATTGATAAATGAAAAGCTATATCGGCCCACCTGTCCTCCATAATTAACTGCTGAATTAATTAGTGAACATCATTGTACTCAATGAAAGGTCTCCATCATGATTGTGCACCTGCTTTAATGTCAATAAAGTCCAGTACATGAGCACCAACTCTGTTTCCTATCCACTTGTGCTGCTTCTCAACTATACAGTCCCTGACAAAAGTCTTGTCGCTTATCCAAGTTGTAGGAACAACAAATAATAACTTGACTTGTAGTTGCTCAATTGGAATCAGAAATGACTTATATGAAAGGCAAAGCCCTCTAGATTATGCTTTTTATATCAAAATAAAGTTTTGTACCATTCATTGAGTTTTATCATTTAATTAGGACATAAAGGTCAGATTTTGCTTGGACAAAAGTCTTGTCGCATACAAAAAAATGTAGAAATAATACATATACTTAATTTTGAATACACAAATATGCTACAATAACATCAGAACATAAAGTCATTGTACCTTGGAAAAAAGAATTAATATTGTGTATGGCTTCCATGAGCTTGGAGGACTGCATCCATACGTCTTGGCAATGACTCAAATAACTTATTGATGAAGTCATCTGGAATGACCAAGAAAGCAGTCTTGCAGGACTCCCAGAGTTCATCAGGATCTTCCAAGCCTCCTCCTTCATCTTACCCCAGACATGCTCAATAATGTTCATGTCTGGCGACTGGGCTGGCCAATTCTGGAGCACCTTGACCTTCTTGGCTTTCAGGAACTTGGATGTGGAGGCTGAAGTATGAGAAGGAGCGCCATCCTGCTGCAGAATTTGCCCTTTCTTGTGGTTTGGAATGTAATGGGCAGCGAGAATTTCTTGATATTTCAGGCTGTTGATGTTGCCATCCACTCTGCAGATCTGTCGCACACCCCCATACTGGATGTATCCCCAAACCATGATTTTTCCTCCACCAAACTTGACTGTTTTCTGGGTAAATCTTGGGTCCATGCGGGTTCCAACAGGTCTTCTGCAGTATTTGCGGCGATTGGGATGCAGTTCAATGGATGATTCATCAGAAAAATCAACCTTCTGCCACTTTTCCACTGTCCATCCTTTCTGCAAGCTGTGGGCCTTGGCAAATGCAACACGATTTTTTGTTGGCTGTTGATGGCAACATCAATATCAAGAAATTCTCGCTGCCCATTACATTCCAAACCACAAGAAAGGGCAAATTCTGCAGCAGGATGGCGCTCCTTCTCATACTTCAGCCTCCACATCCAAGTTCCTGAAAGCCAAGAAGGTCAAGGTGCTCCAGAATTGGCCAGCCCAGTCGCCAGACATGAACATTATTGAGCATGTCTGGGGTAAGATGAAGGAGGAGGCTTGGAAGATCCTGATGAACTCTGGGAGTCCTGCAAGACTGCTTTCTTGGTCATTCCAGATGACTTCATCAATAAGTTATTTGAGTCATTGCCAAGACGTATGGATGCAGTCCTCCAAGCTCATGGAAGCCATACACAATATTAATTCTTTTTTCCAAGGTACAATGACTTTATGTTCTGATGTTATTGTAGCATATTTGTGTATTCAAAATTAAGTATATGTATTATTTCTACATTTTTTTGTATGCGACAAGACTTTTGTCCAAGCAAAATCTGACCTTTATGTCCTAATTAAATGATAAAACTCAATGAATGGTACAAAACTTTATTTTGATATAAAAAGCATAATCTAGAGGGCTTTGCCTTTCATATAAGTCATTTCTGATTCCAATTGAGCAACTACAAGTCAAGTTATTATTTGTTGTTCCTACAACTTGGATAAGCGACAAGACTTTTCTCAGGGACTGTAGTTGTAGATGTGTCACGTTCAGCTCGTTAACTAAAAGGAAGGGAAAAAGCTTCAATTAACATACAATGTTGAACTTTTAGAATGAAAATCATTTTAGTTTGAAAGGCGTCATCTGGAAAACGTTTGCTTGGTATGTTTAAAATTGTGAGAAATGTTCTTGTTTTGTCTTGTGAAAGATAAGTAATTTAAGTACCATGAAAAAATATGGCCGCATCCCAATGGCAGTTTCATTTGTCCTCATTGACTTCCCCTAGGCCAGTGGTCTGCAAAACGTGAAAGTTTGGTCTCCTTGTTGCTGTCGTCCAGGTCCCTAGCGATCCTGTACAGGTGTCGCTTGACACGGTCTATCAGGTGTGCAACACTCATCCGTCTGACTACCGCATCTTGGTGCATTCCTGTGTGGTCCATGCAGGGAGATGTGTGTGATTATTCCAAACCCTCGTGGCCTTCTCTGCGGCTTCACTCATGGATTGAATGGTCCTCTTCTTGGCCGTCCCTACGATGTCCAAACAACTAACTTTGCAAAGTGAATGACCTGCAAAACCCCTACAGCCGACTTCTATATGCTCATAGAATGTTCTCCAGCATCTCTCCCTATACTCCACCACTTCCTGGTACTTGGCGTGTTTCCTCATTATTTTCCTCAATGCAATCTTTCCAGGGTACCGTAAGTTCCAAAATGACCAATTGTCTAGAAGAATGAGTATGTCTGGGTGGAGATTTGTTGTTGGAATGTGTTGTGTTTTAGCAGGTTGACCTGCAGCTGCCAGTCAGAGGCCTTGTGCAGGCCTTAAACTTCGATGGTCTGATAAACAGCCTATTCCAGTTAATACACCCTATCATGGTGGACGTGCAGCTCCATACCATACTTCATTTTGCTCCATTCATTCATTCTTTGAAAAGGGTTAGTGACGTGACAGTGGAGATCATCCATGCACATCTACTGGATGCATGATGACAGTGGAGACATGCACCAGTCCACATGATGTCCCAGTGACAGACAAGACATCGTCATTGATGGAACATAATCCTTTATTTAAATGGATCTTTCATATAGTAACTGTATTTTCATTCAATTTGCTAAGCCTGTTATAGGTCATAATAACACTCGGAAGTTGAATCAAAGTCACATGATGTGTCTGTCTTCCATATACTATGTTGATTTAGTCCTGGTCTGTTGGGATCCAGAAGTAGTCCACCACCTTCCTGCCTCTTCGATGGTTGGCAGAATCTGGACGTCCTCCTTCGAAAGGTGGCAGCTCGTCAAAGTGACTCGGCCCTGAATCCCTCACAGAGAGCGGGGCGCTCACTCGGAACATCATCCTGGAAAGAAGTCATAGCAACCATCACAACATGATTGACAAAGTCGTCGTTTAGGTGAGAATTTTCTGGAATTCAAAACAACACATAAATAGTAGAACTGGAAAACCGGAAAATGCAAAACAAAAACTATGCAGGATGGAGAAAAAAATTATGTCAGTACTCAAGTGCACAGTTTCACCACTAGAGAGCGGCAAATACTAATAATTCTAAATAATGGTTTTGTTTTTTCTCATTGAGCAACAAACAAAACAGGGCCAAACTCAAGAAAACATATTAATGCTATGATTGTTTTTTTATTTATTTATTTGCTAGGAGATGTTGCTAATTGTGTTTGTTACCTAGATGAGCTCCTCTCGGATTCTTCTGAGTTGGACTCTGGTGTAGAGATGTAAACCGGGTCACCCTCCTGGATCATAAAGACATATGTGAGGGACTGAAAAATCCTGGTGTGACTATAAGGTTTTCATACTTAAATTAAAATGTACTTTTATATATATATTTTTTAATATATTTAATTCATTTTCTTCCGCTTGTCCTCACGAGGGTCGCGGGGGATGCTGGAGCCAATCCCAGCTGTCTTTGGGTCGCCAGCCAATCACAGGCACACATAGACAAACAACCATTCACACTCACATTCATACCTATGGACAATTTGGAGTCACCAATTAACCTAGCATGTTTTTGGAATGTGGGAGAAAACCCACGCATGCACGGGGAGAACATGAAAACTCCACACAGAGATAGCCGAGGGTGGAATTGAACCCTGGTCTCCTAGCTGTGAGGTCTGCTCGCTAACCACTCGACCACCGTGCCGCCCATTTTATAATATATATTGCATATATTTTATATGTACTTTAAATGTCCTTTTTATTAAAATCAAGGTGGTTTTTCAGTACGTAAAATGATAATTCAACTCTCTTTTAGTCAGTTTGCATAATTGTGGCATGGATTGAATCACATGGTCTTCATATTTGTTTTGTTTCTTAACACAAGTAGAAACTTTACCATAAAATTTCTGGGTGAGCCGTCTTGATTTTTAAGAATTTTCACTCGCTGGTCGCTTTCTGTCATGCAGAGAAAGTAGCTCTTGATGTTGGCTTGGCACTGCACAAACAAATAGGAGTAGTAGTTTTAAGTACTACTATACTTGTATTCCCCTCTACTGCCACTAGGGGTGTAAAGTGCTTCTCACACTTTTGTCCTGCCTCAGGGCCTTCATGTCCTCCTGGGCTCGGACCATGTGGTGCAGAACCAGATATTTCTCCTTCCAATTGAGGCACTCGGCTGCCCGCTCCCGACGTTCCTTCTCAGCCAGACGCCACTCTCCTTCAGCCTCCTGGCGGCCTCGCTCGGCCCGCTCGCTCGACTCCTCGGAGGCAGTAGCTTTGCGCTTCCATTCCGCCTCGCTGTGAATGTGGAAATGAGACTATTTGATCAAAACTTGACAAGAACTTTCCATTTCTATGCTAGCTGGTTTCCATCATCATTCCGTGACCAGTCCAACTGAGTTCACATGAGCGGCAGACAAGAATGTGTTGTTTTAATCATGACTATTTGCTCTCTCACACGCTTCTTATCGCCCGTATTTGGCTTGAAACTGCTTCTTATCATCCACATTTGCTTTTATTGTCATTATTTGGTTTAAAAACAAACTTATTATCATTCTTATTTGGCGTTTATGGTCTATATTTGACTTTAGACCTCTTCTTGTTGTCTGTATTTGGCTCTCAACAGCTTCTTATCGTCCATATTCTGCTTGAAACTTACTTGTGTTGTCCCTACTTTTTTATCATCTTTATTTGGTTCTATAAGTGCTTGATATTTTCTTTAATCGCCTCTTATTGTCTGTATAAGGCTAGTCTCCATGTTATTTTCCATATTTGCCTTTTAACTGCTTCATATCATTCTTATTTGGCTTTGAACTGCTTCTTGTAATCCGTAGTTTATCCATAGTTAGGCTTTAAACAGCTTTGTATTGTCCATATGTAGATTTAAATCACTACTTATTGTCTGTATTCGGGTTGAGCCACCTCTTGTCATCTGCAAACTGTTTCTTTTTTTTGTAACCCTGTTAAGTTGTAAACTGCTTTTTATCAATTGTATTATATTTTAAACTGCTTCTTATTGTACAGATATAACTTTTTTTCTATCCATTTAGGATTTAAACTGCTTCTTATGATCTGTTTTTGATTTTAAATGGCTTCTTAATGTCCATATTTGACTGCTTTTCATTGTGCTTATTTGACTTTAGACCACTCTTGATTATCCTTAGTTGGCGTCTTTGGCATGATGGTGGCGTCTTTAGGAATTGTAAACAAATGTGTATTTCCCTTTCAAGGTATTGCTAGCAAGTAAACAGCGAAGCAGTGCTTGGAGGAGGGAAGACAGTTTATATATAAGGAAGTTTGCCCCTCTGTGACATCACAAAGGGGCAGTTTTACCACGCCTTTTGAAACCGAGCGTTTTGAGCCATCCCAAACTTCTTTCAGGGCTCACTTTGAAATGCGCAAACGTCATTATTTGAAAGTTTGTTTCTTTCGGCTTTTTTCTGGTTACGGAGTTGCAGATCTTTTTGATCCTCAGACTTATAGGTCAGAAAAGTGGAAAAAGGATAGGTCCCCTTTAAACACGGGTAGTCCTGCACAAGACATTTAATGACCTCAGATCGATGTTGTCTGCACTCACACACAGACCTACGTTACCACTCTGAGTTCATACATGGTAAGTGGCGGGTCTCCAATCAGTCGCTCTTTAGCTAACAGTAGTTCCAAACCAGGCGGCACGGCGGTTGAGTGGTTAGCGCGCAGACCTCACAGCTAGGAGACCAGGGTTCAGTCCCACCCTCGGCCATCTCTGTGTGGAGTTTGCATGTTCTCCCCGTGCATGCGTGGGTTTTCTCCGGGTACTTCGGTTTCCTCCCACATTCCAAAAACATGCTAGGTTAATTGGTGACTCTAAATTGTCCATAGGTATGAATGTGAGTGTGAATGGTTGTTTGTCTATATGTGCCCTGTGATTGGCTGGCGACCAGTCCAGGGTGTACCCCACCTCTCGCCCGAAGAGATTTCTTTCAGCTGGAATAGGCTCCAGCACCCCCGCGACCCTCGTGAGGAAAAGCGGTAGAGAATGAATGAGTTCCAAACCACTTGTCCAGTAGCTCTCCAAAGGGTTTAATCATTTATTATCAACTCCTATACCCACAAAATTAGAAATTGGGGTTCGGCAGTAGTCTGGAAGTCTTCAGGAGCGCCTGGAAATGTAACCAATCACATTGGAGTGCGGGTGCCTCAAGGCGGGCCGTGGGTAGAATAAATTGAAACAGACTGTTTTGGAAAGCCTAGGTAATACAGCTCGATTAGGTGCTGATTCTGGAAGATCTTGAAACCTTTCTGTGCGGGTTATTGTGTGTAGCTGCTCTATAGGAGTCCACAACTCAATACAAAGGGTCGAAAAGAGAGCATAACAGGTCCACTTTATGCAAAGCAAATGTAAAAATTTTACTGGCCTTTCTTTGAGTTGGATGTTCTCCTCCATGGTCTGTTTCAGTTTGTGTCGCAGAGCGTCCCGGTCCTCCTCAAGAACCTTGTTCTCCTGCTGAAGAGCCTGTTTCTCCCCAGACATTCTGTCGAGTTTCAGCTTGGTTTCAAAGATGTTGCTCTCCAGCTGTGCCACCACCAGCTGAAGATCACAGCGCTGGAGACAGCAGAAGTGTTGGTCACAATTCACTTTGTTGTTTTTCAAAAGGGTCAACGGTCATATCAGCAAACCTCCTTCTGAAGTTGCTCCACTTGTGCCATCAAGCGTTTCCTGTCATCCTGAGCCGCCTCCTTATCTTGCTGGATGGCGATGGCACGGGCCTCGGCGAGAGCCCTGCCTTTGTCGGCCTCCCCTCTGAGCGCCTCTGCTTCATCCACAGCCTGTGAGCACAACGTCGCCCTCTGCTGACTCTGGTACAGACGCTGCTTCATCTAACCGGGTGAGGAAACACAATGCTTTGATGTTGAAAACTGATGCTGGCAGCGTACCTACTTTCGGGATTACAGGTCAGCCACAACATTTCGACACATCTAAGAAAGATATGTACTGTGTAGACTTATGGAAAAGTAGTCAGGTCTCCATGTTCTAAGTCTTGGTTTTATCTGAAAGTGTCATAACATACGTCCTTGACTTGAGTCTGCAGCTCCTGGTTGACGTTCCTCAGATTCCTCATCATCAGCTCATTCTCTGAGCGCATGGCGATCCTCTCCATGCGAATCTCATTGGACAAGAACTTGTTCTCCCTTCTCAGGTCCTCACACTCCTGGTGTGAACCACAAAGTTGTCATTTTTACATACCAGAACTGGAACTTCTAGCCTTAATCTTCCTCCTCACCTTCCTCTTTCGGACCAGTTCTCCTTGCAGGTGGTTGATCTGCAGGAAGGAACCGTTGTTGCTGACAGCACTCACTGGCCTGACCACTCTCAAGGGCCTTCGTGTAGGCCTGGACAGAACCCTGACCTCCTCAGTGGTCCCCTTCCCGAAGCTGACCCTGCTCAAGGAGAGGGACTTGCTCAGGCTGTCGTCTGAGGAGCCGGCTGAATGCAGGTCAGTGTGGGATTTGGCTCGGAGAGCCATCTCTGAGCCTTTCCAGAGGAGCTTGTGTCGACACTTCACCGCACAGGCGTTCTTCTCAGTGCAGTGTCACGCTGACCTGAGTTTCATCCATTATACATCAGGTAACATGAGCATGAGGACACAAAACATTCATGTTAGCTTCTCATACCTCCTGTGTTTTGTCTGCAGGAGGACTCATCAAGCGAGGATCCCACGGAACCAGAAACTCCGTATTTGGCCTACAAGCAGCATCATGGAACAGTAACGCAAAAGTCTGATGTATGTTGTTTTTGTCACTTATGTGGTATCAAATGGCTGAGAAAGAGACAACAATATGTGCTACATTTGAAGCACAAACACTGGGTCATTATTACAATTTTAAATACGTACATTAATCACGTTTTCAAATTAATTAATCGTGATTAATCACCATTTGCAAATATGTCTGTAATATACCCATTTTTTTCTGTATTGAGAGTTGGTGAAGGCTGCACGTTGATCTACTAGTGGCGCAGGCCACACAGCTAGGACACCTGGGTTCGATTCCCGCCTCAGGCATCTCTGTGTGGAGTTTGCATGTTCTCCCTGTGCATGCATGGGTTTTCTCCGGTTTCCTCCCACATTCCAAAAACATGCTAGGTTAATCGGCGACTCCAAATTGTCCATAGGTATGAATGTGAGTGTGAATGGTTGTTTGTCTATATGTGCCCTGTGATTGGCTGGCGACCAGTCCAGGTTGTACCCAGCCCCTCGCCCAAAGACAGATGGGATAAGCTCCAGCATGCCCGCAACTTTCGTGAGGATAAGCGGTATAGAGAATGGATGGAGTTGGTGATAACAGGAATATCACTGCTGTTGTGTTCAGGTCCGAATAAAGTTATAAAAGAGATTCAGACTCTATGGGTATGATTCAGGGTCCTGGGAACTACAAAATCCCACACTATACACTCAAAAGAGGAAAGACTACCATGGCAGGACCTGAGGTTCAGAGGGAGGTGAGCGAAACAACAGGAGTGCCGGAACATGGAGAAGGAAATTCCAGTCGGTCAGAGCTGAGGTACCGCTGACATGGCACAAAAACAGCAAATGTCAGGGCAGCGTTAGCTGTGCAGAGTGGATTAAAGCTCACTAGTTGTGTGGAAAGGTTCCGTAAGCTTTAACCAGAGGTGGATTGGACATAAACATGGACATAGAATTAGACAATAAGAACATTAATGACAGCGCTGGTCCTTGTCAGGACGTTATCTCCTAAACGGGCCATGGTGCAGATTTGACCCTCACTTCCTGTTTCCTCTCCTGTCCACTCCATCACGCTCAGGTTTGTCCAACACGTCCACTTTGTGCCAGACCACGGCAGGAACACTTATTCCATGACTTGCTTTATACTGATCATGTTTACAGCCCTGTTGTTAGTGACGGCCTCCGCTCTCCTTAAAGGTATGCACCTTAGATACACTGGTTAGTTACACTTTCACCTTTGCAATGCTTTTAATTGGTGTAGGCTTATTTGCTTGTGATGATAAACGCCATGAGATATAATACAGAAATTGTGCCTTCACAGATAATAATGTTCTCTTTTGATTGACATCAGCGAGCTGTTTTTAAAATGTTAACTACCTTTAACTAATTACCACCATAATGAATGTATTCTTCTTCTTATTATTAGTAGTAGTAGTATTACTACTGCTATTTATTTTATTATTTTGTTGTTTTTTTATTGATGTATGCAGCGTTTGTGTTGGTTCTCATAATGTGAAATGAAAGTGCATCAGGCAAGTCTATTAGATTTGGACATACATATACAGTATTATGACCAGGGTTCAATTCCACCCTCGGCCATCTCTGTGTGGAGTTTGCATGTTCTCCCCGTGCATGCGTGGGTTTTCTCCGGGTATTCCGGTTTCCTCCCACATTCCAAAAACATGCTAGGTTAATTGGCGACTCCAAATTGTCCATAGGTATGAATGTGAGTGTGAATGGTTGTTTGTCTATATGTGCCCTGTGATTGGCTGGCGACCAGTCCAGGGTGTACCCCGCCTCTCGCCCGAAGACAGCTGGGATAGGCTCCAGCACCCCCGTGACCCTCGTGAGGAAAAAGCAGTAGAAAATGAATGAATATACAGTATTATTAACTACAGTAGGATGCCCAGTGGTATACCCAGTAGTTGTCATTTTCTGTTTATTTGGGAGCATACCTTATGAAGTACAAATGCAGTGGAAAGGGATCCAATATGAAAGCAAATAATAGACTGGCACTCGATCAATCTGCATTACCACTAGAATCCAGATCATTGTAGGTCATTCATATAAGAACAAAGGTATTGATGTCTTTAATTGGTACAAAACAGGTGGAACCAGATTAGCACCAGTATGGTATCTATTGTGTACAACTTCTTTCTGCAGTCCTTGAGAGTCAAAGATCAGCTGGAGTCTTTCTGCTCATTGAAGGAGAAAAGTACACTTTCAACTTTACTGACGCCCGCACAGCTTGCCAGTCTCTTAATGCTACCATGGCAACCACTGCCAACATGGAGGAGGCCCTGCAGCACAGCCTGGAGACCTGCAAGTATGGTGTGATGGCACCTCTGAAGCTGGAAATTTGTTTTGTCCTACCGGTGTGTCCGTCTTCCCAGATTTGGCTGGATAGCTGAACAGGTGGCAGTCGTCCCTCGGCTGACGGCAAGCAGCAAATGTGGGAATGGGAAAACTGGACTGGTCAAGTGGTACGCGAGGGAGAACCAAAAATTTGGTGTCTTCTGCTTCTCTGCAGCAGGTACTGTGTTTGCAATAGGGAGATATTAGACGCACAAATAATGTGTACATTGTCATTAAAATCAACACACACTTACACTGAACACAAGAAACATTGAATGTTTTTTTAAATTGCTCATGATTGTTATAAGGCACACTCACCAACCAATGAAGTCAATAACATTATGTTCTGTTATTAAATAAGATTTAATAACATGAAATAATTGTGCCCTGTGATTGGCTGGCGACCAGTCCAGGGTGTACCTCGCCTCACGCCCAAAGACAGCTGGGATAAGCTCCAGCACCCCCGCGACCCTTGTGAGGAAAAGCGGTAGAAAATGAATGAACATGAAATAATGTTGCACATTTCTTTCCTCTAATGTACTCGTTCCTGATCCTATCCATCCTGGTCACTCCCAATGAGAACCTCAGCATGGCTGGTCTCACCACAGTTTTGTATACCTTTCCTTTCATTTTAGCTGAAACTCTTCTATCACACATCACACCCGACACTTTTCTCCACCCGTTCCATCCTATCTGCACATGCTTCTTCACCTCCTTTTCACAATCTCCGTTGTTCTGAACCGTTGACCCCAAGTACTTAAAATTCTCCACCTTCTGTATCTCTTCTCCCTGCAACCTCACTCACATGCTAATCTTCATTCCTCTCCTTTCCAGGGCAAACCTCCACTTTTACCCGTCCACACACAAAAACCAAATGTTGTCTTATGGTCAGTTATGGAAATTTTGATGATTGTGGTATTTCAGCCAAGTATGTTTCATTTTTATAAATACACAATCCAGCAGTAAGACAGATACCAGGCACGCTGTACGAGGAATCCGTCACTTTGAGGTCAGAACCTTGTCTGAATTTGTTTGATTTGTTCTCATCACTTTTCAGATTCAGCGGATTCATCATCAACAGTTATCCCGCAAACGTCAACATCGTTCATCTCATCAACACCTCAAACACATCCGCTCATGTCCTCAGCAGCTTTGCCATCACCACCTCCAAAAACCACAGAAACCCCTGAGCGTGCAGTGGCTCCCACGTCAGAAGGTCACCCCCAAGTTCAGACACTTCCGTGGCCCATACTCGTCACCACTTCCCCGCCTGGTCTTTACTTCTCCATCAGAACTACTTTTTCTTCTCATGTCATCACTTCATCGCCAGCTGTCAGCAGGTCAGCGCATCATACTTCCAGTCACTCTGTGCTGCAGCAGTCTGACATGCCTGCCAAGTCCTCCTCGAGAGGTATGTGCTTGTCCTGATTTGGACTTACTGTGTCTGTTACAGACACTGAACTAAACATGTATGTTCATAATTTAAGATTATATAAGGGTCATTTCAATTTCAAACACTTTATTTATACCTGATGGGCAATTTAAAAGACGCAAAGAGCAGCATATGAAACACATTTGAAACAATGAGGCGCAGTAGTCGTCAAAGTTGTTCCAGCAGTACCACACTTTTTAATGGACAAACTGCATTTGAATTAGCATGTGCATCTATACAAATGTGTAGTAAATACTGGGTGTCTGCGTGTTTCTCTCAGCAGTTTCAACAGTCCTCATTGTCCTCAGCGTCGTCTTCCTGATTGGGACTGCAGCAGGAGGACTATGCTACTACAAACTGTAAGTATATATACACTCATTCATTCATTTTCTACCGCTTATCCTCACGAGGGTGGGGGGGGGGGGGGGTGCTGGAGCCTATCCCAGCTGTCTTTGGGCGAGAGGTGGAGTACACCCTGGACTGGTGGCCAGCCAATCACAGGGCACATATAGACAAACAACCATTCACACTCACATTCATACCTATGGATAATTTTGAGTCACAAATTATAAGGTGGGAGGAAACCGGAGTCCCTGGAGAAAACCCACGCATGCACGGGGAGAACATGCAAACTCCACACAGATATGGCCTAGGGTGGAATTGAATTCGGGTCTCCTAGTTGTGAGTCCTGCATGCTAACCACTCGACCGCCGTGCAGCCAAAAAAGAAACACTTTTGTTTTTCCTCCCATCTCATCCCATCCATGACCTGATCTTAATGCTTGGTCTCCCAAAATATTAATCAGGTACATTCCTCACTTACTCACAGGAACAGGAGGGAGTGCCTCTGACACCACCTACTGTATCTCCCACATACATTGCTGTCCTTTCATCCTTTGCTAGAAGATACAGTAATTTAGCTTCAACATCGCCATTTTTGGTTTCAGGTGCATCCTTGATGGTAACTCCACTCGCCGACTGTTGTTGGCTGGGAGAGGCCTCACTCCACTCTTCTTAGCAACTTTTATTTTGCACCGCCTCACTCTTCTTATTATTATTTCATATGCGATCATCAAATACATCAAATATTCAGCTCATTAGCGTTGTGTCTCAGGGCCTTCCTAAGACACGACTGGCACATTCAGAGGCCAACCTGGACTATTCCGGCTAACACTGGCAGGTGGAGCATGGGAGTGGGCTTAAGGCAGCCAGTAATGGTTCCAATAGGGTGCCAGGATATCCATTTCCTGGTTTAGGCCATCTTCCGTTGCTTCCCATGTTGGTGGTTGTATCAAAATGGGCAGTTCATCAACGTGGCCTCACTCCGCTGTATATTAACAACTGTTGTTTTTCACCCCCAAAAGTGTGAAACCGTTCTTGTTTTGGACGCTCCTATACGTTAAATGATAAATACTTGGGATCCTGCACCATTCCCATCATAAGGTTCATTTTGATGGATTTTTGGTTCAATGGTTGATCATTTGGTGCTCCATGGAAGTGAATTGTCTACCGTATAACAAGGAAATGTCCTAAATTTACTGGGGTAAACAGCCCGCAATGTCCAATAACTCCAAATACAGAAATAATCCAAAACTAAAAACACACCTTTAAAAATGCTGCAATCCCATATATGCTGCAGTACCGGAACAAAGACAAAATAAAATTGAATTGCCATTCCATGACCAATCTTGTGCAAATAGATCTAACTTAGACTGTATGTTGACTGTATCCTTGACAAGGACATCATAAATATGCTACAGACAACTTCGTTTAATTCATAATGCTCTTCTGTCAAAGAAAATATCAAACCTTTAGGTCCCGGGGGCCACAGGGGGACGACATGGAAGCCAAGATGTGGAAGCACATTGACCTGAACCAGCATCATCTTGAAGACAACGAGGAGGAGGAGGAGACTGAAGACAGGAAGTACTCCAGTGACATCATGCTGTGTGTGAACCCACAAATGAGGAATAGCGACGCAACATAGTTTGTCTTGGCAGCACAATAATAAAGCTCAGTTTTTCCTGACAAGGTCAGTGATTTAATATGATATAAATATTTTCATTATTGTTGATGGCAGTGCTGGAATACATGCTTTTCTAATGGAGCTGAATAGAGAAATAGAGACAGTATGATACAGAACAGTTGTTGAAGTACAATTATTTGCATGAATACTTTAACAATGTCAATGAAAACTGAACATTATGATCACCATATTTGCACTTGATCACATTAGATTATGTACCTAATATTGTGGCCAGTGAATGAAACCGATTGTTTGGTTGTCCCGGAAATGTTTTATGTTACGTAAATTCAATAAACTTTCGATAAAAATGTGTTAATGCGTTTTGTTGTAATATCCCCAGCGGCCAGTAGTCAGCGAAGAAGAAGCAGCTCACTTGGAACCGTAGTAGAAGAAAAAGCGAGTCACGTGTCCGGAAATGAACATCACAGTCTCCACTGGACACACTACAAGCGTTCAATTTTCATTTATGGTCGACGCTAATATTCTTGGTCTCGTTGTGAATATTTAAACCATAGTAGTAAAAATGCGACGTCTATGCTCGGTCCAGCAGAAAGTGTCGTGTGTTTTTATGACTGAAGTGAAGGAAGAACCGTCTCGAAAACGTGACTGTCAAGTGAGTGTTTTCAACGTGACGGGCAGATGAGGGGTTTCATTACTTGGCATATAAACTCAGCATTTCTACTATTTCCAAATATTCAATGCATACTCGTTTTAATTATCTTTATGAATTACATTAAAACGTTTGCCCTCAAATCAGAGCTATCGTGATATTGTGTTATGTATGTGTATATATGTATGTATGCTTTAGATATTGATTGTATCAAAGGAGTCCACCTTGTTTGATCAGTCAGAAACTTGTATTGTAGCCTATGTCTGTTTCCTTTGAAAAATGCCCCTTAATCACGGTCGTGTAATAGCAGCCAGTGATCATCGTCAATAATGCTTGTTTTATGAATGACTTGAGTCACTATTTCATCATTGTGTCTGCATCTGTTGTTTTTCAGCCATTTCATGTTGTCGCCACTGCAATTGTCAACCCTGCAGTGTTGGAAGCTGACATCAACTGTGCTCTCGCCACCGAGAAACTGGATGGCACTTGCTGTTATGTTACACTCTACAAAGGTGAGAAGGCCACCACGAGAAATTGAAATCTTATTAAAGTCTTGTGGTGGAAGTGAAAGTTTTTTTTTTTAATCCTTAAAGGGAAACCTCAATTGTGGGCTCGACTGGACCGGAAACCCAACAAACAGGCTGAGAAGAGGTTCAAGAAATATCAGTATTCTCTCAGGAGCTCTAAAGGTAATATAATAACATTATATTGCAATATATATTACAATATAATAACATTATATTACAGGTAGTCTTTGTTTTATGTTGTTCCGTGTTACCACATTTCATGGTTACAACATACAGAGTGAACTTGAAAGCCCATACATTTATTCCTTTTAGGTTTTTCCCCTTCATTGTCTCCCAAGTGTGAGGCAGACTCTTTTGATGGGGTGCGTTAAATAAAAGGAAAGTGAAAAGTATGGCTGCAGCTATCAAATATTTTAGTAATCGAGTATTCAACTGAAATTTTTTTTTGATTTATCGAGTACTTATGAATAGGATTCTGATTCATTTAGTTTGCTGTTAAATACGGAGTCTCGTGGAAATTGACATAATGTGAGTGAAATGCTGTCGACCTCATCTACTCTTCCCCATCTCTCACACCAACACAGCCGTCGTCATCATCGTATACAGTGGGTCTTGAACACCACTTCGCCTTCACCTTTATGAGAAGTGTATTTTCCCTTTTCACGTTTTTGTTTGTTTGTACATCCCTGCTATGTCCCCTCACCACCTCCACCACCATAGCGGTGTTTTGAACACTTGTGCTACAAGCACCGTATGTTGTCTTTTAGGAAAAACATGTGAATCCTATAGGATGTCACCTCCTGCGATCCAGAGCATGGTGAAGTTTTGTGGTCATTGCGGGCTGCCGCTAAAGAAAGCCGTGCGCTTAAGTGTAGTGGCACTTGAATCTCATTAAATTGCTTCAGAGTTAGGAAGTGAGTGATAATAATATCCAAAGACGTGTGGGATGGCGATACACACAGTATTTAGTGTTGGAATTGTACTGCAGTGTGTGTTCAGGTCAGAATGAAGTTATAAAGATCCATCTGACCTGAGGCGTGCATGGTGTGTATGCGTTAAATACTCTAAACGATTCAACATAAAATAGCATTAACAATAACATTAACAATAACATTAAATAAATGAATTACCGCCGTTAAATCGTTATTTTTGACAGCTCTAATATATATATTTGTGTATATATATATATATATATATATATATATATATTTGTGTATATATATATTTGTGTATATATATATATGTATATATATATATATATATTTGTGTGTATATATATATATATATATTTGTGTGTATATATATTTGTGTATATATATATATGTATATATATATATATATATATATATATATATATATATTTGTGTATATATATATATATGTATATATATATATATATATATATTTGTGTATATATATATTTGTGTGTATATATATATATATATATATATTTGTGTGTGTGTGTATATATATATATATATATATATATATATATATATATATATATATATATATATATATATATTTGTGTGTGTATATATATATATATATATATCTATCATAGCTATGTATATGTGTTTAGAATATACCTCAGCCTTAAGTTGGACTTTGATTTCTGCTGCTTTTGTGCAATAGCCCAACTGCTTTGCTTTGATTTGGCTTGGATGACAACTGTATTCATTTTCAGGTTTCATATGGAACGTCAAGGAAGACTTTAAGACGGTCCCAGACACATGGATCCCGGCTCACAGAGTGATACATCACAATGGTCATCCCATTCCTGATGAATACGGTCACATTCCAGGTCTGTTGACATGGCAGTGTCCTTAATTGCTAATAGTAACTCAATTCGTCATCATCAGGTATGTAATACATGTACAGTGGGGTGAAAAAGGGTTTGCCTCAGATCATTAAATTTAAGTATTAGTCAATGACAACACAACAATAGACAAAATGCAGTTTTTAAATGAAACTTTTCATTATTAAGGGAGAAAAGAATCCAAACTTGCATGGCCCTGTGTGAAAACGGGACTGTGCCCCTTATTGGAAAAGGTTTGAAAGCCATTTCTAAAACTTTGGCATGACCTTAAGAAGGTGCTTCTTACTGGAAAAACAAAAATTGTGGCTGAATTACAACAGAGCAATAATGTTTCTGTCACTAGTGAAAGCATATCCATTAAGTGGCATTGTCTAGCTGCCTAATGACACGTGCTAGCTTGTGAACGATGAGCGCAGCATATGGTTTAGCATTTGTATGGAGGCCGTGATGATGATCTGCCCCCGTGACGTTGCTTGTTACATTTCCTAACGGCCGAGCTGCTTGTTTGTCAGCAGTGCGTTGAAGAGCAAGTGATGTAAACACATTACGACATCAACGTGATGATGAATTGATTGGCAGCGCTGAATGACAACATGAATGAGTCAGACATCTCTTGCTTATTAGCACTCTTTAAATGTCCATTTTAGAGACAGTGGAAAGTGTTGTACAGCTATTATACACAAGTTTGGACGAACTTTCTCATTAAATAGCATGAGGAAGTGTGTCCGAACATTTGACTGGCAATATTATCTGCATTCACATTGCAGTTTTTTTTATTGCAGGTAGTATTTTGTTAGTTTTGCATTTTGTTCTCTTACTGTAACCAAAATTAGGTAAGTATGTACTGAACTTTGTCGTTGGTGAACCGTCACACCTCTAGCATCATAGTTCTGCATTGATGAGAGATTTGGTATGTCCAGGCTGGGTTCCGGTGGAGGACGACAACAAGCAGTACTGCTGGCACTCGTCTGTGGTGGACAACAGCGTGGGGTCTGCTCTGGTCCTCAGACCTGTCCTGAACAATGAAGACACATTAGAAATCGCTGCAGTCCCGCTAGCCGACTTACTGGAACAAACTCTAGAGCTGATTGGAACCAACGTCAATGGAAACCCTTATGGTAATATCATCCAACATTGCTTGATTAATTGACAGCAGTAGGGCTGTTCAACTTTACAGATTTTTCTATTCAAGTGGTGCTCGTGTTACGACGTTTCCTGCACACTGTCATGAATATTAATACGGGATGAAAAGAAACCGAAAGTGAAGTACGCGGCGGGCAAATAAGCATTTCTACATCGATGAAGGACAATGTCAGTTTTGTTCTCTTTAGTTCACTTTTTTCCCCAAGTGTGAGGAAGTGAAATTGGACATTGTAAAATGTTCCAATCTAAACTGCCTGCCTGGTCCAAGCTGCTCAAATACAGTGACCATCACCATAGATAAATATGGTTTATAGGATCTGCTCCTATAAAATGAACAGTGATAACTAAGCAGTGTTTTTTTTGTTTTTAATAAGCCTGTCTCTCCCTCCCTTGTACGCCACTTCCTGTGTGCAAGACAACCATGGGGGTAAAAGTAGTTGTTCTATTTTTATTAGTTTAATTATTTTATTTAATCTTTATCCTTTATGAGTTCTGTCTACACTGTGAGTGACGTAGGTATTTAAAGTTCCCACTAACACTAAACTGCCATAGTAGGAATGGACCTATTTTCTTGACCTTATCTTGTTCCATATTAGGGTCCGTTTTCTTGACCTTATCTTGTTCCATATTAGGGTCCGTTGAGTAAATAAAAACTGTTCTCTTTGGTTTCTTTGACGTTTTTCCCCACTCTGTCAAACAGTTTTTCCATGCTAACAACAGGGTTGGGGTCTAAGAAGCAGCCCATTCATTTCCTGGTGTCCCATGGGAGCCTCTGTATCAGAAATCCTCCTCCAGTGGACTTCCAGCAGCTTTACTCATGGTTTCGTGGGGGCTCCGAGGGCCTGATTGAGGGCATCGTGTGGCACTGTGCTGATGGCTCACTCTTCAAGGTAAGATGTTTGTGGAGTAGTTAATATGCCCCTGCATGTTATTTAGAAGATGTTCACGTGTTGGCAGGTTCACCGCCATCACATGGGACTGGAGTGGCCAGCAGAGGGCACTCACCTTGGTGACAAGTCAGTGGTGGTTCGCATTGACGGGGCCACGGTGGACGACAGCAAGAGTCTGTTTGCGTCATTGTCACGCCTGAATGGACATTGTTTCAGCCGCTTGCAGGACGTCCATTTTGACCTGTGAATCCAATCCACTAGTCCAAAATATTTGCAGGCAGGCAAGCAAGCACGTACATCCTCGGCCAAGTTCACGTTAGCCTCCTTTTAGCCCTGCTTGCATGTTTTTGGTCATGGAAGGATGCTTGCCTGAAAAAAGTAAGCAGCATAAGTCACTAAAAATCAAACATAGCTTGTAAACAAGCTTTCATTTTAACACTAACTATAACACATGGCTCCTTTTCTTTTGTACAGTCTTACAGTGACTGACATGGGCAAAGTACTGCAAATTGAAAAAGTTGCAATCACAAAAACACTGCAAGATCAAAAACTGTCTATTTGTCTATTTTTCATACTTAATTTAGCTTTGAGTTGCAAGTTAAAAATACACTTGGAAATTCCATCAAGGCCAAACTGTTTACAAAAGGGGAAAAAAATGCACCTTTTATTTCAAGTCTAGACCAAATTTAAGGTTAAAATGTCCATAGTGGAGGAAATACTTGGGGATTACAATTTGAGTCTTAAAACTGCATAACCTTGATTTGTGTTTGCAGTAAAGCGATAGGTTTACACTTCAGGTTGTTCCACTTTATGGATGATGGTTACTATGATAAGCTGTAAAATAAACTGTTTTTTCAGGCTTCCTACGCAAGAATGGAAAAGTATGGATTTTTATTTAATAAGTTTGCAGGTCTGCAAATGGCTGAAAAATGGAAACTACAGTAAGGCAAAATATTCATTTTTCCAAGGCTGTTACCACTGTTCTGTCTTCTTGATGTTAAAATCGATCTGTTTTTCTAAGCTAAGATGTTTTTGTGAGAGCACACAATGAAGGGCGCATCCCAGAAAACGTGATGGGAAGATTGACAAATCGAATGGACAACATTCCACTCTTATCCTCCTTTGTATGAGTTACTCAACTACAATCTCCTAGAAATTACGTATATGGTGATATAATGGCATACATGTTGAGAATAATGACAATTGGACAATGTCATTATTTTATACAAGGGCTGCAACAAAAAATTACTTTTTTTTAATTTGAAGCTTGTTTGTATTGATTGAATAATCGGTACGTACATACAAATACATAACTGAAGTATGCAACAACTTTTTTGTGATTCCTTTGCACAACCACACATTACATATTCAATAGTCATCTCATTCTATATGCCACTTTACTCTGGATAACATCTGCAACACTTAAGGCCATGCTGCTCTTGCCTGAATACATTTCAAGATAACTTAATCTTTGCACGAGCTTTACTTCTAAGTAATTTCATGAATATAAATGTCCTTAATCCACAGACACATTCCCTTACTATTTGCCAGATTTTGATATCCTAGAACTTGTGTAACCCGCCTCTTGTCTAATGTCAGCAAGGAACAAGTCCTCGGGTCTGCACTGGAGCAGCAGAAAAGAAGATGGGTGACTGTTTGCATTTGCGCTTGAGGAAGTCATGTTTTCGAATGAAGGTACTGTAAATTTCAACTAGACGATGCATCTAATGCTTGTTTTGTGGTTGAAGCTGAGCAATACATGCATTATATTGTGCCAAACATGTACCTAAAAGTTAATAAATGATTCATCAGTTATATTGAAAAGGAAACAATCTCATTCATGTCTATTTTAGAAAGTCATGCTAATACAGACAAATTTAGGCAAGATGCACTGATTTTTGGAAATAATAGATGGAATTTATGGTTGGACCAAACAACGTCTCGGGGAGACATTCTGTCCAAAAGAGTGTCTCAATATTTGTTTTTCAGAAATTAATCTGAAACAAGTCAACATTCAGTGGTAGTTGCAGTTAACATAAGATTTGTATCAGAATTATTCAAACTTACACATCCCACCAATATACAATTTTCAATATTCACCTCACCTAAAAAAACTTTGTGGCATAATAAAAACTACAAAGGTGACTGGTAACTTCAATGCAAAACAACCTAACTGTAAAAATGTCCATACACTTTAAAACAACTGAGATTAAGATTTATCCATCTGCAAAAGGTTATGAAGACATTTGTAAAGCTTTAGGACGCCAGAAAACCACAGAGAGAGCCATTATCCACAAATGGAAAAAATAGAATAGTGGGAAACCTTCCCAGGAGTTGCCAGACAACTAAAACTTTGCAGAAGAACAATGGTCCAAAAGACACCAGCTAATCCACCTAAGAATGGCTGAAGAAAAACAAAACAAAGACTTTGGAGTGGCAAAGTCCGAGTCCTGACCTGAATCCTATTGAGGTGTTGTGGCATGACCTTAAAAGAAAGGGCAGCTTTGGCTGAGGCCAACGCTCACCGGAAACAGGCTCAACTTACTGCTGGCAACGCAAACCAAGTTCCTGCTCCGTTTGTACAAAAACCGAATGGCATGTAGTAGTGCGCCACCCATCCCGTACTCCCAGAGCATCCCCCACGGTCGAATGCCTTTTCCAAGTCCACAAAGCACATGTAGACCGGTTGGGCAAACACCCATGTACCCTCCAGCACCCTTGTGAGGGTGTAGAGCTGGTCCAGTCTTCTGTAGCCAGGACGAAAACCACATTGCACCTCTTGTAGCTGAGGTTCGACTAATGGTTGTACCCTTCTCTCCAGCACCCTGGAATAAACTTTCCCAAGGAGGAGTGTGATCGCCCTATAATTGGAATACATCCTCAAGTCACCCATTTTTGAAAAGGGGGTCTGCCAAGCCAAAGTTACTGTTCCCAATTTCTTCGCAATGTTGAAGAAATCTGTCAGCCAAGACAGTCCCTCAACATCCAGTGCCAAGTGACCGGAATACTACATATCACTTGTATTTCAATATGTTTTCACTAATAATAGAACATAGTCTACCATGAAACAATGATCATTTAGTCATTTCTGAAAAACATGATAATGGAACCATGATATTGTGCGTGACAACTGTAATACACTGAACTGGAGTCTGAAGCAACTGCAGCTGTCTCTATGATGTCATAAAGACAAAGGCACCAAACATGGTTTGCATGTTTGTTTGATGATTTACTGATGCAAGCGTTGAATGATGTTTTTTTTTGTGATTTTGCACATTCCTGGGAAGCTGCAGAGAGACGTTCAAGATGCCTGCTGCGCTAGAGTGGGATGACGTGAAGAGGATTGACCCGGCGACCGTCCATGAACATTACAAAGATGAAATTGACGGTGTCATCGACCTTCTCACTTCGGTAACCGTACACGAGTCTCATACTCACACTTCAGCAGCACAACTTGTACAGGTTCATGCATGTTGTCAGCAAACATGCTTGAATAGACATTATTTGAACATCTCAGCTTACACCAACACTGGCAAAACAACAATGGCACGTTTAAGTGAAATATTAATGTACATATGTTCCGTGTTGTGTTGCAGGAAGAAGAGTGGGAGGTGGAGCATCAAGCTCAGGAGGACACTGTCCACATACTGCGAGTGTTTCAGGCCCTGCTCAAGGTCTTCTAGCCTATTCTTTACCATGTACCTGTACAGTGCCTTGCAAAAGTGTTCAACCCCCTCAGCATTTTATTGCTATTAAAAATGAAATCATGGTCAATGTCATTAGGCGTTTATGAAAAACAAATGACACATTTGTGTCAGTAATATATATAAGGTAAGGTAAATGTCTGCATAAGTATTCACGTGGTACTGCATAAGTATTCTTCTTTACATTGACCACAATTTCACTGATAACAATAATAAAAGGCTGACATTAACAGAAATTAGTATTTGGTTTGACCATCAAATACCAAATATATGCTGATCAAAAGCATCCCTTCATTCAAAATGCCGATACAGTAAAGCTTCACATTTAGAGTGTTCTTTTATTGTGGCCAACCTAATTTTGGTTTAAAAAAAATACTAAAAACACTGTGCCGATGTATTCAAAATGCCGGTACAGTGAATTTGCACACTTTGGACTGGCCTTTTATTGTGGCCAACTTAAGGCACACCCCCTAACTAGAAAAATTAAAAAATGGTAGAAAATGATGTAAAAACAAAACAGTGCTGTACCATCATTATCCAACTTATTACTGTCCAAAAAACATGCTTATCATGCTTATCTCCAATGATTATCTCTAATCTTGTTTGAAACTTTTGGAAATTAAAATACATAGAAAATCACTTTAGTTCTCAACAAATAATGCCAATAATTTATTCACACATTCATTATTTACACACATTATTTGCACATTCATATCCATGGACAATTTGGAGTCGCCAGTTAACATAACATTAACATGTTTTTGGAATGTGGGAGGAAACCCACGCACGCACGGGGAGAACATGCAAAACCACACAGAGATGCCCGAGGGTGGAATCAAACCGGGTGTCCTAGCTGTGTGGCCTGCACACCAACCACTTTTCCATCGCCACAGCCCAAAAATATGATTATTTAATTATATTCATCTTTAATGATATTTAATTACTATTCTTTACCACAGTAAATGGCCATAGCCATTATTTGGGGAAACATAGGCAGTCATTGGCAGTAAGTATGCTGTCATTCTCTTCCTTCAGATGAAGCATCGTGAAGCTTCTCTTGCTGAACAACTCGTTGAAGAACAAGAAAAAAATGGTAGGTTTGTTAAGTTTAGTATTTTTCCAACAAGATACAGATATCATTGTTTCTTCTGACTTCTCTGCTTTAGAAACTAAACTTCTCGCCAAGGTGTCGAGACTGGAGGAAGAACTTGAGGCAGGTCTTACTGGTTTTGCACAGCATGTCCATTTATCACCAAAATAAAAAATAAAAAATCTCAGTATGATATACCGTAGGGCTGGGCGAACTTCTATCCCAATATATTTACATTGAATATTGCTATATGATATACCGTATATGCCGATATTTCTTCCACATATTTTTTCCACAAAGTCAATTTAGATTTAATCTAAAGATTAATCTAAAGAATTTCATTAGATTTAATTTCATTAAAATAAAACAAAAAAAATTACAGAAAAAGCAGCCATTAAAATAAAATAGTCCATTAAAAAATAAAATAAAATATATATATATATATATATATAACTAAAATATAATCATCAGTCTTCTTTATAACAAAGATTTAGCTATGCTCAAATTCCCAGCTAATACCAAAAGCACAAAATAACAAAATATGAAATAAAGATCACCGTTTAAGAGGACAATTTTTAATGTCAGCAGCAACTAAAAAATACTTTGAACAGTTTTTGTTTTTTTTAGAAAGCATAAAACCAGAAGAAAAAAGTGAGTAAAAATACTTTCCTTATGTTTAGGACTACACATAAACTTGATTGTTAGTTTGTTCATTACATCCAGACTTGCATCCAGTCTCCACTTTCTCTCTTGTAGTTAGGACTATATGTTTATTCATCAATTTTAGTGCCCGCTCTGTAAAACAGGGCGAGATCCACCCGGTAGGAAGCCAGAAATACCAGAAAACTCTTCAACAACACCAGAAAAAGTAGCTAGATTTGTCACTCGTTGCTTTTGAGAAAAGATTTAGCAACAGAGTCACCAAGTTGGAAACACTCAAAGTTGTCGCTTCCTTCATGATTGTGGGGGCTTTTGCTCCATCTCTCCTTTCTCCTCCTTTATGTATGGAGGGGGACGGGGCAGGAGCCCCACTCCGAAGCGCTGACACACACAGGAATGAGGCATCCGAAGTGAAATATTGATATTTTAATATACTTCCAATGTGTTTTTAATGCACAATGTATGTACAAATAGGAGAGCACAGTTTGTCTTGCAAATGCTGTGTCTGCATGCAGTATTGTCATCTGTGTCAACCAGACTAGGGTACGGTTGCTCAATGTGGGTGATATTTGCATGTTTTTATTTTGCGTTTTCTTGTCTCCATATGTCAGTATGCTGGCACCGGCCCAGAGAACCTCTTCCTGAGAAATGAGCTTCGGCAGCTTAAAGGCCAGCTGATGGAGAAGGAGGAGATGTTGAACCAGCTGAAAAAAGAAATGAAAAGAGAAAAGAAGACAACAAAACATGTATGAAGGAACACACGGGTCAACAGCAGCAGTGACGTGCAGTGAGTTCTTGGCTGATAAGGCACCGACTTTTTGGAGTTTGATTTACATGCACAGGTATGCCCCTTTTTTAGATGAAACAAAGTGGTACTCGACTCATGACTTTTCAGTATTTTTCCTTTCGATTTATTGTCCAATCAGCAAGAATAATATCACGCACTTCCATTAAAGACTATACACAGGATGTAAGAAGCAGAGGTGGGGGAGAAAGTCAGTCGCAGGTACGTCTCAAGTCTTAAATAATGTAGCACTTTTAGTGCAGGAAAAATTCAAATTCATTATGTGCGGGCCTGTGTTGGGCTACGGATGACGTTTGATGCGCGTGCTGTCTACCACCATTTCTGACTCCATGGTGGATGCATGGCAGTCTCTGCAATTCCCCAGTTCAACTGTCCAATGAGCACGCACAGCTTGTGTGGACCGTGACGAGGGAGCATTTGCGCTGCACTTGAAATGTGCATTGTGCACACTGGTGTCAAGGCGACAGACGAGTGCCGGCATTTTGTATCCTCTCTGGGCACAGAAAGAGTCGGCTGCATCTGTGGTTCAGAAGGCAGGGGATGCGGCCGGAGGGGCCCAGCAGGGGTGGGCAAACCTGCTTTTCATTCAGGTTTTCAGTTCATAATGTGACAAGAAATAAATGCATTGTGAAATGCAAAACTTGAGTTGCGGATATCAGCATGTTGTCAAAGTTCTGGTAAAACAAGCATATTAGCTTTGGTTGGCTTGAAATAAGCTATGAAAATATTCCAAAAAAACAGTAGCTCTTGGCCAATTTCATTTTGTAAAAGTAGCTCTCACAAGAAAAAACCTTGGTACCCCTAATACAGTATATAGCCAGTAGTACATTTAAACATTTACACTGCATGTATGTGATCGGTATCGTACAATTTCACTCTTGAATGATCAGGATCAGTATCGGCAGCACAAAACCCTGATGGGGAACATTCCTGGTTTAGTGTTAATATTTTGGGGTGTCTGCAACAGATAAATTGGATTTACATTTTTCATGGGAAAAATTGATTGAGTGTTTCGGTTGCCTCCCCTGACCGCACGTCACTGAATAGCAGTCATTTTAATAACACAGTGTACAACCTGGGGGTCAAACATGGTCCATCCAGTGTGTTTCTTCTTCTGTAGTTGATTTTGAGAGCAGAAGCAGCAGAGGATGACCTTAAGTTGTTGAAAAGAAAGGTACGAGATGGGTAACGCGTATGTTTTTGAATGATGACGTGATGTCCACTTTAAAGCAAACCTGTCCTTGATCAGAACACGCAGCTCCAGCAGGATGTGGACTTTTATCATGGAGAGCTGGAACGCAAGGAGTCGGGTCCATCCAGAGACGAAAACACAGAGACTCAGAGGAAGCTCAACTCTGCCAACCGCCAGCTCTCCCAATGCCTGGAGGAGCTGCAGGTCTTCCCAAACCTACCCGTGACCTGTTCACCTGAGTGGACCTTTATCTCCATATCTGCTCTGTGCTACCATCTTTCTATTAGTGACAAGATTTTGTTGCTTTTTAGCAAGCGGAAGAAGAAATCGCACAGCTTAAGACTGACAACCAGAATATGCAGAAACGTCTGATGGAGTCTACCAAGGAGATGGAGAAGATGAGCGATGAGTACAACCACATGAAGATGGCCGTCCATAAGTGTGACTCCATGACAGACCAGCTCAGGAAAGAGAGGGATCATGCCGAGCTGCAGGTAAACGCCCTCCTCAAATTCTACATCCGTTTGCATTGTGTTTCCATCTTGCACATGTGTGCTTCACATGCAGGTCAGAGAGCTGACGCAGAAGATGAAAGACATGACAGAAGAGGATGACCCAATCATGGCAGTAGTGGACGCCAAAGTGATTGAATGGAAGGTTGGCATCAAACTGAACATCTCAATCAGTAACTCTCATAAACCAGGAAGCAATGAACCTTGAATGAACTTTCCATAAAATATGGAGACAACATTAGACCAGAGAAGTCCAAAGTAGGATCCATGACTATTCTAAAAATAGAATTTAACAAAAAACAACAACCCAAAAAATCAGTAATTTTACAAGAATAAACTAAAAATATTAAAGAGGATCAATCCACTAAGTTGTGGACTCTAGAGAGCAGTTACGCACAATAACCCACATAGAAAACTTTCAACATCTTCCAGAATCTGCACCTATTCCAGGATTTCGGGTGTCTCTTGGCTGGGTGATGGCATGTTAAATTTCCTATTGTGCAGGTTCCACTGAAAATGAATGGAGTAGGGGCGATGTCGCCGCTTGTGTGAATTAAATGGAGGAGTTACAACTCCACATCATCCACTGTAAGAGACGTTTTGGACTGCAATGTCATAATTTGCACCTCGGCATGACTAAACAGCAGAGTACGCCGCAATGCAACTGAATAGTTGCCACAACAGTGCCTAAAACTGCTTTCTGTGTCACTAAATAAATAATTGTAATGAAATAAAATAATTGTAATGATGTTGCAGTATTTTGGGTAAAATGTAACAAATCCGATTCAATTAATACAAGAAGAAAATTTATGAACATTATTTAAGTAGAAAATTTAAATACCACAAAAATGGGAAAAGACCAAAGTTCACACTAATAATACCCTTTCGCATAAATATCATGATACCAAGGTGAAAGTTTGGACACCCAGTAATGTGACTTTCCTTCACAGAAAGTGCTCTCTGGAAAGGATGAGGAGATATTGGTGTACCAGCAGATGATCCGGGACCTTGAGCAAAATTTGCGTCTGGCCCAGCTGGACTTGGACAGAATCAACATTATTTCCTTGCAGCAGGTCTGTTCCAAATGAGGATTTCTCTTCATAGTGTAAAATTGTACCATTAATAGCACTAAACCATTGTAACTGGGAAAACTTGATGTGATCACATTTGATCTTTCATCACAATGTGCACCCTTCCAAATGATTGGCTATTCTAAACCGGGCCATATGTGATCCATACATAAGTATTGGATTAGATTAAATACAAACATTGTTCATTACCTGGGTTTGTGCCCTCAGGGAAATGAAGGTTCCAGTGACAAAACAAGACTGTGGCAATAGTATCACAGCACACGGTGAACAGGAAAAATAATTATATGTCTATTCTAATAATATATGGCAGGGGTTAGAAACTTACATAATAAAAATATATATACATGTATCAGCGTGCTGGCACATGCAAAACAACACAGTTTTGAAACTTTTAAAGGTTTCTTCATTTTGTTCCAGCAACAAAATACAACAAACAGAAGTGCAGTGTGCATATGTAATGGTTTCCAACCACCAGGGTTGTGATAGTACATTGGTTAAACCTCACAAATGTAATTATTGGTTTGTAAATTTAACAGTGGTCATAATTTCATTAATTCATTCTACCGCTTTTCCTCACAAGGGTCGCGGGGGTCTTCGGGTGAGAGGCGGGGTACACCCTGGACTGGTCGCCAGCCAATCACAGGGCACATATAGACAAACAACCATTCACACTCACATTCATACCTCTGGACAATTTGGAGTCGCCAATTAACCTAGCATGTTTTTGGAATGTGGGAGGAAACCAGAGTACCCGGAGAAAACCCACGCATGCACGGGGAGAACATGCAAACTCCACACAGAGATGGCCGAGGGTGGAATTGAACCCGGTCTCCTAGCTGTGAGGTCTGTGCGCTAACCACTCGATCACCGTGCCGCCTGGTCATAATTTCATCATGCTAAAATACCAATATTTCATCTCTGCCTGCACATCTCAAGTTCTTCCATCCCATGCAATTGAGAACCTTTTTAAATTAGCACAATTGAACAGCGAATAACAAGATTATACTGTTTAAATTCTCTCTTTTGGTGAGTTAATGTAATAGCAACTGAGAACACGGCAATACAGTAGGCTTATTTATTAGGTACATTTACCCAAACAAATGTAAATAAACTAACAGTAAAATATAAACACACCTCATTTTTTATCTTAATAACATTAATATTAAGATTAAGAAACCTTTGCGTTTGAAAACAGGGCGAGCTCCACCCCTGTGGCATCACGGCTCGGAAGATGACTCCAAACTGCCAGCTTGTGACGGTCTTTGGGTAGGCCGGACCTGTGAACAGAATACGTGCTTTCGCTTTTGTGTCCCCAAATACCAAAAAAATCACTAGATTTGTCGCTAGTCACTTTGTGACCAGCTCTAGCAACAAACTCGCCAAGTTGGCTTTGAAATAAATGCCCACTTTTCATAAAATACCAATTTGCTAATTTCACACCACATATCAGGCATACAGATAAGCCAGCAAAGAAAACAAAGGAAGATGTCCGTGCATAATTAAACTCTGAGATGTTTCTTTTGTGGTATTCATGACTATCTTACTGCAAGGGAAAACAGACATTTTGCTAGTAGCTGGCCCACACACGGGCAGGTACACACCAGCTGTTCCATTGGTGTTGTGTCGCTAATGACGTTGTTGTTGCTAATTGCTCTGCAGGCGGTGGAAGATAGAGATGATCAGATCAAGATCCTGAGAGAGCAAGTGGCGCAGTATACGAGGGAAATGCAAAAGCAAACCTTGTTCATGGAGAGTCTGAAGCTGTCTAAAAAGGAAGTGGGAGGTGAGTGCGTCAAGGTTCTGAACAGAACACAGCCATTTGGAAGGTAGGTGTTACAATAAAAAATATTTTAAGGCACAGTGTTGAGCCGTGTCAAATCTTCAAGTTGATGAAATTATTATAGGAAAACTGACCTTTTTTGGGAATTTTACTAATCTTTCACAATCCTCATGTGAAACATGAACACATATTTATTTCCCTTTTCATTCTAAAGAGAGAAAATGAGTTAGTATGAGCTAGCTAACAATGCACATCATGGGACCTACCTAAAAAACAATTAAAAACACCAACACTTGTATATTAATATTGTAACTTGTATAATTAATAACTTGTATATAATATTAATATATACTACAGTGATATTGTTATTGTAGCAGCGAACACAAAAATCTGGGAAAGTTACACAACGAAAGTAACATGTCTTGCTAGCCGCTCATTTAAATAACAAATGATGGAGTGGATGCCTAACTCTCAATTTTGCTAAAACGACTCAACAATATTTTGCTGTCAGCGTTTTTACCTGAGAACTGGAGCACAAGTCTCGTGCTGGAAGACACAGCCATCCCAAAGAGAGCGGATATTGTAAGTGCCGTCCTTGTTACTATGCTGTAGTTGTTGACAGAAGTAGCCTCAGCTCCTGGGCTCGATCAGTGCACGTAGGAAAGCAGCATGTATACCAAATGACAAAACTTTATTAGACGGCTTTATAGAGGACTTTGTAGTCAAAATAGGTACGTCTCAATGACTTGCATTGTTAGCCAGCTTATATTAACTTGTTGTAAAGTGCAGAAAAGGGAAATAAATATGTGTTCATGTTTCACATATAGATTGTGGATAATGGGCAAAAGTGCAGGTTTTCATTAAGATGATCCAAAAAAGTGCTGTCAATGGATAGCAGAGTAAAACTTGCACGATTTTGTCTTAAGTCCAAGTCCAGCAGACTAAGATGGAGGAGATGGAGTTCCAGCTGAAAGCTGTCGCAATCCGAGCAACAGAAGCAGAGGAAGCTTTGAAACAAGCTGAAGCTCACGCTGAAGAAAAAGACAAGGAGCTCATTGACGCTTCAAAGCGCTTGAGCGATTACGAGTCGGTAAGTGGACAAAAACACACACTAGATTCTCTTCATTTACATCACATTCATTGAAGGCAATGTCCTGGAAGTGTAACGTAACACACACTGTGTGACAATGGTGTGATCAACACGCCATTGGTGTTTGTCTTCCTTTGTATCTAAGAGTATCCTAGTGTTGCCAAACTTCATATCAACCAGAGGCCCAGGGTTTTCTCGCCTATAACTATAACTACTACTTCCTTTTAATTGTTTTTAATTCTGTAAAGCACTTTGTGTTGCATGTCTTTGCAGGAAAAGTGCTATACAAATAAAGTTGATTAGATTTGATACTGTCAAACAACAGCAATAAGAGACTGTGCGACTATCTGATCAAAGCTAATCCACATTGCTTGTCAGAACACAGCGCCCAGTTCAACTCTAGTTAATCTTCCACGATCCTTATGTGAAATATCAACATATATTTCTCTCCAGTTTCTGTGCATTATAACAAGAAAAAACTAGGTAATTTCAGCTAGTTTACAACGCTGTCATTGGGATACACCTATTTTGACTACGAAGCCCTCTAAAACAAAAAAAAAACAACCCTCTAACAACATTGCATCGTTTGATATCGATGCTGTGATCATGCATTAACAAGTTCAAGATGATAATAATATTAATAGTTGCAGTATTTTACCCTATTGAGATGATTTAAAAACACTACTGAAATCGGCGCATTGATACTTGCTAACTAACACAACGCCAAGCTAATCGCTAGTTTCAGCGTCATTCACAGACGGATGAGTGGCTACCTAGAACTCGATTTCACTCAACAAGATGCTGGTTTTCCCGAGGACTGGAGCACACGTCTTGTGCTGGAAGACACAGCCATCCCAATGAGTGCGGAGATCGTAAGTGTTGTCTCCGCTGTTGACGAGCATAAGTGTCTCAATGAGCAGAGAAAAGAAGTTTAAAAATAATCAAGATATGACAAGATATTGCAACTATTACATGTGTACGTGTTAATGCAAGATCAGAGTGTGTATATCACATGATGCAACGTTGTTAGAGGTTCTTTTTGGAGGGATTCAAAATAGCTGTGTCCCAATTCACAGCACTGTAAGCAAGCTGAAATTAACTCGTTTTCTTGTGTTATGATTAGGGCTGTCAGTCGATTAAAAGATTTGATCATAATGAATCACATTTTTTGGCCATAGTTAACTCAGAATGAATCTCATTTAATCGCAGAAAGAAATGCATTTTTATCTATAATAAGTGAGGCTGCGTTTCAGTTTGATGCTGCCAAAATCTAGAACAGTCTTCCAGAAGATGTGCGACAATCCTTAACCTTAGCAATGTTCTAATCGAACCTGAAAACACTTCCAACTGTGCATATGGCAACCAAAAGTATTTTATCTCCATTATGTTTTTTTGTTTTGTTTTGCTTTATGGAATGATTCATGGAATTTTGTTTGATTTTAGAATGTCTGTATGATTTTATGGATGAAGTGCCATTTTCTGCAAAGCACTATGAATTACCTTTTGTACGAATGACAATAAATAAATAAACTTGCCTTGCCTGCGTCCAATCGATTTGCAACTTCCTTGAAAAGTTCAAGAGTTGGTAAGGCATAATAACAATAAAATGAAACCACAACTTTTTGTGTATTTCAGGGAATATATGGCCTGGAAGAAGCTGTTGCCGAGATTAAGGAGTGTAAAAATCTAATCAGATGGAGAGAAGTTGATTTAGAGAGCATGACCAAAGAGATCAACCAAATGGACATGAGAATGAACGAGCTCATGGAGGAGAATGAGAATTTCAGAGACAGACTAGGTAATGTCTTCCATGAAAGTGAGCTTTTCAGATAACAAGACTAACAATCATCTGACTTTTCTTTCTTTGGCATTCATTGAAAAGGCTATGAACCCAGAGAAGAAGTGGATCTGACAGAGTTCAGACGAGCCAAAGGACTCAAACATTGGCAGTACAAAGCAGAAAATCAAGTTCTGATTAAAGAGGTAAACAAAGTTTATGACCGCTGCTTTTTTAAAATCTTTTTATAATTCATGATATGGACTACAAGAATCACTGTGTTGCACTTTTTATTGAACTTTCCAAAGAATTTGACACTGTTGATCACGCCCTGCTGCTGAAGGCATTAAACGTATTTGCCTTTATAACCATGCTTCCTGGTTCAAAAACTATCTGGAGTGTAGATCACAGTGTGTTCTTACTCAAAAGTCTCAAAAGATGTGCCCAGGGTTCAGTCTTAGGACCTATTTTATTTTTTGTTTACATCAACAGCCGGTGCATCAACGCTTCTTATCATATTTATGCTACTGATACTGCAATTTATTGTTGTTCTAACTCTTATCCAGGCTTTTGAGTACCTGCAATCTGCTTTTAATCTGTTTCAGTCTTGGCTACAAACACTCAAATTGGTTTTAAATGCAAATAAAGCCAAACTTGTCGGTGAAACTCCTTGAAATCTTTACCTTCGGGGTGTGCCCACTGAGGCAGTGGCCAATTTTAAATATGTGGGTTTTCTTATTGACCGTGAGCTCTCCTTTAAAGCTCACATTGCCAAACTTGTTACAAAACTCTGGGTGAATGTAGGGTTCTTTTATCGAAATAAGTCCTGCTTTTCACTCACGACTTGTAAAATGCTTGCATCCGCAACATTTTTACAATTTCTGGATTATGGGCATGTTCTTTACCTGTCTGCTTCAGGTAAATGCTTACAGTTTTTGAATGTTGTCTATCATTAATTATGCTGTGAGGTTCATTACTGGTTGTCTTACCCATCATTGTGAACTCTATGCTGTGTCCGGTTGGCCTTCCTTGAGTGCTCGCAGGTACATGCACTGGATTATTTTCATCTACAAGGCTCTTCTCGGACTATTCATTCATTCATTTTCTAACGCTTTTTCCTCACGAGGGTTGCTTTCTATCTTTGTTCTCTTCTTCAAAGAACTGGAAGGCTTTGTGCATTACGCTCTCAGGGCATCATTCGTCTGTTGGTTCCTCGTGTCAGGACTGAATTGGGTAAAAAAAGTGTTGAGCTTTGCTGCCCCCCTCTGCATGGAATGCTCTACAGACAGACTTCAATCTGTCCAAACTTATTTCTCTTGGAGCCTTTCCTTCCATGCTAAAGGACAAACAAGAGACCATGGACCAGTGCCTGTGTTTATGAACCTGTTTTGCGTGTCACCTTTTAGCAATTTGTTTTTAATTATATCCTGCAATATATATATATATATATTTTCGTTTTGTTTGTGTTTAAATTTTGTATTAATCTTGTATCATTGTAATGTATTTATGTATTGACGTGTGCGCTGACCTCTTGGCCAGGTCACCCTTGCAAAAGATCTCGATCTCAATGGGTTTTCTACCTGGTTAAAGTTAAATAATAAATAAACTGTCTTCTTGCTCAGATTGAACGTCTTGAAGAGGAAAGATTGGATATGAAGAAACAAGTCAGACAGCTGGCCAAGCAGAGAGGTGACTTACCTTGAGTTTTGAGCACACTGACCTCTGTTACCCCGTCTTGACCACCAGCCATGCCTGCAGGACTACCACAGTCCATCTTGGTGGAGGAGGATGTCACACACACTAAAAGGTGGCCGCAAACTTCTGAACTGAGCAAAACTCGCATGGATGAAGAGCTCAGGGCCAAGGTATCATGACGGATCACCTCAACACAGTTGACGTCACACGTTAAGTAAACTGATGTTGTATTTGTAGAATGAACACCTAGAAAAAGAAGTGAAGATCCCAAAGAAAGAGATGGAACTCCAGAGGTGCCAGTTGCAGCTCAAAGGTAAATAAAACTAATACTTTTTAATTGCATCTGTAATGAAAGCCAGCTGGAGTTGACAGTCCAGGCTTTTAGCCCAATGCCTAGTCCTCTTAACTCTCATTCTGCGGACCATGGTTTTAGCCTAGGTGGAATCCAGGTCTGACTGAATCAGGCCGGTTACATACATTTATGATCAAAACACTGAAGTTTGTTCATGTATGTGTTCTCTTCTCATCACTCAACAGTGGATCAGCTAACCAAGGAGAAACGAGATGTTGCGGGTGTACTCATAGATGTCCTCCAGGCTTTAAAGGCTAAAAATAACACAAATATACCCAGTCTGAAAAAACTGCAGAACGTAAGTACCAAATCTGACTTGCTGAACCTTGAGCCTTGTATTAAAAATGATTTCACTTTTAATACCTTTCACTAGCACAACCTGAAGGTCTTTGTCATGGAGATGGTGATGAACATCCAACAGGAGCATGCTAAAGTCCATCAAGAGAAGATAAAAGCAGAGGAGGAGAGCAGGAGGGCAAAACAAAGAGGAGACAATCAAGAACGGAGGCTTCAAGAGATGAAGGAGGCTCGGAAAGGTCTGGAGGAGGTATAATAGTCATCTGTCCATCTTCATGTTGTCACACACAACAAACCTGGTGAAGACTATAATTCCCTTAAATGCAGAAATTAAAGGAGAAAGAAATGGCGGTGGGATGGCCTGAAGAGGATGTTTTGTCCACGAAGAAACGTAATAGCGAGTTACCAACTGCTGGGAGACCAGAACATCCCATTGAAGAAATGTTTGATCATAAAGGAGACTCAAACAGACAGGGTGCCCTCACACTGGTCCATAAGACCATCAAAGATCTTCAAGGCCGACTCAATCAAAAAGAGGATTTGCTCAAGAAGTACCAGAACCAGATGACTCAAGTAGGAAAGGTACAGTGAAAAGTGAAACTTCAGTACCACTGTGGTGTGTGGTTGATATATTTATGAAAACAATTGCAGTTGATTGTAAAAGTGTATCTAAAAGCATCCAATGAGTCTATGTCTAACATCTATGTCTAACATTATGAATGTCAGGATCAAGAAGCGTTGATAAAGAGACATGCTGAGGAGATAAAGATGCTCTACAAGAAGTTGGACACCAACAGCAACATTGCTCTGGACCACTTCAAACGCCAGGCAGCGGTACTGATAGAGCTCTATGCTTTCATCCATTCATTTTCTATGCCTCATGCGGAACCTATCCCAGCTGGTACACCCTGGACTGGTCGCCAGCCAATCACAGGGCACATATTGACAAACAACCATTCACACTCACATTCATACCTATGGACAATTTGGAGTCATCAATTAACCTAGCACAGGGGTCTCAAACTCAATTTACCTGGGGGCTACTGGAGCTAGGGTCTGGGCAAGGCTGGGCCACATCAGGTTTTAAAAAAAAAACAAAACGCATTTATTAAAAACAGAAAAATATACAAACTTTTTCAGTGCTTTGGTTCCGATTTTCTACAATAAAAGCTCTGATAAAACATTACACTGTTCTCAAATATCTTAATTTTTATTTTTCTGCACAAAATAAGATGAAAAATAAATAAACAAATCAAGAATAAAGAAAATCAATCAATCAGTAATAAATAAATATAATAATAATAATAAAACGGCAAATAATAAAAACTTAAGAAACCACATATAGTTGGTGGGTAGACAAATTATTTTTTCAGATTAAAATGAACAAAGCATTATTAGAGCCCTGTAGACATGACAAAACATGACTATATATAGTCACATTTATACTCTTTTTATTTACAACATATTGCGCAACTGCAGGGTCTTGAGACACATGCTAACTCGCAAACTAGAGAGCTAGCGACCTAAACAGTAGCCTTCAAGTTATTTCCTTTAAACTTAAATAGCCAAAAGCTTACCACTTCCACACGGATAGGGAGGATAACTATTAACAGTTATTTAACCTTTAACATGAACATAATCAAACGTAATATTTTTTTCTGGGTACATGATACCATACAGCATCCATATCAAACTTGCGCGGGCCGCACTAACATTAAACTTTCATATCAAGGCGGGGGCCTCAAACTAGTGTCCTGCGGGCCACATTTGGCCCGCGGGCCGCGTGTTTGAGACGCCTGACCTAGCATGTTTCTGGAATGTGGGAGGAACCCAGGTCTTCTCGATCTCCCGACTGTGTGGCCTAACCACTCATCTACCGTGCGGCTATTCTATGCTTTCATTTTTTGAAATATCTACTCTTTCAGCCATCAAATGAATCTATTCTGTGTTCTTGGTTTCCTTTCTTGCTACAGGAAGAGATGAAGAAGCCCAGCATCATCATGCCAGAATCCCAACATCTGGACCGTGTGACCGAGTTGGAGCAGACGGTGGCTGAACAGGACATATCACTCTCATCCATCACCAGGAAGCTGAAGCTGGCCACTGCGGAGTTGGAGCGACAGAAGATGATTGTGGACACACAGGCTAAGAAACAAGCTAATGAGATATCCAGGTGGTCTTCACTTGAAGACAACTGGTACCAAAAGAAGCACGATACTAACTGTGGTTTGGGGCAGGCTGAAGAGATGCCATGCTGCAGCGGTGGAAGATCTGACCATTGAGACCAAAAACCAGAGGAGCCAAATAATGGAGATGAAAAAGGAGGTGGATTCCCTCCTAAATGAGCTGGAAACCCAAAAGGAGGCCAATGCTTTATCTCCAAGCAACACTATGAAGAACTTGGTAGAACAACTGAAAGCACAGCTGGTCCATAAGGAGAAACAAGTCAAAGTGATCACTCTTATTTTTTCGTTTTGTGATTCTGGAGCATTTATACAATCAATTTACACATATGATTGTTTTCTCAGGCCCTCAGTAGAGTTCTGATAGACTTGCGATCAAAAATGACATCTGCTGCAGAACAACAAGTTTTAGCCATTGCTTCACAAACCGAGGAGAGGCTCAATGTGCAGAAGATGGTTGACAAGCACACCAAAGACTTGAAGGTATCATTTTTCCATTATATATTACTGACCTGTTTAAAAACACATGCAAATTAATATTACACTTTTGATTCACATAATATGCTTGCATGATGATCATCTCCAATGGTGGAAGAAGATTTTGCTTAATTTCCACCCTCATGGTTTCCCCTACAAAAGGCTCAGGTGCTAGAGCTAAGTGATGAACTTGAAGCTGCAAAGGAGGCTGCTAGAAAAAGTGAGAGCTCTCTTAAGGGTTTGGTGGACAGCCTCAACAAGAAACTACAAAAAAGTCAGAACCATCAGAAGTCCCTCCAGGTTCAAAAGGAAGAGAAAGAGCAAGAAATCCAAGAACTGGAGAAGCAAATGAAGTGCCATGGCGACTCCATTCAGGTTATTATAGCAACGAGGTGTAGAATAATTTGAGGGTATAAAATGTAATGAATTATTCAACCAGCCACTTAAGGGAAACATTGAGACTTGAAGCTCAGGTTCTATTTCATGAATGTTTTCATTTGACAGAGCAAAGAGAAAGTTCTGCTCTGGAAGCAGGGCAAGATATGGCAGTCAAGGTTGGAGAAAATGAAGAACACCCTGAGGAATAAGGAATGTGAAAATTACTCCCTGACCAAACAGCTTAGTACTATAAAAGACCTCAATGCCAGGTCAGTGTAGACAATACTCTAGACTAGGGATGTTCCGATCACGGCTTTATGCTGCTGATACCGATCCTGATAATCCATGCGTGAAATTGACTGATACCAATACCACACATACCAATATCACATCCGATCGATCGGAGCACCCCTACTCTGGACAGTTTTGCATTTCTAACATTTCTAACTACCTAAGTAAGTTGTGTGTGTGGAAATATGGGCTAATAACTATAAAAGCAATCTTCACTCGCTAAATGTACTGCAAAAAAGGTCAGTAAGGATAATTCATAATGGCGCCTACAGAGGGCATACTCACTCCTTATATCTAAAATCACAAATACTTCAACTTGCTGATATAGTTCATCTTCAAACAGCTAAAATAATGCATAAGGCTAAAAACAACCAATTAGCTAAAAATGTCATCCAATACTTCTCTACAAGAGAGGAGAAATATGATCTCAGGGAAGAACTACATTTGAAACACTTCTATGCTAGGACTACGTTAAAAAGCCATAGCATTTCAGTATGTGGAATCAAACTATGGAATGGATTGAGTAAGGACCTCAAACAATGCACAACGATGAGCCAATTCAAGAAACAATACAAGCAGTTGATGTTTGCTAAATACAAGGATGAAGAGTCTTGAACCAGTCATGATGTGCTATATATATCACTATATTGACACTTACTATGGTACACATTATTATTATACTATGGTCAAGGTATATTATTAAAAAAAAAAAAAAACTTAAACTGTATTATGGAAAGCAGGAAGTGAACAAATGTAACAGTTACTGATTGTAAAAATAGCAGATGGAGGGGTAGGATTTAATAAGCTTTGCTTCTTCCTACTCCTTTTGGACATGTGGAACTGTGAACTGATTATGGGATGCACTCAATTGTAATCTGATGCATGTTCAAATGAAATAAAACCATTACCATTACCATTACCGTTACCATTACTAAGTCCATTACTATGTCTCTGCACCAATGGTTGTAACCATAATTAGGAGATTCAACACCACTGTTCAATTCCAATTGAACATTTTACTAATTTAGTTTTGTGTATGAGCGTGTACGCAGGCTGGAGAAAGAGAAGAATGCACTGCAGAATAGGACGAGGCCTCGAGGAGTGACGGCTGATCAGGTGGTGGGAGAGAGAAGAGATGAGCTGATGAACGAGGCTGAAGGGCTGAAGGAAAAGAATACTAACATGGAGACTCAGCTGCTCACCATAAAGTATGCAGTAGTCTAATATGAGTTGCATTAGGGACATCCTGTGTCTCATATAGTACTAAATTACTACCAAGTTTTGGATTTTGGGTAACGTTGCAGACAACAGCAGACTGGTGAGAGTCCCATGGAGGATTTTGCCCAGAAGAGGCAAACCCTTGAGGAGAGATTACAATCCTTGGAGAAACAGATATCTAGCAAGTCTCCAGCAATACCACTTGTAAGTAGAGATGCTCGATACTGGCTTTCTTACTGATACACCCATTTAGTCCAACACTTCATCACCAATATCATTATATGTAGCAGCTCTTCCCTCAAACTAATATTAGATCATAACTCGTGCAATGAATGAGGATATTGTGATTCTGTTACGCTACTGGATGCATTTCACAAATAAACAGTTTTTGCTAAATATTGGTAAATATTTGAACATTTGAACATGCATCAGATTACAATTGAGTGCATCCCATAATCAGTTCACAGTTCCACATGTCCAAAAGGAGTAGGAAGAAGCAAAGCTTATTAAATCCTACCCCTCCATCTGGTACTTTTACAATCAGTAACTGTTACATTTGTTCACTTCCTGCTTTCCATAATACAGTTTAGGGGTTTTTTTTGTTTTTTTTTAATAATACACCTCGTGCCGAAGTACGAGGTGATATGACCATCCAATGACATAATGTGTACCATAGTAAGTGTCCATATAGTAGTGATATATATAGCACATCATGACTGGTTCAAGACTCTTCATCCTTGTATTTAGCAAACATCAACTGCTTGTATTGTTTCTTGAATTGGCTCATCGAGAGTGGAATTGAACTCGAGCCTCCTAGCTGTGAGGCCTGCATGCTAACCACTCGACCGCCCCACAGCTAAATTCACACATAAGAATCCAATTCAACAATGCTGGTGATGATCCAATTTGGAAAGCTGCACATTTATAGGTGGCACAAACATCCAAATAAGAACAAAGAAAAGTAAAACAACACGTCATGCATGAAGGGACCATTAAGATAAGATAAGATATGCCTTTATTCGGCCCTCAGTGGGGAAATTTGGAATTAAATGAGAAGTATTTAAGGAAAACCTTACTGCACCCTCACACAACTAGCGCCTTCATTGCAAATAGCATATTTATAATGCAACGCAACATTTGGAAATAATTCATAATTCCTTTTGCACACATATCTTTATTGGCAGAAAAAGCAATAACAATATGTCAAATGGCACCTCCAAAGTTTAACTCCCTGAAAGTGCTACAATTTTGGAATTCAGCTAAACCTTGGAGAGATATTCAGGTTCCTCAAAACTTATGCCAAATTATCAGTATAAACACATTCCTGTCCAGGCTGCTCAGTGAAGTATGGCTACCACCCCAATGACCATTGAAGCAAGTACAAATAATGACAAAAGACTAGACAACGCTATTGTTATTTTTAGACATCAGAGAAGGACACTGAGACTTTATCACAGAAAGATCAGGAGCTGCAGAAAGAGAACCTCAAGCTGGCCTCGGAGAACCTGGAACTCCGCCTCCAACTAGCACAGGCCAACATAGACCTGCCAAGAGTCTCGGTATACACTAGCATCCAAATGCACACATCGTTAATTTGCAACATGTACTTACATATTTGTTTTGCATGTTTTTCTTCAGAGTAAAGTTACAAACCTGGAGGAGATGTGCAGTGCCCTGGAAAATGAAAATGCTGCTCTCCAGAATGGACTTTCTCATACATGCCAGGTATGTTCTTGCAGAAATGACATCCAGTCAAGTGGAGAGATGTCCACGGTAGTTGATGGGTTGATGTTGTAGACGTGATTTTGTAGATGTAAATGTGAGCTTACATCACACTGTAATAGTACGTATTTCTCATAGATTTTGTTGCTTGTGCAGGCGGACATGTGGTATGTTCCAGATGATGAAGAGACAAAAATCAGGTATGAAAATTTAACTTGTTCTATAAAACTGATGTTGTCTTCAGAATTTCCTTGAGCGTATATTAACATTTGTCAACAGTGAGCTGATGAAAGATAACCTGGAGGGGAAACAGGAGCTAGAAGAGCAACATGGTGAGACGTCCATCATGCGACACGCTGTATCAGTGGCGGTTCCGGCTTGAGTGATGCCCTGGACGGAACCATGATATGGCAAGCCTATTCAATATTTTTAAAAAACTATATTAAGTTAGGGGCGGCACAGCGGTCGAGTGGTTAGCGCGCAAACCTCACAGCTAGGAGACCAGGGTTCAATTCCACCCTCGGCCATCTCTGTGTGGAGTTTGCATGTTCTCCCCGTGCATGCGTGGGTTTTCTCCGGGTACTCCGGTTTCCTCCCACATTCCAAAAACATGCTAGGTTAATTGGTGACTCCAAATTGTCCATAGGTATGAATGTGAGTGTGAATGGTTGTTTGTCTATATGTGCCCTGTGATTGGCTGGCGACCAGTCCAGGGTGTACCGCGCCTCTCGCCCGAAGACAGCTGGGATAGGCTCCAGCACCACTGCGAGGAGCCTCTTGAGGATCAGCAGTAGAAAATGAATGAATGAATGTTCTTATATGGATGTTTGTGCCACATATAAATGTGCAGCTTTCCAAAATGAAATAGCATAAATAGCATAGAAAATTAATGAATGAATGAATATTAAGTTACACATTGCCTCAAAAGAAGTAAACTTTTTTTAACTCTGTATTTAACTTGGTAGTTTCTTAGTAGCATGAGGACGTGAGTGTGTAGCGGGCACACTTGAGGGCCCTCCCCCATAGCGCCCCCAAGACAATGGGCATGTGGCCCCTACCTAGAACCGCCACTGTGCTGTATTAACTAAACTATGCCTATGTCACCTAAACAGACTTTTTTCTCATTTAGATGACAAGAAAATGTCTGTAGCAGAAGCAGATAAGTGCAAAGTTGAAAGTATTGTTGATGAGACTGAAGATTATCAGTTCACTACTGGGCAGGAGGAAGAGGAGGAGGAGGTGGTCTCAACACACCTGTGGGACATGACAGTAAAATGAACGTTAACTGGAGCATTCATTGTTGGACTCCTGAAGGGCTTCTTAAACTTGTTTTCTTTGGACCTTTATCTTCCCTGCGGCCGTTAGCTCACAATAAATCACAGCATGCACAGCACAACTGTTTTTTTTTTAAAGTGCATAGCTTCCACGATAAAAGCCACCCAGGTCTTGTTTTAAGATGGTTGAAAACTGCACTTTTTGGGGGATATTTCCCTTTTCTGTGCATTATAACATGAAACAACAAGTTAATACACAATGATATGATAACATAATAGTTGCAGTATCTTGCCCTATTTTGATGATTTAAAACTTCTTTCCTCGGGCGCATTGATACACATACTAGTTCTTTCAATAACAACAGTGACAACACTTACAATGTCCCCTCTCATTGGGATGGCTGTGTCTTCCAGCACGTGTGCTCCGGTCCGCAGGTAAAAAAAAAACGTTGAGCAAAATTAAGAGCTAGGTATCCACTCTTCCATCTGCGAATGCAGCGGAGACGAGATGAGGCAAGGCGTCATCTTAGTCTGCTACATAAAAAATGTTTTTAATGTTGCTACAATAATGTTGTTGTAGCTTGGTTAATATACAAGTCAGTTATGGAACACTGTGGTGTTTTTTTTGGGAAGGCTATAGCGTCAAAATAAGTATTTCCCATAACATGCCTCGTTAGCTAGCTCATATTAACTAGTTTTCTCGTGCTAGAATACACAAAAAAGGGAAAGAAATATGTGTTCATGTTTCACATACCGATTGGGAATTTTGGTACCGTTTTGGAAAAGGTGCATTTAAATGTATTAATAATACTAATAAAATCTTCCCCAAAAATGTGTAAAAGCACCGCTTAGTAAAAGGTGACCTATAATACTTAAAATGTAAGTATACTTCCTCTGTATGGATAGACATAGACATAGACTTTCTTTATTGTCATTGCACAATAACACAGCAGTGAAATTGCCAATGAAATGTCGTTGCCTGGCTCCCGTGTAATAATAAATAATAAATATTAAATAATAATGTGGAGGATAAATAGATTACATCAAATATGAACAACAATGTACAGCGTAAACAGCCATTTGTACAAATAATTTAAATAATATAATAATAATAATAATAGAAAATGGTTTAATTCCAAAATACTTACTGTATACTGTATAACCAAAGACATGTTTTAATATACATAATGTAACATAGCTTTCATTAGTTTCCGTGGTACATGAAGAACTTTCAAATCACTGGAATTCATGTCTTATAAGATAATAGTCCGACAAATGATCCATTAGCAATTTAATATTAAAGTAAAAAAGACATGTGATGTCTTTGCAAATCAGCACGTCGGGTCACCCTGAAACATTCATAATGTAAACTTGACATGTAAATAGAAGCTGCCTCTATGACTTTGTTGATCATTTCTAGTGCTGGAGCAAAAAAAGAAGCAATGAAGAGAAGAATTCTGCCTGGTAAGAAATGTATTTTATTCTTTAAAAGATTGTACCGTAGTGCTGCAACATCACAAACACTCGTTTCTTAGTAAGTATAAGATGTAAACAGTCATATTGTAGAAATATGCTTTGTAAACCCGACATGTACAGTAAATAGAAGCTGCCCGTATAGAAATTATATTTATGTCTTACATTTGTTTTAAAATAGCATTAAAAATATCACTGTACACATTGATAATTCAGTTGAAGGATTAACATTAGTTGAACTAAATAGATTAAAAATACCGACAGGTACAAAAATATTCAAATTGTGTGAGACTGACACTCAAACCTAATAAGGCATGGAAGTTCTTCACGTGAATGAAAGACAGTTTGAGCTAGTTCATGAACTTGGACTTGAACTCATGCTGACTCTTTGGACCTGTCCATGCCAAACTGATGGAACATCTTAAGCTGTTCCTCCAGCACGATGTTCTTCTTCAGCTCCATATTATAATTGTACTTTAAATCCTCTATCTCGTCAAAGAAAGCTGGATCAAACTTGTCCAGTTCTTCCTTCAACTTGTGGACTTCTGCTTGAAGTTTGCTTTTCTCTGCTTCCGCTGTCTTCAGAAGAACTTTCATCTTCCTGGAATCTGAAGTGGGGAAAAATGTGACGTTTGCTACAGTTGAGGCAAAAACTGTGTGGAAGTGTCACCTGTGTCATGTTTGGATGTCTCGCCATGTTGCTCACTATCCAGTCTTTGCTTCAATTCCTTGTTCTCTTTCTTTAGCTCACTGTGGATGAATAGTATTGTAATTAAACATGTTCTCAATCATTTTAAACCCATCAGAGAATGACATCATATATATTAAATGGGACCTATTATGCTCATGTTGCAGCCCTTTGTATTGAGTTGTGGACTCCTATAGAGCTGCTACATACAATTACCATCACAGAAAGCGTTGTAGTTCTTCCAGAATCTGCACCTATTCAGCTCTATTTCCTTGGATTTCATGGTTCCCGTGAAAATGGTCTGTTTTAATGTATTCAACCCACGGCCCGCCAACTCTATCTTTTTAAAATGTCTGCTTTTAACATACAGCCATACTATGTGTTGGCGCCCGAATCCGATCCAGAAGTAGAAACTGTACAGTCTCTTACAGTTTCTCAAGAAAAGAGGGTACTTCAAGACGCCTCTCAATGGTAAGTAGCTTTAGCATTTTGGCGTGAGGTTTTCTACAGCATTGGTATTGTGTGATATGATTTGCTGGGAGGGAATCAGGAACTCCAACCACTTGTGTCTGATGGTTGCGTCTTTAGGATTTGTAAACAATGAGCCATTGCTAGCAAGTAAACAGCGGAGCAGTGCTTGGAGGGGGGGCAGAGAGTTTATATATATATAAGGAAGTTCATGGTAAGAAAACCGAGCGTTTTGAGCCATCCCAAACTTCTTTTGGGGCTCACTTCCAAATGTGCACAACTCATTATCTGAACCTTTGGCATCGTTTAACACGAAAATATTACATTCTAACTACATTTATAGGTTTAACAACTACATTTATCGGTCAGAAAAGCGCAAAAAGCATAATAGGTCCCCTTTAAGTTCTAATGAGACATACACAAATGATAAATAGTAATTATATTCCTACTTAATTTCCTTGGCAGTATCAGTTTCTGTATTTAAAACCCCAGGAAAGTTCATCTTGTCAGCCTGGAGGAACAATAAAAACATGTTTAGAGACCCAAAACCACGCATCCAAAAAAGGTGTATTGTTGTAATTTTTTGGCTAAATTGTGGAAAACAAATATCCCTATTTTATTGAAACCCTTCAGTGTAAATCCCCTTAATGGTTGGGATCTTTACCATCTTTGATAACCAACTTTATCACATACTACAGTATTAATTGTCCCTGTACCCTAGAAACCGCCCATGAATGATACGGGAAAAGGCCGAAATGATACTGTGTCAAAGCCCAGGGCAGTGATACTGATAAAATATAGAGTTTAACCATGTCCAGTATCAGCCCCCGTAGCTGTCCACTCAGAGTGCGCTGCTCTGGTATCGTGCCCGTGAAACAACCAATCAGAGAACAGCGCACGAGCGTGAACACACGCTTTGTTTTGGTTTATTTAAATAATAATAATAATAAGCTCATGATTAAATAGTATGTGATAATAAGATCATCACATGGTTTGTCTGGGCTGATACTGACACTTGGGGGCATGATACCTGGCCTGATGCCAGACAAACCATGTGATAACCTATAAGTATCCTCTACCTGATCTTCAAGACCCCGGATTCGTATCAGACTCGTCTCTTCACGTTTGTTTGCCTCCTTCAGTTTCTGTTTGAGTTCAGACAGGCTGGAGGTTTTCATTGACAGCTCCTTCTCCAACTCCTTCATCTTGTTCTCAAACATTCTGTGGATGCAAGAGGATAAAAATCTCTGGCTTGGACCCCGTGAAGTGAACTTGCAGCGAGGTAACCAAAAAATGTTGCTTAAATATTTCCAGCTGTCACATTGCTTCCATTGTTTTGATTGTTCGCTACCACAAAGTATGAATGTTTTAATTGTCATGCTGCGGAAATGGTCACGTTTACAAACTTAAAACTCCATTGATTCACTATCGCTTATCCTCACGAGGGTCGTGGCGGTGCTGGAGCCTAGCCCAGCTGTCTTCGGGCGAGAGGCGGGGTACACCCTGGACTGGTCGCCAGCCAATCACAGGGCACATATAGACAAACAACCGTTCACACCACAATCACAACTTAAAAGTTGTCAGTTCCAATTCCGTCCACCATGTTGAAGCAGTGACCAAACTTGGCAACAGTTTCTCATGTTTGGGAAATAACGTATGTAAGTGTCTCACTAACCGAGTCACCACGGATGTCTTTAAGGTCTTGCTGTCAGCACTTTCTGTGATGGGCCTGGAGAGAGCATCCAGGAGTTTTTGTTGGGTTTCCTCCAGCTCAGCCTCTAACTTCTCACTGGCCAACTCTGCACTTGTCTTGGCTAGTCGGAGTTTCTCCACGGCCTCCATCTCCTGCAGGGATGACAAAACCAATTTCAATCAGGAGCTTTTCCATGTCTCAACATTCTGGTGACAAACAATTAAGGTTTTTGTTGTTACCCTCTTGACTTGCTTTCGAAGTCGTTCATTTTCCATGACTATTTTCTCCAGTCCTCTGCATTTTGATTCAAACTTGCGAAGCTCAGCTTCATGTTGACTCTTCAGTTTGTCGTGTTGGGCCTACAAAACAAACAATGATGTTTGCCAGTGGTAAACGTGCCTGACTGTATCATCGGTATCAACCTGAAGTTTTTTGTGCTCTTGCTCCAAGACCTTGTCCACACGGTGCGGTGCAGAGGTTTTCTTTAGTATCTCATTCTCTTTCTGGACTCTTTCCACCACCTTCTTCATCAAGCTGATGGTCTTCTCGAGCTCGGGCACTGTTTTCCCACTGTAGCCGGCCTGACGAGAAAGCAATATAATTATTGTCGGGTTTGAAGGAGACACCTGATTTCCAATATGGTGGATAATCTCAGTGAAGTCTTGTGTTTGCTTCATAATTTGACCTATCAGCTTCTGCTTAAACATACTCTGGTGTTGGCCAGTCTCTTCTGCAAATCAGCATTTTCCTTTTTCAGGGCACTGATCATCTCCTCTTGGCCTGCAACTTTACTCTGGGAAAAACAAACAAGATAGGATAATCATTCAACAATTTTAGTCGATCATTCATTCATTTTCTACCGCTTATCCTCACGAGGGTCGTGGGGGTGCTGGAGCCTATCCCAGCTGGCTTCAGGCGAGAGACGGGGTACACCCTGCCAGCCAATCACAGGGCACATATAGACAAACAACCATTCACACTCACATTCATACCTATGGACAATTTGGAGTGGCCAATTAACCTAGCATGTGTTTGGAATGTGGGAGGAAACCGGAGTACCCGGAGAAAACCCACGCAACCGCTTAACCTTCCTCTTATGTTAGCTTCCTGGTATCTCTTGTGTTACCGGGTCTGTTTTTTGACCCATATATTAAATGAGCTATAAAATACACTAAAAACAATAAGTTACCATCAAATGTGCTTCTCATGTCTTGGTTACCTTCTTAGGCTTCCTCATCCATGAAAATGTTGGTTTTAATACTTTTGGTGTGGGCATGTGGGACTTTTTTTGTCACTATACCCCTCCATTTCAGTTTCCAAAAATGGTAAAATGAACCTCAAAAGTATCATATTGAATTCTTTTGTTACCTGGCTATTACTGAGGGCTATAGAACATATCTCTTAAATCAATTAGTTTTATTTATTTTCTCATTTTAGTATTAATCACTAAAGAAACATCTATGGTGTTCGGGTGAATTTTGACCCATATATATATTAATGTCAAGAAAAGGTAGAAAAAGTTATTGTTTTCAGCAACAGAACTTTAGTATAAACTGAAATCAAAAAGCAGAACAGGTCCAGATCTTGGTTCACTGTACTTTTTGCCATTCTTTCCATGATCCAAATTGTAAATGTGAAATCAGCCATCACTCAAATGAGTGATTTCACCTCACATGTCTGGACCTTGTTTTTCTTCTGGTATACTGGAAAAACGGTCAAAATGAGAATCCCTTGAAGCTTACATGATGAGAAGAGGAGCTGGTTGTCATTGTGTTGGTTAATTGTACACTTATGATTTCAGTTGTGGCTCAAAATATTGCTTTATAGTCATATTATTATAACCGGGTCGAAACCGACCCTAACAATACAGTGGTCATAATTTCAACCAGACCATTTTAAAATGGAGTAAAAATTATTTTTTTTGTTTTATTTTGTTGAAATAGAGTTTCCTGACAAAGTCAAAAAGCCTTGATGCAATAAACAAATGTTATGTGATTCTTTTGATGCATTAAAATGTGGGTAAAATGTGTGTCGGTGCCGACCCTAACACAAGAGGAAGGTTAATAATTATTTCTGTAGGACAGATTAAAAGGTTTAAAAGCAGGAGTCTCAAACGCCCAACCTGTGGGCCACACCAAATTTAGTGATTGCCCCAAATGTAGCGTTCATGCAGCCTGTGTGTCCTGATCATTTTACATCGATATTATATATGTATGTATTGTGGAAAACTGGAGGCCCGTGAGAAATGGTCTTAACTTTTTTCTCAGCCTTACCCAGACTCTTACCTCCAGTGGCCTACAAATAAGCTGCATTTGAGCCCCCTGGTTTAAATGTATGAAAAGCCGTATAAGACACAGGACAGGTGCCCACATTGAGTTGACTGCCATTAGCATCAATCCCAGAAACCATAGCAACTGAGCAACTGCTTCCGGATGAGAGTCGATGTGTACCTTAAGTCTTGGAATGTCAATGTTGGCCTGTGCTAGTTGGAGGCGGAGCTCCAGATTCTCTGAGGCCATCTTAAGGTTTTCTTTCTGGAGGTCCTGAACTTTTTGCGGTGGAGTCTCTGTGTGTTGCTCTGACGCCTGAAGCAAAGGAAAGACTAAATGTAAGTCTAACAAAGGAAATACCAGAGGATCAACATCTTGCTTTTGGAGACTGAAACACGTTCTACCTACACACATACATTTTCAGTACCTATAAATACACAAGGGAACACTCACAGGTATTCAGGGGTGCTCTGCTACCACTACTACAATAACGTGGGCTTGGAGTACCTTCAGATTTCTTGGTAATCTGCTTTCTTGTTTTTGCACACCATCATCCATTTGTTTCTTGATAGGACTGTCACACTTTTGGTTCACATCTGGTATGGCTGAAGAGCTCTGGTCTGGATTCTGCATTGCTGCCTCCCTGGTAGTCACTTCATCATTCAGATCAACACCTTCTTCGGTCCCCTTCGGTTTTTCTGTTCCTTGTACTGATTCGTCCTCATTGTCGACACTACTTTTACAAGTCAATCCTCCATCTTTATTTGCATCATCGTCATCATCTGGGATGTTGTCTGCCTCGTTCTCAGATTTGCCTTCACTTTGCCGCTCTTCTACTTCAATGTCATCTGCATCTCCTTCAACTGTCTTGTCAAGGGTTGTATTTTTGGCCATCTGAGGGCTCATCTGGGTTTCTTCAGTGTTGGTTTGAGATTCTATGTCCGACTTTTCTTTGTTTGACTGATGGTCTGATGTGTGTGTATGAGCAGAAGGGCTCACGGAGCAGTACGCTTGTCCATGTTCTGCATCTGCCCTTGATGACCCATCCTCAACATCAAAAGTAACACAGAGAATCCCTTTTAAAGCCTGCATGTTTTTCTCCCTTGTATGTGATGAATCCGACTGATGCCAGTCAAGAAAAAAGATAAAGGAAAACAGTAAAAAAATGAGGAAATGGGTGAACGGAAGGCCTTAAAAGACAGCGGGGTTATGGGATATCATAGACAGAAGAGGACGTACTGGAACGTGTGTGTGTGTATTGGTAAACATTTGGCATCTGGAATGTGTTTTCAGTCAACAGAGTAATACTCACAGATTGTCTTGATGGAGACTGCTTGGATGGGTTGTTCTCAAAGGTTCGTAGTCTCTCCTCAAGGTAGCGGTTCCTTTGTGTCAAATCCTCCACAGCATGGTCACGAGTAACAGCCTGTTGCTGCCTGTAAGATTCCCCCAAAATGAAGGCTTTAGGTTAGCATAATGCTGACATAATACATCAGTTCCACTAACCTGTGTTATAATGAAAGTAGGCAATAAGAAACAAGACTCCTACATACTTTATGGTGAGCAACTGAGTCTCCAGGTCAGTGTTCTTTATCTTCAGTTCCTCGACCTCCTTCTCCAGCTCATCTCTTCTCACGCCCACCACCTGATCTACAGTCACTCCTCGAGCCTTTGTCTTCTTCTGCAGTGCATTTTTCTCTTTCTCCAGCCTGCGTACACAATGGGAAATTGTATATATTTTTTAAAAACTAATTAATCAGAATGAATCACCATTAACAATTATGCAGGCTGCACGGCGGTTGACTGGTTAGCACGCAGGCCACACAGCTAGGAGACCAGAGTTCAATTCCACCATCTCTTTTGCATGTTCTCCCCGTGCATGCATTGGTTTTTCCTCCCACATTCCAAAAACATGCTAGGTTAATTGGTGACTCCAAATTGTCCATAGGTATGAATGTGAGTGTGAATGGTTGTTTGTCTATATGTGCCCTGTGATTGGCTGGCGACCAGTCCAGGGTGTACCCCGCCTCACGCCCGAAGACAGCTGGGATAGGCTCCAGCACCCCCGCGACCCTCATGAGGATAAGCGGTAGAAAATGAATGAATGAAGTTAGTTAGTGCCTTTAATGCATGATTTTTGACATACTATATACACACAACCATTGGTGTATCCTAAAGGGACATTTCATTGAACTAAAAAGTTGGTGTATTTGGTTTCCTGACTGTCCTATTTATTGTTGGATCTGCAGAACAAACACACAGTGGTCTTCTCAAAGCCCCTAGATCCTGGAGAAAATCAAAATGCACTTTTTTTCAACAAGACTGACTTTGTTCAAACAGTGTCAGGTGAAACACAATTGAGTTTTCCAAGCTTAAGGAGTCAAGAAACTGATGTTAGATACAGAACTGTCTGCAATATTATCCGCACTGACCTGGCATAGAGGTCTTTGATAGTATTGAGCTGTTTAGACATGGATTCATTTTCTTGTTCCTTGTCCTTCAGAATATTCTTCACCTTCTCCAACTTTGACTGCCATTTCTTACCCTCCTCCCACAGCAATATTTCCTCCTTGCTCTGTAAAATCCAAATGTAGATATTCATGATGGAACAGATGAAGCCACTGTAATGTTATGTCAGGTGGTTTTGTATATGTATGTCGAGTATTTTTACAAACCTTTGCCTGGTCAACTTTTCGAACATCGGCGCTTTTCTCCAAGTCTGACTCCAGCTTCCTGATCTTCTTCTGCAGATTATCAATGGTTGGCCCCTTCTCATTGGGATTAGGTTGATTCTAATTAGCAAACATGTATTTAGTATTTGTGTTAGAAATGCTATTTCAATTGGCATATTTGAAGCACATTGCAATCTTTAGCAGTAATTACTTGAATGCAGCTACTGAGCCTCTTGACTTGCTTCTGGAGCTCCTGGACTTCCTCTTCTTTCGCTTCCTTTTTAGCTTGAAGGCTTCTCTGATTGTTCTGGCTCTTCTGTACTTCCTGGTTTAGGTTGTCAACCTCCTTTTTTAAGGTGTTCTCATGTCTTCTGGCAGACTCCCTTGCGGCTTGAAGTTCATCAGCAAGTTCTTGGACCTGAGCCTTTGTAGGAGCGCATAGGAGGTTGTGTTAACAGCTCTGAACATTATAGCTCTAGCAAATAGATGACATACATCGGTGTATAGCTTGTGTGATATAATTGAAATGAGATTCAACACAGGCAGCAATAGAATGGTGATATTTGGATGGCACCTTCAAGTCTTTCGTGTGCTTCTCGACCAACTTCTGCACATTGAGCCTCTCCTCGGTCTGTGCAGCATTAGCTAAGACTTGTTGTTCTGCAGCAGATGTCATCTGGGCCCGTAGTTCTAACAGAACTTTACTGAGAGCCTGGCAAAACAAGCATCATGCAAACGTCTATAGATGCAGGAGATGAGAAAAGGAAGTTAGTCAATGCTTAGCACTACCTTGATCTGCTTCTCCTTTTGGACTAGTTGTGATTTTAGTCGTTCAACCAAGTTTTTCATGGTGTTGCTAGGCGATAGAACATTGGCCTCCTTTTGGGTCTCCAGCTCATTTTGCAGAGAATCCATCTCCCTTTTCATCTCTGATATTTGGCTCTTCTGATCTTTAGTCTCAATGGTCAGATCTTCCACCTCTACAGCGTGTGACTCCTTCAGCCTGCACCAAATCCACAGTTAGTATGTTGGATTCTTCTTCAGTATAAAATCTGATAATGAACACCGGCTACATAGATCACCTCAACATCTCATCAAAGTGTTTATTAGCCTGTGTTTCCATGGCTATCTGCTGTCGCTCCAACTCTGTAGTGGCCAGCTTCAGTTTCTTGGTGATGGCGGAGAGAGATATGTCCTGTTCAGCTACAGTCTGCTCCAACTCGGCCACACGGTCCAAATGTTTGGATGTTGGTATAGTGATACTGGGCTTCTTCATCATTTCCTGCAGGGGGGGGAAGACACACAGAGTCATTGAAAAAAAAACGCTTTGTTTCTTCAGTTTCTTGTTCATTTTAATGCCTGGTACAACTAAAGGTGCTGTTGTTTGGACAAATGTAAAAAAAGTACGATAAAAATAGTACAAGCAGTACAATGCTATAGTACTTAGGAGCTTAAGTGATTTTGGTCATTATGAAAAAAACATGGAGGTTGCTAGACATCATCATCATCATCTGTCCAAAGAATGTACATTCAGTTGTACCAAGTATTAAAATGGATGGATAAACTGAAGAAACAAGGGTGGTCTAATAAGGTTTTCATGACAGTGTCAGTACCATTGCGTGCTGTTTGAGGCGGTCGAGGTTGTTGTCGTTGTTGGAATCCAACTTGTGATACAGCATCCTCAGCTCCTCTTCATGCTTCTTTATCATCTCTTCTTGATCCTGCAAGGAACATAGGAAAGGAGCAAAATAATTATTGGCTGTACAAACTAAGCACAGAGATTACTTTCGCTTGAACATGAATGAATAACTGTACTTTTCCGGCTTGGGTCAACTGGTTTTGGTACTTCTTGAGCAGATCCTCTTTTTTGTCTATTCGACCTTGGAGATCTTTGATGGTCTTATGGGCCAACTTGAGGGCAGCCTGACTGTCTGATTCTCTGTCATTCTGAAAAGCGTCTGCAAGGAGACGTTCCCGACTAGCGACAGCCGGGAGACGAAGACGCAGCTCGTTGATGACTTTGTCTCTGGACACAATGTTTTGTTCAGATGTCCTCAGGGCATCTTCTTTCTCCTTCAATTTCTGCATTTGAAGGGATCATCATTCACCACACAGGTTGTGTTTCATTTAAGAGTTAGATGTACATAAAATATACCTCATGCAAATGTTTACAGGCAACTTGTGTGTCCGAAATGGTGCTAACTTGCTGTCGGATTTTTCTCAAAGCAAACTCTAGTTGTTGAGCAGGAGGTAGACTCGGGTCTGGGAGGTAGCCTGCTGAATCTTCCACCTGAAAAGAGGCAGAAAGAGTCACCCAATCATAGTTTATTACAGCATAAAGGATGCGGTAGAAAATATGATTCAAAACTAACCTTTTCGGCACCACTGAGTACTTCCTTCTGGTGGTTCTCGTACTGGTCCAGCTGACGTTCGAGCTCCAACTCTCGCTGATCCCATGCCAGTTGATGCTCTTCTTGAATCTTGAGAACAACAAAAATAATTTACAATGCTGTGAGTGATGTTGCCATGCACTGGAGTAACATTAAGGTTGTTCTCACCATATTCAAATGGACAATATCCTCTCCGAGGGAGTGGATGTGTCTCTCTTGGTCTTCCACCAGGTTCTTCAGGTACCTGAGCTCCTCCTTTTGGACTGCCACGTCCCTACTTTTCCTCAGCTCCTGCAGGCAAGCGTCTTCCATCTTCTTGTGCCACTCGACTACCTGTTATATGATATACCAGATTTCTAAAGCTAAGTTACTGACCAATTGTTGAGGCACAACTAAACTCACTGACCTTCTGAGCCCCTTTCACATCCTTCAGAGTTGAAATGAGCTCCACCAACCCTCCAAGCTTAAGCTCCAGCTCTTCTGCCCGACCCTCGGCCTTCCTCCGTTCCGCCTCTGCCTTTTTCTTCTCCTCGTGGGCTTTTGCTTTTTCCTCCTGGAGGCTTACCATGGTCAATGAGAACTTTTCCTGCTGCTGAAGCGGCAGTGCGCCTGCAAACTGCCTCCGAAGGGACTGGACGGTCTGTCGCAGGTGCTTGGAGCGGTTCCTGCCCTCCTGGCGAGCGATGAACAGAGCGCGCTCGCAGGTGTCCAGTCGCTGTTCGGCACGCTGCTTGAAAGCCTGCAGCTGTTGCATGTGAGAGGCAGAGGCTTCTAGCTTAGCCAAAGCATCTGACTCACTGAGCTGCAGAGCCACAATGTGTTGGTGGAGCTTTGCAATGAGGGCCTTCTCATCTGTTTGCGACTGAAAAGAATAAATTAAATTTAAACAATTAAAGGTGTCACAGTGAACTGGACTGTAAACACAAGAAAATCATTGCTTGATTCCAAAAAGTTACCTGATAGTCAAGGATTTGTCTCCTCAATGATTCCACTTCCTTATCTTTGGACTGTTGCCTGGCCTGGAAAGCCGACGCCTGTTTCATCGCGATGTCAGAAACCTCTCGAAGCCTGAAAAATTTAAAAAAGTTCCAAATATAAGGTTATATAAGAGTACAACAGTAATCCCAATGTCAAACGTACTTTGAAATCTCTGAGCGAAGTTCCGCTTCAGTGGCCTCAAACTCTGCAATCCTGGCTCTGTCTGCATCGCTTGACGCTTTTGTGACGCAGGTGGCCAGCTCATCGCTCAGCTCCCTCTCCACCCTCTGCGCTTCTATGTTCATTTTAGTCAGCTGAGGAAAGACAGACAACATTCATTCATTTTCTACCTTTGATCCTCATAAAGGTCACGGGGTGCTGGAACCTATCCCATTTGTCTTCGGGCGAGAGGCGGGGTACACCCTGGACTGGTCGCCAGCCAAAACAGGGCACATATAGACAAACAACCATTCACACTCACATTCATACCTATGGACAATTTGGAGTCGCCAATTAACCTAGCATGTTTTTGGAATGTGGGAGGAAACCGGAGTACCCGGAGAAAACCGACGCATGCACGGGGAGAACATGCAAACTCCACACAGAGATGGCCGAGGGTGGAATCGAACTCGGGTGTTCTAGCTGTGAGGCCTGCGTGCTAACCACTACTTTCCTGGATTATTCCTTGGGATCATGTCGAACTTACCTCTCCAAACTTGGCCTCCAATTCAGAGTTGCGTTCCTCCACCTGCTTCAGCGAGTTCTTCATGTGTTCGTACATGGTGTGTGCATGTTCGGCTCTCTGCCTCTCGTTCAGCTCCTTCATCTCCAGGGTGGTGATTCGCCTGGCGGCTGACACCTTCTCGTTGTTGACCAACGCCTTATCAGCTTTCTCCATGCCGCTCTCATCTGCTAAAGGTAACAGATGGTTGATAACACCAATGAAGAATGGACATACTGACTTAGATCTCAGACTGAACATACCAGTTACATCTGTGTTCTCCCATGCTTGTTCTAATGTATGCAGCTTTTCCTTGGTGATCTCCAGCTCTTTATTAATAGCAGCAATATGTCCACGCAAAGACTCGTTCTCACTCTTTACAGACAAAAGATAGTTGTCAGTGGACAGTCTTTAGATAAATATTAACAAATTCCCACCTCTAAATGTTCCAGATTGGTGGTTCTTTTGACAAGCAGGCCGTCCCTCTGTAGCATGTCTCTGTATTTGACCGTGAGGTCCGTGTACTGTCTGTTGGCCTTCTCCAGATCTGATGAGGGCACGCTGTCATCCAAGGCTTTCTGCAGCTCAGCTGTTTTGAATGTAGCCATTTCCTTTGTACACCACAAACACACAGAGCTGCAGTAAAGGATGCTTGGACAATCTCCAGTAAGAGCAACATTGGATTGACACTACTTGTACCGTCTATGCCAGGTACAACATTTTCTTCTCTACCTTGTATCTCTGTAGGTAGCCTATTCTCTGGATGACCGAAGTTTGCATTTGACTGCTCTCATCCCGCAACCTGCTGATTTCTTTGCGGAGGTGCTGTTCCTGCTCCAGCAGGGTGGTGCAGCGCCGAGTCAGCTTCTTCTCGTTGACCTTAGACACAGTCAACTTACGCAGGGCTTCACTTAGCTGTCTCTTGACTTCCTCTGGGTCCTTCTGAAGGGTGTCCAGTAGTTCCTTAAAGCACATCAAGAGCAGAGTGATGTTAAATGTTGGCGCTACAGAGCAGGTCCGTGTGGCTCGGTATGTATCTGACTTACACTGAAATGTTGGAGTTTAACAGCGTCCGCTTGCTGTTGCTCCTCAAGTTTGGTGGTCATACTTGTAAAAGCCTCTTTCTCCTTATGCCACTGTGCCTTCTCACTGCGTAAGAGGAATTTTAGATAAAGGATTCGGGAGAATTACACCAATGGAGAATGTATTTTTGGGCTATAAAGTGGACGGGTCTCAAATTTGTGGCCATATTGTGTGCCCCTCTACTTTGACATCATAGTTTAGTGTTAAGTGTATCAGTGTACCCTTGGGAGATAGTGAGGGACACTTTGGCTTGCTTAAATGAAGCGGCTCTTTAACAACAGGCTTGTGACAAAGTCAAATGGATCGGTGCATCATTAGACAGAACAACTAAGAAGCTACAATCACAGTGCCAAAACAAAAATGGCAACACGTGTAACAAGTAAGTACACACAGGGCTACTACTACCCCACTAGTATGGGGAATTATAAACAATGTGAAATCTAAATATGGAAATTCAACAACTTTTTACAAAACAGTGATACAAAAGCATGTTAGAAGCTGACTGGGAGTGCTTCTGGTGTTCCCATCATGCTTTGCAGTACTTATTTTCTAAAAAGTTGCTATGTTATATTAACATAATTGTCATTTCAAATTATTCACTGTAGTAGTGGTAGCCCAGTGTATGTGTTGTCTGTTGTGTGTTAAGTTGCTGTGTGATGGTTCTTTGACACCGTGAGTCAGACCGTTATGTTGAGTAATGATCTTCTGTTTGTCTAAAAGTTAGTCATTTGGTTGAAATGTGATTTCGGACTGAATATTTGATTTGGCCAAGCCTCACTCAGATGCTATTCCCCAGCTGCCCCCAGCTGTGTTGAATTGGGACCCCTGCAAAAAAGTGTACCAACAAACATGTGCGAGTTTCCCCCAACCGTAATGCCATTTTGGTCCCATGCGGAATAAAGTAATTCCCAATAACAAGACAAGTGAAAAAGGGAGCCCAAGAGTAGTTACTAGGCAGAGGTTTTGCTAAATGTCAGCATTTAGTAGCTACCAACCTGAGATGCTCTTCATAGAGAAGCCCTTGCTGGTGGCTAATAATTGCAAACTTGTCTTTGTATTCCTCCAAAGTTTTGATCAACGTCTCCCTGGTGTTCTCCTGGTTGTGGACCTCCTAATTAACATAAAAAAGTTTAACACATAAGTAGCATTGCATTGCTTTCTACCTCACACACACAGGTAACACAGACCTGAAGCAGCCGAATGGCGTACTCGTTCAACGAGTTGATGACATCAGTGCTGCTGGGGTCCAGGTCTTTAGGAAGGGCCAGAGGTTGGAAGCTGACGCCACTGTTGGCGGACTTCCTCAACTGCTTCAGCTCACTTTCCAGGTGACTTGTCTGAGACAACGCACATGAATATCATATGAAGAATTGCTAAGCTAAGAGCAACTACGAATGAATGTTCTGTTTTCTATGCCGCTTATCCTCATTAGGGTCGCGGGGGTGTGCTGGAGCCTATCCCAGCTGACTTGGGGCGAGACGCGGGGTACACCAAACTAGCTTTTAAAAAGAATAAGTTCTTAGAACTCCATCCCCAAGTCAAATCCGAAAAACAGAGTTGATTTTTTTAACCTTTGTGATGTCACCATAAACTTTACAAAACATGTCTTCCTGTCTATCTACGGATTTACGTCCACCGGGACATACCTTCTCTTTGGCTGTGGCAAGTTGACTGATGCTGCTGGTTGCTTCCTGTCGAATTGATCTCAACTCCTGCCTGAGCTCCTCGTTTCTCCCAAGCAGCTCGTGGATTTGAGATGTGAGGTGCAAAGTCAACGGCTTACTCTTGTCTCTGACATCTGGTGCCTGTGATTTCATGCACAAGGAGAGTTTCAATGTTACAAGGACATTGCTTAATGCTAATTTCCCTATATAGCGTCTTTCTTTAGGGCAAGCTTGAAATATGGTGCATAAAATGTCTCGTATGTTTGCTGCCATGGGAACAAACGGCCATGAATACAAAAAACACAAAGACTGGAACAGGTAAAGCGGCAGGATTAAAAATGTGTCATGGATATCCTTACGTCAGACAACTTTTCCAGACTGGGAATACTGGTGTCAGTGGGGCACTCTTTGGTCTTCAAGACCTGGAGGACATCTTTGAGGGCAGCCTCCACATCTTCTTTCTCTTTGAATAACTGATCCACTTTAAAGTGACACAGGAGAGAAGACAACAAGATGTGAAAGAGGATTAATGGGTTAAGAAACATGCATGAATGTGTGTTTACATTTGAGCTGAAACTGTGTCTTTTGGAGTTCAATCTCACTCTTCTGCATCTTCACTTTTTTTTCTAGGTCTTCATTCTGCAAACAGTATGTTAGTTAAATATGAGAGGCATTTGTCTTTAAAAGTGCTGTGGTGATCTGTCATGAGCTGACTTTGGCTCGGAGCTTTTCATCCATGTGAGTGATGCTCAGTTTAGGGCTTTCTTCCATCTTCTTCAATCTTCCATCTTCAAGCCATCTTCTAGTGTGTGTGCCGTCCTCCTCCCCCTGTGGTAGTCCTGCAGGCATGGCTGGTGGTCAAGACGGGGGAACAGTGGTCAATGTGCTCAAAACTCAAGGTAAGTCACCTCTCTGCTTGGCCAGCTGTCGGACTTGTTTCTTCATATCCAGTCTTTCCTCTTCAAGACGTTCAATCTGAGCAAGAAGGCAGCTTATAAAAAGATAAAAAGCAGCGGTCATAAACTTTGTTTACCTCTTTAGTCAGAACTTGATTTTCTGCTTTGTACTGCCAATGTTTGAGTCCTTTGGCTCGTCGGAACTCTGTCAGATCCACTTCTTCTCTGGCTTCATAGCCTTTTCAATGAATTCCAAAGAAAGAAAAGTCAGATGATTGTTAGTCTTGTTATCTGAAATGCTCACTTTCGTGGAAGACATTACCAAGTCTGTCTCTGAAATTCTCATTCTCCTCCATGAGCTCGTTCATTCTCATGTCCATTTGGTTGATCTCTTTGGTCATGGTCTCTAAATCAATGTCTCTCCTTCTGATTAGATTTTTACACTCCTTAATCTCGGCAACAGCTTCTTCCAGGCCATAAATTCCCTGAAATACACAAAAAGTTGTGGTTTCTTGTGATAAGATTCTTTTTGTCTTGCCTCGTCAACTCATTTTCAAGGAAGTTGCAATTCGATTGGACACAGCAGGACAAACACCAATTGATCACACCATTGTCACATAGTGTGTGTTACGTTACACTTCCAGGACATTGCCTTCAATGAATGTGATGTAAATGAAGAGAATCTAGTTTGTTTTTGTCCACTTACCGACTCGTAATCTTTTAAACGCTTTAAAGCCTCAATGAGTTCCTTGTCTTTTTCTTCAGCGTGAGCTTCAGCTTGTTTCAAAGCTTCCTCTGCGTCTCTTGCTCGGATCTCTGCAGCTTCCAGCTTGAATGTGAGCTCCTCCATCTTTTTCTGCTGGACTTGCACTTGGACAAAACCGCACAAGTTTTACTCTGCTATCCACCTCTAATAGCTTCATCAACTTTTAAGACTGACATTTGTGTTAATCTAGCTTTGGGATGTCTCTGTTCTGTTGAGAACCATGACCCACTCACCTCCACCTTCCTTAGACAGCTTCAGACCCTCCATGAGCAGGGTTTGTTTCTCCATTTCCCCTGTATACTGCTCCACTTGCTGTCTCAGGATCTTGATCTGATCATCTCGATCTTCTACAGCCTGCAGAACCATCACCAACAATCAACACATTGACTGTCTTCTTCTTCTGCTTCATTAGCAACATGTTTCGGAGAAAGTCTAGTCTATTAGGACTAGAAGCAGATGAATTTAGGCTGATATCACAGTTGGCAGGTCCGTGATTTCTCCACTGTGACACTAAAAAAATTCCTTATCTGATCTGTAGTTTACCTTAAAGCACATCTGTACATCACATGTATAGCCACAAACCATTAGATGGACAGGGGATACAATTACACGGTAATAAAACAATGCTGGCCCTCAAAGTCTCAATACCTGGCTGGTCAAGTCCCCATGTTTTTCTTCTTGTGAACCCAATTTCATGTATCACCTGTATTCCCCACCGTCTTGTTAGCTGGGTGTAATGTGACACCCCTCTGATTAGCTTGGTAGCTTCCTTTATTGTGAGCATTTATTCATTCATTCATTTTCTACTGCTTATCCTCACGATGGTCGCGGAGGGTGCAGGAGCCTATCCCAGCTGTCTTCAGGCAAGTGGCGGGGTACACCCTGGACTGGTTGCCAGCCAATCACAGGGCACATATAGACAAACAACCATTCACACTCACATTCATACCCAGGGCTCTACATTAAAAAGAAAAATTACTTGCCCATGGGGAATCCTTAAGGTGAGAACTACTTGCCCGAACTTGCCCCATGTAAAATGAAAAGACTGCCATAATGATATCATATATCAATATATGCTGATACTTCATCAGATAATAGTACTGACGCATTGTATTTGGAGGAATGTCTGAAAAATTGTGGAGATGCATGTTAACATGGCATGCCATACTACCTTACACATCGTAGTCGTAGTAAGCAGTGATATTTATAAGTTGTGCACCACAATGAAACATTATTGAATAGACACATTTGTGTACTAGTAAAGTGTTTTTAATCCAGAAAAAAACGCTCAATGGTCAAACAATAATTTGTGAAGCAAAGGTGAGAAATGGAAGCACTAGATTTTGTAGCTTGTGCAAAATCAGCACTTGGTATTGGATCTAATCGGTGGTGTTTCATTGTGACCACTTCAAATTGTCACAGCAATTTGATTCACTCACCTGTGCCATCATTTGATTTGCTGCCGCTAATAAAATACTTGTTTAGGAGGCACTGTTTCATCACTTTTTGGTGTTTTCCTTCAGAAGTTGTTGAATTAGACCATGTTGGCAGGGACGCCATGATAGATGTTTTTCTAGTCAAACGATCGCTTATTGGTTGATTGCGAACAAGAATGGGTGTGGGTAAAACGCGGACTGTGGACTACGGACCGCGGTCTAAATAAACGATTCTGATTGGTCGATTTCAAGATTTGCAAGAATTGGTTTGCAAATTACCACCGGAATTGCGCAGTCCGTGTTTTAACAACACCCAACAAGAACCGCTTTTTAAAAAACTCTTGGCAGTATGGCATGCCAAAGTGCACTTGCCCGACGGGAATATCACTGATTGGATTTACTTGCCCGAATTTTGTTTTAACTTGCCCCGGGCCATCGGTACATCGTTATTGTCGAGCCCTGATACCTATGGACAATTTGGAGTCGCCAATTAACCTAGCATGTTTTTGGAATGTGGGAGGAAACCGGAGTACCCGGAGAAAACCCACGCATGCACGGGGAGAACATGCAAACTCCACACAGAGATGGCCGAGGGCGGAACTGAACTCGGGTCTCCTAGCTGTGAGACCTGCGTGCTAACCACTCGGCCTTATTGTGATTAAAAACCATTAAGAGAGAAGCGTATTCAATGTTCAAAATGGGTGTCGAGTATGAAATATGTCCACATGTTGGCAGGCCTGGATCACATATGACCCGAAATGTGATCAGATCAAGACTACTACTGATTTCTGGTATATATTACATGGTTACAAGAGGTTTTGTGCTATTAATGGTACATTGGACACACAAAATTGTACACGATGAAGACAAATCTTTGCACCTTTCTTTGGAACACACCTGCTGTAAGGCAATAACGTTGCTTCTGTCCAAGTCCGACTGGGCCAGACGCAACTTTTGCTGAAGGTCACGGATCATCTGCTGGTACACCAAAATCTCCTCATCCTTTTCAGAGAGCACTTTCTGTGAAGGAATGTCACATTATAAATACGCCATAACAGAATACGGGTGTCTGTAGCAGTCTTGTGACCTAAATTGCTTTTAACATCTCTCTTGAACCGGACCGGTTGAGAATAGTAACTGTCTGATGCAGGCTTGTCCAAACTGTTTCTGCCGAGGGCAGCATATGGAGAAGTTCCAACATTCTGGGACCATTTTGTTTTATGCCAGTTTTATGCCTTTTAAAGACCAAACTTGGGTTTGCTTTGCTCAATAGGTTACAAATAACAAGTTACTTTATTATTATTTGATGGATAGTTCTTTAAATGGTATTTGCTCCCTGGCTTGACACAAAATAGTTATAACAATTATGATTGAGGTGTTGTTCACTTTGATGCCAACCTTCCATTCGTTCACTTTGGCGTCCACTACTGCCATGATTGGGTCATCCTCTTCTGTCATGTTGTTGATTTTCTGTGTCAGCTCTCTGACCTACATGTGAAGCACAAGTGTGACACAACATGAAGCAACCTGAAAACACAAAAGCACAGATGTAGAATTTGAGAAGCGCATTTACCTGCAGCTCGGCATGATCCCTCTCTTTCCTGAGCTGGTCTGTCATGGAGTCACACTGATGGACGGCCATCTTCATCTGGTTGTACTCATCGCTCATCTTCTCCATCTCCTTGGCAGACTCCATCAGACATTTCTGCATGTGCTGATTGTCAGTTTTGAGCTGTGCGATTTCTTCTTCTGCTTGCTAAAAAGCAACACAAATCTTGTCACTAATAGAAAGATGGTAGTGAAGAGCAAACATGCAGGTAAAGGTCCACCCAGGTGAGCGGGACATTGGTTGGTTTGGGAGGACCTGCAGCTCGTCCAGGCACTGGGAGAGCTGGCGGTTGGCAGAGCTAAGCTTCTTCTTAATCTCTGCATTCTCGTCTCTGGATGGACCCGACTCCTTGCGTTCCAGCTCTCCATGGTAAAAGTCCACATCCTGTTGGAGCTGCGTGTTCTGATCAAGGATAAGTTTGCTTTAATGTGGACATCACGGCACACAACGTCAATACAATTACTCAACCACTCGATAACACTTCACAGCTACTCTTCTACTTATTCTAAACTATGTATTAACTACTGAAGGTATCTACATCGCCATGTTCAAGAAATATGACGATGACAATCAAAAATGTAGTCACTGGTACTCTGAACCTTTTTTTTTTTGGAATTCAAAAAGGAATATTTGCTTATTCTCTCAATGCCATACTACATCTGGACCACGATGAACACTTGTTCATTTGTTTTCATCACCTTGAAACTAAAGTTATGCTCCAAGTCTTACCTTCTTCTTTAACTTTTTTATCTTTGGCAATAGAACAGACAGAACATGGGGAAGATGTGAAGAGAGACATGAACTCTGAGAAAGCATCTATGTTAAGACATTCATGCATAGGACATCAAATTAAAGATAAAATTACATTTCTGATGGAAGATGAAGATTCTGACCAAAGAAAAACAAAGTTATGGGGTTCGTATGATGGAGTGTGTGTTGTCACATACTTCTCTTTTCAGCGTCTTCGCCTCATCCTCTGCTGTCTCCGCTCGCAGGACCAACTGCAAAAGCAAACGTTCACATTGCAACATTGCAATTCACAGATTGAACCAGGGCAGACGCAACACAGTATGAGCTAAAAAAAAAATATAGACACTGCTTTTGTTTTTGCTTGTTTTCTTAAAGTGGACCTATTTCTTTCCACTTTTCTGACCTATAAATGTAGTTAGAATGTTGTATTCTCCTGTTAAACAATTCCAAAGTTTCAGATAATGAGATTTGCACATTTGGAAGTGAGCCCCGAAATAAGTTTGGATAGCTCAAAACGCTTGGTTTAAAAAGGTGTGGTAAAACTACCCCTTTGTGATGTCACAGGGAGGTGGACTTCCTTATATGGGCGTGTTTGTGAGCAGATAAGCACTCTGGCCTCCTTCAAGCTCTGCTTCCTATGCCCTCCCCCAAGCGCTGCTCCTCTGTTTACTTGCTCAGAAAGCTACATTTAGGCATGGTCCAGTATGAACTGGACTAGCCAAGCCTTTCCAAAGTTACTTGGTCATGTGGACTGAGCAAGCAGTAAGTAACAGTTTATCAGTGTCCTAAGTTTATCAGTGTCCTAACTGTTTTGTGTCATGGAGCAAAATCGCTTGCATACAGGGAGAGGGGCTGCTAAAAGCCATTTCCCACCATAATTATATTTGCCACATTCGGTTACCAAACGCTAAAATGCTAACAAAAATGGAAACAAAAATGGTATCATCCAATGAACACTGCCTGACACCATTAACACAGCATCATCACCATTAACATATCATCTTGCTTTCATCACCAAATTAGTCAACATGCCAAAGCACAGCTGACAGCAGTCATTGCTGAAGAACACAGAACTTAATGATAGCGGTACTAAATACAGTCGTACCTCCTCAATAGTTTTCTTTCCTCCTCCCATTTCTTTCCTCAGGTGGTTCACCTCCTTCTCCTTCTGCTCCAGCTGGCTTTCCAGCTGCCGAATCTCATTTCTCAGAAAGCGGTTGTCTGGCCCAGTGCCGCTGTGCTGAGATGCAAAACAATGAAAAGTACTCTAAATAATGACCACACCACAACCCCTTACAAGTCTTATCAAGATTTACACATGATATATGTAGATGTTATTACCTTCTTTGCAGTGCAGTTCCTGTATTTGGATTGTATACATAACTAAACACTTGAAAAGTATAATCAAATCCAAACTAGCATGGCTACGAGCATGGAAGGAATTAGCTATAATCTTCTTATGTTGTTGAACTCAGCCAATTAAAGTGCAGCATTTCGCATTCATCCGTGACTGAAAAGATTACACACACACACGTGAAGTGTTTTGCTGTATGCTCTGACTATACTTAATCTTTCTAAAAAAGAGCCAAATGGCCTCGTGTCACGTGTATGAGATACAGACCAAATGATTTCAGATCTGGAAAGCACTGAGGTATGTCTCTTAAATGGTTTGTTGACTCAAAGTGAACATTAGGTATTTTGTTGCTGATTTGTCAATTGCCTAGATGATGTATGGATAGGATTTTGTAGCATTCAGTTTTTTCAGAGTAAAAAAAAAACCTACATTGAAAAAGTGATTGCCCCCTAAACCTAATAACAGTTTGGGCCACCCTTAAGAACAACTGCAATCAAGCGTTTGCGATAACTTGCAATGAGTCTCTTACAGAGCTGTGGAGGAATTTTGGCTCACTCATCTTTGCAGAATTGTTGTAATTCAGCCACAGCATGAAGTGCAGATTCGGGTCACGACTTTGATTAGGCTACTCCAAAGTCTTCATTGTTCTCTAGCCATTCAGAGTTGGACTTGCTGGTGTGTTTTGGATCATTGTCCTCCTGCAGAACCCAAGTTGTTTTCAGCTTGAGGTCATGAACAGATGGCCGGTAGACAGCAGGATTCACAAGTCTTCCAGGTCCTGAGTTAGCAAAACTGCCTGGAACCAACACACCACCACCACCATAGTCTATCGTTTGCATAAGGATCTTTTTCTGAAATGCAGTGTTACTTTTATGCCAGATTTAATGGGACACACCTTACAAAAGGTCCAACCTCTGACTCATCAGACAACACAGTATTTTCAAAAAGGTCCTGAGGAGCATCAAGATGTTTTCTGACAAAACTGATACAAGCCTTAAAGTGCTTCTTGTTCAGCAGTGTTTTTTGTCCTGAACTCTGCCGTGCATGCTGTTTTTCAACATCTTTGTTTTGATAGACCCATGAGGCAAGTGAGGCTTGTAATTCTTTGGATGATGTTGTGGGGTCTCTTGTGACCTCTTGGATGCATGCGCTCTTGGGGTACCAGCCACTCCTGGGAAGGTTCACAACTGTTCCAGGTTTTCGCCATGTGTCAATAATGGCTCTCACTGTGGCTTGCTGGAGTCCCCAAAACTTAATAAACGGCTCTTTCACCTTTTACAGACCGAGAGTTACTGGGGGCAATCACTTTTTCCACACAGGGCCATGGAGGTTTGGATTTTTTTTAAATAATCAAGTCGAGTCTCCAAACCATGCCTCCATGCCTTTCATCGTCTTCATTATGGGTGTGTGCGTGCATTTGACTTATTTGTTCATAGAACACATCTGAACACACACGGAAAGATGAACTGTCTGTCTCCTGCCTTCCTCCTTTTCCTTTCAAGCACTGCACTGTGTGTTGATGAGGCTCTCCAGGGTACTGCATATTTCTGAGTCTGAATGTTAACACAATGTAATGTTAACATTAAGAAAGACACATTACATTACATTGATCTCAACCAGTGTGTGCAATGATTCTAATTGCTGCAGAAGTTAAAAAAAAAAGCTCAAGAGAGCAAGTACACACTTCTCACTGCCGACTCTTTAAAGTTGCATTTTAAACAGACTAGAATGAACCAGCATCCACGTGGCTCATCCGTCCCTAAACCTCATTCATTTATAAAGTTAATTCGTCTTTTATATGCATTTCACTAGGTTTCCTGCAAAATTCTCAGTAAGTGTGTTCTGTGTTTTACATTTTTGGGCGTCTGGAAAGGATAAATTGGATTTGCATGAATTCTCATGGGAAAAATAATTACTCAGTGTTTGTAGGTTTCAGTTTTTTTGGAGTGCATTAATGAGGAAAACCCAGGTTCCCCTGTATAATCACAGACTTATGTTGCAAATTGATTTTTGATAATGCAGTTCTAGCTGTACTGTACATGGTCTACTGAGATAATGTCTCAGTAGACAGATGGACAGGAACAGTGGCAGGGGGTGTAAAACGACTTACCTTGAGTTCATCTTCCAGTCTCGACACCTTGGCTAGAAGTTTATTTTCTACAGTGAAGAAGTCATAGGAAACAATGTCAGCGGTGTGCTGGCAGAAAAACATCTACGAACAAACTCCGCACCAACCATTTTTCTCCTGTTCTTCTATTAATTGTTCAGCAAGAGAAGCTTCATGATGCTTCATCTGAGGAAGGAAGACAACACAGAACTTGTGTGTTTTACTTTGAAGCATACAATTAACATTTGCGTGTGTCAAGAAACAACAAAGACCTTGAGCAGAGCCTGAAATAGTTGCAGTATGTGGACAACGTCCTTCTGAGCTTGATTCTCCACTTCCCACTGTTGTGTCTGCAACAGACAACATAAAAGGTCAAATGAGGAAAAGTTACCACAAGCACATTCTATCATCACGAGTTGTAATTATTTCAGTAAGAGGACGTATCATATTTGATTGAAACACGCCATTGATGTTTTGCCAGGTCAATGATGAGAAGCTTGATTGATGCAATTACAACAGACGTGCAGATGCACCACTGTTTTTCTTCAAATGTTCCAGGAATTGTTATTCTTAAAAGCAAAACCCTACTGAAAGTTGCAGTGGAATGGTGAATGTCTCAGAGTTGGTACAATTTAAAATTGAAAAAAAGATGCCTCAGTTTCGTAAGCATCAAGGGATTAACTGTTTTTTTTTGTCCGTTCAGCCAAACTGCTTTCACAAGAAGGATCAGCCACCAACAAGAGGTGTTAAAGGAACGTGGCGAGAAGAGAAAAAGGAGAATACACACAGTAAGTTATGGTAAAAGAGCAGTGATGCCTTAAGCAAGGCACCATCCATCCATTTTCTATTCCGCTTATCCTCATTAGGGTCTCGGGGGTATGCTGGAACCTATCCCATTTACTTGAGGAGATAGGCAGGGTACACCCTGGATCGGTCGCCAGCCAATCACAGGGCACATATAGACAACCATTCACACTCACATTCATACCTATGGACAATTTAGCATTGCCAATTCGCTGACATGCATGTTTTTGGAATATCGGAGGAAACCGGAGTTCCCACAAAAACCCACGCACGCACTGGGAGAACATGCAAACTCCACACAGAGAATCGAACCCAGGTCATGCTAACACAACATGTTAACTACGCAGCCACCGTGTGGCCCCTTAGCAGGGCAACCGACTCCTGAAATTCTTCCTTGGTCAAGTCCACTGCACCAGTGTATCACTAGTGTATCACTTGTGTGTGCATGCTGTGGTCGCTGCTGAATAGTTTATGGCTGTCAGGTGTCTGCAATGCACGTCAAAGAATGTGTTCATGACAAAAGCAAAGTCTTAATATGATGAGCCTTTGTCCATTAATTGTACATCAGATGTTTTTTTTTTCTGCCATCATTCTTGAGCAACTCAGCAGTTGCTTGAACGTGAGGTTTTTGTTGCACAGCGGTCTGCCTTTGTTCTTCTCTAATACAAACGCATGTTCCTTGTACAAGCTGTAATAATTCCAGCGAGTGGGCATAAATATTTCACTTAAACATGCAAAACCTTTTTCACGCCACAGCCATGATGATTTGCAAGGTTAAAATGATGTTGTGATGATTTGCAATGTTAAAATGATGTTAAGGTTTGGATGAAGCAGAATGTTAATATCCCAGACAGATCATTCGTTGTGCATGCAGCAATGCCACATGCACAGCATAAAACAACTAAAACTCTCATAACAATAAAAAGCATAGGACGCCAATAAATATTTGGTATATGCTATTGTTCCTAAAATAAAACACACTTGGATTTTTTCGACAGATGTCAGAAAAGCAAATTACTTTAAGAGTTGATGGGCAAAGATCACTGGGAATCATCTGAGCATCCTTTGAGCTTTTCTGCAATTTTGCAATATGCTAGCTATTATATACAACAATGGGCTGCACGGTGGCCGAGTTTGCATGTTCTCCCCGTGCGTGAGTGGGTTTTCTCCGGGTACTCCGGTTTCCTCCCACATTCCAAAAACATGCTAGGTTAATTGGTGACTCCAAATTGTCCATAGGTATGAATGTGAGTGTGAATGGTTGTTTGTCTATATGTGCTTTGTGATTGGCTGGCGACCAGTCCAGGGTGTACCCCGCCTCTCGCCCGAAGACAGCTAGGAAAGGCTCCAGCATACTCATGACCCTTGTGAGGATAAGCGGTATAGAAAATGGATGGATGGATATGTACAACAATCTCTGCCTGATTTTGAAGCTGAGCAGCAAAGATAACATAAGTTGTAATACACAACTTAAACACATTTTAGCATTGGAAATAATGCTAAAATAGATAAATAATCTGCTTCAAGATCAAACTCTGGCCATCATAAATTGCAGCGATAATGTCTTATTTTAACATTGTGTCTTTAAAAGTGTAAAAAGAACACAATCAAATGGCAAACAATTGAGGACACCAATGTGACAACTGAGACTAGTCGCTTACTTCACATAATACATTCTTCTCCTCACAATACTGTGTGATAATGCTCATCCTTCGTTTTGAAGAAGTGCGGTGTGATGTCATTGTGTAACTGAGGCCTCTTTTTGCAGAAAATTGTCAAAATTTGTGTTTTCTGAAGTCTGTTTATCTGAGAAAAAGTATAAAGCACACAGTTAGGCGTTTACTTAAGACGTTCCACTGTATTCATGTTAAATCACCTCATACTCTTATCGTTAATTCATTCATTCATTCATTTTCTACCGCTTTTTCCTCACGAGGGTTGCGGGGGTGCTGGAGCCTATCCCAGCTGTCTTCAGGCGAGAGGCGGGGTACACCCTGGACTGGTCCTTATCGTTAATATTCACAGAAATATTTTCTTTATACTTTTCATTTAATGACAAAGAAAATGAGCAAGGTTTTTGTACTTTGTTTTAAAGTAGTCATAGTCCAGTGAAGCAAAGCATAGCCATAGACCACTCACTGTTTATAATTGGTATTGGTATTTATTGGTATTCGTGTGTGTGTGTGTGTGTGTGTGTGTGTGGGTGTTTACCGTCGTGAGCAGACTGAGAAACTCGTCTATTTCATCCTTGTCGTATTCATGGAGGTTGGCGGGGTCAATCCTCATCACTTCATCCCACTCCAGAGCAACGGGCATTTTGGCCATTGTGTGATAGACACAGCTATTGTTTCCAGAAAAGAAACGTTAACTTAACTCCCAAACATTATCTCAAAATGATGGATTAATACGACCTAAATCAGCTGCATTCATTACATGAATGAGACGTTGTCTGCTCCAAAACATAACAATAACATTAAAAACATAATAATAAACAGGCAACAGTGTGTTGGTGAAAAGAACAACTTAAAAGTGCCGATTTTCCCCTATGTTGAAAACATCACAAAAGTCTGCAAACAAATGTATCAGCCAAGCAACAGAGTAGAGCATATTACAATATTTATATTCCCTTCTCTTCAAATAGTTTAAGTTTACCGCTCACTGTCGATGTTGAAACATCACCTACCTCCTCGGGTGTAGAAAGTTGCCAAAACCCCAACAGTGTTTAAATGAATCACTTATTCATTTTTAGGATACGAAATAACACAATGAGAATATTCCATTTAGTATGTTTCATTTCTTGTTCGTTCTCGTGTTCTTCTACGACTACATTGTCCGCCGCCTTTCACATATGCCTCGAAACTGTAGATCGCCATCTACTGCTTCGGCAGTTTATCGTCACTGTGGTTATTTTGAAAGTGATACTAATTTCTCTCCTGTTTAAGTGAACCAGCTTATAGATGTACAAGGGAGATTTTAATTGTTTCATTAAATAAAACGGTGTGATTGTTGAATGATTATACATAAGTCAAAATCTTTTTTTTTCATAAGTCAAAATCTGTTTGCACCGGAAGTGATTGAGCTGTGTGACACGCATGCGCACTAGTCGGATGCCCCTTGATATGTGTGCAGTGAGTTTGTATTAAATAATTGTATTTGTTTTCTATCAAATCTACCACAACAATCTGATCTTGTGAGGACACGGTATGTTGCCATTTAAACTACACTTTAGCAAGCCTGCATTGATCGGATCGCAAGAGTACTGTCAAGCTACTGTAACTAGCTTTAGCTGCAAAAGTAACTCATGCTAGCTTCATGGCCAGCCAACATTAAATTTCTGCCGTTCATAGATCATGCGAACAACTGATTAAATTGTTCGCTGTCATCAGTTGGTGGAAAGAACGACTTAACAGATATAATAAGTCCCAAAACTATGAGATGTAGCGGTAGGTATTAGCCGGGTCCCACCCTTCTAGTCCTACGGCTTGACAGTACTGTTAAGTTGAAGCAGTGTATAGGTTTTCAGCCTCGAGATTACGCTTAACGTTCGCTTTTTGAGTTGCAGCTTTGTTTTAGTTGGTATTGATTTCATTTTTTTAGGCGGACGCTACTTCTGCACAATGTTTTTATGCTATTTGCACAGCTTTTTAAAATTAATCCCCTTATGACTGTGAATACCATACTAGTTTTGCTGTGAAACAAAACAATGTTATCACCATTTAGCTGATTGCCAGTATTCACTGATAACATGAAAAAATGTGTTATTTTCCTTCCAGTGATCGATGACGGCTTGGCTCAGCCATGGCTGCTGTGTCATGGAAAGAGGTTTTGCTTTTGACTGGACTGGTGGTGGGATGTTACTGGAACAGTCTGTCGTGTGGTTTTGTGTTTGATGACGTCTCAGCCATCCTTGACAACAAGGACCTAAGACCCTCGACCCCATTAAGAAATCTTTTCCTTAATGACTTCTGGGGAACTCCCATGGCAGAGGTGCGTTTATTCTGGAAAGGAGACATTCAGCATAATTTATCATTTGCCTAAGAGAATGTGTGCCTGTGTTTGTGTGTCTCGTTAACAGGAGCGTAGTCACAAATCCTATCGGCCTCTGACGGTGCTCACCTTCCGACTCAACTATCTCCTCAGTGAGCTGAGTGCTGCCTCCTACCATATGTTCAACGTCATCCTGCACGCCATCGTGTGCGTGCTATTCCTGAGGGTGTGTCGCTTGTTCCTGGACAGGACGTCCGGCTTGGTTGCGGCGCTGCTCTTTGCCGTGCATCCCATCCACACGGAAGCTGTGAGTGTGTGTTTAAGATTAACTGATGAAGGCAAAGGGCTGGATGGCTCAGTGGGATAGTGCCCTTGTTTAACACATTCAATCCCAGTCATTTTTCAAAAGATGACTCCTTCAGTTACAGGCCATTTTAGATGATTTTGTTTGATTTTTTTAAGGTACACAGAATATTGTGTTGTACGGCTATATAAAGTTGTCATCTTTTTATCTAAACAACTGTACCACAATGTAAACAATACAAAAAAAGGATTGTTTTACAGCAAAATCATTATTTTCATTTTTACAAATATAACACCATGAACTATTTACAATTTCACATGTGGAACACGCTACACTCCATGGTCTTCCACCCCCCCCCCCATTGCTGTAGTGTGTTAATACATGCAAAAGATCCATGATGAGCCCTTAGCAGATCACCTCTTTTTGCCTGTCACGTCAAAAAGCGTAAATGATGTGTAAATACGTTTTTTGGGGTCGGGTTTACACGTCTTTGGTATTGAGTGAGTTAATTTTAACCTCCCTCAATAGCAGCTCAGTAGATAGATAGATAGACTTTCTTTATTGTCATTGCACAATAACACAGCAATGAAATTGCCAACGAAATGTCATTGCCTGGCTCCCGTATAATAATAAATAATAATGTGGAGAATAAATAGATGACATCAGATATGAACAATGAACAGCGTAAACAGTAATTTTTACAAATAATTTAAATAATTTAGAATAAATAATAATAATTTGAAGTTTTGCGTGTGCGTGTGGGCAGGTAGAGAGGGGCTTATTTGGCATTCAGCAGTCTGATAGCCAGGGGGAAGTAGCTGACATCGCCAACTACTGGCCTGGCATGCATATTACACAGTTGTCATTTTTGCTGATTTTCTGCATGTGTTGTTTTGTGTACTTAAATAGTTCCTTAATATATGCAGCTTGGCCTGTAACTGTAACAACCACTTTGAACTCCTGCCTCATCACAAGGTCATGAGGCAAGGTCATTCAATACTTTGCTGAGGGGTGGTCAAAAGGCTGACAGAGGACATAAAACCTGTCATTCAACGTATAAAGAAGGCGGCATGGGTGGATGGGGACTTGAGGGGGGGGTAACCAAATACTTTTGAGTTTGTTGTGAGCTGTTTCATTCTTGGGTTAGTTCACCTCGTGCAATTAGGACGTGTAATTCATCCTGTCCAACATTGCAGGACAGATGACCTGTATAGACAAAAAAATGAAAGTCAATCTTGAGACTCCCTCAATGCGAACAATTTGCCTTACAAATGGGCCTTCAGTTAGTCCAGATCGTCTTATCACTGTCTAGCATCCCTCTCAAAGGATTATTTGTTTCTTGTGGTGAGCAGCCCTAAAAGAGTCCTTGTGTGTCCCGCCATGTTTTGACTCTTATTTTAATCCCTACAAAGAGGCTGAACCAAACAGGAATGCTTTTGTTGTCACACTGCTTGCAACAAGGACAGCTGATTAATACTTACTTAACAAGAACTTAATCAGTTGCCGGTGAATATTCTTGTTTGTCCAGGTTATTATAGTATCCTCAAGCATAGAATTGATCGTGGCTGGTTGGCAGGTTGTCTTAAACCAGGGTTTACCAACTGTTTGAAACCGAGAGCTACTTCTTGGGTAGTGATTGATTTCGAAGGGCTATCAGTTTGCTACACACTTCTGAGTGTAACCAATTCGCTTAATTCATTATAAATATCAACAATGATTTCACAAGAAACCAATGAATATCATAGGGCTGGGCGATATGGATCAAAAATCATATCCCGATATTTTTTCCACAAAGTGACTGCTTGCAAAGATTTATTAAAACAGCCACTGAAATAAAATTATCTTTATATAAATATCAAAAAAGCTCAATATAATGTTAAATCTTCAGTGCAATCATGCTGCACTCAGGGTAGTCTCTGTAGCTGTGTTAGCCGTTCCCAATGACAACAGACGGTAAACACGGTTGATACCGTCTTTATTCAGCAACCTTTATACTGTCTTTTTTTGCTTTTCACTCCCGCTGTGCAGCCTCTACTCCGCCGAATCTCCACTGGAATCTTAGTGTCGCAAAGGGATGCTCAAAGCTAGCAGCTGCTCCCGAGAGTAAACAATGGAGCAAGAAGTAAGCTACAAATGTAACAAGATGAACATCCATAGCTACACACTTGCTTCAGGGGTCCATGTGGCACCAGAAACAATAAGAAAATAATAAATAAAGCACTATTAAACACTAAAAACGCAGCAGAAGATACGGAGCTGCCGCAACTAACTTCCACTCGGGCTGCAGCATCTTGAAACATGAGACCTCTGCATCAAATTCAGTCTAAATCGATATGAATGATATGCTTGTTTTTGCTTTGAAACCATCATCTGTCTTCTCTCTCGTATATGTATATTTTTAATATAACTTGTGATATTACACTTGAGGACCGCGGCAGTTGCACAAATGTGCCACCTTGTTGTTACCAGACAGGCTGCCGTCGCATCTGTTCGTCCGCCTCTCACATGATGTACTTGGAAAGGCCTGTTTTTACATGCGGCGTCACAACGTGTGGGCAGGGGTTTGTGTGTGTGTGTGTGTGTGGCATCATCCTTTACTTCGGCTGTTCAAAGGAAGATATGACTCACACACTATGATTTGACATCAATAGAGACAGCTTGAAAACAATAAAAGTCAAAAAGTATCTTGTTAAGACACAGGTGTTTTGCGTCTACATAAGGGCATATTTCATAAACAGTCGTCCCGCGCTACGTGGCGATTTGAACATCGCTCCCTGATTCTATTGCGTTTTTTCAAACGTTAATTGTTAAATGATCGCTGTTTCACCTGTTGTTAGTCAAAAATATGCATATATAAGAACATTTTCCTGATTTTCCCCAAATTAAACATTTCCAAGCATAAAAATGGCTAAATGGACTAAAATACAAGTACAGTAGAAGCCATTAACACCACAACTTCTGAATGTAGTATTCTGCATTGGTCACTGGGTGTCAGTACTTGTTTGGTGAGACCACCAGCCAAGCACAAGACAAACAGCTTTTATTGCAGGCTTAAATGATCTCACAACAGGCACAATAATAATATAATATCAATAATGATGATCATCATCATAATAAAGTTTACTGTTGTGATCTTATTTTCTCATCTACTCTATTGGGTATGATTTTCGGGGGCAGCAGTCTCAGACTTCCCTTTTCCCGGGAACTTGGTCCAACTCCTCCTGGTTTTCCAAGACCAGTTGAAAGACATAGTCTCTCCAACGTGTCCTGGGTTTTTCCCAAGGCCTTTTACAGTTTGGACGTTCCCTGAAAGCCGACCCAGGGAGACCCCCTGGGGGCATACTGACTAGATGCCTAAGCCACCTTATCTGGCTCCTCTCATTGCGAAGTGAAGCAGCAGTTCTGCTCCCGGGTTTTTCTCCAGATGACCGTGCTTTCCACTTTGTCTCTAGTGGAGAGCCCAGACACCCTACAGAGGAAAACTCATTTTGGCTGTTTATACGTGCAGTTTGATCCTTTTGCACACTACTTACAGCTTAGATGTAATGTGACACACACCTTCCAAAAGGTGCAGCTAACTTCCCAAAGGTCTTGGGAATTATCAAGATGTTTTCTAACAAAACTGAGACAAGCCATAATGTTCTTTTTGTTCAGCAGTGATTTTGGTCTTGCTGCTGTGCAGGCTGTATTTGCCCACCATCTTTCTTATGGTGGAACCATGAACAGTGACTTTAACTGAGGCAAGTGTGACCTGCAGTTCTTTAGATGTTGTTGTGGGGTCTTTTGTGACCTCTTGGATGAGTCACCGCAGAGGTTAATTTTGGTTGACCGGCCACTCCTAGAAAGGTTCAGCACTTTTCAATGTTTTCGTCATTTGTGGATAATGGCTCTCACTGTGGTTTGCTGGAGTCCCAAAGCTTTAGAAATGACTTTATAACCTTTTCAAGTGAACTCAGGTTTGATGTTTTAATGGGAGGGCAATCATATTACATCCATTTTCTATGCCACTTTTTCCCCCATCACTAGGTGACGGGTGTGGTTGGTAGAGCGGAGCTCCTGTCTTCAATCTTCCTCCTTGCTGCTTTTCTGGCCTACACTAAGTCCACAGGTGGTGACCACTCCATTGGTAAGTGTCATGTGCAGGGATGGTTTTTTTCTGATAACCAGTTAGAAAGACCTCAATACCTCTATACACTACCTCATAAAAGTCAGTACACGCATATTTCTCAGATTAATCTGGCTTCTTGCCTAGATCTTAAAACGTGCATGTTATGTTAATTGTAGAGTCTACATTGTCCATAGGTGTGATTGTTGAGAAACACCGATCCACATTTTTTCACATTCAATCGGCTCCAGATATATTAATTTGGATATTTGCAGATACAATTTTGATACTGTACTCTTTGCTTTCATATGCAACAACGCCTTATGAATATCAGGAAACGTAGCTGTCTCCTCCACACAAGCTCTCAGCCTGACACATTTGGTCTTCACAGACAGCTGGACGACACAGAACACTTAACATGGCACATAAAGTCTGACTACATTATCATTATTGTTGATTTTATATGAAGCTGCAATAAACTTCTCTCCTCAGGCAAGTGTGAGACTGTACCTACTCGAAAGATTTGTGTTTTTTCAATGTCCGACTGTTTAGTATGGTCCGTGAACATTGAAGCACAGACGTGGCTTTTCACTATACATTAATTATACTCGTGACAGAACTCAATACCCATACTGGATCAGATTGGCCGCATCCCATATTGTGTCATATGTGTCCTTTTATTGACCAACAAACAGCCTGGGGTGCACTCTCACCCAAATTCAGCTGGGATAGGCTCCCTCTCACCCATGACCCTAATGAGCGTGCAAGCATTTATTTGCCTATTTTTCAACCAGCCCTCTTGAAATCAAGATATTAGCAAGGGAACGTCAAACATTTTCTTCTAAATGCTCAACAGACTGGCAAGAAACATGTCTGCAAGTACACAGTGTTCAGTGTAGTGTCAATGACGGTTCTTATGTTTTGTTTTTTCCAGTTTGGACACCCATCGCTCAGACAGTTCTCTTGGTGGCCGCAGCAACACTGTGCAAAGAGCAGGGCATCACAGTGGTTGGCATCTGCTGCGTCTATGAGGTCTTTGTCGCCCAAGGGGTAAGACTGGAATCTGTTTGTACATTGACAAACGAAATGAGTTAAAAATGAGTTATCGGGTCTCTTACTCCCAGTTCACCTTGCCCATGTTGCTGGACACGCTGCGGCAAGTCGCGCAGGGCAAAGGCGCGTTCCCGTACACTGTCCTCCAAATGCTGCTGAAACTCATCGTCCTCGTCATCAGCACGCTGCTGCTTGTCATCGTCCGCGTCCAGGTCATCCAATCTCAGCTTCCCGTCTTCACCAGGTATGTAGGCAGCTGCATTTAAAACGGAAGAAAGGGGGATGGCACATTCTGATAAAAAAAAAAACACAACACAAAATCAACCAGAAAACAGACAATATATTTGCCTCACAGCTAAGAGACCTGAGTTCAATCCCACCCTCGGCCATCTCTGTGTGGAGTTTGCATGTTCTCCCCGTGCATGCGTGGGCTTTCTCCGGGTACTCCGGTTTCCTCCCACATTCCAAAAACATGCTAGGTTAATTGGCGACTCCAAATTGTCCATAGGTATGAATATGAGTGTGAATGGTTGTTTGTCTATATGTGCCAGGGTGTACCCCGCCTCTCGCCCGAAGACAGCTGGGATAGGCTCCAGCACCCCCGCAACCCTCGTGAGGATAAGCGGCAGAAAATGAATGAATGAACGAATATTTGCAGACGGTAGCGGTCATGCCAATGCAACAGGTGGTGCTGTAACTCCTAGTTGTATGAGATCATTCTAACAAATGTACTATGTAGTCAATGGAAAGCATTCACTCTGGTTAGTTTGTTTATATAAAAAAAAAGGCATAAAAACATAGAAAATATGTGCGCTAATAAAATAATATCTGTAGTTTTTCTCACCACAGCAGCTGCAGCTCATCTGCTCCAAAGGAAAGAGACATGAGCGAGCCAAAGGGCAGCGGACTACATAACCATTTGAATATGTCAGGATTACATGATTACATAAACAAGGGGGTTCTTGATTGATGCAGGTTATGCAATGCTTTATGTAATGCATTTTTATTTATGTTATGCATGTATAATATCTTCCCATGGTCCGTTGCTTCTCAGAGATGATTGATGTTGCCAACATGTTTGACCGTATTTTTACTTGAAAGTTAATTGTACCCACAAACCAGAAGTTGAAAGGTCAAATCCCACAGCAACATGGTAAAAAAGTGTCTTGTAATCCTCTTACATTTCATCTATTGTGTGCATATTATCTGTGTTGTTTATTTGAATCAGTTCTTCTGCAAGACATCAGTTTGTCGATTTTACTGATAAAATTCCACTACAATTAGCCGATAGGTTCAAAGCCCATAATCCGCCAGATGTCTCCAGATTGTCGTGAGACAATTCCTGGGATAAGAGGACAAGCCATAACACGGGAATAAAGAGGGTGGAATTAGCGTGGCGGTAGATGCCAAAACATGTCCTTTGTCACATTTCAAAGTACTTTACTGACATTGTCAGACTCCTATGGTTGTCGTTGTACTTTCATTTAGATGGTGGAGTAAAAGGGCTATAATTTCAACATTCCTAAATGTTTTGGAAGTGTAAAAAAATGAAGTACTATTTTGTGCAAATGTAGCGTTTCACTGAAATTGATCTCGTTGATCTTTGATAAAAGTTTGCTACACCAGATTAGAAGGAAACATTTTTAGACATTCAGATTGTATAAATTTGTGAACTGTGCTCGTTCCAGCATTCCTAGTGGCCTTGGTTAGTCACTTGTTTCCCTGCGGACCACATCAACACACCATGGCTCCACTTAACCTCCTGCGGGCTGAGACCCATGACTGACTGGTCTGATTCAATTAATTCCTTTACTTCTGCTCCAACTGCATGACAAGCATTGCCGCGTATCACACAAATAGAACAACTGTTTCAGTAAGCACGTAGCAACTCTTTCTTCTTTGTTTTTGCCCATTTTGAGGTTTAGGTTCTGTAGTAAAGAACCTTTTGAAAGGAAACAAGTCTTTAAAGTCGCACAAAAGTATGGTTGTCTTGCAGACATTAAGAATGAAAATGTGACTTCAAACATTGCTTGTGCAGTTAAAGGTTTTATATTGGATACAGTTTCCAATCCTGGAAGTGATTATTTGTATTATTTCCTATGGGGAAAAAAATGGAAGTTGTCCACATGGATTGTTTTGGACTTTCACTGTTTTAATGTGTTTGGCAATCATAACGAATAGTTAAGTCCATTAAAAAAAAAAATTGTTCTGGTTGTGTTGCAGATTTGACAACCCCGCAGCCGTCAGCCCTACCCCCACTAGACAGCTAACTTTCAACTACCTACTTCCTGTCAATGCCTGGCTGCTGCTCAACCCCTCAGAGCTGTGCTGCGACTGGACCATGGGCACCATCCCTTTAGTGGAGTCTGCCTTGGACCGACGCAACCTGGCCACCTTGGTTTTCTATGTCTTTTTAGGCCTGCTGGCGTATCGCAGCATCACCTGCAGGCACAGCTCCGCCAAGACTGTCATCATGGTGAGTCAGCCCACCACTGTTGTTTGCAAATGCTCCAATATAACAGCACCAAATTGAGTGAATAGTCAATGGAAAAATGTGTTTTAGACCTTTGCCAGCCTTTTAGGGACACAAAGGTGCCTCTACAAGCGATGCTGGCACTGACATTACCAGGTCTTTACCAAGCATGCAATTAAATGAAATGTACATACACTGTTTAAAAACAAACAAACACACACATTTTCTCAGTATCTGAAATTAAATCTGACTAAACCATTCAATTTTTATATTAGTTATCATAATGAAAAATTATGCTAATTTTCACATGATAACTCGCACAGAAAGATTTCTAGATCTTTCAGAATCTGCACCTATCCCAGTTGTATTTCATTGGATTTCTAAAATGGATTTAAAAAAATGTCTCTCTTTTAATTCATTCCACCAACGCCCGCCTCCAGGCACGCCCACTCTGCTGTGATTGGTCACTCTCCCGAGCACTCTCAAGTACTTCCGGATTACTGCCAAAGCCCAGTTCCTAATTTTGTTGGTATAGGATAGGGGTTGGCAACCTCCACCCACAATCTGTGTGTGTCGGCAATACACAATTTTTGTTGTGACTCCCTTTGCAATGTTCAAATATTTTTTTTACACGCAATGCAAATTTTTGTAATTAGTTTAAAAAAAAAAAAAACACTTCTGCCTGACTCTTTTGGCAAGTCAGCTTTCCTGAAAGACACTTTAGCTCCTTGCTAAATCCTTGACAAAGTGGGAGTGGGGGTGGTGGTCCCAAATCCGCACTGAGGCTCTACTTGCCATTGGCTCATCCCTGATGATAATCAATAAATCAATTAACCGCACAATAAATAAAAAAATTGATGATTTAGCTGACCCGTTGCTAGTCTCTTTTCCGTTTGTTTAATTAATGACTTTTCCATGTATTTCAAAGCTCTTGACATTCCAATGTGACGATGTTAAATATTAAGTTTATTGCTTTTCATACGGTGGACTCACGTTATTATGCCAAAAATGATCATTACATTAAAGAAAAACAGTTCTCAAAGTATTGTTGAAACTAATATTATTTATCATCAATTTGTAGGACAATTGTCATCCAGAAAAATGTGAAGAGTGACAGGCTTCGCTACACCTCAAACACTTGTAAACTTGAGAACACCATCCCAACTGTGAAGTGTGGGGGTGGCAGCATCATGTTGTGGGGCTGTTTTGCTGCAGGAGAATCCGGTGCACTTCATAAAATAGATCACAAAGAAAGAAAATTATGTGTATAAATATTGAAGCAACCCCGCCTCTCGCCCAAAAGACAGCTGGGATAGGCTCCAGCACCCCCCCGCGACTCTCGTAAGGAAAAAAGGGTAGAAAATGAATGAATATTGAAGCAACATCTCAAGCCATCAGCCAGGAAGTTGAAGATGGGTCACAAATGCATCTTCCAAATAGACAATGATCCTAAGAATATCACCAAAATAGTCACAACGTGTCTTTAGGGCAACAATGTCAGTGATTTTGAGTGGCCATCACAAAGATCAGATCTCAATCACAAATGATTGATGATCTGCATAAAATGAGCGTTGCAAACTATGCGTGTTGCATTTTTCCCTGCGCCACACTATTAATATTATTTGATGAATGTTGACAACCTTAACTTGCTGAGAGCAATGTAATTCCTGCCCTTGGTTTTTATCACAATGTTAATTCTCCACCTAAGCCGAAACTACATACTAGGTCATTTAAATGTTTACTTTTAGAAATCCAAAAGATGGGAGATCACGCATAAAAAAAACAAGTTGGCGCAAATGAATTAATGTATGTTATGCAACAGGCTCTTATGAAAGGAGAACACAAATAAAGTGTGTAATGAGTATGACCCATCTCTTGGTGTTTACTCTGGCCCACAAAGGAGCGTTTTGGAGAAACGTTGCACAACATTTAAATATCACATCAGCAGACCCACAGCATTATTGCTGCCTCACATCACAGCCAAAATAGACCAGCTAAATTTATTTGTCTGGATGAATTAAAGGGTTATTAAGGGTAAAAATAAAATTGCATTAAAAAAAGAACAAGCTGACATGTTAGTCAATGACAACACAACAGAACACAAAATGCAGTTTTTAAGTGAAACTTTTTATTATTAAAGGAGAAAAAGATATCCAAACCTACAAAGCCCCCTAAACCTAATAACTAGTTGGGCCACCCTTAGCAGCAACAACTTTGTGACACAGGGTTGGGTTGTCATTTTCACATATTTACATTTGTTTGATGATCTGAAACATTTAAATGGGATAAACACACACCCGGTTGCCAACATTGTGTGTGCATCGTGTAATTCCTCCTCCTTGCTGCAGCTAACTGCTGCACATCACTGTGGCTGGCATGCCCTCTATACAATATATACACTACGATATGTAAATATATATATATATTTTTAATATATACAAATTCAGCGCTGTGATTCATTCGCTCACAGTGTGTCTTTCTGTGCTGCCTGCTGCTTGTACCTGCGGCTCCGCTTTGAAGGAGACGAAACGCAAAAAGAAACTGATATCCTATCATGAATACATACCACACCCCCAATAATAAAGCACTATTGTCTTTGCTTTCCAGGCCTTGTCTCTGATCGTCCTTCCCTTCATTCCTGCTTCCAACCTCTTTTTCCCTGTGGGATTCGTGGTGGCAGAGAGAGTTCTTTATGTTCCCAGCATGGGCTTCTGTGTGCTTGTAGCACACGGATTCAAGATCGCCTTGCATAAAGGGTGAGGGTGGAAAAAAAACAAAAAAAACATTGCAGCACGCTATCGCACTCCCACGAATGACTCGCACACATCCTGTCAAGAGATTTGTCATTGGAGGAGAGAGCCTGAAATGTAACTCAAGCTATGAAAAATGTATTGCAAACCTCATTAGTGGAGCTCATCTAGTCAAAGTGATGGATGTACACTGCACGATTCAATCATTAGGCTTTCAATGGGAGGTCCTCATGACATCCTGTACCAGCCAGGATCCTCCCGCGTGTGTGTGCATTAATGTGTGTATGAACATTTAGGTAAAATCCAAAAATAATCACAGCATAACCATCTTCAGTGATCTTTACACCGGTGAGGCCCAGGTGCAGCAAACAAGTGTCACACACTTCCATTAATGGCGTCACACAGGCATTACGGAAAGTTTGTGAATGACCTTGAGTTTCTACCCTGTATGTGATTGAGAAATTGTAAAATTGTTCTTCTTATTTAGGCACGAAAGTTAAACTAGCGACTAGACTTTGTGAAAACTCTCCGTTAAGTAAGAGTTAGGAAAAATGTTTTTCTTAGAAAGTAAGAGGTCAGCTGAAAAGAATAGATAATTGATTTAACGGAACAATTCTAATTTGTTTTGAAGATATCTGAAGAAGATTGCCTGGTTGATGTTAGGAGTTCTGTTAACCATGCATGCAGTGAAGACCTTCAACAGGAATTGGGACTGGGAGTCAGAATATACTTTGTTCACATCTGCTCTGAAGGTAAGATAGAAGGATGATGACATGACCTTTGAGAAGTATTGATGGTGTCCCGATGTTAAGCAAAAGTGTGAATCTACAGGTGAACAAGAACAACGCAAAGCTGTGGAACAATGTCGGACATGCACTGGAGAACCAAAACAATTACGCCAGAGCGCTGCGCTATTTTCTGCAGGCCACCTTTGTGCAGCCAGGTCAGAAACCGAAAGCAACTCGCCAACAGTTTATTTTGACATTGATATCAAATTTAGGGTATTGTCTGAGCCAAGGCAGTAAGCATAAAGCAATCTTTCACAGTGTCTTTAACAATTTGGCCTCTTTTACCGCAACCTTTCAATCTTTGGCCGGAACGTAGATCCAAGAATTCCTTGAAGGATGTGCCAAAAAAGAAAGCCCACATGGAAAGCATATACTGAGACTAGCTGTCATCACGTGTAATAGTATATTACTGGCTTTCATGTGATTGATGATGTGTTGCAGGTGGCAGCCGAGTTATTTTATCTCTTGTACAATCTCTTGGCAGATGATATCGGTGCACACATGAACGTTGGAAGAACCTACAAGAACCTGAACAAGTCCAAAGAGGCAGAAGATGCTTACTTAGTTGCCAAGTCACTCATGCCACAGGTAAGCTCACGAGTCACGCAGCCGTATGCAGGGAAAGACCAAGTCGGGCACGTTTATTCCTGTTTTATCACTTTCATGAGTTAGTTTTACCGCCAGCTGGATCACTGTGTGTGTCTTCTCGCCAACATGCCGGCAGGTCATTCCTGGTAAGAAGTACGCCACACGCGTGGCCCCTAACCATCTCAACGTGTACATCAACTTGGCCAACCTGATCCGTGCCAATGAATCCCGACTGGAAGAAGCCGATCAACTGTATCGACAAGCCATCAGCATGAGGCCGGACTTCAAGCAGGCGTACATCAGCAGGTAAGTCCATGCTTACTGTGCTTTGATAAGCCTTTTTTCAGGGTTGCTCGTCTGAATAGAACAATTGTCAGAATGCTAAGTCGTAATAACAGAGCCATGGTTCTTTCTGTTACACAGCTGTTCCAATCTTCTGTGGAGAGCAGTGTATTTACCTCAACTCTACTTGAGCAAATTGTACAGTCAGAAAAGACTTAAAAAACACAAAAATCACTGCCTGTCAACCTCAGATGTAACATTTTGGCCTTGCTGCAACCCCACTTATAGCCATGCCTCATGTAATCTTCAAGTACGTTCATTCTCATGCTTCTGTGACACATGATGGTAGCAAGCGTGAGAAAAATGCTGCCATGCCTGTATGAAAGGCCACAAGAAAGAGTTACAGAAGTGATGCTTTTGGTACGTTGCCAGTAAATTGTTTCCTGCCAGTTCTATGCATGAATTACCGTATGTGTGATTTGGCATCAGGGGGGAACTGCTGCTGAAGATGAACAAGCTCACGGACGCGAGGGACGCGTACCTGCGTGCTCTGGAACTGGACCGCTCCAATGCCGACCTGTGGTATAACCTGGCCATCGTCAACATCGAGATGAAGGAGCCCTCAGAGGCTTTGAAGAACTTTGACCACGCCCTGCAGCTCAGTCCACGACACAAACTGGCACTCTTCAACTCAGCCCTCCTCATGCAGGAGTCAGGTAAGCTGTAAAATGTCCCCCATTATCCAGTAGGAGGCATTACACACCAGCTATTAGTGACGCAGTAATGCCATTAGGGTGGAACGACTGGAATGAACCCTGCGTGTACCTGCAATTCTCTCCTCTCGCTTCATTAACACAGTAACAAAAAACATTTAACAAGGCATTTAAACGCTCTCAATGGCACTGCTTTTGTAAACTTTGCTGTTGCCTCGGCACATTCCTCCCGAACACTGAACTAATCCAGTTGTAAACAAGTGAACGCAGCTTCATTGAGGCTGCTTATATCACTATTGAATTTTATGTGCGCTTGTGCAAACAGCAGCAACAAAGAGCTAGGTCATTAAGAGAAATAGTCGCTCGTTTCCTGTTCCCTCACCTGCGTGCCTTTTTTTTCATTACTGAGTCATCAATCACAGTCTGTCACACTCACCTTATTTACTCCAAAATATATTGCCATTGTTTCATTATCTTACAGTCTTCTGTCGCTTACATATAAACTATATATACAGTATAGACATGCGCATGCACACTCGTCACATGGACACTTGTCATAGGATTGTCAGTGCATGCATGTTCCAGTATGCACTAAGTGGCCTTTTGTTAAGGCACTCTCATTCAAATGACAAGTCAGATGACAAATGAAGTTCAACAAAAGGTCGCCCGGGTGCTTGTTGTCAGAAGCATAAGAGCGGCACACTCATTGAAGCTCTCTGCAAAGCAACTTTTTCACACTTTTAACACTCCCTCGTTTCACACTGTGTGCACTGTGATGAGTGTATTTCTGAGAATGAATGTTACTACCGAACAACTGCAGTCAATCCTCGAAACTGAATATTTCAGAAAGCACCACCACGTTGCACGTTGCATTATTTGCAAGAAAACCTTGGATGCTTCTGTAATGGCTTGGCAATATCTTATTCATTTGCAGCCAATCCGAGGTAGGTTGATAGAGACGCTAAGTTGTTTGAAGTCTGACATCTTAGCTGTGTGTTTTAGTTATTATCTCATAATATATTTAATTGATTGATTTTATTTTCAAAATACAGGAAGCATGACTGTTCATACGGCAGCGAAGTCTTACTCATGAAGGACAAATATTATATAAAAAGTGAAAATGAGAACAACTTTACTTTTATCCCTGTGGTTTTCCTGCACAATGGAAGGGACGTTGCAAGGGAGGGAGAGACAGGCTTATTGGGAGGAGGAAGTCTCAATAATAATAAATAATAAAGACCACCAAACTGATTTATTATCACATTCTTTTTCATAGGAGCAGATCCTTTCAAATGTTCAGAGGTACCACATTTGTACTTGATGATGAATGGCGGCGTTGAAGTGGCTTGCACCTAGCATGCCACCAATGTTGACTGGCATTTTTCGAATGTTTTCATATTTTTAGATGTCACTTTTTCCTTTTCTTTAACATGCTGCAATTAGAAGAGGGTGAAAGATGCATGCCTATTTTATATACAGTATTAATCATTTCTGGGAGTACGTTGCAACTACGGAACGTAAGACAAGAACCACTTGAATGCTGAAAGTGTGCAATCTGCTTCTGTGCGGCATGTACAAACAGCAGATGAAATGGCAGCAACAAGCACACACTTCTCTATGTAACGCTCCTGAGGAACACACCTTAAAAAGTCACACAGCCAATCTCGGTTTCACCAACCATCCGCCGTCATGACTTTGTGTATTTGTACTTCCTGTGGCAGGTGAGCCCAAGTTCTGGCCTGAGGCCAACCGTCGTTTTCTGACCTATGTGGAGGAGGAGCCTTACGACGCTAACGGCTACTTCAACCTGGGCATGTTAGCCATGGACGCCAATGAAAACGCAGCGGCCGAGCGCTGGATGCACAAAGCCATCTCTCTGCAGGCGGGCTTCCGGTCTGCCCTCTTCAACCTTGCCTTGCTTTACTCGCAGTCCAAACGTGAACTGGATGCACTTCCTGTGCTGGATGAGCTGCTGCGCCACCATCCCGAGCATGTTAAGGGCCTCATCCTGAAGGGCGACATTCTCATGAACCACAAGAAGGACACGCGCGGGGCCAAAGCCTGCTTTGAACGCATCCTGCAGATGGATCCCACCAACGTGCAGGGAAAACACAACCTGTGCGTGGTCTACTTCGAGGAGCGCGACCTGCTCCGAGCCGAACGCTGCCTGGAGGAGACGCTGGCCCTGGCGCCCAACGAGGAGTATGTCCGCCGCCACCTGAACATCGTCAGAGGCAAGATGGCGGCTATGAGCGTGGCTGGACATCCGCTCACCCCTACCACGGAGGGAGCAGCGGAAGGGGAGAAGCCCCCGCTAGCAGAGGCGGAGAAGGAAAGGCGGAGTCCAGATGCAGCCAGTGGCAGCGAGAAGAATGTTAGGAAATCCGCGTCAGAAAGCCATATGGGTGTGGACCAGTCAGAGCTGGACGCAAGGCAGTCTGAGAAACGGACTCAAGCCAAGTCCACTAATGAGATTAACGAGATCGAGCAGAAGCGTGCGGCTGCTTTGAAGAGGCTTGAGGAGATTGAGCGCATTTTAAGCGGAGATTGACGCAACTCTTCTTTTAGATTTAGCCGCAACTATTTTTATACGGAACTTTTTTTTTTTTTTAAGTAAATCATGTATTACTAAACATTTCAATTTCAACGCCAGGAAGGGAAAGGCCTCAAAAAGCACAAATGAGTTGATGATTTTAACATTGAGCACAAAGAGTCATTGTTTATCACTGGATGTTATTTTGTACCAAGACCCACTTTCTCTGCTGTTTTCTTCAAGGTACACACACACACACACACACACACACACTACTGAGGACAATTCAAGGAAACGATGATGATGAAGGCCTTCTCCAAAAGAGCAAAACATCCTCCTCACGGCCGGCCTCTTGTAGTGTCCACTAATCACAATTGATCTCCTGCTGCACTTCCTGCTTCTGCATGGGCCACTTCCTGTTGGCCACTTAATGTCATTGTGATTCCATTCAGAGGCCGTCACCCCTCCCCTATTGTCATGTTATCATGTTCAACACACAAAACCTGCACGCTCGCCCTCGTCATGTGATCACCACCCTTCATTCTGGCGTTTTCAGCCACTTTCAGACCACTCATGGACCACTGCAGTGTTAAAAGCCACCCCCGCCCCCCCTCACAGTGCAATACCTGTGTGGTGATGATGCAGCAGTTTAGTGCAACACTGGTTCCTAAATGGGCGCTTTGCTATGCATTTTTGTGTTTACTTTGACCCCTGAAAATGTACATAAATGAACATGTAATCCATTATTATTTATTATTATTTTGTATGTTCTGCAAACTGTGACTCTCGTGTACAATCACTGTCAGTGTTCAACTAGAAGGTACACCTTTATCACTTTTTTTGCCTGCCGAGTGACTTTTTTTATTTGGGAGCTTTTTTTATACAATGTGATGATAGTGGTGGGGATGCAGATTGTTAAATAAAGTGAGAGGACAACTCAACTGGTAATGATTTGTGTGGTTTTGGCAGGAAGTCCAATGGAAGTCTAATACTGTTCTGACTGTGACTAAGTAGTAGTACAGTAAAAAAAAAAAAAAAAGGGGGGAGACACGCCCGCCAACAGGAAAGGAGCCCGCCCATGGCTGGAGGCACCGTCCCCGCACGCCACCACCCAAATCCAGGAAGCAGAGCCTGCCCCAGGCCACCTCAAGCCCGATCACGTATGTATGTACTTGTAAGGGGGGAGGAATAATGAAAATCAATAAATAATTAAAACAAATAAATAAAAACAGCTCACGTACTACACACCTCTGGTAATGTTTTCAATCATCACAATAAGGCAAAATACTGTAAGTATTACATGTTATCAATGTACTCATGCATGATCACAGCATGTATATAAAACGATGTGAGAGTTTTTTTTAGAGGACTTCCTAGTCAAAATAGCTGTGACCCAATTACATGCATTGTTAGCTAGCTCATATTAACTTGTTTTCTTGCGTTATAATGCATAGAAAAGTGAAAGAAATATGTGTTCCTGTTTCACATCAGGATTGTGAATGATGTTGACTGTACTGAACATCAATGTCATCACTTGTCATCGCTGGTGCCCATCTGTGATGACATGACAATAAAAAAACACTCTTGGTGCATGTGCTGCCAAATAAAAATGTACAGTTCCAATTAGTTTATGTCCAAGTTGTGTTTATGGAGAGGAGATGTTGGAGAGGGTCAATGTTTGTGCCGTGTGACAGTCTACAACAAGTATGAGGATTCCCATTAAATACTGTAGAACACAATGTATCAATGTGAACGGTTTGGTGTTCCTGTCCAGTAGATATTGGTCATGTCTGGTGTGTGCTCGTGCACAAATAGTGAGGACTAATTCATCCTCTTTGAAGCCTCTTTTCATTCCGTCACAACATTGCAACATTCCACATTGTCTGCGCTAGCCGCAGGTGGTCTCACGTCACTCAGCGTCCTCTCCCAGCACGTCAGACCACCAAGATTTATGAAAGGAACACCCTCCCTCCACAATATGCAAATTTTGGAATTCAGAACATCTTTGTCATTCTTCATGACCCAAGAAGTTGTTTGGCAATTATCCTTAAGACAAACACAAATTAGATGTTTTACTGAAAGAAACTCGAAGTTCATTTAAAATGAGACGTCGTGTGGATGCTGGTTGTGTTGGCCTGTCAATCCAAGGTTGCAAGGTTGTCTGGCTCCACAAAATAAAAGTTGATTGACTGATTTAGTGTTGAGCCTGAAGCTGTTGACAGGAAAAAGTAGCCGCTGGAAAACATGGTAATGGTAATGGTTTATTTCATTTGAACATGCATCAGATTACAATTGAGTGCATCCCATAATCAGTTCACAGTTCCACATGTCCAAAAGGAGTAGGAAGAAGCAAAGCTTATTAAAGCCTACCTCTCCATCTGCTACTTTTACAATCAGTAACTTTAATCAGTAAACATTTGTTCACTTCCTGCTTTCCATAATACAGTTTTTTTAATAAAGTTTTTTTTGTTTGTTTGTTTGTTTGTTTTTTTTAATTTTTAAATTTTTTGTCCCGTACCAAAGTACAAGGTGATATGACCATCCAATGACATAATGGGTACCATAGTAAGTGTCAATATAGTGATATATATAGCACATCATGACTGGTTCAAGACTCTTCATCCTTGTATTTAGCAAACATCAACTGCTTGTATTGTTTCTTGAATTGGTTCATCGTTGTGCATTGTTTGAGGTCCTTACTCAATCCATTCCATAGTTTGATTCCACATACTGAAATGCTATGGCTTTTTAACATAGTGTTTCAAATGTAGTTCTTCTGTAGAGAAGTATTGGATGACATTTTTAGGCAATTGGTTGTTTTTAGCCTTATGCATTATTTTAGCTGTTTGAAGATTAACTATATCAGCAAGTTTAAGTATTTGTGATTTTAGAAATAAGGAGTTAGTAAGTTCTCTGTAGGCGGCATTATGAATTATCCTTACTGACCTTTTTTGCAGTACATTTAGCGAGTGAAGATTGTTTTTATAGTTATTACCCCATATTTCCACACAATAAGTAAGATATGGTAGAGCCAGAGATCAATAAAGAGTGTGGAGTGATTTCTGATTGAGAACAAATTTTGCTTTGTTCAATACTGAAATATTTCTGGCCACCTTATGTTGTATATTTGTAATATGAGGTTTCCAGTTCATATTTTCATCTATTGTGATCCCCAGAAATTTATTTTCGTTCAGCCTTTCAATGTCCACACCGTCTATTTGTATTTGTTGGCACGTGTCCTTTCTGCTGTCACCAAACAGCATGATTTTAGTTTTACTTAGGTTCAAGGACAATCTATTATCATCAAACCATCTTTTTAGTGTGACCATTTCTTCTCTGACCTTTCTAATAATTTCGTCTGTACTCCCTCCAGAACAAAAAGCAGTGGTATCATCCGCAAATAATACCAGCTTTAAGTCTTTCGTTACTTTGGAGATATCATTGATGGACAAGTTGAACAATTTGGCCCCAGTATTGACCTCTGGGGAACTCTGCACGTAATATATGAACTTGCAGATGTGTATTCTCCTCGCTGTACATATTGCTTCCTGTCAGCTAAGTAGCTTTTGACCCAGTTCAGAACTAATCCACTTATTCCGTACCTTTCTAATTTAGTTATTAGGATGTCATGTCATGATTGATTGTATCAAAGGCTTTTGTCAGATCCAGGAATACTGCGGCTACACACCTCCTCTGATCTATAGCGTTAGTAATTTCCTCCGTAATTTTAATCAGTGGCATGGAGGTAGAAATGTTAGCTCTGTATCCATACTGACTTTCTGATAGTAATTTGTTTGCATTAATAAATGTATCCGGCCTATTGTTGAATAGCTTCTCCATAATTTTGGAGAATTGTGGTATTAAGGAGACTAGTCGATAGTTTGTAAATTGGTGTTTATTACCATTTTTAAAAATTGGAACAACCTTTGCTGTTTGTTTATGGAGCTGACATGTTTTTAAGCTCACAGTTGTGATGTTTCATCTTGTTCATCTTGTTTCTTTAGGTTAGTTGTTCTCAGTTATTTTCTTTCATGCCCCTACTGGGGGACAGAAATATTTTGGATGGATATTATGGATATTTGGGACAACCATAAACCATAAAACAAGGACAAGCCCAATGCTCACTTTTGATGGTGTGCACAGCCTGGCCAAAAAAAGGTTGAACGACATTTTGTTTAGGTTTGATTACGGCAAGTGTTTGCATTTCCACAAGCTTCACATTTATTTTTGTCCAAGTTTGTGTTAATTTTTGTCCAATATCTCATATTGATACATTGTCTTACTTAAATCCTTGCGTGATTCCAAATATTGGAAAATTAAACAAATGTTTTGGGTGTGGAGGTCTGCTTCAGTCTGTTGCCTAGCAACCAGAGCAATCATAAATGATGTCTGCTGTCGTTTGCATTTGTTTGCTGGACTGAGACCTTGCGACCCAAGTGACGCTGGCGTCAACACAAACACTTTAGGTTGTTCAGCCTTGGTGACCCCTGACCCCAACTCTTTGAAAGACAGCTTCACCACATGGCTGCCCGGCTCTTTCCAAACCCAAGTGGGAAATGCCTCACTGCAGTGCAAAAAGCAGGAAGTGCTGCACAACAGCACTTTGTAGTCCTTTAAATGACTTCCTGATCAACTTCACCAAGTCCAGGGCCCCGTTTCAAGAAGCAGGTTCAACCAACTCTGGAGTCTAACCCTGAACTCTGAGTTGATCTACTCTGAGACAGGAAACTCTGACTTACGGGTTTCAGAACAGGTGATTTCAATTGGTTCAATCAACACAGAGTTTGTTCACTCTGAGTTAAGCGCGTGCACCACGACTTTAAAAAGCCCTGATCAATGGAGCCCCGTTCCCTCGATTCACCATGGCAACGAGTGAGAAGAAAAGATCGTCGTATTTCAGTCCTCTGGAACTGGATATATTAATGCGGTCATACGGCAAATTTGAAAGCGTTTTTAAAAAGAAAAGCAACATTGAAAGCGTTTTTAAAAAGAAAAGCAACACGGCTGCAGCAGCGAAAGAACGCGAGTCGGCGTGGGAGAAGATTACTGCTCGAGTCAATGCGTAAGTTTAAATTTATTATATACATTTATGTAATCACAATAATATTAGGCTACAGATGCAAACAAGTAGAATGGTGTTACAGCTACAATTTATGTCATCCCACCGGCGAAAAAAGAACGTGGAAGCAGCTGAAGATGAAATATAAAAACATTGTTCAAACAGGTAAACCCTCAGCATAACAGTCAGGGTGCCTCTTTTTAATCATGTTTACCACTAAATATCATTCAGCAGCTGTTTCAGTGTGCATTATCTCCAACATAATATTGTTTTCACACACATAAATGTCCTCGCCTGTTTCAGTTAAATCAGACATATGAAAAGCAACATCTAACTTCTACTCAGCCAACAGAAAGCGGGCATCTGCCCGCAAAACTGGCGGAGGACCACCCCCACCACGTCTGACCGAGGCAGAGGAGCTGGCCATGAGTCAGACTGTCGGGAGGCCAGTCGCAGAGGGGATCCCTGGAGGAACCTCATCCTCGGACATGGTTACACAGGAGCCACCAGCCTTGATAAGATGCAATAGGCCTAGGCCTCAAACTTCTTTTGGGCCTATAGTTCAATGTTAATTTCCCTTTCATGTGTTTTTCTTTTGTCTCAACAGATTCTGAAGGCGTACTTGGTCTAGTGCAGGGGTCAGCAACCCGCGGCTCCAGAGCCGCATATGGCTCTCCAGCCTCTTTGTTGCGGCTCCCTTTGCAATGCTTGAATATTTTTTAGCACCCGTGTGGTGAAAATGCACGTCTTTGTTATGAGTTTACAAAAATCCAACTTTGTGTGAGACCATGAATGCATCCTGACTGAGTTCTGACTGGTGACTGAATGAGCAGACAGGATGCTATCCAGTTCTCTCTGACAGGTTAACATGATGGGAAATGAGTAATACTTTGAGTTATTTGAGTTATTAATTATTAATTATTATTAATGAGTTATTTGACGATTCTAAAAAATAAATTAGAGCTCATTTAAAAACAAAAGTTTATCTCCAGTACTAGCAAGAGTAGTCCAACTCGACTTTTTTTTTTTATCTGAACTACTTTGACACCCCCAAATTCCCTCCAATGTTGTTTTAAACATACAACGTTTTGCGGCTCCAGGCTATTTTTCTTTAGTGGACAAGTGGGTGAAATGGCTCTTTTCATAGTAAAGGTTGCCGACCCCTGGTCTAGTGGATCCATGTGCCACTTTAACTGTAAGTAGCCAATAGTCCAGAGATGATGCCATATTTAAAGTATAGCGTAGTGAAACACAACACTCTAAACAGGATGATGAAGATGATGGGACCACAATGTCTGCTGCCTTCTCTGTGGTGTCTGAGAGGGAGCCTGAGAGGCCTACAGAGGTAAAATCTTGATGTTACTGATTTCCTCTCCATTCACATGTGTTTACATGCTTTTGTGGATTATAGTGACTTTTAGCCTACACTGAAGTATTAACGGATTCTTATCCATTTTAGCAGAGCATGGCTGGGCAGCAGGAAGAGGGTCCCTCAACCTCCACAGCACAGATTGACACAGTGAGATACGTATTCAGTAAATTCCAGAGGTTAATTCAGTGGAATTCATGTGCAACTGTATAATGTCATCCTTATGCGTTCCCAGCTACCACTAAAAGAAATCTACAAAGTGCATTTATTAAAAACAGTACAAAAAACAGAAAAAGAAATGGTGCTGCTGGACCGCCAGATAACTAAAACGGATCTGGAAATTGAATTATTAAAACACAAGTTAGAGGTGGGTGCATGGTCATAGGTGAATTGTGTTGATGATTGTAACAATTAAAAAGTAAGAAACCATTTTTTTTTCTTATTTGTAGGAAATAAAGAAGACCAAATAAAAAAAATTTTGTCTTTCTGTTTATTTTACTGCTGTTGGTGATGGTGATTATGAAAAACAGGTCCATACAGCAATGTTTTGATTTTTTTGGGTTGAAAAAAAGCAATGTCCACACCGTGCCGGATTACTAAATAGTTGCATCCAGACAGGAATGATGGAACGGGAACGCTGTGTGCTGAATGCGTGTTATGAGTGAAAAGGATGTAATACAGACAGGCACACTTATGTGTGGCGATGTGAATGGAACCTCATGACACACCAAACCATAGAAGAAGAAAAAAAACACAGATCCAGATGTTGACATAAAAATTTGATACATTATGAGAGTTTTAAGAGTAGTGTAGCGGTTGTGTGTGTTTTTGCTGTAGCTGTGTTAGATATCACACCAAAGACTAGGCAGACCCAGACAGGAAGTGGAGCAGGGCAGGGCAGGGCAGTAAGGAGTGGAGACAAACCAGGCTGCTGTAGATGTGACGTCATCAAGCCATTAGTTCTAATGGACCATAAGTGCTTCAGTCCCTGTGGGTCCAAGAAGACGGACTTCGTAGACCACCACAACACAGCGATGCATTTACTAGCACAAATTTCCCCACTGAGGGACGAATAAAGGCATATCTTAGCGTCGCCAAAAGCACTAGTAACATACACAAATACTTTAATTACTAAATGAACCAATCTTGAACATGGCAGACATTGCTTGGTGATATAGTTCCAAGTTGCACCAGCAGAGGAAGAAGGCCATTGGATGACTAACATACATTTTTCTTAATATTGGACATTTTTGGAACATGCAGTAGACATTGTTTTTAGATGATTTTCATTCCGTCTCCGTTTAGTTCTCAAACCCAGACCCAGTGCCTGAAACAGGGTCCTTAAGGCCAAATCTTTGGGAATATCCCAACTGGCTTTGGTAAAGTTGGTCAACACCCTGTCAGTCCATGTCAGTCAATCTGTCAGTCAAAAGTTAGCTCTGTCAACTATTCAAGACTAAATCCTTAAAACCCCGTCAGGCAAATCCTCTGAGGTCGTCTCAGAGATATGATCTTCTCCAAGATGCAATGCTTCATAGCTTCGGGCGTGGACACTTAACTGGTTCCAGGTGTTTAATTGTTGGTCCCTGATTTGCTTCTCGGTGACCTGCTCTGCTAATGACAGGCTTCAAATTGGCCAATGTGATGTCAACTGTCATTGTTCTGTTGGGTCCACTTCCAGTTGTCCCTCTTTTATTGCAGTTAATTGGTGCCAGACCCAACTGCGATAGGGGAATTCTGCAAAGTACAAGTCAATATTTATTATTAATTAATTAACTTAATATTTTCATAGAAAAGGGTTTTTTAAACCAATATTTGAGCCCTTTATACATAAAATAAAACCCCTACAGTCACCTTTACACTCCTATTATTTGTTTACACCACATTGCTCATGCACAGGTTACAGGATCACTGCTGGAACACAAGAAACGTCCACGCTTATTATGCTTTTTCCACTTTTCTGACCTATAAATGTAGTTAGAATGTTGTATTCTCGTGTTAAACGATGCCAAAGTTTCAGATAATGAGGTTTGCGCGTTTGGAAGTGAGAACTAAAAGACGTTTGGGATGACTTAAAATGCTTAGTTTGAAAAGGCGTGGTAAAATCGTTCCTTTGTGATGTCACAGAGGGACAGACTTCCTGATATGCCACTCCCACGCAGAATGGGAGGAGAACCAGACTACACTACAGGTGACCAGAATGCTACATAAGACTTGTATTTCAATATTTTTGACCAATAATGGGCCACAGTAAACCACAACAAAACGACCATTGAACTCTAATTAACCCAAAAACCCTAATTCATTTCTGAAAAACTGCAACAAACTGAGGGACGACTGTAGTGTTTTTGTTTACAGCCACAATTTTAAATTAATGTCATCACGCTTTCTGATTGTAATCACCAAGTATTGCATTGGTATTTCCCATTCATTCAAAGTTGAATTAATTATTTAAGGCACTGATGTCATAAAGGTTCACAACCCCGTTTTTAGACAACAGACTTTATCCTGCATGCATCAATGCTAACCCTAGTTTAAAACCATAATGCCAGGTAAATTCCAATTTAAAACCCAACTTCATTTTGATACCCTAACCCTGCATTGAAGTTTGAAACGTCTTAAAAAGCTTCATAGCAGCCCCAGCCTTATGGACCTCGAACATAGATCCACAGGACAATCTTCACCTGGCCGTTTTCTGAGGGTCATACACAGTGAGCTGCACATCGCCTCTTTCATCTAAAGACTCCATAAATCCCAAAGTTTCCATCATTCTGTCAGCGTGGTTGAAAATGAGGCGCCGTAGGATGTTAGCCGAATTAGCAGCGCAATTTACGAGCCAAGGGTTCAAAGACTGCAGAGAAGTTGATGGGAACATTTTAAAAGGTCCACGAGACAGCAGTCCAAGAGGTCAGGATGAACGGACAAACATGTCACCATAGAAACTCATTGGAGCGCCTGAAGACAATAAAAGGTCTTTTAAAGGACACAATCCCTCCATGTCTGATGCTTGAGGTTTGATGCTGTCAAAGGACACTTCCGATACAGATTTAACTTGCGGTTCTTTTCATTTTTGTATCATTAACGTCAGCCATGTTGTACTGAGCAGCTAGGGTAGAGAAGTGTGTACTGTTTTCCCACATCATAAGAACTTGTATTTCCTCTTCTATGATCATTGTGGGGTAGAGTGGTTAGCGCGCAGACCTCACAGCTAGGAGACCAGGGTTCAATTCCACCCTCAGTCATCTCTGTGTGGAGTTTGCATGTTCTCTACGTGCATGCGTGGGTTTTCTCCGGGTACTCCGGTTTCCTCCCACATACCAAAAACATGCATAGGTATGAATGTGAGTGTGAATGGTTGTTTGTCTATATGTGCCCTGTGATTGGCTGGCGACCAGTCCAGGGTGTACCCCGCCTCTCGCCCAAAGACAGCTGGGATAGGCTCCAGCACCCCCTGTGACCCTCATGAGGAAAAGCGGTAGAAAATGAATGAATGAATGAATGAATGAATGAATGGTGGTGGGATCTAGTCAGACTCAAGCCAAGTCAGGGGTGAGTGCTAAGGTAGTATTTTTTACAAAACCACGGCAAAGAGTGCAAATATTGATAGTGGAAAAAGAGCAAAAAGTCACCAAAAACATTACACAGTCAATATTAACTATGACACTATATTTTTTGACATCATTTTTATTTTAAAGCTCTAAACTGGGTTTTCCTCATATTAATCCTTTGTTTAGGATATTGACATACGCAAATAAAAATGTAATGGTTCAACAGAAAATTGCAGCTGCCTCTGCCGCATGTTTCACAGCTAAACTGGTCACGCTGGTGTTGCAACAAGATGTAGCGATCCTTGTCCTCTCTCACCCTGGATGCGGTCTATTGTCAGAGCCCGTCATGGTGGCATTCATGCAGGTTTCTGATTTAGGGTTGGGAACAGCCCACACACTTGGCTATATCACAGGAGCTAAAACCACCTCCACCAAACCATTGTTCATGTGACTTGATGCTGTTCACTGGACTAACAATGCTGACCTTTCTGGAGCCTTTATACAGACCTGATCCAGATCTTAAGACCAGTTGAAAAATTGTTGGATTATGCATTACACATTTGGACCTTAATGAGGTTTTAAGTGGAGCTACAATTTGCAAAAGCAATAAAAGAGAGTGAGACACAAAATATTTGGAACTTGCAATGAAAAGAAAATTAAAAAGTAAACTGAAAAAGGTTGGTTTTCACCATAAGCTTAAAACCACAGGCTATAAAAGCCAAAATATGCTCAAAATTCTCAATTTTCTGTCAGGCATTCACACGGTCATACACTCCTGATGGCTAAAGCTAAGAAGCTTTCTCGAACGGTTGGGCTGCTTAAGCAAGGCCTCTCTTAGTAAGAGAGTAAGCATTACTGAATGAAAACGTCAAATGGTAGACCCCCAAAAATTACACCTGCACTGAGCAGGAGGATCCAATTCTGTTTGTCAAGACACAGGGTGGTCCTCAACCCAAATTACGGCCCTTACTGGTGCCGACTGGAGCACAATAACGGCAAGGGTTTCAAAAACCCAAAACAAATTGAAAGACCTCATCTCCTTCAACGCCACAAAACTGTCCCGGGCGGGCGTTCCTCCTGACTGAGGGTCCTCGTCTGTGGGGTTTTTCACTAGGACAACGTTGCTGTTCACAATGCTCACATCACTCTTTTGGACCTTTCCGCATAGTGGTAAATCTAGCGCCGGTAGCCAGTGACGGACACCTTACTGTGTCGCCTTCATGCATGACATTTAGTAGTTGATAGTTGATAGTTGATAGTTGATAGTTGATAGTTGATAGTTGATAGTTGATAGTTGATAGTTTCCGCTCCATACAGAATTGTGACTCATTGAAGTTACTTTTAGCCAAGGTATCACGCCTGCCAAGCTTTTCTAAGCTTTCCCAAGCTTTTACAGCCTTTCAAGGAACTGTGTGCCAGTTGGCATTCATAATCAGGAAATGCACAATAAAAAGTTAAGTCCACTCCTGCTCTCAGCAGGAATTCTCCAGAACACCCACCTTACAAACAAGAAGAAGGCCAGGAAAGGCAGAAACACAGTATTCAAACATACTCCTGCAGCGCATCGTCTTTAATGCATGACAGCAGTGTATTAACGACACCATTTCCTCTCTATGTGGCCCAGTGCACATAGCAAGGCATATAAAGACACGCTTGCAGGAGTTTGCAGCGGAAGAACAAGCGTCATCAATGATCTGACCTCATAAATAGCAACACTCCAAAATCTCATAGAAACACTTTCCAGAAAATTCCACATTTCCTTGACTTTTCACCTCTATATAGCTGGAAGGTGTCCCCGTAGATTTGTCCACATGTTTGACATCTGTGTGCTGATCCAAACCATTCCATTGAACATTACTGTGTGTGTGTCACAGAGCCATGACAAGACTTAGGAGGACATGCCTGACTGTTGAGCCAGCATGTGTCCTTTTTTGGTCTTTGTTTTCTCAAAAAGAACGTGTAGATTTTTCTGAAAAAAATCTATGTATGGGGTGTTTCAAGACACTCGGCTCACAGGATGAAACATATGTGATTGGGCGATTTTAACATTTAACAAAAATATGACCTGACACACAGACTTTTTAGTAGAGAGCCAATGCAGGTGCATTTTATTGACAAACCATTTGCTCTAAGAGGTTTACTAGCCGAACATGGCAAAGGACTGCTCATCCAGTCGACCAAACAGCCTGTCCAGGCAGTCGCTAATGGATGGGTGTGGCAGTGGAGCTTAACTCAAACACCTTTGGCCACTTGGAATGCAAGTCATCATGAGCGTATGCAGCTCCCATGGCGCTGCAGGTCATGGAGATGGTGTGAAAGGCCAGTGGTCGACTGACCAGTTTTCCAGCCCAGGAGGCAACAGACACAGTTATGCACCGAGTCCTCCATGTTGGCATTGATGCAGGGCCATGGCAATGTGTCCTACTGCTTCATCATGATGGCACGATGTCCATAGACCAGAGACACACACGCTTTGATGTGGGAATAGGCCATTGGCTAGCCGTCCAGGACAGCACGGGCTTTGACAGGAGGTCAGCAATCAAGTTTCAACACCCCCGTGTTTCAACACCCCCGTAGGAATTAGATTTTGAAGTTGTATTGGTTCAGGCAAACAGCCCACCTCCACAGTCACATGCGCCTGTGCGCTGAACCTCAAGTGGCCAGCAGTGTGCAGATGGTGAAGGCCCTTCCATACAGGTCGACATTACGGCGTGTGCACACCCAGACACAGGCCAGGGCTTCACTCTCTCCCACGAGTACTTCTGCTCTGCTGGAGTGATGGCTCTTGAGGCGAAACCTGCACCCAGTGCACCCATGATGACGCTGGGGTCCAGTCCTGCAGCAGTGGCATCACAGCAGAGTACTGCGACAGGAACAGCAGACAGCAAGTGACCATCCTCAGGAAAAACGACAAGTGTATGGAAACTGCGATGTCGTCCCACAGGCCTGAAACCCAAGAACTCCAACTGCTCTGCCCTAAATATACACTTCTCAGGCATTAATCGTCACCCCGTGCTGTTTGAAGTGCTGGAAAACCTGCTCCAGTTAAACGTCATGTAGCGCAGGTCATCAAAACGTAAAACGAGCTTCACCCAGAACAGTGATGGTGGAAAATTGAATTTTCCTGCATTTTCAGTGGGCTCCGGTACTGTAATGTTCTCATCTCAGTGTTGGAACTGAAGACTAAACATTAAGCTAAACTCCATCAACAATGAAGACATGAGTCGTCGCTGTAGAGTCTGGTACTTTACTGGACTCATCATTATGGCATAGAGTGAAAACTGTCAACAATACAAAAAAAATACATACAAGCAATTGTCTATGCACCTAACATGACAACTATAAACCCAATGCAGCTTGTATTAGCATGTCCAATTTTAGCATTAGCGATTTTAACATCTTTTTAAAACATAACTTATTGAACATTCTTATGAAATAACAATTTAAACATAATCAACTAATTTATTCATCACATGTACTTATGCCATTGATATGTCAGTCCTGAACACCAGAGGCAAACAGATGACCAGGTTCCTGTTGGCTAATGGCTTCCTTGTCTGTTTTTTTAAGCTAAAACAGGAAGTGATGTCACGGTCCTGAAGCTAACTTTGTTGACAATTACAACATAACAAAAATAACATAGCTGAACTAAAGACAGTTTTTTTTAACATTGTAAATTGTTTATAAACATGACAGGTATGTAGCAAATGCAAGTTGTTCATTTGTTTGTTATGAGAATGATCTTTTTTGTGTTTTTTATATTCAAGTACTATGTTTTCTGTGTTTGTCCAGTTCTCACGGAATGCTTAAAAGCAATAAATACCTGTTGAAAAACGCAACATCTTGGTGCAGGGAGTAACTTCATGTTGTTAACGCCATTTACACAACTCCCCACATTACGACAACAATTAACTTTGACAGCCAAACCATAAAGGAACGGTAAAGCACAAGGAGAACCCACTCTTACATTACGAACATCACAGTTGTGTGGGCCTTTCACAGCCAACAAAAGACAGCATGGTGTATTTATATTCAGGACTTTTTCCATTATGTTGGCAACAAGCCAAACCACGAAAGGCTAATCCTATGTTGCTGACATGGAGATGAACATCTAATATTTCTGACTAAATTCCGGCTTGTTTGTTGCGTGCCAGAGTGCTGCTGAAAGATTAACATTCTCATATGACAATCAGTATTTTTCATTGTACTTATTAGTGTTTGTGGACACATGTGTTTGGAATTAGCCTCCCACTAATCTCCACACTGGATACTGCCTCCATGTCAGTGTTTGTGTGGCCTTCAACATGGTAGACGGCGTCCATGTGGGAAAAGCTTCTCATTTACATCTGGTCCAGCACAGCTAGGGATAGCCAACGTTTTGGGATATGAATGACTGATTTGATGGTTTCCTCATGTCCCAAGCATACAAACGTGTTTGACATATTTGTCTCTCACAGAACACTTATTTCACCACAGCTTTGCAAAGGTGAGTTGCAACACACTCCCACAAATGAAAGAATGAGTACAGTCCATATGCATGGTGGAAGAATATACAGTATAGTCGTGTGTCAGACAATGTCACTTTTTTCTCTAATTCACGTTTTTTCACGCAGTCCAAGACACTCAAACGCCATGACCGTCATGAAGGATAAAGATGATATCGTTGAACATGTGAGGATCTAATCCAATGAAATGCAAAGTCACAACTAAGCAGCATAGAGGTAGCATTATTGAGACTTTCTCCCCCAATAAGCCTGTCTCTCCCTCCTTTGCAACGCCCCTTAGAAATTGTTGAAATGATTCAAATTTGTTCCATGATGCCGGTTATTACTCAAATTACTCATACATCAATTAAATTTTCCCCATTTAAAATGATATTAATTTGTTGTGAGCCTTCCAAAAAACACAGCAGTGTTTTTTTTGTTAAAGGGGTAGTTTGGATATTTGACGTGAAGTTGTATGACACCCCCATAAGCAGTGAAGTACGTCAACACTTTGTGTCCTGAGCAAAGCTCTGGTTGGATTTCGGTGGTGATAATACTTTTGCATCACAAAAATGCCTAGTAGAAAAATCAGACCTCACAAATCTCTTGGTGTTATTTTCTCTGCCGTTGTATCACTTTGTACTCCCTCCTGTCCATTGTTACGCACATTTGCTGCACCGGTTTCACAGTGTTTACTGCTGGGATAGTGAAAGTAAACATGTCTCACTATGAAACAAGTGATGACGACATTCCTTTTAGCATGAAGCTAAATGGATATCTATATAATACCGGAATACACGGATGCCAAACTTCATTAGGGAATTCGGTACTTGTGCCACAAAGTTCGGTGACAACAACAAGGTGCTATTTTGGTGGTGCTAATTGGCGGCACAAATTAGCTAGTTGTTACCAGTGGTACTGGAACAGCAGAACTCTTCAAAACACGTCTCATCCTCTGTCCTGGACTTGTAGGAATGTAATCATCCTCCTCAAGAGTGTGCACTGCACACACAAAGCTGCTTCATCCTAGCCACTATGGTTCCCACATTATAGCCAACGGCAAGCAGCCAAAGTTGTGTAATAGCAATGTCCCTGACAACACTTTGTTGTGTTTTTTTTTTTTTGCATTTTCAATATAAAAGTCTTATTTTTTTAACTTGTAAATCTTGAAGAAAAAACATATTTTTTGAAGTAAAAAGGTGTATATTTTGGAGAAAAAAAATTGATATACGTATTTCCATAAAAAGTTTTATATTGATGGCTCAGGTGATAGAGTGGTCTTCTCCCAACCTGAAGGTTGCTGGTTCAATTCTCCGTCCTCCTGTGATCATGTTGAAGTATCCTTGGCAAGATACTGACTGTGCTAACAGCATCTTGGAGCTTAGAGTGTCTTGGAGCTGGAAATGACCTATACAAGTGAAATACCATTTACCATTTTTCCTGTTCCTGTACCACTGTAAGAGCAGTGTTGGGTGCGGGCCAGTGGGGGACAGCAGAGCAAAGGGGAATTAAGTCCAACCTAAAGACCGGCATCATGTGTTGAATGACAGTATCTCTTTGAAACTCTTCTTTGGAATGTGCCGTTAGAAGATAAGATACGCCTACTAAAGATGAAAGCATGGAAGAGTTTCTTTTTGGACCCAAAGCTTCCATTGTGATGCGTTCAGAACTTGCGAAAACGACATTTTGGTGATGACGTGGGTGTTGTCATATTGTCTTCACCTGAATGACCTCCATCTTCACTCCCTGTTTGGAGCCTTTTGAAAAGGAGGAAAGATGATAAGGCTGAAAGACAGAAGGCAAAACAAAAGCCCGCTGTCGTGACATGAAGGACACCTGCTCTTTCTCAGATGCCGCACAATAAATAAGAAATGAACACCACACACTAGCGCATCAGTGGTAGATTGTCACGGCGGCGCTAACATAGACGTGACAAAGGACGTCTTTGGCAGGATGCAACACTGGAAAGTTACCAAGTTGTTGGACAGGAGTGGCAGCTCACACCTTTCATCTTGCTACAGCTCACACCAGGAGTCTCAAACTCAATTTACCTGGGGGCCACCCAGGTAAATCTCTACTAAAGATATAAAAAAATATCTTTTGCTTCTGCTATACCCTACACTTTTTCAGTACTTTGGTTCCGGTTTTCCACACCAAAATATCTGATAAAACATTCCACTGTTCTCAAATATCTTAATTTTTATTTTTCTATACACAAAATAAGAAAAAAAAATAAATAAACAAATTAAGAATAAAGACAATAAATCAATCAATCAGTAATAAATAAGTAAAATAATAATAAAACAGCAAATAAGAAAAACATAAGAAACCACATACAGTTGGTAGAGAAATTATTTTTTTCAGATTGAAATGTACAGAATTAACAGTTATTTAACCTTTAACATGAACATTAATGAAACTTAATTTGACCCAATTAGCAAGTTAGCATCGTACTCAGTTCCATCTTGGAGCAGTGTCGTAACTTTAACAACATGTTTGATGAGATGCTTTATCTTGACGTGTATTTTCCCTTTTATTCCAAATCATTTCCTGCATTGATTTGTACCCAGCGTCATAAGCCTTTAGCTTCATTGCTAATCCAAAGCAAAACAAGGCGGGGTAACAGGGTAGGGTAACAGTGTGGGCGGGGCAAAATCATGTTAATTGTGTCCGGTGTGCACACAGCTTTAAGCTGTCATTTTAACATTAAACTTTTGGTATCAAGGTGGGGGCCTCAAACTAGCATCTCGGGCCGCGGGTTTGAGACCCCTGGCTTACACTCTGTACAATAATGACTATTTATTTCATATGATCACTTTTCCAGGTCCAAGCTTCTGTAACTACTACTATTACTACTATGCTTTAACTACTTCAGCTGCTACTTTCACGACTTATATATACTACTTCTACCACTGATAAATTACTACTATGACTATGATGGCTGTCTGCAGTAGAGTGTTGGATTCCTACAGCCAAGAAGGCAAACACAAGAAGATGTGACGCTGACAGAAGCACATGACCATGTTTGGAACAGAGCTGGATGTTTGTCCTTCATGCGGGCCTTGAACAAGCCATTGTAGCCGTGCAGCGGCGGCAATAAATAATCAATTACAGCAGAAAAATATGAGCCCTCGCTGACATCCTGAAATATACTTCCAGGATTTGTTTGGATTTGAAGAGTCGTGAAAAGCACAGTGGATAGCTTCTTCCTCATAGACCTCTGAATACCACCCCTAGCTAGATGAGCCCACCCAAGCAGGCTTTGCTGCACATCTGAAAATGCAGCGGCATGGGATCTGTAAGTTTGATTATTCTATATTTTCTTTAGACGTTCAGACAAAATAGAAAACTTCAAATAGATATATAATAATGCTGCAAAAACATGGCTGCACAGAGTGGTTAGTGCGCAGGCCACACAGCGAGGAGACCCAAGTTTGACTCCACCCTCGGGCATCTCTGTGTGGAGATGAACGGACGGGCATTGCCTCTCCTTGATTTGTTTTTGCACACAAACATGGGAAAAAAAAGCAACACACAGCAGCTGTTTGGCTTTGCAGGTCTTAAGTGTTCTCGAGAGAACATTCATGTTTCCAGCAGATGCTGCGGAATGTTGAAGAACACGACTCCTATGGTGAACATCTAATGAAGACGGACGAACTCATGACCTTACAGAATTTAGGAACAGAGTCAGTTGTACTAAAAAGGTGAGTGATTGTCCAAATACTTGTCATTATATCATAAAGTAGTCAAAGAGATTTTGTGCATGTTGGTTATCAGACAAAAGAACACAAAAAAAACCTGTGACCTCACAGGGACTCTTTGGATTGCACATTCTTTCTCTGAAAGAGTGCATGCCATCAAGTGTTATTACACAACTTCCAGTCTTCCTAATTAGCCTCACCAGTGAGCTTCCGGCTTTTATCCATATAAGGACTTCACACTGAAAGGTGCACAAAGTCAGAATCAGAATCAGAATCAGAAAAGGTTTATTGCCATGTATGATCAAACACATACTAGGAATTTGTTTTGGTATAGTAGGTGCATACACATCTATTAAAAAAGAATGAGAATACAAAATATGAAATACAAAATATGAAAATACAAAATATACAGAATAACAGTATAAATATATGTACACAGTCTGTTTTTGTTTGTTATTCCGGAAGTGCAGTCTGATTGTTCCTAAGAGTCCAAACTGAGCGTTAATGTAACGTATAAAGTGAAAGGTGAGATCTGGTTGAGAGTAAATTCACTTTGAAATTGATTATATGGTGTACATTTTCAAGCAGACTAAAGAAACTACTGTTTTCAGAGAGAGAGCAGAAATACAACATTTGTGAAATGTTACAGTTAAAATATTTGTACGCAGGCACAACACTGAAAACTTTTAACATATCAAGAGGTGGAGTAAAAGTATGCGATGGATTGAGCAAGAAACTAAAACCATATGCGAATAAGAGTCCAAGAAACAGGACAAGTACATTTCCAGGGAAAAGCTAGAAGAAAGCTGTGAAAGACAGTGTCATATCATGTATCCTGAATTTCATCCATCTATAAAAACTGCTACTGCGACGTGTACTATCTACTATTACAGACTCTAATACAAATACTATTAGTAGGCCTAGAAGTACTTCTACTACTTCTACTAATAACTAAAACTGCTTTATTTATTTATTATTATGATCATTAGCTGGGCTAGACTCCAGCATACCCTAATGAGGATACGCGGTATATGTGTATATTATTATTATTATTATTATTATTATTATTATTATTATTATTATTATTATTATTATTATTATTATTATTATTATTATTATTATTATTATTATTATTATTATTATTATTATCAGTATATTATTATTATTATGCAGTTACAACATAATTCAGAATCAAATATTAAAAATTTGTACGTTTTTAGTTCCACACTCTTTTCAATCAGTATTTCTTCTTCTCAACAGTCTTCTCAAAAGATGACTGTATTGGCTAAGACCACCAATGAGTCATTTTACCATTCTTTTTCAACAGAAGTCAATGCATAGAGCGTTAAAAAGGCATTCAATAAATGTTCCCTTTGAAAAACACACTTACAGAAAATATCCAAATAATATGTTATTTATGATATTTATCTGGTTCTCTTCTTATTAAACCACTGTTGATAGTTATTGATCATTAACATGATCAGTGTCTTCACATAGACAGGAATAATAATAATAATAATAATAATAATAATAATAATAATAATAATAATAATAATAATAATAATAATAATAATAATAATAATAATAATAATAATAATAATAATAATAATAATAATAATACATTTTATTTGTATAGGGCTTTTCAAAATACTCAAAGACACTTTACAGAAAATGGAGTTGACTAAAAGCAAGTAAACAGAGTAAAAGATACATTACAATACAACATTCATTTGTTTATACACAGTTAAAACATGAGTAAAAGCGGGGCGGGGCACAGCAGTCAGATATAAAAAGTTAGACATTAAAAACAGATTTAAAGAGGTGGGTTTTTAGTTGTTTTTTGAAACTGGGAAGGTCAGGGCAAGCACGGAGTGAATGGGGCAAAGAGTTCCAGAGGGTGGGGGCAGCGATGGAGAAGGCTCTGTCTCCCCAGGTTCGGAAATATTAGTTAAAACTAATTAAAGGTAAATTGCTATAGGTTAATTGGCCACTCCAAATAGGTATGAATGTGAGTGTGAATGGTTGTTTGTCTATATGTGCCCTGTGATTGGTAAATTGGCTATTTCAGAAGTGTGTATAAAAACTGTCAGTCCTTTACATGCATGAATCAGTACCCAAGAAGTAGCTCTCGGTTTCAAAAAGGTTGGTGACCCCTGGCATACATCATAGATGCTATACGCTTGTCTGCTTTATTTCGGCATGGAGTGATGACAGCGTCTCTTTTTGCTCCAGGAAAACATGTTTGCACTTGAGAGTGCGCAGCAGATTTTGTCTGAACCCTTGAGAAGTACACACATTTAAAACAGCAAAAACACAGCTTGTTGCACACAAACAAGCATGCAACTCACGCAATGTAGGCCTCAGGCTAAGTTACTAATGATGATGATGATGATGATAATATAACCTCCACCTTTCAATAACAATAAACACGAAGACTCACAGAAACACATACTGGGAAACATGCAATGAAGTCGTGTCATGTAACTGCAGTGAGCCTTCCTCCTGCCAGTTATTAATGACATCCACCTTGCACAATACACACAATCACAAAGTCACAACCCACGGCACGCTATGCCCGTAAAGTCGGCATATCACCATGGTGCTGTGATCCTTTGTATCGGTCTCAGTACAATGTGAGCATTCTGGATGATGGATTCATCCCACAATGCATTGCTCACCATCCAACATGACCACACTTAGAATGTTTCCTTTGTGAAAACAATCAAAATGTTTCTTTCTTTCAGATCACGAGGATCACTTTCAATGATTATGTGTTTATGTGTGACATTTGAACAGCAAACTTAGTGTTGAGGTTATTTTTATAGTACTGTGAAATTACGGGAATGTTTTGGAAGAAAAGCTCACAGTTTTGGGAGTACTCCACAGGGCAAATAAGTCCAATGCTAACTAAAATGTGATTTTTTTTTTAGCAGTCATACACTCTCCAGTGTGTTGGTACATCTTCTAAGAGAGTGTGGAGAAGTTCTCTGTCATGTGTATCTTCCTTTTGGACAAACAGCACATTTTGTGTGATTCCATCCACATGGATGACGACAAGAGGGATTTTTGATGGGACTTTCCCATCTCGTCCTCTATAAGGACAATAAGGATGATAAGGATGTTCACTTTGACAGGAAGCTGTGGTCACAGATTGTACTTTTTTGTCCATGTCCAGCACCACCAACCATGCTCTTCGTCAGGGGTAGGCAAACTTTTTCAATCGTGGGCCACACAAGTACACAAGTACATTCATAAAAGTTAAGAAACAGAATTTGCCAATAAAATATATACATGATGTACACCAATAATTATCTGGTGTATTTCTGTTCATAATATGTAGTGGTAAGTATTTACATAACAGTTGTAACATCAAAGTTGTAGAAAAATGTATGACTTTACTTCAAACAAATCAAAACTTATGCTTGATTCTCTCAGCTTTGCACCGTAACATTGACTTTTTTCAGGACTGAATGGAAAGAATGTTGGGATATGATGGGCCAGAACAGCTTTTAATTTTTTTTTTAATTTTCTAAATTTTTTAAATGTTTTATTTTTTGTTTTTATTTTTTAAATTTTTAAATTTTTTAAATTTTTTAAATTTTTTAAAATTTTTAAAATTTTTTAAATTTTTTAAATTTTTTAAATTTTTTAAATTTTTTAAATTTTTAAATTTTTTTTTTTTTTTTTTTATTTTTAAAGTGAATCACTGCTGCTTTATTTCAAAAGCACAGCAATGCGTCCCGTCCTAAATTCAGTGTCCTTGCCCCCCCCAACACGTCTTTGCTGTCGGTCCGTGCGGCTACAAGATGAGTGTCTGACCCAGGATCTTGCGGTTGATCTCCGCCAAGGCAACGGAGAAGACGAAGGCCTTCTCGTCCGAGAGGCCGGCGTAGACGTCCACTTCCTTCTCCTGTTTGTCTTTGGGCCAGAACAGTTTGAATGCAAACTTCTTCTCATTGGAGGAGCCTTCACAGACTTTCTAATTTGGACAACCTGCGCGTAGCACGATGACATCACGCAGCCCACAAATGCGCGCTTTTAGGATGCAGACCCTGGATTCAGACTCATCCATGGTTGTAAAATTTTTCTTTTTAACATCATGTGGCTGAGATTTTGGCAGGTAACTCCAAAGAGAAGCCAGTTTCAAGCGTATTTGTGCGGCGTGGACGTGAGCAGATGGTTTGACAGTCAGCGGCGTCTCTGCAGCGTGGGCGAGCCACTGAGCAAAGTTAACACTTATCCTCTTCATGACAGAGAAGGGCAGAGGATAGTGATTCCCCCACTTCTACCCCCCTCCCATCCACCTCCCTGAGTGGAGAATCGGTGACTCACACTGACCTGGGATCAGATGACGGGGGCTGGCCTTGTCGCGCGCGCTCGCTTTTGCGGCGAGGTGACACTGAATGAGGCCTCCTTGTCGGAATGATTCATACAAACAACACCATCCCTCCCACCCCGAGCCTCCCACGCGGGTGACTTGCTGCTTTTCGTGACTGCCTGTGAGGTGCTACTGTGTTCAACCATGGAACATCACACAACTTCACACAACTCCCTTCTTCTTTTATAAAACTTTATCGTAAATACCTTTGCAAGGCACGTGAATGCTGAGACTTGATTAACCAATCCAAAATAAATCCTAAAACTGACAACTTACTTCATACATTCATACTTTATACATCAACATATAACCACACAGAAAAATATAATAATAATGTAATATTATAAATAAATAAATAATAAATAATAGAGCGCGCAGACCTCACAGCTAGGAGAACCAGGGTTCGATTCCACCCTCGGCCATCTCTGTGTGGAGTTTGCATGTTCTCCCTGTGCATGCGTGGGTTTTCTCTGGGTACTCCGGTTTCCTCCCACATTCCAAAAACATGCTAAGTTAATTGGTGACTCCAAATTGTCCATAGGTATGAATGTGAGTGTGAATGGTTGTTTGTCTATATGTGCCCTGTGATTGGCTGGCGACCAGTCCAGGGTGTACCCCGCCTCTCGCCCAAACACAGCTGGGATAGGCTCCAGCACCCCCTGCGACCCTCGTGAGGATAAGCGGTAGAAAATGAATGAATGAATGAAAACTGAGGCCCTTTGTAGCTGTCAGCTGTATAATGATGACATCAAATACATGTGAATGGACACTCAAGCTACCTTTTAGCAGCCATTCACAGGGCACATATAGACAAACAACCATTCACACTCACATTCATACCAATGGACAATTTGGAGTCACCAATTAACCTAGCATGTTTTTGGAATGTGGGAGGAAACCGGAGTACCCGGAGAAAACCCATGCATGCATGGGGAGAACATGCAAACTCCACACAGAGACACCCAAGAGGAGATTCGAACCCAGGTCTTCCCAATCTCCTGACTGTGTGGCCTACATGCTAACCACTCTTGAAAATGATCAAAACAATCTCTTATAATTGGTAGTAGCAGTTAAATATCCACATGGACCAAACATAAGCTTCTTAGAAAAGATAAGTTAAAATTGGTGTGACTAATAGTCCGGAAAATACAGTAATATGATAAATGCAACTGTTCCTCCCACCAGTGATTGATAATTTAAGTCCACGGTACACTGACTCACACATGAACACATACATGCAAGGTTGTCTAACCTACAAAATAAAATTATACAACAAATAGGGCTCTATTTTTGTAGATCAGGCACCTGCCCTGTGCCGCGCCTACGCCGCACCAATGGCGCAGCACTCATACCTCTGTCCCTCCCACCACGGCGAGTGGCAAAGAGGGAGGAAAGAAGGCTTGAGAGGGTTTAACATAACAGAGTGGAATATTAACCAATTAAATGAACAAATCTCGTTGGCTTTAAATGTGCAGGGCCTGGACTACTCATCATTCAATATGCGGCTCACCTCACGGGACACTGTTCCTGTGTCTTGCATGGGAGTACAGCGACAATTACATTAAATACAGCAGCAGGCTAATCCAGGCATCATGCTTGTGATTCACCTGCATTCCTGATCTGACCTCGCCAAATAGGAGAACCTTAGATGGTATACTCTCCAGTATCTCCTCATTTGCAACCACCGGTAAATCCTCTCCAGTATCTCCTCATTTGCAACCACCGGTAAATCCTTAAGACACAGAATGACTTGCAATTATGCAACGAGCATCTGTCTTTTTTTTCTTCTGTTTTTTTTTTCTCTTTGAATGAGATTCATGAGATGAGAGAAGCTGAATGTATCCTCCCTATTATATGTCGTGGCTGTTTGCAGGCATCATACTTTCAGCTGCCAACAGGTTGACTTCCCATGATGCTGGTTCAGATGGTTACATTAAATTGTGGTTACTGGTGATTGTTAGTTGCATTGAAATGTGCCTGACATTTGAAAAACTTGCTTGTGTGGTTTTGGTGACATGTGTGCACTGTGTACTGCACTGTGCCAATTTACCTCTGCGCCGGGTGTGTCTCGCCTGTGCCGAGAATAGACCAGTTCGGAGTTGGCTAGCTTTCAGCACACCTTCAGCGCACTGTTTTCACACAATATTTTTACTGCACCAAAAATGTGGCCACGCTTCGCCACCTTGTGCCACCTTGCGCCACCTTGCGCCACCTTGCGCTGTGACATGAAAATATAGCCCAAAGTCTCAAAGAATAGACCCACGATACTCACGCTCATGCACAGGCACATGGGTGCACGTACATGTTTTTTTTTACAGTTATTATTTATAATTGCCACCTTGAACAATAGTAATCTTTTCAAAATCCCCCTATAAAGTCAAAATCCATGGTGCACTTGCACTCATGCATGTAATGCAGTATTGTCATCTAGCTACTGCGATCCTTCCTCCCACTAGTTATTAACCCTTAGATGCACGAGTGACTGGACCCTACACTCTTCCATAAGTGGGTCAAAAATGACCCATACTAGAATCAATGCGTTTTTATGCCAATTTTGCCATTTTGGTTAGGAATAATCACTTGTATGATATTTAGTATTATATTTAGGACCACACAAGAATGATTTCATGTTAGAAACATCTTCATTTTTCACTTTTTTCCATCTTTGAAAAAGAAAATGACCCCGTACAACCATAGAAAATGTGAGGATCCATTGTGTGTTGCATAAAGGTAAGTTAAAAATGTGAATGGCATGATATCAAAAATATGTTTTTGAGGAATACCTGGAATTTTTCATTACAAAGATATTTCAAGAAAACTACCTGACTGGGTCATTTTTGACCCACTTATGGAAAGTTGGGGTAGTAACACAAAAACAAAAAAATTCTTAAAATGTATAAAAGGTAAGTTAAAAATGTGAATGGCATGATATCAAAAATATGTTTTTGAGGAATACCTGGAATATGAAATGATAACAATTTTTCATTACAAAGATATTTCAAGAAAACAAGCTGACCCGGTCATTTTTGACCCACTTATGCATCTAAGCATTAATTCAATCACAGCCATTTTCAAAAGTGGTACCTCTCGGTACTGGCCCACTCTGACTGATTTTTCAATGCACCCAGAATATTGTGTTCTTGGGCTATATATAGACATGGTATATACCAAAAGAAAGATCAGCCTCTCAGAAAAAAAATGTTTTTTTTAACCATTATTCTGTTCGTTAGTAATCAGCAGTAGAACATAGGTAAGTTTCAGCAAAATATCAGTTCTCGACAAAAAAAAAGTTGGAAAGCAGCTTTTGTGAAAAGATACATTCCAAGCATAACTTTCACTTTTCACTTTGTGGCCCATTTTTATCTGCTAAAATAGGCACCGAATGTGCTGTTCTATTGTGGAGTTGCATCATCACCTCTCTGTGGCTGTCGCTAAAAAAAAATGTAAAATAGCGAGCGGTCAAGTTGAAAAAAAATGTATGAATATGTCTTTGGTAGCAGGGCGGCATGGCGGTCGAGTGGTTAGCGCGCAGACCTCACAGCTAGGAGACCAGGGTTCAATTCCACCTTCGGCCATCTCTCTGTGGAGTTTGCATGTTCTCCCGGTGCATGCGTGGGTTTTCTCCGGGTACTCCGGTTTCCTCCCACATTCCAAAAACATGCTAGGTTAATTGGCCACTCCAAATTGTCCATAGGTATGAATGTGAGTGTGAATGGTTGTTTGTCTATATGTGCCCTGTGACGACCAGTTGGCTGGCGACCAGTCCAGGGTGTACCCCGCCTCTCGCCCAAAGACAGCTGGGATAGGCTCCAGCACCCCCGCGATACTCGTGAGGAAAAACGGTAGAAAATGAATGAATGTCTTTGGTAGCGAATAAATGATAGTTGCCCCCATGGACAATCACGCACGCACGAGGCAATGATTGCACGGAACGTAGCCGCGTAATCTAACAGCTGTGATTATTCCTCCTGCTGCCACTTACTTATTCATGATAAACTCGACGTTGCATAATCCAAGTAAACCGAAAGAGTCAAAGTAATCCACAAGCTCAAAACCCATGATACAGTTTTTCTGTTTTCAATAATAATGTGCTTGGAGGTTATACAAAGTGTGTACCTGTCTGGTGGGGGGGTTCAGGATAGGTTTGAGGAGGTGTCTCCATTTCCCTCCTGGCCAGGAAAGAAGTGACTATTGGGAGGCGGCCTGATAGACCTTTCACAGGAGTATTACAGCACAGTCCGGCGCTCTGATAAGCTTCCCGTTACGTCCTCTTGGGATCGGGCTGGACAGGCCAGGGAGGTGGGAGGGGGGGCTGCAGGGAAGAGCAGCATAATGGCATCATCGCAGCTCTATTAGTAACCTTAGAAGGCCTGACCTGTGACTACGCTCCTGTGCTCATTCCCACACGCCGTGTGGGCGTGGCCAGTATTCAAGACCACGCATAATGCACTTTTTGTTGCTAATGTATGCGCCAACACGAAAGGGGGGGATTCAGCGCCATCACAGTGTCCTTGTCACTTGCCACTAATGACTCACACAGGCCACGCCCACCATTCTACGCACCTTCAAAGTGTTTATGTAACAGTCTGACGTAACCTGAGGACAACACTTCACACTCTGAAGGTCACGACACGACTTCTGTAGAAACTTTAATTTGTTTGAAATTCAATATTTTTCCCACAGGAAATCATGAAAATAGAAATAATCTGTTCCGAGGTCAAACTATGGCCATAGCCATTTTTAACTAAATGTTATAAAAAGCTAACTAGCTAACTAGGGGTGTCCTGATACAACTTTTTCAGTTCTGAATTTACAGCCTTGCGTGCCAGCCGATACTGATATCGATCAATCCAATATCAGCACAAATCATACCTACTTTTATTACGTTTTAAAAAGTAATTATATGTTAAAGCCTCAGTATGGCTCTGAATGAGGACAAAATAACGTTCTCATCCTTTGCAGAGGTCTCAGATGGAGTTGGTTGTATCTATGTAGTATTCTGATCGGTAATGGTATCGGTATCGGCCGATTTCACTCATGGATAATCGGAATCGGTATCACCAGCTTAAAATCCTTTTCGGAACATCCCTCATATTGTAATTTTGGGTACAGTTAGAGAACAAATTTCAAAAACAGTTTTTTTTTCTATATTTTAAACAAAGCAGCGCACTGCTGGAAGATAATTTTCCAGTAAATAAAACTGTCAAATAAAGTTGCCCATCCTTGGTGCTTTTTATGCATTAAAAACCATTCCGGTATCTGCTAAGCTATGTAAACAAGCTAGCTTTGTGTTCTACGCGACAAAGCAAAGTAGTGTCATATCTAATCATACATCTTATTAATAAGGGATTCATTTTCTTTTTATAATATACAAAGAGCCAATGAAAAATGCCATGGAGCAAAAATGGGCCACACTTTGGACACCCCACTCTGGACACCTGATGTTTCTTTTTAGGAAAGTGCAACAATGAGACAAGTACAACAGCGATGAGACGACAAAAGACTCAGATTGAGATTATGAGGAAATACAGCCACTTAGAAACATAACAGGGTTTGGTCAATTGTATACATTTTTACATATTGTCTTTTTACTTTTTACTTACTTACTTTTTACTTACTTTTTACTGTTTATTGTACTGTATGGGACTATAACACTATAACAAGAAGCATAACAAGGATCCAGTCTAAAACAATATTAGATATATATAATATATTATATATATATATATATATATATATATATATATATATATATATATATATATATATATATATATTATATAAAAGGCTCTTCAGCGTTGGAATGACATTAGCCACTTGAAGGGCAATCAAAAGGAGGCCAACAATGAAAATGGAACGTGACTCAGGCCTTTTTATTTCATATATATGGATGTATTTTACTAACGATTAAAAGTAAACCTTTAGAACATGACTGTATTTTGCAGGCACATTTAACACGAAAGCGTATTAAGAGTGTGTGAACGGTACATTTTAAAACTTTTGGGTTTTCTATACGGTATGCGTCAAATATGCAAATACTGACTTATTTTTATTAACACTTTCTTTGAAATAATAATTATTCAGCAATATGCTTACAAATCCATGCTATATTCTACGTGAGACGTGTTTCCTGAGTGATATGTGTAAAAAAAAAAAGAAAAAAAGGAACATCCCTCATATTTATAGATAACCCACTGTTATTAAACCTGTTTTCTTCATTCTAGTAGTTGGTTTCCTACTTGACACAAGGAAACGTTGCAATATTTTCACCTGCTCTTTATCATCATAACAGCAGCCCATCCTGGTGATCAGGCAACTATTAACAGTTTCACAGGTTAGTCACCAGCATCCCATAACCAGCATCCAAACAACATATACAGTATGTTGGTTGTGCTGGTTTAACCAGCATCCCATGCTAAGCAAGATACTTTTTTATTTTTTAACCTGTGGACCAGAACCCCCTCATCAAACCACATCACCCCCATCGTGCAGCAACTCCACTGGCTACCAGTGACTCAAAGAATCACCTACAAAATCCTTCTGTTCACCTATAAGTCCATCCATAACCTTGCCCCCCCTTATCTCTCTGACCTCATCCACATTCTCAAGCCATCCCGTTCCCTCAGATCTTCCGCGTCCCTCCATCTCACTGTTCCCTCTGCACGTCTTAGCACTATGGGGAGCAGAGCTTTCAGCCGCTCTGCTCCCCAACTCTGGACCTCATTGCCACCAGACCTCCGTAACTCTGCCACCCTTCCCATCTTCAAATCCAAACTCAAAACTCATCTGTTCAAACTTGCCTATTCTCTTTAACTGCTTCACATGGTCCCCCCCTCCCCCTATTTTTTGTATGTTCCTATTTATTGTATGTTATCTTTTATCTTGTATTTTATATTGCCGTTTTTTATCTTCTGTACAGCGACCTTGGGTGTCCTGAAAGGCGCTTTTAAATAAAATGTATTATTATTACACACGAACTGTAATAAAAGATACTATTGATGCTATTCCATCAGTTGGCATCCCAATGATAGAGGACATTGGAAGTAACTTTTTTCTGTGTCTGTTTCACATAGCCTGCTCTACTTAGCTGCATGATTCTCTGCCTGGGGGGGATGGGGCGTTTTACCTTGTTGACTGAAGTAGCATTAGTTCCGATCAAAGGGTTTGTGAAATGTGCCTAGGAAAGACTTACAGTAATGTTTTAATTCATCAAAATAAGGCAAAATACTGTATTACATGTTATCATCAATGTACTTGTTCATACATGATCACAGCATGCATATAGAAAAAAGTAAGAATTGAAAAAAAAGTAATTAAATGTAAAAAAAAAAGTTTTGCAAATTAAGTTTAACTTCCCCACCCTAATTTTTTGGAGTCCCATCAACTGAGAGTCTGAGCCCCGAGGCAGTGCTTCCATCCTCTCCCTGAGTGGAATTGGCTCCCAACCCCACTCAAAAGTCTCGTCAAATTGTCTGGCTGTTTGTGCTGTTAACATTTGTGCTCCTTCTTTTTTTGGAGTTTTTACAGTTTAGTCCAAAGGGGTAGTCCCAGCCACCGAAATGCTCGGAATGAAACCAAAATTGTATTTTTTAGTGCTACAGTAGTGTTGTTTTGTGCAGTTAAAATGTTTATACTGCTTTCGTACACACACGTATTTGAAGGTGACTGCATCATTTGGATGGCAGGGGTTGGGAGTACTTTGGTTGACCTATGAAAATAACTGTAATAACTCTGTAATAAGCGTAATAACCTAAAAATAAAAGCAGGATAAATGTTCATTTTAACTGAACAAAACACCACTAACATAGTACTAAATAAATGTGACTATTTTGGTTTCAGTCCGAGCATGTTGGGGGCTGATTGTGTAATAACCCCAAAACATACACCATCTTAAAAAACGAAGCCAGCACAAACATTAATTTTAACAGGACAGAACAATTATTATTATTATTATTTTTAAATATTAATATGAAAATTATTCTGTTAATTTAATTTAATTTAATTTAATTTAATTTAATTTAATTTAATTTAATTTAATTTAATTTAATTTAATTTAATTTAATTTAATTTAATTTAATTTGACCACGTGTCAGACATTCTGCTTCTATCAGGGTGGAATGTAAGGCGTTTTCCTTCTTTTCCCTCATCATTGTCCTTATAGCACCTCACCTCTTCCGTCTTCATCTTCTGATTCTTCTTTTTTGTTGTTGAGTGGCAAAGACATACATGCCAAGTCTGCGGTTGATACTCGGGTTTTGAACTACTGGGGGGCATACCTGGCCAGGAATACAAGATCAGAACAAATTGCTAACACCCTCAACTTGACAGGCAAGAGGTACAGATTCTTTGAGATAAATGAGTTACAAGTGCTGACAGCTGCCAGCAAGTCAAGCTAATCGGCTAAATGCTGTGCAAAGTGGTTGCTTAGCAACAATGCCAAACATAAAGGAAAATGACACCTGTCCTGGAAATACGGGTCCAAAATGAGAAACAGGGCCATCCGGGCTGATGGATAAGATGTGATATGACATAAGAGCATGTCTTCATTCATTCATTCATTCATTTTCTACCGCTTTTCCTCACGAGGGTCGCGGGGGTACTGGAGCCTATCACAGCTGTCTTTGGGCGAGAGGCGGGGTACACCCTGGACATAGGTATGAATGTGAGTGTGAATGGTTGTTTGTCTATATGTGCCCTGTGATTGGCTGGCGACCAGTTCTGGGTGTACCCCCCCTCTCGCCTGAAGACAGCTGGGATAGGCTCCCGCACCCCCTGCAACCCTTGTGAGGAAAAAGCGGTAGAAAATGAATGAATGAATGAATGAATAAAAATATCACATCACCATGACAACAAGAAAAATGGAGGATACAACCCAAAAAGAAAGAACACTTACCATCCTCAATAGCTGCTATTTTAGCTAGGTAGCGGATATAACGTAGCATACCAAAATAAGAGCACCAAACAGGAAATTACACAAAAAGGTCTAACCTGCTCAGAATGTGACTGTTCTCCTCTGTTCTTCTTTTTATGTTGCAATAATAACAGTTGTTAGTAGGGATATTGATATCGGTGCATTAACAGCAAAAAAACAAAAGAAAAACAAACAAGTATTAGCATATTAGCTGGGGGTAATTCCTCAAAAAATGTGAGTACCTAATAATTTTTTTGCTTCATTTTACAGGCACAATCTGAAAAGGAGTAGGAAGAAGCAAAGCTTATTTGATCCTGCCCACTCTCCGTTTCATATCAATCGCTAATAAATGTGTTTTCCACTCCCTGTATTAAACATACAAGTCATTATTTACATTATTCTTCCATATAATAAAAGCAGTTGTTTTTAGGAATCAAAAAGGGTTATTTCCCTTTCCCTGTCGAGTGTTTTTAGTGCAACATCCAGCTATGCTGCATTTGGCCGTACTCAGTATGTTCGGAATGGAAGTGCATGGAAGGACATATTTTTCCTGAAATGTTCCAAATTGCACAGTAACAGGGTTGTTCATCTTTGGAGCTTCCACTTTAATGTTTGTAGTTTGTGATTGTGGAACATGTTGTGTCATGCTCCCATTATGAGGGAACGCTGTGGCGCCGCCTGATGTTTTTGTTCGTGACACTTGAGGCTGTTTGCCGTCATGCTCTCATCTTTGCCATCTTCAATGTTGCGGAAACAAGGGCCGATTTCTGCATACTAAACACAAAAACAAATGTGCAAAAGTGTTGTGCGTGTAAAAAATCTGAAGTCGGAAGTTCAGCAGGTCCTTTCCGTCACAACAAGCTGAAGAAGAAGGAGAAATGCAAAGATGTGGTTTCCTCTGTGAGTTTGTGCAGCTGGAAGTGGTCGGAGGTGAAGAATGAGGAAAGGTAGCGAGCGTCCGCAGGGATTTTTTTTTTTTTTTTTTTACAATATCAGCATCTCTCTTCTAGTCTACTGTGGATCGTCATTAATCAACAATGAATGTCTGCCTGGGACCAGTCGCTGCCGAGTTTGGACTGTTGATTTTACGGCCTCTCGCACTCCCATCTAGTATGAATCCTCTGGAGTGCACGACCTCTCTTGAACCTCTCATGGCGTGTGTTTCATTTCTGTCTCAGACCACAGACACGTTGACCTTCGTTTTGACATAAAAAACATGATTGGAGGCTTTTGTATGCTGGAGCTGCTGCCAGATTGAGATTATTGAAGAGAAAAGACAGGGGCATGGACACTTCAAAGAGAACATGTTTTAAAAGGTTTCAGTGGAGTGTCTGAATCACATTGTCACATTCCTTCAAATATTCCGCTTGCTTTTTGTACGGACTCTGCAGCAAAGATGGATTGCTGAAGAGATATTATCTTTCAACAGCCGAGCACATTAATGTCCTTCTTTAGTTGACTCTAATTTTGTGGCGCAGCACAAGATGGCGCAGCGTGGCGCACCCCACGCATTGGTAATTTTGTCCGGCGCAATTTAAATGGGTGAACAAATACAGATAATGGTGTACTCGCTCATCCCTCGTCATTGCACTTTTTATTTTTTTACATACAAAGATAAGGTTAGCAAGTGGAACCATGCAGCCATAAAGATGCATTGAATAATTGAGGTTTTGAGAGATCCTTGGCTCTACCTTGTCCCAAACCAAACGTTCTCATTGTCAAAATGTAGATCATTTCAATTATGCCTGGCATTTTGGCCCCTTTGTTTAGTTTGGAAAAGTTCAGTAAAATGCAACAATTGTTTAAAAATAATACACTCTGGTTTGTGGTCCTCATGAGGGGCAGAGGGGAGGGGGGACGTCGCTCCTTCTCACTGTAATGCAGAGGGCATCCGCCTCCTCTACTCTCTTGCTGTGCTAGCGCAGTGATTTTCAACAACTGTGCCAACCGTGAGAAATCGTCAGGTGTGCCGTGAGGAATTATTCAATATCACTTTTTTAAATTAATATGTATTAATAATTTTCTGCAAATATTATGTCATTGTCGTGTGTCATTGGTGTAAAGACTGGCAGAGCAATGTAATATTCATCCGTGTGGCAACACGTAAGCTGATTTCCTCGTTCCTCTAATAGACTTAGTGATGCACGTGAAAGGTAGTGGTGACATTTTGTAACATTGTTGGTTAAATTAGTATGCGGATCAAAAGGATCTGCTGTGGCGAGTCCGTGATCAGGAAAAAACTGAAAGAAGCGAATAATGTTGGTTATTGGTGTGCTGCAAAATTTTTCCAACGTAAAAAAACGTGCCGTGGCTCAAAAAAAGGTTGAAAAACACTGTGCTAGCGAACTAAATGGCTACGTTTGTGAATAAATAGGACTTGATGGAAAATGTCCTCTTTGGGGACCATTGGAAGGATTTTCATTTTGGGACAAATGATCAATAGCATACCTTTGAATCAGTAAGTGTTTTAGCCTTTCAATACTAGACAGTCTCATCAAAAACGGCTGACTACAGGGTGATCAAGCCTGAGCCTGTGCCCCGTGCCCAATCATGAGTAAAGTGCCTGGAATGTGCCAGGAGAGGTGGGGGGGAGGCAATGAGATTCCGACCTGGGACCAAAAACCTGCCCCACCCACCGGGTCATCAAAACTTTAGAAATTAGGGTTGTCATATCTGTAGCATAGCCCGTCCATGAATGCCAAGGTCCTTCATAAGCCTGATGGTAGAGGAAGCCACAAAACCTCTTTGGTGGTATCCTCCCATGGAGGTCTATGATGTTGACCACCTTTAGTGAAGGGGACCATAACACCATGTCTCTCCTGATGGTGGTGGTTGCAATCTATGGGGGAAAGATGCTTGCCAATATCAAACCCAATGCCAAACCCGGGTCATGGCTAGCTGACCAGCTTCTGGTTTGATTCTGTTTCTGTCCCTCTTGAGCAACTGTTGGCACAGAGAGAGATAGAATTGGTAGGAGTTGATGGTGTTCCTCTGGCAGACTCTTGAGGACCTTGTTTAGCCTTGTGTGAGGCTACAAGTGGTCGAGATGTGTTTGAAGGTCGATTAATTTGGGCAGACGGTGCAGTTTAGGCCCTCGTATTTTGATGCAAGAGAAAAATGAGGGTGTGTCAGAGTCATTATCACTGCTGATGCTGTCAACAAGACAGAGATTCCCATCTCATGAGTGGCGGCGTCGGTGTTGGTGCTACAATATTTTATTACAACCACATACCCACCTTTAAGTGATGGATGAGTTTCCTCGTGTTTTGCCATTAATTTCTCTTGCTCGCTCCTGATTAATTATGTCTGGGAGAGCCTGCCAGCACACGCACTCCTCTGATTGGTCAGATGTCAAGTGCTGTAAATCATTGTGTGGTCAGATTACAGGTCTCGTTTGTCTCCTCCGCCTCAAGGTAGCGTATCCATTGTACATACGATTACACCTATCAACAATCATGCTGATACACTGCATGTGTGCAACCGTGCAAATGCCTCCCCCCCGTGCAAAATATGGCCCCCCATGGAAGATGAGCATGTGTGTAGGGCAGGGGTCTCAAACGTGCGGCCCGCGCAAGTTTGATATGGATGCTGTATGGTATCATGTACCCAGAAAAAATTATTACGTTTGATTAGTGTTCATGTTAAAGGTTAAATAACTGTTAATAGTTATCCTCCCTATCCGTGTGGAAGTGGTAAGTTTTTGGCTATTTAAGTTGAAAGGAAATAACTTGAAGGCTACCGTTTAGGTTGCTACCTCTCTAGTTTGCGAGTTAGCATGTGTCTCAAGACCCTGCAGTTGCGCAATATGTTGTAAATAAAAAAAGTATAAATGTGACTATAGTCGTGTTTTGTCATGTCTACAGGGCTCTAATAATGCTTTGTTCATTTTAATCTGAAAAAAATAATTTGTCTACCCACCAACTATATGTGGTTTCTTGAGTTTTTATTATTTGCCGTTTTATTATTGTTATTATATTTACTTCTTACTGATTGATTCATTTTCTTTATTCTTGATTTGTTTATTTATTTTTCATCTTATTTTGTGCAGAAAAATAAAAATTAAGATATTTGAGAACAGTGGAATGTTTTATCAGAGCTTTTATTGTAGAAAATCGGAACCAAAGCACTGAAAAAGTTTGTATATTTTTCTGTTTTTAATAAATGTGTTTTTTTTTTTTTGAAAACCTGATGCGGCCCAGCCTTGCCCAGACCCTAGCTCCGGTGCCCCCCAGGGAAATTGAGTTTGAGACCCCTGGGTTAAAGGCTCGTCACAGTGTTTGACAGATTCAAATGGTGGTATATATGGATTTGGTCAACAATATCTCGTAAAGTTACTATAAATAGTGTCCACAGAGACTACATTTGAGTGTTCTTCATTCCTAGAAACTTTACAAAAGCCACATTAGGAAGATTGAGGTGTTCCGTATGCATAAGCCTTCCTTCATTTCTACAACAACAGATTCCCTCAAAGAGCGCCATTACACACGAGTGTCTCACCTGGCACATTTTGATGGGAGCCCTTATAAATTCCACCTGCCGGACACGAGAAGAGAAGCAGCAACCTACTCCATATTAATGCTACATTAATGCTATATTAAAGTTCTAAAGGTTTTGAGCGGTAGTGTCCATAAAGATAAATGGTACCCGGGCCTATGACTGAGATTTCATTCCTTGCAAAAATGTAAGACACCCTGTGTTGGATGCTGTATGTCCTATCTAGTAATACTGCATATTTTCGCATTGTAGCCAGCCTAAGGCTATTAGGCAATTTGGCATGATTATTGCAATCATCATGCAATAATCATGTAGTAATAATCAAACAGGCCTTTTGTGCACCCAGAAAAAGGTTTTGACCTTAAGGTTCAGCTCATAACAAATGGGGGCAAAAACAAAAGTGTTGTGTTTATATTTTTGGCTTTATATTTACTGAGAAAAATTGTAACTTGTTCATATTTATTTCCCGTGGTGGATAGACATAGACATAGACTTTCTTTATTGTCATTGCACAATAACACAGCAGTGAAATTGCAAACAAAATGTCGTTGCCTGGCTCCCGTGTAATAATAAATAATAAATAATAAATAATAAATAATAAATAATAAATAATAAATAATAAATAATAAATAATAAATAATAAATAATAAATAATAAATAATAAATAATAAATAATAAATTACAGATTAATAAATTAATTAGATTACATCAAATATGAACAATGTACATCTTAAACTGTAATTTGTACAAATCATTGAAATAATTTAGAATAAATAACAATAATTTAAAGTTTTGATTATGCGTGTGGGCAGGTATAATCTTAATGATTGTTCCGAGTCACAAATGAAAAATGTATGTACATAATTTGCTGCAATGATGGGTTCACTCCTCGGCCACAAATTGTTCAGTTGTGTATGCTTTTCTCCCCCGTGTCATATCATTGACTCCCAGATATATTTTATGTAGATTAGCCCTGAAAATTCTAACTTCAACTTGCTACTGGCTTCTGGAGGGCGTGCAAGGACGCTTTTAAATTTCTAGTGATGGGAAGGATAGAAACCATTGGAAATGTCCATGTTTTTTTTTGGTACATGGTACACGTCTGTTGGCTTATTCAAAACAGACTGCAGTCTTTTAATCATGTTCTTCTAGTAATAGCTGTAAGTACACGTTACTAATAATAAGTAATATAGTAATGGAATGTAGCCTCCATATGTTCCGTGCACAAAAGGTATTTTCTCATGCAGACTGACCAGCTGTCAAAGGCTGCTAGCTGGCAGGAGGCACACAACTAATGAAAGTGGGCCTTCAAAGTATTTTGCCGCAAGTGAATGTTTGAAGAGGGTGTGTGAGCCGACATGAAGAAAAGACAACGCTAACGTGAACAGTGGGATAAATGTACTTTATTCATATGGTATGTATGTTTGTTTACATTTATACAAAAATACAGAATACAGTAGAGTTCTCACCCAGAGTACCAACTGGGCATTCATAATAATATTAATAATATCAATATCTGCCTTTCGGGCCACCAGACATACTTCCAGTCCAGAGCCATTTGAGTGTCCCACAGTGAAGCGGGCAGCATCGTCCCTGCCCTAAAGTCGTGTGGCTGGACAACTGCCAGCAAAGGAGGAACATTATTTTTCGGGGTGGTGGTTCTCTCACTCAGCCGTGTGTTCATTCATTCATTCATTCACAGCTTTTGCAGCTCATCATAATCAACTTTGGGGTACGATAGGCCTGCGTTTCTGTGGAAAAACCGGACAACGCTGAAGAGGAATTTGCCAGTACTAATATGTTATATTGGGACATTTTGGAATCAATGACATAGAAATTATGGAACAGGTGACACACTCTTTTTGCTGAACCAATGAGGTCAACTTGCTGATGCTTGATGAATGTTCCAAATGTACAAAAAGAATGAGGTATAGACATCATTATCGATTGTGTCCGACTTGATTGATGATTATTTGTGTCTTACACTACTCGCTGTAAATCAGCAGAGGCGCTGTTGATACGGTTTCAACTAGTATGCGGTCTACAAAAAAAACCCCAGCAGCATCCACTATGGCTGTTTCATTCTGCTCATACGTCACTGGCTTGGAAACAGGAGTTAAGAACACTCAGAGACCGTCCCATGATATTGAAAAATAAAAAAAATGAAATGTTCTACATTTTCACTCCATTTGGTTCCCATTCCAAGTCCCAAGTTCAGATTTTTGTGATTCAACTTCTGAGTTCCTTAAACAAATGTGAAATTTTCGAATCAGAATGGAACGTTCCACTGTGTCCAATCCAACAAGGCACAAAACTAAAATTGACCTGCTTTTTCATGAGTTCGGCAGCTTGTTTGCTTGTCATTAACGGAGAACTGTCTTTGTGAAAGTATTGCATAGTACGTCTAAATTGTCCAAATATTCAAGCCTTAAATAATCTTCATACATTTTCTTTTCAGAATAATATGACTTTGGTCACTACTATAGTACAATTCTTAATTAATTATATTATTATTATATTTTAGACTATTTCCATAATCTTACAACTTTTCCACAACCTATTTTTCCAAAAACTTTATTTGGTTTTGTTTGTTTCTCATACCATTAGGACGTTTAAATAATAACATCCTTTTTTCTTTAATATTTAAAATTTATGCTACAAAAACAACATTATTTTTCTTCATAATATTCAGATGTTATTCTTGTCAAATTACAAATAAACTTTTTCTTGTTAGATTAAATTTTTTTTGTAAATATTATTTTGTTATTACTTTATTCTTGTAAAATTACTGCTGATTTTGCTGTGCATTTTTTTAAGTTTAAAACTAGATTTTTAGAATGTGCCACAGGCCAATTAAAAAAAGAGCTGTGCATTAAAAAAACGTAAAAAAAAATAATTAATGAAATCTTCACCTGACAAACCTAATAAACATGGTAATGTCAGATTTTGACACCAGTCTAAAGTGTGGATAGAGCCGTCTAAGTGTTGCAGCGTATTAGGTCCTCCAATGAATGTGGTTTGCAGGCACAGAACAAAGCCGACATGACTGCTGTTCCCTAGAGACGACGTGCCTCCAAGGGTGGCCGTTTATTGTGTTAGCATCTTCTGAAGAGATGCTAACTGACGTTAGCTGGCTTTGTTGTTGAGCTGGAGATTGACTTTGATGTGAATCAGACCCTTTTGGTCTTCAGATGCTTAAAAGATGCTCAGTTGTGCAACTTCATTGCGTACATGTGGCTTTTTGGATGATTATTTGAAAGTTGCATTTCCTGTGCATTTTTCATATTAAAATGGCTTAGTCACACTTTTGTCAACACTTTGTTGGTCTTGTTGGGCAAAGTTAAAGGTGCTGTGCTTGATTAGGTAGGGTGACCAAAAGTCCTTTTTTCCCAGGACATGCCCTATCCTGGCTTTTGTTTTATTTCTTTTAGAAAGTGATGAAAATGTCATGTTTTAGTTACTTGTCCAGTGAAACTACTATTAAGTAATACTATTTTCTTACAAGCTGATCTCTTATTACTTCTATCATTAGTTTATTCCAGAGATTTTTAGGTTATTTGCACACCATTGGAAACATTATTTTAAGCATAATAGAACATTTTAAGGCATCTTTGGGTAAACTTTGAGTATCATTTGAGTATATCACTGCTGGGCTTACTGTCCTTGTTTTTCATTTAAATATGGTCACCCTACCCAGACGGCACTCGCATTTAAGCATTATATCCGGCCCTCTTCCTAGCTACGCCCAACATAAAACATTAACATGTCAGCTAATGATAGCTATTTAGTGACAATCATCTTATTGTGGTCGAAAGACAATATAAACGCATTTTTCATGCAGTTTAACTCATTGGTTCAATCTATTGTTTTAAACAACACTAACATATGCTAGCTGCCGGCGGTGTTATATTTTTGTGTTTTTATTGAATATACAATGTGTAAATGTAATGTTGTTCCTTATTTATTTGGAGCCTTGTAAACATGAAATAACAACCCTTACACTCCTATTAGTCTTTGTTTACACCACATTGCGCAACAAGGATCACTGCAGGGACATAGAATATAGCAAGCTGCCGAGCTAACAAGTTAGCCTCCAATTTTATTTGTTCTAAACTTAGAAAATGTTTCAACCGGAGTGGAAAGGACAAAGTAAGAAGCCAGAAACGTTCCACTTCCACACAGAATGGGAAGATAACTTTTTTTTACTCTATCATGCCATGGTTGACTCCATGCAGTGTGAAGGTAATGTAAACTAATGTCATGTCTCATCGGTGTAACATTGATGATGCCTGGTGACCTAACATAGAATTATATTCCATTCCATTCCCCTACGCTTATCCGGGGTCCAGTTTGAGGGGGCAGCAGTCTCAGTAAGGAAGCCCAAACTTCCAACGTCCTACAGCTCCATGGGAGGACACCAAGACTTAGACATAAGGAGACATGATCCCTCCAGCGTGTTCTGGGTCTGCCCTGGAGCCTTCTCTTGGTTGGGCATGCCCAGAACACCTCACCATGAAGGTGTCCGGGAGGCATCTGGACTACAGATGCCTGAGCCACCTCAACTGGCTCCTCTCGATGTGAAGGAGAAGTGGCTCTACTCTGAGTACAGTGACCACATTACTGCAGATGCTGCTCCGATTTGCCTATCGACGGATGGAAACCGTCCAGTAAACACTGAAGATCACAGCCCAAAGATGCCATCAGGACCACATCGTCCACAAATAGCAGAGTTGAGATCCTAAGGCCCCTGAAGCGGACTCCCTTGATGCCTTGGCTGCGGCTAGAAATTCTGTCCATGAAAATTGTGACAGAATCGGTGATAAAAGGCAACCTTGGCGGAGGCCAACATCTACCGGAAACAGGCTCGATTTACTGCTGGGGATGCGAACCAAGCTCCTGCTCTGGTTGGACTGAATGGCACATAGTAGCGCGCCACCAATCCCGTACTCCCATAGCCTGAATGCCTTTTCCAAGTCCACAATGTACATGTAGCCCGGTTGGGCAAACTCCCATCCACCCTCCAGCCTTTGCGAGGGTGTAGAGCTGGTCCAGTGCTTCACCCTCTGGTTTCACCCTCTGGTCACCCTTCTTAAAAAAGGGGGACCACCACCCCGATCTGCCAATCCAAAGGTACTGATCTCGGCTTCCATGCAATGTTGAAGAGACATGTCCATACGACTACATATAACTTGTATTTCAATATGTTTTGATTAATAATAGGCTATTGTCAACCAATACACAACGATCATTTAGTAATTTATTTTTGGAAAACTGCGAGCGAACGATGTTCGAAACGTGATGTAGCGAAGGATGACTGAACTTTCAATGCAAAGACTTTGGTTTTCTTGTGTGGTCTTTCTATGTGCTGTAGCTTAGGTGACTTTCTGGTGGACTGAGGAAACGATCCCAACCCTGCTCAGTGTTACCCCATCATGTCACGACCTCATGTTTCAGCAAACACAGTGGAACCTCTAAAGCAGATCATCCCAACAATTTGCAATTGAATCAAAACATTTGGAAAAAAAAAAAACTTTGGAGTTCAAACTGCCTCACGTGAGGCTTTTTTTGTTGCTTTTTACAAATATGTAACAAGATGTTAGATGAAGTAAGCAGACTCATGTCCGAAGCAGTAAAACTCCAGCGTCACCACATGCCTCCTCATTTGTTAGCAAATTTGTAGTAAATACTGATTCTGATTCACTTCCTATATTGGCATGACATTTAAGAATGTGAAAATACGACATAATATTGACTTTACACTTAATAACGTTTCTATTTCCCATGACCTACATACTTAGTGTTTGATCTTAGAGGTTCCACTGAATATGAAATTGTTATATTTTGCGGTGTCCACATATGATTGGCATGTTACAAGATGTCTGGTACCATTGGTGCAAAGTCAAGTTGTTCAACATGAGTCAGTGGTTCTACTGGAGGACAAGCATCCAGACCAAAAGGGAAAACGAGAAATGTCACTCGTTCGGGAATGTTTTCTTTTTTCAGTTTGTAGGACGAAGGACGATGTGAGGTGCTCCACCTCAAAAAGTGTAGAAGTGTAGCAGCTCAGTGCCACGATCAATAAATAAATAGATCTTACACACGCTTCAGTGAGACGAGTTGATCTGTGGAGGTGATTGTGATGCTCTTTGGAATCCGAGAACATAGCAGACGCATTGAGAAGGAGGTGAAGATGAGGATGAGCGGAGGTAGCACTTCATCGCATCATCATCCAGCATCCTCTTCTCTGCGGACAGTCGTCAATCTCCACAAAGTTACTGAAGCAGCAGGTTCTGATGATGCATACAGTCCAACAAAAAGGGGGGTGGCAGTGATACATGGGCTTTCAAATGGACGTCTCGGTCGTTGTGTTAAAAGCACAGGGTTAACGCAGTCTCAAAGCAAAGGCAAACTTATCCATACAGTAGAATGCTGTGGTTTAACCAGACACATTTCGCTCGTGGCAGTCACAGCTGAGCCGCCATCAATCTGGAGAGGAGTCAAAAGCGGGCCTTTCACCTCGGAAGATTTCCAGTTGAGTCACCTGAGGAACACGGGATACATCTCCATCAGAAAACCATCAAAGTTAAGCTGTCGGACAATCAGGCAAAACTGGAATAGTGGGAGTCGAGTCTTACCAGCTGAACAACATGGAGGGGTTCATTACACTGTTTCAATCACATTCAGCTTGTTTCTGCATTGGGAGACACACAACAAGCTGTCACTCGCAAAAAAAAACGTATGTCAACGTCAATGTCGTAAAATAGTACAAAAAAATTACTTTCTCAGTATTTTGGATAGTTAACACTACACTAACAGTACATGTATTGGTAATTTTTCTGTGTGGAACATTCGGTACGGTACAGAAGTGTACCGCCTTCCCACACGGTCCACATTAAGTCAGGGGCACTCATTCAAACTGCTTACACAAAAGATGTTTCACGTTTTTTGTTGTTTTTTTATTCATTCATTCATTTTCTACCGCTTATCCTCACAAGGGTTGCGGGGTGCTGGAGCCTATCCCAGCTGTCTTCGGGGGAGAGGCGGGGTACACCCTGGCCTGGTCTCCAGCCAATTACAGGGCACATATAGACAAACAACCATTCACACTCACATTCATACCTATGGACAATTTGGAGTCACCAATTAACCTAGCATGTTTTTGGAATGTGGGAGAAAACCCACGCATGCACGGGAAGAAGGTGCAAACTCCACACAGAGATGGCCAAGGGTGGAATTGAACTAGTTTCTCCTAGCTGTGTGGCCCGCGTGCTAACCACTCGCCCGTCGCGCAGCCTCAAATGAATTATTATTATTATTATTAGTGTCTTTCTTCATGAATGATGCTGGTGACAGCAACTCGTACAGTAGTTTGTACAAATACATACATATTATCAGGTTCTCATGAAAGGAAATAAGTGAGAACCACTGTGCTGTGAATGAAACATATGGAGTCTCACTTTTCTGTTATTTCAGCATCTAGTGGGGCTGGAGTCCCTTCCGTTCCTGTGAAGAGTCCACCTTCTCCAGGATTCTGTGGAAGATCCCGTTTGTTCCGTTGTGATCGGAGCTGCTGACGACAGGAAATCATAGTAATCACAATGCAGGGTGCTCCACCGACAGATTACAACAAGTGCTGTACACATCTGAATGAGTGTGAAAGGCGGCATCTGGCTGCCATAAATTCCACACAACAAAGTGCCGTGCAAGGCAATAAAACCAGTGGACTCACCTTCCATACGAGTAGGAAAATGAGGGCTAGGAAGGGAATGAAGAGTAACGAGAGAAGACTTCGCTCCACCACCTCAGGAAGAAGCCGTGGTTGTTTATCTGCACGCACAACAAAAAACACATTAAAAAGTAAATGTATACAGTCCATTTTAACCTCTTTCATTACAGCAATGCTAACTTGTGAGGTGGCACTATACAATATACCACTGGATATGCTATACATCAGGAGTCTCAAACTCAATTTACTTGGGGGCCACTGGAGCTAGGGTCTGGGTGAGACCGGGCCGCATTAGGTTTTCCAAAAAAAAAACCCAACAAAAAACACATTTATTAACAACAGAAAAATGAATAAACTTTGCTTTGGTTTCGATTTTCTACAAGAAAAGCTCTGATAAAACATTCCACTGTTCTCAAATATCTTAATTTTTATTTTTCTGCACAAAATAAGATGAAAAATAAATAAACAAATCAAGAATAAAGAAAATCAATCAATCAGTAATAAATAAATATAATAATAAAACGGCAAATAATAAAAACTTAAGAAACCACATATAGTTGGTGGGTAGACAAATTATTTTTTTCAGATTAAAATTAACAAAGCATTATTAGAGCCCTGTAGACATGACAAAACACGACTATTGTCACATTTATACTTTTTTTATTTACAACATATTGCACAACTGCACGGTCTTGAGACACATGCTAACTCGCAAACTAGAGATCTAGCGACCTAAACGGTAGCCTCCAAGTTATTTCCTTTAAAAAAAGCCAAAAACTTACCACTTCCACACGGATAGGGAGGATAACTATTAACAGTTATTTAACCTTTAACATGAACATTAATCAAACGTAATAATTTTTTCTGGGTACATGATACCATACAGCATCCATATCAAACTTGCACGGGCCGCACTAACATTAAACTTTCATATCAAGGGGGGGGGCTTCAAACTAGTGTCCTGCGGGCCACATTTGGCCGCGTGTTTGAGACCACTGCTATACATAGTCTTTTTTGTATCTGGATCTTGTTTGAAAGATGCTGCAATGCACTGCAAGATGCCGCAATGTACATAGTGGTTTGTACAGTTGAATTAAAAAAAAAAGGTATTTGTCCCCTTGGGGGCATGATCGAAAATCACCGAGAATCACTGTCCTGGAATCTGTATGTACAAACAGCTCCCACTCTTCTGAGAAGTGCAAAATTGTGGATGTGTGTCCAATGTGAGCTCATACGAGTACAGAATGTCTTGTTAAATTGAAGAATGAAGATTCAAGGACCAGTAAGAACTGTCATCCACTCCCTCATTGATTGATTGGGAGCTATTTGTCCATTTAATGTACAAGCCAAAATAATTTATAGTTGTGCAAAATGTTGTGTTCAAATGTCTTTTTACGTTTTGAATGTATATCTTCTCTCTGGGAATCACAAAAATGTTTCTATTTCAAAGGACTTCTACAAGAGAAGCATAATGAATTAAATATATCTGACACTTTCCAGCTAGGGTATATCAGTTCATGCATTCGTAATCACATTTTTCAGTACAAAACATCCAGTTCAGTACAGAAGCGTACTAATTTCCCACATGTTATGCATTTAAACATTAGGGACACAACGTGTTGATCGTGTCACACGTCTAGTCTATAAACAAATACACTGCAGTCTAGTCTTTGGCTACTGGGAATCATGACGAGCAAATACGTAGTACTAAAGGAAAAGCCAGCGCTTCTGTTTGGGAACACTTGACTTTCCCAGTGAAAGGTCAAGCAGTTGACTCTGGGCAAGAGGTGGGGCACAACCTGAACTAGTCACCAGCCAATGGCAGTGTAGATTATATTACATAATATTATAATACATATTAGAAAACTATACTATGATATATTTGTTAAATAAACAATTAATATTATGTACCACGTTCCACGTGCAATATTAAAGTTCTAAATGCAATATATTAAGTTCTAAGTGAAGTAGTATTTCTATAATGCCTCATATTAACTCACTAGCCAGATATTTTTCATCTCATTTCATATTATCTGCAAACTGTATTTGTATATAACTCTGGGTAAAATTGTTGATTTGTTAATACTTGGGTTGTTTATATTGTTTATTTTTTTATATTGTGTATTTTGTACTGCTTAACTGATTCTGTACTCTTGCTGTGTGCAATGCAAATTTCCCCACTGGGGGACGAATAAAGGCATATCTAATCTTATCTTATGTAATATACAGTAATAAAATATATTTAAAATATAGTCAATAGTAAAAAAAAACGACTATTGTATTCATTGCAGAATTAACTGCTAGCACTCCACATAGCAAGAGCCAGCTTCTTCCACGCAAAGATTTTGGGGGAGACCCACGTTGCAGTATTCCCGGCTCCATGGGTGCAGGCCCGGCCACCAGACACTTGCCATCGTGCCCCAACTTGGAACACCTTTGGGTTCACCGGAAGGAGCTGGACAAAGTAGCCGGGGAAGGGGAACAAAAGCTCAGCAGTCTGATGTTCTGCATTTTGTTCCCTCCCTCCTTACCCTGAAGGAACCCAACCGTGACTTAAAATCGAGTCCTCATTATGGTGTTAAATTATGATGTCACAACCTCCTTTCCAGCTAAAACTCGGTTAAATGAGTTTGAATGATTAGAGTTGAGGACAATAAAAACTTTTGAGTTTTAATGGGTCACGAAAGTAGTCTTCTGAATATATTATATTATTTTTCATCCCACATAAAAAAGTGTGGGATCTGGGTGAAAGTCCGTAGACATGGACTGTAACACAGCATGGCTTCTACGCCTAAAGTTTGTCACGTTTCATGTAAGCATGATGATGACACAACAGGGGCAGACTTGAGGACTTAAAAGTTCAAAATAGTCCACGCGGCGAGGGTGCCAACATGACAGGGAGAGTCACAGAGGTCAAGATGAACCGTGAGACTTTAGACGGAGGTGGAATTTGCCCTGCAGGTACAGCATCAACCGAGTGACGAGACAAGCCATTCCTTAAACCGTGGAGCCGGAATCTGTGACACACCAGCTGGACTGGTTTGGCAGCCCAAACGCACAGCTGGCACCTCAGCTCGCTAAACCATGAAAAAAACAAGGACAATGACAAAACCTACGTGTTTCGCAGCCTTTTGACAAATCACATTCTGAGCTTTCACTGCTGGATGGCGGCGATCCTGAGGAAGAGAGAGGATCAAAATTTTGAGTGAGAAAGTGAAACACTCAGAAAGACTACAAAAGAAACTAAATAAATCAGTAGTATTTGTTCCACATACAACAGAGCATACAAAGAGTTCTTGGGAAGATGGCGGGATTGCTTTGTAATCAACATGTCTGCAGTCAGGTTTTGCATTTCCTCCCGGGATACCTGGGGACACCTTCAGCTGGGTCCGTCAAGACATTGGACTTTTTATGTCTCCTGCCTTTTAAAAGAATAATGGGCCCTGGATTGAAAGCTCCTGACCCACATAGCACTTGTTTACAACAGTCCAACTTGGGCATCAGAAAAAAAACAAAAAAAACACTTTGAGTTCAAGTCACTCAAGATGATTTTTAGCAAGCTATTCCTTAACGTGCAGACTTCTAAGACAGACCAAAAACGCACGCTCATAAATCAGGACAATGCTTCCCACCGGGCATCCTCCAATTGTTTAACGATACGGTACATTTGGAGTGTAAAGGGTCCCGTAAGGGAACAAAATGCCACACATAAAAATGCTTGAAGCCATGTGTAAGCAAGTAAGAGCTTCAAGAATGTGAAAATGTGATTATGAATAGATGTACTGCTACACTGCTTCCGTATATGTACTGGAGTGTCACAGGCCACTCAGTTCACAAGTCACGATGATACACAAGATTGGCGTTACAAGGAAAGCACGGTGAAAAAAAACATATATGACAATATATTGGCATCGACTAATAGAATTTCTACTCCATTACATTCTTCTATATGTGTGTATGCTACCAGCCCCGCCTCCACCAATCGAGACAACTGCCTGTTTGGAGGCAGGAAAACAGACACACATTCACAAGGCAATATATTGAGGCCGGCAAAATGATCAAGTTTATTTTCATTTATTGTGTGAACTCATTCAATTTTTCAAAAGTCAACCTGTTCAGTATCAACCATTTTAGACAATTTTGACTGACAATATTATGTTCTATGGTTATATAAACATGCAACCTACCGGAAGAAAGACTCTCTTCTGTCATCATCTTTTCCCATTTTTTAGTAATCAGCAGAACATAGGTTTCAGGAACGTTTTTTAATCACACATAACATGTACCATAAAAGTTGTTCAGTTTACAACTATAATGTCAGCTCAAAAGAAAGCAATCTATGAGAGACTTCCATCAATACTGGTCGCCGCTGCATTGATCCGCCCAGGGTGTCATTCAAGCCAGAACCGCCACTGACATCCATAACACCTTTTTGAAAAAGAATAAGCTGATGAAGACAGAAAGTAATTGAGAAGTTTGGAAACAGTGTGGGCTCAAGTATGTCAAAATGACTGCAAAGTAAATGTCAAGAGGGGCCGAATAAATAAAGGGAATGGAATGGTGCACTCCTGTCGAGGAGTGTGGGAACGTTATTTTAAGAAGCTGAGCTTTATTTGCCAAACCAAATGTTGACATTTCCCAAGTCAGGAGGCAGAATCATATCACAAATGTGTGAAATGCTCTGACTGTTCTAATGTGTCTCCAATCAAATAACAAGCATCCTGCGCCAGAGGCTGGGACATGCCACATGTCAATTTGCCAGAATGTCACAATTTGGCACCACAGCACAAATGCTCCCTTTTATTTCCCTCACTAAATGCCTTTTCCATGTTTGACTGCAGCATGCATGGCTAATCCCCATCACATCTGCCTTAAGAAAACACATTTGTCTATCATTTTGACCCGCTGAACTGAAGAACAAAAGGTTTGATGCCAACCTGGTCAGATGCAGACTAAAAATAAGAGTTTGCTGTTGACTTCACAGAGGACAAAATCTTTCTTTTAACCAAAATAATACAATATGTATAACAACAGTTATGAAGGCTGAGGAATTTGTCTAAAACGTTCAGTGGAAAATACACGACTCCACTTGAAGCCCTACCAGTGTGAAAGGGCGTATTCACACCAAGCACCTAAAGCACGGTACTTTTGACTAGTGAGTAATTCTCCTCTCACGATTCCTTGCACATGCAAACACCATAGCCGAGTAATACGGTAATGTGATCGCACACAGTGGATTCTTTAATGATTACATTAAACACAATTCATAATAGAAATGAAATGCTATACTATTATCCCAATGTGAAACTCCCAGTACTCTCGCTCTCACAAGGATGTAGCCGTAGGTGGGTGAGCTTTGTTTCACTAATGTAATTAATGACAGCGGCAACCTTGCAGAAAAAACATAATCAGAATGACTCCAAATGCAGTAAGTATGGAAATATATATTTCACAAAGTCAGAGAAAATGCAGTCAAAGAGCAGGATAGAAATGCTGCAATGGATCACAGAGTGAGCACAGGCCAGCAGCGGTCAGGAAGGAGGGGGAATCAAACCCAAGCCCAAGTGTGAGTGCAATCTAAGAGAACTTAGATACTCATTATAAATGAGTATCCGTTACAGAGAATGCATTTTTGCAAATTAAACGAGTAGATCTCGTCATTATCGGTATTTGTTTAAAGAACATGCTCATTATGTATTCACTCTTCACGCTCTGTGATTGGCCAGTGCACAGCACTCAATTGGAGTAACATGACCGCATTGTTTCCTTGAAATGTGTTTTTGTCTTATTCCATGAAGTCATCATACAACAGGCGTGCTACCAACAAAATATAAGAATTTTGTTAATTTTCAGTTAGCAGTACACAGTTAGTGGTAACGGTAACCTGCATTGACTGGCCACAACATTAGGTACACTTGCACAGAGCGGCATCAAGCATTCTGCATGTATGGCTGACATAAGCTTGCTAAAATTTTACACTCCTCTCACCTTGCATTGTTAAACTTCGTTTCATAACATTTCATAACATTTCATAACGTAAAATGTGCATTTCACAAGACAGTGGGCACGGTCGTGCATCAGTCACTGACTGTGTTTTTTTTTTTTTTTTTTTTTTTCGTCTGCTTGCTTTGGCTGGTTGGGCTGGTGATATAAAGTCAATTGAAAGGCTACTTTTAGTACTGAACTTGGTGCTTTTGAGAAAAATACGATCAACGAGGCTGACAGATTATTTTCCTGTTGCCATAGTTGCATGGATCACCAATTTCACACAGCTCATTAAAAAAAATAATAAAATAATAAAGTCTCAAGGATCACTGACACACATACACAGTACACATACACAGTGCAACTTCTGATCAATCCATGTTATTTTCAGACTTAAATAATGCACAGATTTAAACACTGCACATTTCCGGCAAAAACACACCCACTACCGGTTTATGCCTCGCCCATACGGAGATTTACATACAGATCATTTAGATGGGTGAACAAATGCAGACTGTGGTTTACTCGCTCACCTTTACTAGGTAAACTTTATGGTCTTGTCAGAACTTTATTGGTCACAATTAAGATAGGGGCAATAACAATTTATTGTCCCCACATCTTCATAAGGCTCTCAAAGGCTTTAGGCATTCAGGGCGTACACATGCTGACCCCCCCGCTGGCCTGCACTGACTCGGCATTTGCTTGTCACTTCTATTCTACAGTTTTATTTCAATTTCCCTGACTTTTTGGATTATTTCCAGTCTTATTTGTGGCAGATGTCATTAACTACCTGTGAGATGACCGCTTGCATTCATTGAATGATGTTTTTTATGCACACAATCGTAGTCACAAGACTTAAGGCTTCAGTGTACTTCCAATGCACTTCTGTTAATTTGTATGCCATAAATTTGTGTCCAAACAGGATTATATATTATCTACTGTCTTTGATTACTGATTATATGAACTTTTTTCCTTGGCTTTGTCACTTTTCACCTGCAGGCTTTCTGGGGGTTGTTATTATTTGTTTATGGCTCAGAGGTTATTTTCATTCATTTTCTACCGCTTATCCTCACAAGGGTCGCAGGGCTGTCTTATTGATTTCTGAACCAAAAGGATTGTAGGGCCTATTGGGGGCAGGTTTAACTCTTGCCATCTGACCTCTGTACCAATCCGTGACTGTCAAACTTTCAAATATTACTGCTGGAAAGCAATTGTTGTACTCTTGTTCTTGTTCGTGAGGTTGGTGTGTTTTTAAGTTATCCCTGATTAAATTTTTCCTAAATCTCATGAACGGTCGGGGTTGAGATCTCCATCTTTTGAATTTTCTAACAGCTTCTCACCTTTAGAACAAGAACATGCATGACAACTTGTCACTTGTCCATTATTAATTGCTACCATTTGTACCGTTTGTGTGTAAGAATTGTGTCTGTAAACCGGAGTAGGGCAGCAATTGGAATATCTTTTGGTTTTCAGGAAGATTGAGACCAAAGTACAGTCCAATGCTGGATTGTCTCGCATTCATCCAATTACATATTCAATATCCTATAACAACCATTAGCATGTCACTATTTGAGTGTGAGTGAGGGGCTCGAGCCGACCCCCAACCCCGGACTAATTGCAACAAAGTAGGCGTCGAAGAATGCAGATTTACCACATACATGACTTGAGATTTATGGGGTACTTTGTTGAAAGAAACTTAGGGCACCTTGAAAGATCTCTTAAAACAGATAGTACTAAGCTCTTACCTTTTAAATATTCTTCTGTTTGCGTGTATGGCGTCGTGGGACATGGAGGAGGCTCGCAGTCATCAGAATTTTCTGGATGCTGCGCACTTGTAAGGAAGTCTGAGATATACTCAAAGTATTGCTCCGTGGGCCACCGCTCTTCCCTGTAGTGGCACTCAAAGTCGTACATTACAGGCTCCTGCAGAAACACGAAAATAAATAGTTAAACTGAGAGATGCGCTATGTTCATCCGTGATGTACTGAATGAAATAATTTATATTATATTATATTATATTATATTATATTATATTATATTATATTATATTATATTATATTATATTATATTATATTATATTATATTATATTATATTATATTATATTATATTATATTATATTATATATTATTAAATTTATAATTTGACTTATTGGATTAGTCCAGAGAAGTTGCACATTATTTTGTTCTGATACGGATATTTGTGCAGCCTACCAAATTGTTAATTGGATTTTATTAAGACTAACCTATCTTGCTTGTTGATAGTAGAAGAGCATGATATGTATATGATCATTCTTTTTTAATGCTGATTTTGTAGAGACAAAATATTGAGAATAAATACGGCACTTTTTCTATAACCTACATTGCATATTGCAGCATGTGTCTAATTTAGCGCATCACTAAATAGTGGCATCACAGTAAGAGACGCATAATGTGTTCATTCATTGCACTGTGACATGTGACATGCTTGCTGTCTATATCTGTTGATGTCAGTACCGGTAAGAAAGTGTTGGACATTATTGGTATACTGTATCGGATATCAATAAGAAATTCAACATTGAGCATTTCTATTGAATACTCAAATGTGACTTTGCTTGACTGAAAGACCATTGTAGACCTTGAAGACCAGGGGTTCCCATTACGTCAATCGCAAAGGCATTGTGGGTAGATCGCATGGCATTAAAAAAAAAATGTAGCGTCTTATTGTAGACTGACCTCCTGGTAGGTCTTCTGCTTTTTACTTCCAGATTTTCCACTCATTTTTATTCCCTTTCTTACTCGCTAGATTGCAGTAGAGTTTTGCAGTACTTAACGCAGTTGTGACGTGTGTATCACAGAAATGTGTTTTGCATTTTTACTAGGTGGTAGACCATTTTGACTCGGTCCTGTCATATGTAGCTCTAAGGCTGAAAAAGTGTATGCACCCTTATTGTAGACCATTGTAGTTCCATTGTACACCGAAATGAATTGCACTGTTGTGTACTGTGTGGACTTACCACAGACCCCATGTTGAGCCGTAGTTCTTGGAGCATTTGTATAAATATGCTAATATCTTTTCTGTTGGATGAAATGTTGCCAAACTTGTGTGCTAAATCTTGCAAACTCTCTTCCAAGTAAAAGACATTGAGTTTTACCCAGCACATCCTAGCCTGAAAGACAAAGAACAGACAGCGGGGGGGAGGAAGAAGGGGCGAGGAGGATGGGGGATAATAAACAAGCTGTGCGCCATGTAGAAACAGCCAAGGCTATGCTTAACAAGCTAGGTCTAGACAAAAGCCTAAATAGAAGTCCCAAGGGAAACCAGGTCAGACAAACATTGGTGTAAAGGTGACACAAAGGTAAAGGTTACACTTGTCAATGGGTTGCTTCCCATTCTGGCCGAGAACATTTTTGACATATTGTGTCAATGTGACAGATAGTTTTGGAGGGAAATCTCCGCAGGGACACTCACACACATACTAGCTTTGGCACAAAGCTTCTCAGCAAATATTCTTATCGAGTGAACAAAGGTTTGTTGAGGAAAGTCTTACCTCTTCTTTTGGAACGTAACGTACAGGAATTTTGTAGTCTTTAGGAATATTATGTTTCTGTGGGAGGACAATACAATAGGGAGTTACAAATACAATGCATAGTGAAGGTTTCATTTATATGTATTGGCCTGTCAGCTATTATGAGTCAAGCAAAAAGACACTTTTTAGTATCTAATGCTGCTGTCTTGTTTTCACCGTCTCACATAAAGCAAACATATATATAATAAAATTCAGCTGTTCTGTGGCGGCCGTGTCTCCTAAAATGTGCAAACCACAAAAATGCGTTTGACCACAGAAGTCCCAGATTTTTTTTCTAAGCGCCAAAACCTGATTAGTATGAAGAAGTATGTGATGTTTTGGTTTGGAAAAGTCAGACTTAAAGCCACATGTACATATATATGTCATGTAATTTAGAGTATGTGTTTACATATCAAAAGAAACAGCAAATGCATGCATGTTGGTTGAATGGGACATGATGTCAGTGCTGTGTTGAAATAAATGATGTTCAGTTAGCTAAAAGGCTGTAATAACACGAGTATGGCTCATTAAAGAGATGACAACACATTTGATTGAAGCAACAAAGACAAAGTCTTCCCACACTGCACTCTTCTTACCAAAATAGAGAGTCTAGAGACGTCATCTGTCACTGGGTTGACGTCAAATTTACTTGAATGTACCCCGAGCGTGATCAGCAGCAGTAAATGGACACAGACGCGTATCCGAATCTGCACAGACAAAAAGAAATAAACAATTATCCACATGTACAGCCATACCAAATGGGAAGCATCACGAGAAACGGAAGGGGAATATTTTACAAAGCACACAACCATAAATATAATTGAACAGCCATCCAAACACGGTATATTCAGTTATGCTTTTTTTTTTTTTTTTTGCGTTTTGAAATATTTATTGTCCCTCAAGCCAATGTTATTGTCAAAATAAACCAAATAAGAATGTACAATAATATATCATAATAAAACAATATTTCCTTCAATATGTCATCTTGTGGAATTCCTATTTGTGACTTGTAGTTTGTCACAAACAATCCTTACTGTCTGTCGAATGTTAGCAGCATTTCGTGAAATGTTGGATTTTTAACTTTATTAAAGAGCAGCATTTCATTCCTTGAACACACGCCATTGCGCTGTTTCCTTTGTATTTACTTTGTCAACCCAACCTCTTACAGAGGCTCTGCATCTTGATTTGTCATTTTTTTCCCACATGAGAAAACTTAACATACCACAACATGACTTTCAGTGCATTTTCTGAATGTCTTATATTTGTGTTTTTAGTTCATTTGGTTATTTTTGTTTCAAAATACCTAATTTAGGCCAACAAGAAGCACATTTTGCTTATACATGCATGTTTTTTTTTTTACTAATAATCATCAAAAACAGTAATGATTTATTAATTAATATTTTTTTAAAAACATGACACACTGAAGCGACAAAATAAAATTTAGAAAAGCAATCTGGCAACGGATGACTGTATTGATATGATACCATGCAATCAATAGTGTGTCCCACCGCTTGTAAATTTCGATAAACATCACGTTGTTGTCTGAAATTGACATTCAAGATGTGGAAAATAAAACCCAGCCCTTAGTCAATATTGTATGATTCCTCCCTAGATCATGAATGATGGATGCCTGGAATGAGTGTGTGCTCTTTCAACATGGGATATAGTATATTCAGTTATGCTTAAACAACATCACACTCGTCACATGTGACACTTCCACCTATTAATAGGAACATACGGGGAAACTCAAAACAATGCTTCACGGCTCTCAACTTTCCTGATCACACACTCTGATATGAACACAAACACACACCAGCCCCTAACGCCACATCCAATGGATTCATACATATTGCAAACATAACAAGCATGGTCTCGAGCATTGTCTTTTCCTGCTTGCTACAACCAAATGGCATCAGGTTTGAGTGTCCAAAAAAAGCATCCATGCATTGGTTACTCACTCTCTGTGAACAATAGTGGTTCTTTTAGAGTTGGGACACTATGAGCCGATTCCAGCCAGGGAATCATTTGATCATCTTTATCATGCGTGTGTGTAGAATGCACACAGAATGAAGAATTATATTTGTCTCCTTCCTTCGTACAAGCACTGCATTGTTGCATTCATGCACATTGCTTATTTCAGCATATTAAGAGGGGGAAAAAAGGTCAGATCAGGAACACTGTTGACTTAAAAAAAGAACTTGTGCTTAAGTAAGAAGGTAGCGACTGTAGATTCGTTGTAATGTAAAGGTTCCTAATAGTGCTGTCCCGGTCCGCTGTATTTTGAAGATCGAATAATAATAGTCGACTTCTGCTACAAAATCGAGCAGATCCAGTATCCAGTTGCCGTATCACGTTCGTAACTCTGGTCCTCACTCCAACATTGTAGGTGCGCTAATGTGCATCAAAGCTGTTTGCAACTTGACTCCCACTCCCCGTAAGAAGAAGTAAATGGAACACCACCATGCAGACATGTCCGCAGTGTACCGTGGTGAAGTTAGTTTCACGTCAGGCATTGGCTATTAGGTTCCGTAGCTACAGCACTAGTTCCCCCTCACTGTTCCCCAGACTGCTGTGTCATGGTGCGGGGAGCTCACACAGGAAGTGCTGTTCTGTTGGTTGTTTGTACTAGGGACCGTCAATAAAGTAATATTGTGTTGAAGAAAGTCTAGGGCCATATGATTTATGGAATCTACTACAAACACAGAATCTCGTGGAAAGTGGCATGTGAATGAGACGAAGTCACCATGAGGAGAAGGAAAGATTTCGTAATCTAAGGACCATTTTACAATACCCGCTGACGATGTGCAGGTTCTCAGTGAAAAAAGATGAGAGGCATGTTTATTCCTGCACCCAGCTCGTATCCACTGTCAATTGCCATCCTCAACACACACAACACTGGCCTTCAAAATAAAGTCTACAAGCGTACCAATTTGTTCAAGATTTTGCTTTGAATATAAGGCTGACATCCCATTGGAAAAGTTAGCCAGGCTACATCCATTTTGAATTATTGTTCAACAATGCATTGCATCTGTTTTTTTCATTTATAGACATTTTATTCACTAACCCAAATAGCACATTGATCTATAACTATGTCAAATAATTAGTCCTGCCCTAAACGTATTTTGCACGGTCATTTTTTTCCAACTTTATCTTTGATTTGATAGACGTTTATTGAATCATAGAGCTAAACAATATTGTTAGTCACGCTGTGCAAAAAAAAAAAAAATAGGTTGCATTATTTTTTAATGCTTTGAAGATCTATTTTCATAACCATATTCAATTCCACAAATTAATGTTTGTAACAAAAGCCTTTTATTAATTAAAAAAAAATTGGATCAGCAAATTTAAAAAAAAAATTGTCTTGGATCGGAAGCCAAAAAATGTGGATTTGGACATCCATAGTTCCCAGTTAACACAGGTTGCAGAGGGAACAAGGAGACACATCACAAATTGTGAGCCAGGCCTGTGTGTGTAATGATTATGTATTATGTATTATGATTATGTACCAGCTGGTGAAGTTCAAGTGAGCAAGTATACAGCTCAAACTGCCCACTCTTCAATTCTTCTCCTTCAAGTCAATTCAATTTTTTTTTGCTCTATATATAGCGCCAAAACATGACAGCAGTTATCCCATGGCACTTTACGCGTGAAAGTCACAAATGAAGGCTGAAAATCAACTGAAACCCCACATGACCAAGCACTCAAGTTTATAGCTCTTCCGTTCGCTCCCGTCTTCCCTCCCTCCACCCATTTATGTGTTTTCTAGTCTTAAACAAATGAGTAACAAATGTTAAATGAGTATCCATTTAATAGCTCAGTTGTATATATTTCGCTTGTAAAAATAATTATTCTCTGTAAAATGTGTTTTGTGTTTATAGTTTACAGTGTCTGGAACTGATTAATGGGATTTCTTATTACAGAAATTGATTTGGTTTTCATCAGACCATTTGGAACGGTTTCATGCCAAAAACTGAGCTTCCACTGTACAATAATTGTAATTAGTACTCATATGTATGCTTTCATACCAGTTTCTCAGTAAGCAACACAAGCAAAGCTTTGCAATGTAAAGTTCATTTGTGGTCCAATATGTCGTCCATGTGTCTAATAATTGCTGCATTGTTTGATTTTCTTAGCTAGCAGGACAGGCATATCATGTCAAGCCTGCCGGATGACACTGTTTATGGAATTCACACAAACATGCTAAAAACACCCCTTTTACATTGCAGCTGTCCAAAGTAGATACTGTACATACAAGACTAATCCTGATCCCTACCAATGTTCTGTCTGCCACTAATAATCATGAACTCGTGTTTTACTGTCATGTTGGCGCTTTGAACCTCACTAGATTGGCAGGTGGGTGTTGTTTTGGTTTTTTTTTGCAACAATAAACAATGAGTCAGGTACATTGAATAATATTTATATCTGTTGATAACGCCAGCTTTCCTGCTCAGACTTGCGACAGTTGAAACAAATGTGATGCTGGCAGAAATGTTACAAGATGATTTTCACGTATGTCTGTGTAGAAAAACCACATGACATCTTAGTGAGGATCTGGACAGCAGATTCCGATTTGTTTCCTCATTGTAAAAAAACGGAAACTGTAGTGGAACATTTAACCGGTGATGTATTGAATCTAAATAGAGTAACTTTCCTTTTACTGACAATGAAGATTAACTGAACCATTTCTTGTAAGCACAGTAGACGTTCAAAGCTTTTACTTAAGGATAAAAGGGAATAAAGGGATGTACCATTAATTGAGATTATTGTTTTGACTTGCCTCTTGGTCTCTTGTTTGTCCTGAGTTTGTTGTATGAATACAAGGACCAAAAGTTATGACCCTTAAGGTCGTTGGTTGAAAGATGACTGAAAATCAGCCCCGCGGCACCTGGTTCCATTAGGAAAGTATTTCCAGACCACCTGCAGGAGCCCAGAGGGCTCGTTGTGTCGGTGGCGCTACACTGACTTTTGGCTCTCTGGGAACGTCGAACTCTAAGTTGTGGACCCTCAGGATAGAAGAGGCAAGGTGGTTGCGACATGAAGGAAACTGAGCCAAAACTATGTGATGATACCGAGTCAACACATGCTATGAAACCTTGCAGATTGAAGTGTGTTTCAGTGGCTCCTTTCCATCATGTAGCTTTGGGCGTGGTGTTCCTGTGCAAACACCGCACAATCACTTTGGGAATCAGTGTCTTGCCCAAGGACACTGCACATGAACACAAGAGAATCAGCTAAGTGGTTGACACCTGGCATGAGTACTGAATGAAGAATGCCTTCAAAGGCAGCACTCCAAGGGAAACCTTTGCACATTACCCGGTTAAGGTCATCGGACTCATTTGTCATGTTTAGTTTCAAACCTCACAGAGATTCCTTGTTTGTTTTTGCAAGTGCACAGTCACTTGTCATCACCGATACGGACAACTGCATCACTACAGGCCTTGAGCATGACCAACAGTTGCCTATCAAAATGATAACACTCGCCCATTTTCTGGTTAGGTCTCTAAGTCTTTATAGTGATGTGCATGTCATGAACAAGTCTGTCAAAACTCACAAGTTCGGTATTCACAGGTACTTGTGAAACTTGTGCATGTGTGTGTGATTATCCGCATGTGCTCTGTCACAGATGACTCAAGTGAATCTAATACCTGAATCACTTCAGTGACTCACTCATAAGAACTCATAAGCAGTGTCAACTTGTGTGTTCTTTCAAAAAAAAAAAACACTTACATTAGATTTGTTGAAGACCCTTAATCAGGGGTCTTGACATAAAAAATTACTATAAGTGTGTCCCACAAAGTCTGGGCGGGTTCAGAGGCAATTGCAGGGGTAAGCACAATCCAACACTGAATTCTCGCTGAGCCACTGTTGGCAACTTTTCATGAAGAAATGTAGCTCTTGGTTGTCCTAGTTGCTAGATGACATCATCAGAAAGAATAACATAGGAAAACCTTAAAGGGGACCTAATATTCTGATTTTACGGCCCTTTGTATTGAGTTGTGACTCCGATAGAGCAGCTACACATGATAACCAGCACAGAAAGCTTTCTAGTTCTTCCAGAATCTGCACCTATTAAACTGTATTTGTTTTGATTTCATGTTTCCTGTGAACAACTGTCTGTTTTAATGTGTTCCACCCACAGCCCGCCTCCAGCCACGCCCACTCTGCTGTGGTTGGTCACACTCCCAAGTGCATAGAAATACTTCCTGTTTATGCCACTAACTTCATAGGAGTTCATTTTTTTAAATGTCTGCTTTAAACATACAGCCGTAAGTGTTGGACCCCGAATCCGATCTGGAAGTCTGAAATTTTCTTCACTTACTTCAAGACGTGTCTCAACTCGGGTAGAATTTAATTGTGATAGGAAAATGCTATTATTTATATTATTTATCATTATTTATTTAATTATTATTTAATTTTTTATTATTTTATTTTAATTTTGTAATTATTAATATCATTATATTTTATTAATTATCTATTATTATTATTTCAATTATATATTTATTGTTATTATAATTATTATTTATACACTTACTGTATGCACTCTCTATAATGCTACAAAGACAAGCGGTTTTGCTCCTTGACTTACACAAAATAAACACAGTTAGGACACTGATAAACTGTTATTTACTGTTTGCTCTTCTCATTCTTTCACACGACCAAGTAACGTTAGAGAAGCGTCAGTTTGTCGGTTAGTCCAGCTGCATACTGGGCCATGTTCACAAAACAGTCCAGTGTGAAAATATTTTTGCACTTCTTAAGGTACTTAAAGAGGTCCTATGATGATTTTTCCACTTTACTTATCTGACCTGTAAATGTAGTTAGAATGTTGTGTTCTCATGTCAATCAATGCCAATGTTTAAAATAATGAGGTTGAAAGAAAGAAATCACATGACATACTACCACATCAGTCACACGTTGACTATTGAGCGCACTAAATTGCCCGCAGCACTGATTGGCCAAGCAATGTCATGGCCAAGCAGGGCGTGTCATCACGAATTGACATGATGAGTCGGATGTGTCTTGACTTCCGCAGCGGAGGTTCCACCGAACCCCTAAGACTGACTCACCGAACCCTTAGTGTTCGATCGAACCGAGGTTAAGAACCACTGCACTAATGGCTTCTAGGAAATATTTCTTCAGGTCTGAACTTGCTCTAAAGAGGCAAACACGAAGCAGAAAGGTTTGGAGTTGCAGATTCCTGACCAGTAAGAGAAAAATATGGGACTGTTTTGTGAACACGGCGAAGCCGGACAATCTGCCAAATTGTTGCTCAAGCCCGATGTCTTTCCAACGTTTTTTTTGTCATACTGAAGACTGATTCTTTTCAGTCCCCCCTGGGCCAGCCGCTCCAAATTTGCATAACAAAACACATCAAATAAAGCCAAATAATATTCCATATAACAGGGAAAGTTTAGCTTACACTTTTTCTTGGCAGAGCAAATCTGTTTAGCATGTAAGGGCATTTACATCAATAATACTATCTGCTTCAATGGCTGGACAGGATGAAAAAACAAAAAAAAAGAAACAGGCGTTGTGCACGCCGATATCACACCGATACTCCCTCTTCTCCGAGCACAAAAGAGGGAGTCGGCGGTATCTGTACTTCAGAAGGCAGTGGACAACTATATTTTCAATTAATAATGTGAGAAGACTAGAAATAAATACATACAAAAGGTGAGCTGTGGATACCACCATTTTGTTAATGTTTTGATAAAAACAAGTATAATGTTTTTTTTTGTTCTTTTTTTTAGCTCAAAATAAGCTATGACAATAAATGTTATAAAAATGAGTAGCTCTTGGTCATTTTCATTTAAAAATAGCTCTCACAAGAAAAAAAAAACCTTGGTGACCACTAATATAGCCAGTAGAACATTTAAATATTTACACTGCATGAATGTGATCGGTATTGGTATCGTCCAATCTCAATCATGGACTATCGGGATCGGCATCGGCAGCCAAGTGGTTAGCATGTTGGCCACACAATCAGGAGATCGGGAAGACCTGGGTTCGATTCTCCACTTGGACATCTCTGTGTGGAGTTTGCATGTTCCCCCCGTATTACCTGGGTACTCCGGTTTCCTCCCACATTCCAAAAACATGCTAGGTTAATTGGCCATTCCAAATTATCCATAGGTATGAATGTGAGTGTGAATGATATATATGTATATATGCCCTGCGATTGGCTGGGGTCACCACACCAGTCCAGGGTGTAACCCAAAGTCAGCTGGGATAGGTTCCAGCATACCCCCACGACACTAGTGAGGATAAGCGGCATAGAAAATTGATTTATTGTTAACTCCTATACCGACAAAATTATAAAGTGGGGTTTGGCAGTAGTCTGGAAGTCCTCAGCAGTTGGAGGTTGAATAAATTAAAAGACACCGTTTCGAAAAGCCAAGGAAATACAGCTGTAAAAGGTGCAGATTCTGGAAGATTATGATTATGATTACGACTCAGTTTTGTGAGGAGCTCACTCTCCTTGTGAATATATGTAATAGCAACTGAGCTTCAAAATAAATATAGCAATACAGTAGGCTTATCAATTACTTATGTACATCTACCTGAAGAATTGTATGATAATCCACTTCATTTTACTACTAAAAAGCAGCTAACAATAAAATATAAACACATCATCCTCTTTATCCGGGCTTACTGAAGATTAAGAAACAAAGCGTTTTAACCCCCTGCTGCACCGTGGCTCGGAAGCTGACTATATACTGTTGGCTTGTGACTGCTTTTGGGCGGGGCGGAGCTGTCAACAGCACCCGCGGTTGTTCAGTGACAAGACAAAATGCAGAACAATACGTGCTTTTACTTTTGAGTCCCTAAATAGAAAAAAAGCCTCTCCAATTATACCAGAAAATACATCGTCAAGGGGAGGTGTAATGTCGCCAGATATAGCGACAAACTTACCGAATTGGCAACACTACGATGAGCTTGGTTACTAGACAGAACATTGACTAAAATCACGGTGCCAACTCAAAAACGGCCCCCAATTAAATTGAGTTTAAGACCAAGCTCTAAATTGCCTGCAATGCAATGTTTATGTTTAAGGGCTTTAAATGCAATATACTTATAAGTTATAAGTTATACTTATAAGTTCTATGTGAAGTATTTCCATAATGCCTCATATTAACTCTCTAACAAGATCTCAGTGTATAGACTGGACATATATCTCATCTCGTTTCATATTATCTACATACTGTATTGTATGTAACTCTGGGAAAAACTGTTGATTTTGTTAATACTGGGGTTGTTTATATTGTTTATTTTTCTATATTGTGTATTTTGTACTGCTTAACTGATTCTGTACTCTTGCTGCTGTGCAATACAAATTTCCTCACTGAGGGACGAATAAAGGCATATCTTAATCTTATTATCCTATGAAAAACCTTAAATCTGTCACCTAAAGTCCTCTACACCTGCCATTACGTTGCAACTGAGAAGGTCCCTCTGTGAAAATGAACAGCTGCCACATCATCCGCACCAGTTGGCACCTGAAGCTTGAATGGAAAACAATTCAGGCAGCTGCAAAGTGAGCCTACTCTTTATTGAAACATTTCTCAAATGTCAAGCTGAGCCTTGTCAGAACCTTGCGGCGGTGCAAGAGTTTACTCAGGACACAAGTTGATTGCCACACTTGTCTCGCAGCAACTTGTTGCATTTCACTCACACACTCACTGTGCTTTAGTTTAAACACAACAACCCCATGAAATTTGGAAAAACTGTTCATAGTCCTCTCCCTGACATTAGTATTTCTCACACTGAGGAATAACAGGAAAAGCATGGAGTGACGATCCATCCACACGATAACATGGAATGTTATTCAATTCTTTGTTGACGGTCGAATTGTCTCAAGTGAATTCGTAGCACCAACAGTCAGTGTTGCTTTATGGACAACTTGAAAAGAAAATTGTTACTTGTTTGCAATCATCAGCAGCTAAAACCACAAAATAATAGGCTCACTCAAGGATTGGTTGTTTCCCAAAATATGCAAGATGGTTCAGAACAAAGCTATTATTCTAAACCGCTTCAGGTGCCAAAAACCTGCAAGGCACTGTTGATTGTGCGTCTGCTGACTCAGCAAGAAATTAAGCTAATTTCTTGCGAAATTTCTTCAGAAATTAGTCGGATTCTGCGATTAGTGCATGATGCATGGGAGCCGTGCAGGAACAAATTAATACATGATTTCTGCGGCAAGTCTTGTCATGACTGTTGGCAAGCAACAAATTGCTTTGCCAACCGTGAAACGTTCTTCTTCCTCAACTTGTGCAAAAATGTCATGTGCAAGATTCTACCGAAAGAAGCGTTGCATACAAAGCCAGGAAATAGTTCAAATGTGTTGCCCGTACAGCTGAAACTGTGTTACAGCCGCAGCCAATACCACGCCATTCAACTCACTTGTTGTTGTCAGTTGAAACCATCCTCTAGGAAGTGAAAAGAGACGTTGTTCACGTGATGCCGGATGGTTTGGCTCGGATTGAACATTTATCAGTCACCTGTGACGGTTTCCAAATCCTCGTGCAAGATGCACAACCTTCCCTTTAGGACAACATACTCCATTTATCATTACAGCGGAAACTTGGATAGCATATACCCTGGTTAGTGTATGTATTGGTTTAAGTACATAAATGTAGCCTTGGTTCACGTTCATTTTGTATTGTTATTAATATACTGTGTGAGTCCAACTGTGTTTGTAACATATTTCGTCCTGTGAACGGCATGTTTGTGTCACTCGCCTGGTTTGGCCAGACCCGGGTCCACATTGGGATCCAGAGTGAGCGCTAGCTGTCGAGCTAAAAGCAGGACAATGTACATTTGCACAGCGATGCTGGATGATATCCATTACATTAGCATGAAAATCTGAACCGAAAGTCATAGTTCGCAGCTCCGTCGCCCGTCTATGACGTCATCAGCAGTTGTAATTCTAGTTCCTTACCAACAAGCACAGTTACATGTGCGGATAATTTCCCTCGTCTTCTCTGGCTGCTTGTCATCATCGTCTTTGTTAACAAAATGTCTTCAATGAAGGTAAAACAATTTTTTTTATCATTTACATCCATTGTAAAATTATAAAAAATTGTTAACTTTAGCTGTCAAAGTTAACGTGTTAATGATATGAATGTGTTTTAGGTATTTTCATTTTTAAGGAACGGTGCATTGTGGCACATATTTTTCTGAATGTTAAATACGCACAAACATTGAATAAAAAAAAATAAATTAAAAAAAAAAATATATATATATAATTTTTATTTATATATACGTATATATAATTTAAAAATATATCTATATATATTATTTTTATTCATATATATACGTATATATAATTTATATATATATATATTTACAATTTATATCCCTTTACATAAAATTGGATGTTGTTATCATTGTAGTTGTGCTTTGATCGTTTACCACAAATACATTTTCCCTACTTATTAGATATAAAATGTATTTATTATTTCTTATGGAAAAAATTGAGTCAGTTAGAGTACATTTAAGTTTAAATCAGATGTTACGGAATGGACTGATGATGATAACTGGGATTCGACTGTATATGAATGAAGTGACAAAGAGTCTGCAGCAATCTCCTCCAAGCATGCATGTAATACAGCTGTTTAATGTTTTGTTGTCGGGCGGAGGTGTTGGTATGGATGAAAAACTGGGTCTTGGCACAGCACTTCATGCACAGCTGGACATGATGACAACTATTACCACCATTAATCCATAGAAGCAACAAGCTTCTTTGATGAATTAAGGAGCCACAGTGGGATTTGGTCATAAAAAAAACATGCTGAGTGCTCGTGGCATGTTAAATGTATAGTGTCACGCTAGCACACACACAGGGTTTAACTGAAAAGAGGAACTTCCATGTGAGCTCTCAACACTTGCAAGAGCGACCGCAGCAATACGCTGTTTTTCCCCAAGAACTGATTAAAGTAATGGCAGCCACAAATGCCTGTCTGTGCGTATTACAAGTTTTATATGGTTTCAATGTGGGTTTTATACATAAATCCACGTTACGTCCACACCATCTACCATGATGTTATCCACATTTTTCATGTCGTTGCCTCCCAGATCTGTCCAGGGGCCAGCTACTTAAAGAATTGTGGGCATGGCCCCGCAGGCGTAGTGAAAGACCTGAGAGACAACTTCTGTCAGCACCTATGTTGATTTACATGCTGTGTTGAAGGTTAAATCAAACAAAATTTTTTTTTGCAAGACTTTTGACACTAAACTATAAACATCATTTAGTTTATCCATGGATGTACAGGTTTAGGTTTACCCATCCAGGGTTTCCTGTATCTAAACTACATCCCTGGCTTACAATAAGCGAAGGAATTTCATTACACAACGGTGATGAATTTTTGCAGTTGGCATAGCACTCCACCATATGAAGTATCTACAAAAGTCTGAAGTCAACAGGTCTGTGATTCCATATGTTAGTCTGGCTAACATTCAGTGTTTTTTATGTGCTTGAACACGTGGCCGAATGGAATCCCCGAGGACGCGATAGAGCGGCTGGATGCATGGCTAGCCGCATGCAATGAAGATTAGGGTTGTGGAGGCAGACAGATACTTTATTCAAAGGACATTCTGGAGGGGGAGAGGAGCCATATGGTATACATACATTACACTGGTCTCAGCACTGATTTTCTTCACTTGAGAGTTCATAACATGATGAAGCTGGAGCAGATTGCTCATATTTCAAAGACGTATGTCATTGCAACCATGGATGAATATACACAATACCTAAAATACTGTACAGACATAGTAGTGGATACACAAAAAGGATCACTTAAAAACCAGCAACACAACAGTATCACAATGCTACCATTTTACAAAATGGATATTTGTGACTAATACATCAGAGAATTCAAACAGGCCTGCAGTGATACTTTATGTAGGAAGTGTCAAGCAGGTATGCAGGAGCCAACACAAGTCTAAACTTCAATGATCTTGTTTGATTTAGGTTTAGAAGACAGTTAATTCAGAAACCCATTTTGTGAGGCTAGATTGTGGATTTATAGAGTTTTATTTCATTGATACTCAGCCAAGACCTGTCACAAGGTTTAAACAGTTTCAAAAAGAATTTCGACATCTGCATTTTAGGATTTGAAAATAAATCTCCAAACTGACATCTTAAAAATAATCCTTCATAATTTGCCCGAGGGGAAGTGTACATTTTTACACTTCCCCCCCTCATATATAAATGTTACATCCAGGAATGAACTATGATGTTCCCGTGGATTGTATAACTGTGCATATCTGGAGTGTATACAACAAAGAGTAGTTGTTTTCAATATGTATCATCTCAAGATCGGACAATGGTCTGGGTCTAAACAAATGTTTATCTTAGAGCCATATTTTTAACATAATTTTTTCAATATGAAGTTGTATGACATCCCCATCAGCAGTGTAGTACATCATTTGTGACTTACCCCCCACTTGATCCCGGGGGTCAGATTTCCTTGACGAGAAATGTATTTCCCAATAGTTGGTGGGGACAGTAAAGAGGTTGTCTTCTCAAAAATGTAAGACATTTCCATCACAAAAATACCTCCTCAAAAAAATCAGACCTCACAAATTTCTTGGTGTTATATTTGTCTCTTGACGTATCCCTGCACACTGCCGCCTGTACATTCTTATATATATATATATATATATATTCTTATAATGGACTTGTATATGACAAAGACCTTGTTTGTATGTAATTATGTTTACATGTGTGTTCCACAGTGGAAAAAGGTGCAAATAGAAAGGCAACATGAGGAGGTCTTTTTGTGATGGAAATGTCTTACATTTTTGAATGCATATTGTTTGGAGAAGACAACCTCTTTACTGTAACCACCAACTATTGGGAAATAAATTTCTCGTCAAGGAAATCTGACTCCCGGGATCAAGTGGGGGGCAAGTCACAAATGATGTACTACACTGCTGATGGGGATGTCATACAACTTCATATTGAAAAATTCATGTTAAAAATATCGCTCTAAGATAAAAATGTATTTAGTACCAGACCATTGTCTGTTCTTGAGATGATACAGATTGAAAACAACTACTTTTTGTTGATTTTTTTAAATGTACTATACTGCTGATGGGTGAGTCATACAACTTCATGTCAAAGAAATTCAAGAACCGTTCGAATCTCTGCCAAACATTTTCTGAGGTGATTTGGGCTTCATTTTATGGCCTTACACTGAAGTCAATATTTGTCTTAATAACGGACTATATTCTTCAAGTGCACATTTTTAAATATGAAAAGGAGGGCTAAAAGGTCAAAGGTGCATTTTGCCTCTCCTGCGTGACTCATGTCACCACTTTAACATCATTAGCTGGACAAGACCAGACCAGGCAAAACCTGTGGCCTCAGAGGCAGCTTCATGTAATCCCATAAAAGCAGAACATAGCGGGCATTGCATGACACAGGTTTGTGATTTAATCCTAATCTCTTGCCTCGATCATTGTTTTCTGATATGAATGAGGATCAGAGGTGCAGATGATTAAGGCTGCCCAGGCCGTCCAGATGTTGCTTCTAAATCTCAAATGTTTGCTATTTAGTGAAGTGCCTGTGGTGCAGTGATTGTTTTGTAATACAACATCCACTGTAATGCTTTACACTTTTTGTTAATTATTTAGCCTTTTGGTGCTGACATTGTTTCTGTCACCAATATTTACATTGCAACACGGCAGCGAGCCATCAAGAAAGACTTCAGTCAGGTTTACATGACAATAGTTAACTTGGGATCAAAAGACTACCCGATGGCACTTAAACCATAAAGATAAGAAGTCTACTGCCTTTTATTCTATAAGTCTTTTATTTTGGAGTACTGTTATCACCAACATCCGGACAACATTAGACATATCAATTGATGGAATACAGAGGCACAAAGACAGGAAATGCATTGCGTTTTCCACCGACTCTCGCTCACTTACTTCAAAAGCTAATCGATTTAGCCTTGAGCTCATCCTGTCTGTCAAGGTGCACTTAAACTGTTCGATCTAATACTCGTCGGCTTAACAGACAGGAGCCAGACAGTTACTCAGAGCAGGATAGAATCTTTCTAATCTACCAAGGTTAAACTGAAGGCAACTTTGTTGTTTAAGACATTTGCTCTACAGTGCAAAGCCTTCCTCAGTTTCAATTGTTGCATCTTCTAAAATAAAGAAGGCATCCAGCTGCCTTTGATTTAGCTTTTGAGGATTGCCATGACCTTAGTGACTTGGCTCTACACTGACAAAACATGTGTTTTTAACATGCAGTACTATGTGGTTCACTTTGGTCTATACGCAATTGTGTAGCGTCCCAAAATAATGGATCCATATAAAAGTCAGCACAGAATTAGGCGACCTAATGGCCGGAATTTGACACACAGCAATGGGTTTATTGCTGAAAATGAGCCAGAACAAGCCTGCCGGTGCAAAACCATACCATGGTGAACTGGACAGGTTGGTGGAAACAGGGCTTTAGAATCTACCTAACACTGTGACATCATCAGCTCAACTAAAGTTGTCTGAGATGGCTCTGTATGCAAATTACTATCCTATTACTCACCGATACAGTCACAACTCATTGTTTTCCTCTCATTTATGCACATTTGAGTCCTTAAGGGGGGATCTGACAAGAGTACATCACCTTCATCAGTTTGTACAAATATTTTTACTGCATACCCAAGCAATTTATAATTATGATGTGACTCTCCAACCTCAGCATTTGCATGCTGTGCAGGCTTACCTTTTGTCTGAAGAATGTGAAAGGCAAAAATGAAAAGTATAGCCTGTCCACTCAACGTGTGAACAATAGAAAAACTCGCTGAGCTAGAAATGGCTGACATGGCCTAAACTCCATATTGCAGCAACAAAATATCCTGCCATATAAAGGATAATAGAACCATTTCTAAACAGGTTACAAGTTAGGCTACTCCTTTGGTTGTTGATGTATGAGGTAATGTTTCTGTTTTTTACTTGTTTTTACCTACTGTGAACCAAGTAAGAAAATGCATATTTCCTGTGCTTGGTGCTCATGCTTATGAATATGTTACAATTCTACCAATAAACCCCTCCAACGTAGACATTTAGTTCTGAGTTTCAGCTTGCTCTTCCATTTAAACATAGCACTTCATGTTCAATACAACTCAAAAAATACAAGAACATGTGCATGACTTTCATAAACGCACATAAACAAAAGCAGTCTCAGTGAAGCCATCAACAATTTGAAGTCGTTGTGTGATTCTGATTATTACTATACATGCAATTAGAGCTGCAACAGTTAATGGATGACAAATCAGTTATAATAAACGAATATATTTTCATTTCTTTTGTCATCCATGAAAGCAAAACTAAATATTTACATTCATCAGCTTTCACTTTGGTAAAGTAGTGATCGACATGAAGAGTGTGATCCTTAGGGGAAAGTCTATTCCAGGTTGCTGGAGAGAAGGTGTTCTCTCCAGTCCAGTGTTCCCGGTCACGGAACACTGGACCAGTTCTACACCCTCGCGAGGGTGCATGGGAGTTTGCCCAACTGGTTTATAGAACTTGGAAAAAGCATTTGACCGTTTCCCTCGCGGCATCCTGTGGGGGGTGCTCTGGGAGTACGGGATTGGTGGCCATTCGGTCCTTGTACAACTGGACCAGGAGCTTGGTTGGCATTGCCAGCAGTAAATGGAGCCTGTTTCCGGTGAACAATGGCCTCCGCCAAGGCTGCCTTGTCACTGATTCTGTTTACAATTGTCATGGATTTCTAGGAGCAGCCACCGCATCGAGGGAGTCCGGTTTGGGGACCTTCGGATCTCATCTCTGCTATTTGCGGACAATGTGGTTCTGATGGCCTCTTCGGGCTGTGATCTTCAGCATTTACCGGGACGGTCTGCAGCTGAGTGTGAAGCTTCTAGGTTGAGACAAAGCACCTTCAAATCTATTGTTCTCAGTAGGAAAGGAGCGGAGTGCTCCCTCCGGGTTGGGAATGAGGTCCTGTCACAGGTGGAGGAGTTCAAGTATCTCGGTGTAGGAAGATGGGAGGGTGAGGTTGGCAGATCGGCGCAGCGTCGGCAGTAATGCCATCTATGTACCGGACTCTCAGAGAGCTGAGAGAGCTGAGCGGGAAGGCAAAGCTCTCAATTTACCGGCCGATTTATGTTCCCACAGGTCATAAGCTTTGGGTTGTGACCGAAAGAACGAGATCTTGGATACAGGCGGCTGAAATGAGTTTCCTCCGTAGAGTCGGCTGGACTCACCCTAACAGATAGGGTGAGAAGCTCAGTCACGCTTCTAATTCACATCAAGAGGAGCCAGTTGAGGTGGTTCGGGTGTCTCTAGTCTGGATGCCTCCCGGACGCCTCCCTGGTGAGGTGTTATGGGCATGCCCAACCAGGAAAAGTCCCCGTACAGATCTAGGACACACTGGAAGGATTATGTCTCACAGCTGAACGCCTGAGCGCCTTGGTGTCCTCCCGGTGAAGCTGAAGAAGGTGGTCGGGGACCGGGAAGTTTGCACTTCCCTACTGAGACTCCTGCCCCCGCGACCCGGACCTGGATACGTGGAGGAAAATGGAGGGATGTATTGTGATCGGCATTTTAGCTTCCCTTTTGATATGTTACGGACCAAACCACCAACTATTTGCGCTTGTTTCACATTGATTTGATCCACGTAGGAACTAACCAATTACTTGATTAATCAAAACAAGCAGTTTAATCAACAAATGAAATAATCATTAGTTACGGCCTTCTGTTCAATGGTATCGTTTGGACAATACCTCTCAGCAAGGTGAGGTCCATCTAGATTCTTTTTTTCTACCAGCCATGCAATGATACCGAGTCCCAAGTAAGGTTTCCAGTGTAATATTGAAAGTAGTAGATACATTGCAATGCCAGCAATGGCAAGAACGGTCAGCCCACCAGCCCAAGAAAGAGAGTGAGTTCTCCTTCTTCATATGCCGGCTGTGGAGGCTCTCCCAATGATTAGGAAACTTCCCGTTAACGGTTGGACGGTGTATTGGTCTGAACTGGTTTCAACCAATCTTGGATAAGAGCCTGGGCACCTCAGTCAAGAGACCTACAATGGCTTTCAATGAAACTATGTGTGTGTGTGTGTCTGTGTGAGATTAACCATAAAAAACAGGGAGTCTTTGTTCCAAATGAAAGGTATTGTTTTATGTCTCTGTTGCAGATAAGCATATACATCAGCACCCATCCATAACTGATTGGACAATATTCTTTTCCTTTCAATAGCTAATATTAGTAACTAAAATTGATATCATTTGCTGACAAACAAACATAACTAATCCACATGCGTTGGTGTATGGTGGAAGGAAAAGTTCGGAATATACACATTCAAAGTACGCAACCAAGGCAGACAGCACCTATAAGAGAATTGTTCTCGTCACTTGACTAAATAAACGTTTAACCTATAACTGCTGAGTTCACCGAGTATCAGTCGGGGAAATGTCTTGAATGTCTTTCCCTTGTTTAAAAGATATATTTCTCCTCAAATGTCATTGAACACACAAACACCTCAGATCTGCTTGACTGTACAAATAAATTCAATACATTACAAAAAGCTATAGAAAATGTTTTGCTCAATGCAGCCCTGAGCAACACTCTGAAGCCAGATCACATTGGAGTGCGAGGTCCTCGGCGGTAGGCCTCACCAACTGTGCTGACTCTCAAAGATCAAGGTGTAGCACAATATTGAGAACCTCTAAGTAAATATTGCCTGAGTTTCAGTGAGCCGGGGAAAGGCATGTAGGACGAGGGAAAACAAACATGAAGCTGAGGAAACAAGTGGACCAAGCAAGAAAAACAACCTATAGAAGTTGCTAAGAACACTCAACACACCACATTCAGTAACATCCTTTGATCAAACACAACCTGTTTATTGTTTCAGATGATGCAAAGTCTAAATACTGGGGATGTTCCAATCGGGGTTTAATGCTGCCGATACTGATCCTGAACATCCATGAGTGAAATCGGCCAATATCAATACCAATGACATGGGTGACATGTAAACGGTTAAACTATAGCTATTTTTATAAAATCACCAATAATGATAATACGAATGAGATACAAGGAAGAAGAGTCTTGGACAAGCCATGTTATCTTTATCTCTATTATTATTTATCACCACTTTGATTGTTATATTCATGATTAGGGTTGGTTGATATATTTTACGTTCCGGTAAACCAGTATAGATTCTTCCAATGATAAGAAATTGACTCATACCAGTATAAATGATAAACGTAAACAAGCTAAGTTGATAAGATGAATGAAATGTTATAATCATGAGGGGAAGGAACGTACATGCGGGAAAGTATTTCCTTGCAGACCACTCAATCGTGGCCAACTCAATCCCGACCCAAACGGGCAGAAATGGCGATAAATGTTTTGCAGAATGCACCCCTACTAAATATGATTATTTTCCAAATTTCCAATTTCCTGTGGTTTAGTTAAGCAAAGGCTCACATTTAAAGCCTGGACATGAGTGACATGAGTGTACTTGAAGAGAAAAGGCCTTAGACTTCGACACACTCCAATTCTGGAGCCAACAGCGTAATGGGCTGCTTTGAAATTGCGTCGGATAAATTTGGGAAATAAGACAAATTAGATTCAGTTTTTGGCATGACCATTTGTCAGTCGCTTTACTCCTAAATCAATTAATTGCAGTTTCAGAAGAGGTAGCTCGGACCTTGTGATTATTCCCATGATGTGTGTGACTGAGATCTCTCATGGCTGTAACCTTCAGGCTAACTGCTGCATTAACTCAGCACTGTTGTTTTACCCAACAAGGTGCGAGTGAGCATATATACGTCTCTGTATGTATTTATATACAAGAATATTTGTGACTTCTGATATGAAAGCAACTGGTAGTTACCTCTGATTCGGTATTATCATTTTGTCATTTTTCTACTTGGAATCAAAACATGCACAAGGCATCAAGGCCCATCGACTTCCAACTCTTTCATATTGTTTATTGTGTCATGCTGGACATTTGGTGGACGACGGAACAACATGACTACATTATAAATGTGTCAGTCAATGCTTTTCTCAACTGAAATAGAGTAGAAACTCGGTCAACATTATTAATCCAATCCAGAGCGTCCGACTCAAAATATACATTTGTCCATAATAAATAATGCAAATCCAATGATCCATCTCGGACACCCAACAGTGTAAAAACAAATCACTTTTTTCTAGTGTTATAATTCTAGTTTTACAAATTGCAATGTGGATGACGCATGAAAGTTAGAAATGAACAGTTGATGTCATTTTTAGCTTAACTGAAGACTTGATTACTGACACAGATGGTTAGGAGGCAGTAGTGAGCAGAGATCAATGTGGACACCACATTCGTGTTTGCTATTTTGCATGTTATTTTTTCAATTCAGTAGTGTTTCTAGCCTTCTATCAAAGTTCTGCCGCTTGCAACTATCCTTGGCTCCATCATGTTATGTTGTAGCCATGGAAACAGAGGCCTGTAGCGTAGTTGTGTTATTAGCAAAGACCTACACCGTTCTGACGGAGCTGGGGGACAATGACTTCTGGTTTTGGTTTCTATGCTCACAGCAACGGTTGACTCATTTAACACTAAAGATGTAGTTAGACATTTTTATAAAAAACCCAAGCACCCGATCCCAACAACATGCTTTTTTTTGTTTGTTTTTTGCACAAGAGACAAAAGAGGTGATGATGCAACTCCCCACCAATGGATTAGGCTTCACAGCAATTTCAATGTTAATTTTGTGGTATAGTTGTTTAGATATTAGTCTCAAAAACAACAAATAAATGTGTCACCGTGAAAGGTATGCTTTTTCCTTTTTTGTTGGGCACTGATATTTTCCTGAAACTTACCTATGTATGTTCTATTAGTCTATTAGTATGTTCTAGGAAGGAAAAAAGTAGATGCAAACTTTTTAGACGGGAGTCTAGTCTTTCTTTTGGTAGGTTCCATGTTTATATAGCCATAGAACACAATATTCTGTGTGCCTTGAAAGATCTGTCAAAATCGCCTATAATAGCCAGTACTGAAGTGGTTGTCCATTGAAAAATGGCTTGGACTGAATCAGTGAATGAGGCTGCTAACATTGACATTTTGAGATAAAAATACGTTACGAACCCAATTAGAATGACGCAGTGTGTTATAATTCGAGACGTGTGGCATATCGTAGGCTAACCGAGAAATGCAACATTTTTGGCCAAATTTTCAACATAAAGAAAAAAATACATTAACCGGGTTATTCCACCGTATTTAAAAAAAAAAAACAAGACCCTCTCTGAAGTTCATATGTAGACCACTCAAGGCATGGTTATTATCAAGACCACAAGCTGATGACTTTACACCAAGCACATGAAACAATACACATTTCTGGAATATTCTGGAAAATAAGCAGCTACTCTGCTTTGAAGTCTGTCGCTTAAAAAATTTACTACAGTTCCCACAATGCATAGAGTGCAGAAAGTTGTGAATTGAAGTCGTGAAGTGGACGTTAATATTACATTTTGAAGTCTTGTACAGTGATCGTGTTTTGATCTGACAAATCTTCAGTAAGTTTGATCAAATGTAGAATTACCACATCTTTACTTCATCTTTCTGTGTAAATATGAGCAGCATACTGTATACTGTATGTCCAAAAATGTTTTTTTGTCGTTAAAATTGGTGAGTGTGGCTTATATTCAGGTGCACGCAATAATCCATAATTTACAGGTGATTAGTTTTGCTGATGGAATTAATCAAAAGAAACGTAAGAGGTGTAATGTGACTATTTTATTTAGTCACCGTAGCCTTGCAATAAAGTTCAACTTGGGTGTGTCAGAAGCATTTGGCTGTTGATTCAAAACTGGATTTTAAACACACCCATAACACTCCTGAAACATGAAACATGTTTACTCCATTAAGCATCATGGTTACAGTGTGTATAGAACGTGATCATATAGAGAATGCCATTCCTGCCAATTCCAAATCTATTTACGCAGCCTCCACTGGGAATAGTGCTCCCTGGGAATAGTCCACTGTGGGTGGAGTCAGGATGGTGGTGTGGTGTCCGGTTTGACACGCAGCCTTTCAACATTGTGCGTGTCACTTTGAATTTAGCTTTAACAATAGGCCTGCAATTCACACACAAACACCCAGCACAACAACGGCATGACAAGCGCACTTTAATGCTCTTGACGAAGGCATGTGGGCATGTGGTCACATTGCTGACAGCTGTGAGTCTCCTTAAACTGACAAATTGATGATGCCGTATTTGCGGCATACACACTAATCATTCAATTCCGACTCGAAATGTGTGGTCATAAACCACATGATGTGTCTCACCGAACATTTTTGGATTTTCCCTTGCACACTTCCCGTACACACATAAAGAAGAAGAGATTCTTTCTGTCCCGTTGCTGCGCTGTTCTGTGATTAAAGCGTGACCGGTTTTCTGCACCTAAATCATTTCCATGACAGTGGAAAGTTGAGGGTAGAGACAATTTCTTTGTAGCCGAACAGAGAGTAAATGATTAAGGGGGCGTCAGGACAATGAGGAGAAAAAGACACAGCACTAAAATGACATCAAACCAATATAGTAAATTTGCCCACATCTTTAGAACCATTTTCATATTCCTTAACAGCATCAACCCACATCTTAAATCACAGCGAGGCGTGATGAGTTTCGGCAAAATTGCTTGACAGCAGAAAGGATCATTTTGCTACCCATGTGTTTACCCATTTAAATGATCTGTATCCGTACTCGAAATGGGCGAGGTATAAACCAGAAGTAGGTATGGATAACCGGAAATGGACGGGGCTGAAATTAACATGGATTGATGAGAAGTTGCTATATTTATTGTTCATTAATCTGCAATATTTGCACCGTGTATGTGTAAGTGATCTATTAGGATTATTAATTTTTAATATCAGTTTTTCTACAACTTTCATTTTTTTCTTATTTACTTTTTCTGTGTGTTGAGAATGTCTGCATGGTGAGTTGGATACAACAATAAACGTGCTTCCCGTCTTTACACAGAACCTGAATGCTGTCATCCTGCATCCTTTACATTAAAGTTGGTGAAGATAAACGAATGCAACCGCATTAGCATGCTAAATGAAGCTAACCCCCGTGAGCTTCCGCCAAGCTTTGCCGGTGTTTATCACCATTTCAACAGTTTCGTGTTAAAAGTGAGAACTGTCTGCTGAGTAAATACAAATGTTCCTTCTCCCTCATGATGGCAGCATTTAATTCATCTTATATATCAAAGTCCGCCGTGGCGCAAGACTTGACTTGTTTACGTTTAGCATTTATACTAGTATTAGTTATTTTGGATATCATCCTCCAAGACTCTATACCAGCATATAAAAAATATTGCCCAACCCAGCATACCCCAACGACTCTAATGAGGATAAGTGGCATATAAAATGGACGGGTAGCTCTTACAGAAGAACATTCACATTCTCACTTGATTATCCAAACATTTAACAGGCAATACCCACTATCCATCAATTCCATACTTCCAATGCTGAGGCACTAATAACGCATTTAAGATCTGCAGCTAACTGACTGGCAGAGAAACACAGCCATGTGGCATCCAGTCAATCACCAAGCCATCCTATATGCGACAAAAATCAAGACAGTCATAGTACCTCTGTAAACCGGAGCCTATATCAGCTGACCTTGAGCAAAAGGCGGCTTACAACCTTGACTTGTCGTCAGCCAATAGCACACATAAACACACAAGCATTCACACTCACATTCATGCACAACTATGGCCAATTTGTAATCTTACATGGAAAACAAGCTGGAGTAAAAAAAAAAAAAAAAAAACATCTGTATTGCTTTTAAGCATTATATGTGTTTTATGGTTAAGACAGCAACTGGACGGTTCAAAGAACTGGAAAAACACCAAGACTCTTCAACAAATGGTGTCTTTTATAAAAAGAGACAAATGGCAGCATTGTGGACTGCAGCATGGCCACGTAGCTGTGGTCACCCCAATAACAACGTAGCATCAGCAGCTTCATCATAAAGCACAGGAAATCCATTTGAATCACTAAAAGTTTAATGTTTTTGAAAACAAAAAAATCCAACAACAAGAAGCTGAAACTACTAAAAACTCTAAAAACTCGGATGCTTACACGTGGCACAAGTGTGGAAAAACTGGGCCCCTCAAAATGAAGGCGACTCCTATAAATGCTGTTTCTACTGAAAACGACAAACTTTATTGAGGAGATGAAGCTCCTAATGTTTTATTGTTAACTCTGCAGGTGTTAAACTTTAACAGCTGAACCTTTTCCAAAAGCCAGTGCAGTAAAACCTTGGTTTTCAAGTACCCCAAATTTCATACAAGACAGTTTGAATTATACATTTTTCTCTGTGTCGGTTATAGTACAATATTGTATTCCATGCATTTTTACATTTTTTGAGTACAACTGCTAAATAATCCGACATGGGGCCAAAGAAACTAATGGCAGCAATTTGATAAAGAAGGTGAGAAACAACAAATTCAAGACACAAAAAAAAAAATTCAAGAAAGAACTCATCAGTACAAATAAATCCAAGTTACCACCCGGAGTTTTGTTACCAATGGATTAGTGCAACAAAACTTTTATTTACATGTTATGATGCTGAAATTTAATGTGACAGAGTACCTTCTTCAAATTCTTTGTATTGAATGAATTGCAAAATTTAATATTTAGCTATTTCTTCTTCTGGCCCTGAGGTTTGTTGATCAGGGCCAAATGTGTTTATATAGCAGCAGATCAGATAAAAGTATTTGTGGCCATATTATTCTTCTTTTACGCTGTACTGTCTTTTTAGCACAACTTAAAAGGACCAGAGTAAAATTGTACTTTTATTATAACTTCATTAATTACAGCTCTTCCTGTGTGACATTCAGGTATGCGTAAGAATTGACTGACATTTGGAATGCAAAGAAGGTAAGGCAGCGTTTGGAGTGACCTGATCTGATTGAGTGTTTTCTTTTTCTTTAAAGCTAACTGACAAGGTAAAAGAGGGCAGCGAAAAGGCCAAGACCTCTGGAGGACATGTTTATTTCTTGTCGTCACATGCCTCCTTTTATCAATCAACCCCCCCTGCCAACACTGATCTCTTGTCACGTTAGTTAGTTTTACTTTTTGGGGAAGAGTATACAAGCCTCGCGCTCATGTTAATCATCTGGGTTCTCCGACAAATAAACTAGGAAGTGCATAAATGCCGCCACACGTCATGCTATGTGTCCGAAATCCGTGATAAATTCCACACATCAGCAGTGAGGATGCGGCGAGGGTGCTTCACAAGAGATGACTTCAAGCCCAAACCACATCGTGTTTTTTTTTTAATTCAGAAGCCCCCTACTGGCACACAGTAGTGCTCAAACATTTCACTTGTTATTGCTTTTATTACACCTGCATGCCATACCCTGCATAAACGGTCACATTATCATAGTGTACTTGGTGTACACAGGAGCGCAGCCAAGTATAAGAAAAGTACAAAAATAAACTTTGTTAGTCACGGAAACGAACAAAAGAGTCTCAGAACAGGATCGGTAAAGATGCAGACACTTTGCTGTGTTGCAACACATTACTATTTTTTTAACAAGGAACAAGGAATTTGGGCTGACTTAATGCAAGCCCGCCTGGGGCCAGCTTTAACAATTAGCATGACAGTGCCTCAGCCCCACTACACGCTATAATAAGAAAACACAGCAAAAAATATATTTTTTAAAAGAGATTCCATAAGAAAAGCATGTGCCGGGATAGAGGGGAGGGTTGCATATTTGGTTGTGGTCAGGGGGTTAGCGGAGTCAAAGGTTAAGGGGTGTGGAGGCAGACAGACTGTCTGAGCTGGTGGCCAATGGGTGCATGAACGGGGACCACATCATCATCATCATCATCATCACCAACATCATGTCCACCACCATCCTCCTCACTGATCGACACTTGTATTTACCACTTACATCATGTGCTTACAATTGTAACAAAATGAAAACAAATGTCTAAAATCCTACATTAAATATACATTTAATGCACATTCACTGGTGTGCAGCTGAGTTTTCCTTGAAGGCGCAGCGTCTCTAATTGGAAACACCAGTTCCCGCTGAAAAGCCTCAGTCAAACTCAAACGTCCGATTCCGAGCACTATTAAAGAGACTTTTACAAGTTGTGCAATGACAGGAACCTTGCATGCATGCGTCTCTGCTGCAAAAAGCTTTAAAACTAATTAAAACACATGAACGCTGCATGATCGATCTGCGTAATGCAATAAAAAAAATACATAGCAATAAAGCCGCGCAGTGGAGTAAAAAAAAAACTACTTACTTTTGACTTCTTCATATGGAACGACAGGGTACAATCTAGAGTGCGCGAAAGCCTATTTTATTTTACTTCTACGGGCAGGAAAGGGGTTGTCATCATCTTGTGTGCACATATCCAATGCGTAAAGTCAGTAGTATCCGACAAGATGAGGGAAAAAGTCCAAAAATAAAAACTCAAAAAAAAAACCCCACGGAGAAGGAGACGAAAAAGAATCAGCACTATTCAGTCAGTCAGTAAGCTGTTGGTTTGTTCGCTCGGTGTGTGTGTGAGTGTGTGTGTGTGTGTGCGTGTGTGCGTGTGTGTAGGCAGGAGACATGAGTGCAGCCCAGCCGAGTGGCGCATCCATTCAGAAGGCTTCCACCGAGGGAGGAAACCTTTATAATGATGCATGAAAACGAAAGCCAGAGAGCCGCCCTCCTATCAAGGGACGTCCTAGTGCGAGCTGGAGGAGAGGTGGCCTCAGGTTGGCAAGGACTGGCCCGGACTAACACCTTAACCCTCTCATGGCCGGTTACAAAAAAACATTTGATATCATTGACATACCATTAGGGGAGGCACGTGAGGCTGATAACGTCAAACAGATATGAGCATTTGTACAAGTGTGCAAAGTACAGAAAATGTAGGCACTGGAAGTATTAACAGTACAGCGGTGTTAGAAATGAATAAATAATAGTTAGTAGTTGGGTATGAAAATGAAAATGAAGGAAAATATATTGCACACTACAGAACAGGGGTCTCAAACTCAATTTACTTGGGGGCCACTGGAGCTCGGGTCTGGGTGAGACTGGGCCGCATCAGGTTTTCAAAAAAAAACAAAAAAACAAACAGATTTATTAAAAACAAAAAAATTAAAATTTTCTACAAGAAAAGCTCTGATAAAACATTCCACTGTTTTCAAATATTGTACTTTTTATTTTTCTACACAAAATAAGATGAAAAATAAATAAACAAATCAAGAATAAAGAAAACCAATCAATCAGTAATAAATAAATAAATATAATAATAATATTAAAACGGCAAATAATAAAAACTTAAGAAACCACATATAGTTAGTGGGTAGACAAATTATTCTTTTCAGATTAAAATTAACAAAGCATTATTAGAGCCCTGTAGACATGACAAAACACGACTATAGTCACATTTATACTCTTTTTATTTACAACTTATTGCGCAACTGCACGGTCTTGAGACACATGCTAACTCGCAAACGAGAGAGCTAGCGACCTAAACGGTAGCCTTCAAGTTATTTCCTTTCAACTTAAATAGCCAAAAACTTACCACTTCCACACGGATAGGGAGGATAACTATTAACAGTTATTTAACCTTTAACATGAACATTAATCAAACGTAATAATTTTTTCTGGGTACATGATACCATACAGCATCCATATCAAACTGGCGCGGGCCGCACTAACATTAAACTTTCATATCAAGGCGGGGGCCTCAAACTAGTGTCCTGCTATAGAAAAACTGTTTAGGAAGTACAAATGAGGGAAGAAGTTTCAGTAATATGGCAAGATACTGTAAGTATCACATATTGTTGTCAATGTACGTGTTAATGCATGATCATGGCATGCTTATCAAAGGATAAAACATTGTTTAAAAACGTAAAACGTTTTTTTTTCATAGTCAAAATAGGTAATCCCCAATGATGTGAATTGTTAGCCTGCTCATACTAACTATTTTTGTCTTGCAGTAATGCACAGAAAAAGGAAAATATGTGTTCATGTTTCACATTGTGGATGATCGTCAAAATAAAAAGTGCAGTTTTTCTTGAAGGCGTCAGGGACTGATGAGACAGTGTTCTGAATCCATACCTGACCCCCTTCAACTAATACATTTCATTCATTTTCTACCGCTTATGCTCACCAGGGTCGGGGGCATGCTGGAGCCTATCCCAGCTGTCTTCAGGCGAGAGATCACCAGCCAATCACAGGGCACAAATGACTTTCATTCATTCATTCATTCATTTTCTACCGCTTTTCCTCACGAGGGTCGCGAGGGGTGCTGGAGCCTATCCCAGCTGTCTTTGGGCGAGAGGCGGGGGAACACCCTGGACTGGTCGCCAGCCAATCACAGGGCACATATAGACAAACAACCATTCACACTCACATTCATACCTATGGACAATTTGGAGTCACCAATTAACCTAGCATGTTTTTGGAATGTGGGAGGAAACCGGAGTACCCGGAGAAAACCCACGCATGCACGGGGAGAACATGCAAACTCCACACAGAGATGGCTGAGGGTGGAATTGAACCCTAGTCTCCTCGCTGTGAGGTCTGCGCGCTAACCACTCGTCCACCGTGCCGCCCACAAATGACTTAAACAGTGCAAATTAATAAATAGCATAATAGTAGAGAATAAGTTGAGCAAGTGTTATGGTTGATGGGATGAAAGACCTGCGGTAGCGTTCCTTCTTCCACCGTGGGTGTAACACTGGAGGAGCTGCTCAGACACCCCACAGTCAGAGGTGTTGTTCATGGTGGATAACATCCTCCTCTCACCCACCTCCTCTGTGGAAACCATGGCATGCTTTTCTTTTAAAATGCTGATCATGTCACAAGACTGTCAGCATCCTGAACTACTGTCACAAACCACAAAGAATGCCTTAATGTCAAACAATGCCGGCCTTGAAATCATCTGAAAGTGGAGGAAGTTCTGACAAACTCCGAAACAGAAATAAATGGTCCCCATTCATGACGTTTGAAAACATTCCATCATTCTCGCAGGCTTGATCAGTCACACCATGATGCACGATGCATGATGTCAGGTGCAAGTGGGGGCTCTTCGACTTCAGGGAAAGTAGGCTGCTAGTCAAGCACTGTTGCAAAGGAGCAATATATTTTTTTTTTACATAATTCCAAGTTATCTCCTCGATAGTAAAAGCTGCCGGCTGCTGGGCAAACTGTCACAAATAGCAATGCTTCATAAAAGTTCACTCTGGGAAAATGTCTGACTTAGAAAACAGTAAAATGGCTGTCACACAAATTCTCCCGTCTTTCATAAGCGAACTTCAGCTCAAATATCTAAAATTATTTCTATGAAACCAGAATGCCTGTTAGTCACAAATATTGATCACAAATCTGTTAGTGAGCCTTTTTCCTCATCCGAGATAATCCGCCCATCTCGATATGCCACACCTGTGAGGTGGATAGATTATTTTGGCAAAGGCAAAATTGTCACTAACACAAACTTAGAAAGATCTGTGAACAATATTTCATGTTTTGTATAGAATATATGACATATGAGTTCAGCTATTAAAGGATGGGAGAAACAACAGTGTTGTATTTATATTTTGTTAAAGGAGACCAATTATGCTTCTTCCAATTTTCTGACCTATAAATGTAGTTAGAAAGTTATATTTTGATTGATGTAAGAAATGCACTGTAATGTTTCATATACAGTATTTGCCCAAAATTAAAAAAAAAAAGAGAATATTCTAGTGTTAAACAATGCCAAAGTTTCAGATAGTGAAGTTTGCGCATCCTAAAAGATGTTTAGGATGGCTCAAAATGCTCTGTTTCAAAATGAGTGGTAAAACTGCCCCTTTGTGATGTCACAGAGGTGCAGACCTCCTTATATGGGCGCAGCTGTAAACCAGCTAAGCTATCTGCCCTCTCCCAAGCTCTGCTGCTCTGTTTATAAGGCAGAAGTTATTGTATTTGGTGATTCCCAGCAAGAGAAAAATATTTTCATCTGTTTCACATGGGACTGTTTTTGTCAACATGAATGTGAAATATCCGTCAAACTGTTGCTGGAGCCAGACACAGTGCCCTCTCACACTCTCCCGGGAGAGGTGCATTAACTTCGGACATGCTGTGCGTACACGCAGCTCCCTCAGGTTCGGCTTTCTTGATCTCCACCACACCAGCAGTGGAACATTATCGCTCTGAGTACATACACAGTCAGGGGTCTGCAGCCAGGCAATTATAAGCTGCCAGTAGCTCCTAAACACTTTTCAATTAGCTCTCCAAAGACTTGATTCATTTATGTTAGAAAGTGGGGTTCGTTCGTAGGAATCACTAACTCTAATTACTTCTGCCCTCGTAAACTGAGAAGCAAAGCTTGTGGAAGGGCGGGGTAAGCAGAGCTTGGGGGAAGGCAGGGCCTACAGCCATGCCCATTAGGAAGCCTGCTTCCCTGTGATCACAAAAGAACAGTTTTGAGCCATCCCAAACTTATTTTAGGGCTCACTTCAAAATGTGCAAACCTCATTATCTGAAACTTTGCCATCATTTAACACGAGAATACAACATTCTAACTACATTTGTAGGGCAGAAAAGTGTGGAAAGCATGATGAGTTCCCTTTAACTGAGGCAAGTGAGGCCTGTAGTCATTTGGATGTTATTGTGGGGTCTTTTGGGACCTCTTGGATAAGTTGTCACTACACTCTTGGGGTAATTTGGGTTGGCTGGCCACTCCTGGGAATGTTCACCACATGTTCCATGTGGATAATGGCTGTGGTTCACTGCATTCCTAATGGGGACAATGGAGGGACAATCACTTTTTCACACAGGACCTTGTGCGCACTTGTGTTGTCATTGGCTAATATTTAAATTTATTTGATGATGTAAAACATTTAAGTGTGACAGACATGCAAAAAAAACATCAAAACATGTTTTAATTCCACTGTGTATGTATCCAAGGTCAACAGTTAATCAGACTCCTTCTCATCAGGCGGTATGTCAAAAACATTTTAAGAAATTGTGTTTTCCCACATCCAGACTTCTTGTTTCTTCATCCCATAAAAGAATTAAAGACCACAATAATGATGATTACATCCTTTTAGGCCAGTGATGTGACTGCAATGGTGAGAACTTTTTGCACTCTTTAATGGAAACATCATGTCCCAAAGATTCTTCAAAGCCACAAAGCTACAACAAAATTTATTTGACTGCAAAGTCAAACAGATTACTGTTGGACCAAATTGTGTTTCATGACGCTGGTCAACCTTTAATTTAGTCAGCTTTTTCCAATGTATGTTAGCATGTTGGAAATAATTAGTTCCATACATTCATTCATTCATTTTCTATCGCTTATCCTCACGAGGGTCGGGTCGCAGGGGGTGCTGGAGCCTATCCCAGCTGTCTTTGGGCAGGTAAACCCTGGACTGGTCGCGAACCAATCACAGGGCACATACAGACAAACAAACATTCACACCCACATTATACCTCAGTACATTATGCTCTATTTTCCTCATTTTGGTCATCTCCCAACTTAATGCTTGCTCGTTTGACCCTTAGTCAATGAACATATTTCCAGGGTATAGCAACATTTATTCTACACTGAACCAAATTCTTTTTCAATGTACACAAAGGGCCTATTTCTCTCAAATATTGTTCACAAATCTGTCTAAATTGGTGTTAGTGAGCCTGTATATCTGACCATTTATAATCCATCCACCTCACAGATCTGCTGATTGGACAGCATGATTCATGTGCAGTTTTATCACATCGCACAATTGCACAGATGTCGCAAGTATTGAACGAGCGTGCACTCTGCAAGAACGTCCACCAGAGCTGTTCCCATGAAATGAATATTCATTTCTCTATGATATGTCATCACCAAAGGTATTTCAATTTACTATGAACATGCCTGCAGGTGCTTGTTCATCCATGACCTCAATCTCATGTTGTGGCATCATAATGTACAAGCCATGTTGCAGGGATTTTTACACTAGAAGATGAAAACATCCTCGTTCCTGCATGGCTAGCATACTCACTGGACATGTCATTAACATGTCGATGTTTGTGATGCTCAACGCATGTTCCAGATCTTGCCAATATCCAACAATCCATAGGCCACAATCAACAAACAAACTAATCAACTCTATATGAAGGCAAGAAACTGACTAGTTCCCCCACCACCCAGGCCAGTATAAAGGGACCTTTTCTGAGAGGCCTTTTATTTTGTCCAGCCTAAGGCACACCTATGCAATAATAAATGCTGTCTCAACAGCATTGATTTTTGTCAGGAATGAACGTCGTGCTATGCTGGTGCCTCGACATAACAGCATAATAAGGTTTTCACATTATGTTAACAATATCCATCCATCCATTATATTGAATTCAAAATTGAAACCAATGAAATGCAACAAAACGTGTCCCTGGAGAGCAGTGAAGCACACAGGTGTATTCAAGGGTCAAAATGTGTGCAGAGGATGAAAAATGCACACGTGTTGGCAGTTCTGCGCTATTTGAGAAGCACTTCAATATAGTCATCTTTATTTGTATTGGGAACGATATCAAAGCTTTGGCTACAAATTCATGGCAGAGATATATACGGGCTTGGAGGGGCTGTTTATAAGGCAGTCTCATTGAAATACTTCTGAGCCAAGTACAACAAGCTGCATCGTGGAATTCCAAAATCGTCAATTATTATGAGGTTCTGATGTCTAAGGCAGTGGTTCATCTCCAATTACAAACTAAATTACTTTCATTTATTTTAATATTACATTTAAAGGGACTGCTTTACTTTTTTAAATATTACAAACATCATATCCTGCTTTGTTCCTGTTCTTTTTTTTTTAGCCTGTTACAAGCAGTCCAAGTGTCTATAAAGGTTTTCAGTAGATTATATATAATTTGATTAGTGATTTTAATCATTTTAGGTAAATTAATAATTATAGAAGGACCATTTCTTCCACCACTCTGCCTGTGTCAACTGGGCATGAAATACCTCCTAGTACTTGGTATCAGTGTACCTGGTAGTGTACCTGGTAGTCTTCAATTCCCCCAACTCAACACAACGGGAGCTTTCGTCTTATGCCACTCTTTTCTCCAGTAGATACTGTATGGCATACACCTTCTGGCGGAGTAACAAGAAAATTTCACCAGCTTGAGATGCCTTCATGGAGATCGGGACATTATTTTTTTGGTAAAGACTCCATAACCCACTGGGGCGCCCACCATTTGAGAATTACTGGTCACAGCTGCACCTCCGCCACTAATGTCCCTGATATGGCACATTATTCCAAAAATGCCATCTTATGCAAATTTTACTTATTCTTGGCTGAAAATAAGCATTTTCAAGCATAAACATGGCAAAATTAACTAAAGTACAAATTCAAGGCAGAAGAAGCATTCTAATTGTGAATGTAATATTCTACATCGGCCACTAGTTGTCAGTGTTTGCTGAGACAAGGGCCAGATGTGATCGACAGACACAATAATAACATTCATTCATTCATTTTCTACCGCTTATCCTCACGAGGGTCGTGGGCTTGCTGGAGCCTATCCCAGCTGGCTTCGGGAGAGGACTTGTCGCCAGCCAATCACATATAGACAAACAACCATTCACACTCACATTCATACCTATGGACAATGTGGCCAACTGTGTGGCCTGCACGCTAACCACTCGGCCGCCTTTCCACATCTGTCTGCCTGCCATTAAGGTTCACTAGGGAACACATTTGTTGTGATACACTTGAACAGTTTTATTTACGTATTAAATTGCTTAGTTGCTTTTATTATGTAGTATACTACTATATTGGGTAAGCTGCTATTACAATGCATTAATGTTACTGCAGAGAGTGGTGAGGACAGCGGAGAAGATCATTGGGACCCCGCTCCCCCCCCATGAAGGACATAGCAAACAGCCGCTGCATATCAAGATCAAGAGCTCATCGGATCTACTCTGACCCCACACACCCCCAGCATGGACTGTTTTCTCGCCTGGCGTCGGGGAGAAGGCTATGCAGCATCCGCTGTAGAACAACCAGGTTTTGAGACAGCTCCTTCCCCCTGGCCATCAGACTGCTCAATGCCAAATAAGCCCCTCTACCTGCCCACACGCACAACCAAAACTTTAAATTATTATTATTTATTCAAAATATTTAAATTATTTGTACAAATTACTGTTTACGCTGTACATTGTTGTTCATATTTGATGTCATCTATTTATTCTCCACATTATTAGTATTATTATTTATTATTATGCGGGAGCCAGGCAACGACATTTCGTTGGCAATTTCACTGCTGTGATATTGTGCAATGGCAATAAAGAAAGTCTATCTATCTATGTCTATCTATGTCTATCTATGCAGGGGCGCCATAAAGAAAAGAAAAGTTAAGACCCCTGACTGACAGGAACACCAACAAATAGGTAAAATATGTTAAAATATTTTAGAATTTTGAATTATTATTAATTATTAATATTTGTATTATTTATTACTATTATTTTTTAAATGTATTATTATTTATTATTATAAATAATAATAAATTTATTATTGATATTATTTTTTTATTATAGTCACAAAACGATCTCTTGTATACGGTAGTAACAGTTAAATATCCACATTGACTAAACGCAAGCCTTAACTACCAAGATTTTCCATTTCCTGATATTGAATCCTACTTCACATAAATTCACTTTTTGCTGTCAAGTCTGGAACTAAATAACCGTGATAAAAGAGGGATGACTGTATTACAAATACGAGTTCAAACAGTATGGCTGGCATGTGATTTCATCCACTTTAAATAATGATCCACAATGGTCCTCATTGTGTCATTGTGTTATGTTGCTAAAACAAAACCATTGACCATTGATTTTATGTAAAGCCTTTTGATCTAAGGCGTTTGAGGCAGCTGAAGATGACATGTTGTCTAAAACATTTTTATAGTGACTGTTAACAAACACTCTTTTGATGAAAATAAATTACGAGGTTGGACAACAAGCATTCATCACTGTCAGGCCTTGCAGCTTCTAATACTGTTTTTCTACCCCCCTCTGAGTTATCAATTCAATTAGATTCCACGTGGATTAAGTTGGCTGATTCTCCAGACTGGTGTGGTTAATTTAAATGTTAATTGTATACAATTGTTTCTTGTATGTGATTGATATTTATCGCTATAGGATTTTCAAAATAAATCCATTAAGTAACCATCCATGCTGTGTGGTGACCCTGCAGCCTTTCACAATCTCATTTGTGTTCAGTAATGATGATGAAAATGATAATGCCTCTGACGATTATCTTGTCACCAGCCTATAAACCACAATGTTGCAATTCCTACAAACCCCCCCACCGCTAATGATAAGCACAAAAGACATGAAAGAATAGTCTGAAGCACCTGGAGGGACGGCGGTGAAACAACGTTACTGAAAGCATTTGCATCTTCCAGATTCGTGACATTTACGCACCACAAAACCAGTTTGGCTGTTCCCCCAAGCTACCAACTGAAAAAAAGCTTATGCAAAGCAGTAAAGGTATGTAAAAAAAAATCTAATTTTGACTTTAGAATGAACAATTACATTGGTTAAATTTCAGATTTCAAATAAATTAACTATTACCCATACACCAGGGGTGTTGATGATTTTTTTTTTTTACATGCAATTAGATATTATGTTAATTTACTTTGTCACCTATAACACATAGCTAAGATGTGGATGTTTTTCTTATATCGCTTAGCATACGTATAAAGTCGATCCCAGCTATTTGCAGTGGACCACCTGTGAATGATGAGAAATTACGAGAAACTATAAATATATAAATATATATATTTTTGCCACATGGCTTGCTCCTCCCCATCCATATCCTCCTGCAAGCTTCACACTGACAATTTCAGATCAACATTTGTATTAAAAGTGACTTGTAATTATTGGATTAGATTCAGCTGCAGAACCATCTCCATCTCTCTCCAATTGCTATTGTTCATTCAGGATGGACGCTAACAAGCTAAATGCCTAACCCCTTTTTATGCCCTTAATATACCTCAGGCACTAAATAAAAGCAGTTTAAGTTAGAAAATGTAGGTCATGAAATTAGAGTAACAGTCTAGCCTTTAGTCTATTCGTCAGGTTAGGCGTATTTGTTAGGCCACCTTTATCTTCCCCTGAAGCGGCTCGCAGTGGTGCGCTCTTGAGGCCGAAGTTGATATATGTATGTATTCTTAATTATTCAGCTATATGTGCATGTGTGTAAGTGGTCCTGATTCTTTAATTTTGTACATATATTACATTTATATTATTTAATTTATAGAGCAGTGTAGGCTGCAGCACCTCCGCTGCACCCTTGTGAGGGAGGATAAGCGGTAGGAAATGAATGAATGAATGATATGAGCAGTGTTCGTGATTCATGCAAACATGGCAATAAACATAAGAATAATGGGTTAGCCTTGCTGAGTGTATTTTTATCAAAAGCACCGCGTTCAGTTTTACAAGCACTTTTCCAACTGACTTTATATCACCAGCCAAACAACCCGAAACAAGCAGCCAAAAAAAACTAACACCGTCAGTGACTGATGCACGATCGTGCCCGCTGTCTTGTTAAAAACACTGTGTGTTTTGTGAAACACGTTTAAGATTGCAAGGTGCATACTGCAACATATTGAGAGGGGCGTAATATTTTAGCAATATTTTAGCCATACATACAAAGAGCGGCATCACGTAATGTGGCCAGTCAATGCAGGTCTGCACAGCGCTGTACATGTTACAGAACACGTTTACCAAGTAACATTAGATATAAACCAAAATAGAGGCAAGCTGAAGAAAACCTAATAAAGTGGAGGCATTGTGACAAACGGCAAGCTGTTTTCAACTTCCCAGAAACTGCCACTTGCAGAGTCGGTCTCTGGAGAAGCAGTCACTGTGTGTGACTGGCCAATAAGCGAGTATTCGGCTCATCTCCAGCTTGAGCAGAGACACTGAACTCAAGAATGCATTTAGTGCGATTGATTTATTGCTGAGATGAGGATATGCCAAAAAGAGGATATGAATACATAAGTATATCGGTGTAGTGGTTAGCGTTGTGGACTTTGGAGCCGGCGCCTGTTCGAATCTCCACTAGTAAGGAATAACATCCGGAATATAAAGCGCTCAAGCCAAAATGTGGTTCAGAAAGATCCGCTGAGGCGACTTTGTAATCAGGAAAAAGCCGGCACAAACCACCGAAAACATTGGCAGAATATGGCATGTATGTACACGTACTATGTGTACATTATAACTTATTTATAAATTAGGGTGAAGGACAAGTGTTTTCTGCAGGAAAAAGGCTTATTTTTAGAAAAAAAAAAACCAAAATGAAATAAAACCAAAATAAAATAAATAATTTTTTGACCAAAAATCAGTGAACGATTCTGCAACTTTAAAAACTGAAGGTTCAGATTGAAGTATAAATTGTTCAATATTATAAAAGCCATTCAATAAAGGTTACTGAATGCACTACATGTGGAAAAAAAAGTAATAACTGTATCAAAACGACATTCTTAGCCCAGGTTAAAATCTTCCGTTCAGAGTGATACAATGGCTTAATCGCTAGCGCCAGGATACGGAATTCTAAAAGGATAACATCAATGCAATTCATTTGTTTTACAGTTTTCATCATTTCTGCCATGAAATTGCCATTGTCAAAAACTAGGATACCATAACGATCTTTGACCCAAGATCCATGTCATGTTAAATTGAGAGGCTAATTTCTGACAGAATGAGAGGCTGTGGACATCTGAAGATGATAAACTGAAAATTCCACAGCCATCTTGGATGACTTTCCGAGCCTTTGAAATGTTCAAAGACTTCTTAAACTTGTTAAAGTTAACAATCGCATGCCTTTTTTCAGACATCACTCAAAATACATGGCATGCTTTTCCATAAAACAATACAGTCAACATTTTAAACTCCTATAATGCTGGAAACCTGGAAGCAAATATTATAATGTATACTGTATAGCCTCGGTTCCCAAAGTAGGGTGCATGTACCCCCACGGTTATACTAAAAACAATTAGCATACCTCATGGCATAAGGGGAACGGTGCAGAAAGGAGACAGAGCATAAAGTTGTTAATTGCTCTGTGTGTATCATATAAATAAATAAGTTAAGCTTGATGATTATTTTCTGCATTGAATCCTTCATGTTGAAGATTCCATTAATATCGGTGTTCCAATCCCTGCATGGCGCAGCAGTGAAAACCTTTCGTGAGCGTTAAACTTCCCCCCTTCAATTTGGAATGAAATAAATGTGCAGGCTTAAAACAAAGTTATTATGAGTGGCCAAAAAATGTGAACCTCAAACTCAAGCCATTCAAATGGAAAGATGCCAACACCAGACTGTAATAAAAGATATAGACCAGGGGTCTCAAACTCAATTTACTTGGGGGCCACTGGAGCTCGGGTCTGGGTGAGACTGGGCCGCATCAGGTTTTCAAAAAAAACCCCAAAAAACGCATTTATTAAAAATAATTTTTTTAAAAAAAAACTTTGCTTTGGTTTCTACAAGAAAAGCTCTAATAAAACATTCTACTGTTCTCAAATATTTTACTTTTTATTTTTCTACACAAAATAAGATGAAAAATAAATAAACAAATCAAGAATAAAGAAAATCAATCAATCAGTAATAAATAAATATAATAATAATAATAATAAAACGGCAAATAATAAAAACTTAAGAAACCACATACAGTGAAGAAAATAAGTATTTGAACACCCTGCTATTTTGCTATTTCTCCCACTTAGAAATCATGGAGGGGTCTGAAATTTTCATCGTAGGTGCATGTCCACTGTGAGAGAGATAAACTAAAAAGAAAAATCCAGAAATCACAATGCATGATTTTTTAACAATTTATTTGTGTGATACAGCTGCAAATAAGTATTTGAACACCTGTGTATCATCTAGAATTCTGACCCTGAAAGACCTGTTAGTCTGCCCATTAGAAGTCCACCTGCACTCCATGTATCATCCTGAATCAGATGCACCTGTTTGAGGTCGTTAGCTGCATAAAGACACCTGTCCACCCCATACAATCAGTAAGACTTTAACTTGTAACATGGCGAAGACCAAAGAGCTGTCCAAAGACACCAGAGACAAAATTGTACACCTCCACAAGGCTGGAAAGGGCTACGGAGCAATTACCAAGCAGCTTGGTGAAAAAAGGTCCACTGTTGGAGCTATCATTAGAAAATGGAAGAAGCTAAACATGACGGTCAATCTCAATCGGAGTGGAGCCCCATGCAAGATATCACCTCGTGGGGTCTCAATGATTCTAAGAAAGGTGAGGAATCAGCCCAGAACTACACGACAGGACTTGGTCAATGACCTGAAAAGAGCTGGGACCACCGTTTCCAAGGTTACTGTAGGTAATACACTAAGACGTCATGATGTGAAATCATGCATGGCACGAAAGGTTCCCCTGCTTAAACCAGCACATGTCAAGGCCCGTCTTAAGTTTGCATATGACCATTTGGATGATACAGAGGAGTCATGGGAGAAAGTTTTATGGTCAGATGAGACCAAAATAGAACTTTTTGGTCATAATTCCAATAAGCGTGTTTGGAGGAAGAAGAATGAAGAGTACAATCCGAAGAACACCATCCCTACTGTGAAGCATGGGGGTGGTAGCATCATGCTTTGGGGGTGTTTTTCTGCACATGGGACAGGACGAGTGCACTGCATTAAAGAGAGGATGACTGGGGCCGTGTATTGTGAGATTTTGGGGAACAACCTCCTTCCCTCTGTCAGAGCATTGAAGATGGGTCGTGGCTGGGTCTTCCAACACGACAACGACCCGAAGCACACAGCCAGGAAAACCAAGGAGTGGCTCCGTAAGAAGCATATCAAGGTTCTAGCATGGCCCAGCCAGTCTCCAGACCTGAACCCAATCGAAAATCTTTGGAGGGAGCTCAAACTCCGTGTTTCTCAGCGACAGCCCAGAAACCTGACTGATCTAGAGAAGATCTGTGTGGAGGAGTGGGCCAAGATCCCTCCTGCAGTGTGTGCAAACCTGGTGAAAAACTACAGGAAACGTTTGACCTCTGTAATAGCAAACAAAGGCTACTGTACCAAATATTAACATTCATTTTCTCAGGTGTTCAAATACTTATTAGCAGCTGTATCACACAAATAAATTGTTAAAAAAATCATGCATTGTGATTTCTGGATTTTTCTTTTTAGTTTATCTCTCTCACAGTGGACATGCACCTACGATGAAAATTTCAGACCCCTCCATGATTTCTAAGTGGGAGAAATAGCAAAATAGCAGGGTGTTCAAATACTTATTTTCTTCACTGTATAGTTGGTGGGTAGACAAATTATTTTTTTCAGATTAAAATTAACAAAGCATTATTAGAGCCCTGTAGACATGACAAAACATGACTATAGTCACATTTATACTCTTTTTATTTACAACATATTGCGCAACTGCAGGGTCTTGAGACACATGCTAACTCGCAAACTAAAGAGCTAGCGACCTAAACGGTAGCCTCCAAGTTATTTCCTTTTAACTTATATAGCCAAAAACTTACCACTTCCACACGGATAGGGAGGATAACTATTAACAGTTATTTAACCTTTAACATGAACATTAATCAAACGTAATAATTTTTTCTGGGTACATGATACCATACAGCATCCATATCAAACTTGCACGGGCCGCACTAACATTAAACTTTCATATCAAGGCGGGGGCCTCAAACTAGTGTCCTGCGGGCTACATTTGTGTTTGAGACCCCTGATATAGACGATGATTACTCCTCTATTTATTAGTACTCAACTATCAAAATGTGACCATGCAAAATACAAAAACACTTTTGACCTGAAATTACGATAAAATTAGTTAAATAATAATATTCAATATATTCAATATTTCAAGTGAATTAATACATGTGCAGGAGTCGGGGGTCTTCAATGTCTGAAGGAGTACTCGACTGTAAAAGGTGGTTTGGGAACCACAGATGTAGTGTCAACTAATGTTACTCTTCCACATTCTTTGCATGACTACCATTCTACTTGTATGTCCCATTCATTGAAACACTTCCTGATATTTAATAAGACTCACCACTGTGTTAATAGCTGTCTAATTTCCTGTGTCCATGTGGTTCCTGGAACATATGCAAGGGTTTAACAGGGGAAGAGTATCTTATTTTCCCTGGCAGAGCAAATGTCTTGAGCCTGTAATGGCATTTAAATCAACAATACCATGTGCCCTAATGGCTGGACAGGGGGAAAAAAAAGATGACTACTGTCCATAACTAAACTTTGCCAAACCGCTATCATTAGCCAACAACGAACGTGGCTTGTGTGTGCTGCGTGGCTTGCAAGTGTAACGTGCCTGGTTCAGCCAGCCCTGCGTTCCACGCTGGGATTGAACCAGATTCCACAGAATGACAGTTAAGAGTCCTCACCATCGAGCAAAAAGCCTAGACTGTCAATTTGATGTTCCACGCGACTCGTGAAGTTTACCAATGTTCATCTGCACAGATGCGTAAACTGGCCAATGCTACTGCTTGAGCATGATTTATTGTTTTGATTTGACATTGACTGAACTGCTTTTTTTTCGGGACAGTGAGGAATGTTCATGTGTCATTTTCCAGATATGGGAACGTTCTGCTAGACACACTGTGGCGACACCTCTGGAACGGAAAGATGAACCTGATGAAAGTTCAGGGACATGATCATGGTAGTGTACCTTTTTCTGATTATTTTTTTCACTGATTAGCAGGGCAGCTAACATTTCCTATGGCAAATGAAGAATTAATATTCCAACAATTCGTCGCTCTGATTGCTTGGCTTCAATAAGAGGTAAAAAAAAAAAAATGTCACATGTAGAAGCAGCCGTCAAGGTCCGGGCTCCTAGATAAACATCTTCACATTGAAATACACAAGCTAAGTGGAACTAAATGAAGCCTATTGGTTCTTGCTGAGGAGAAAAGAGTATGTCGACATGCTGAGGAATGAGACATGAACACAGTCGCATAACAAACTAGTTTTGTACCAAAATGGATTCTGATTTCACCAGATCATTGCTGGCATGTTGTTATCTATAATTAATATGAATACATTACTGACATGAGAAAACGTCTTTGGTAGGCATTACTTGATGAAATTTAAATGGATAGTTTGACTTTTTTGACATGTTCGGATCAGCAGTGTAGTGCATCAACTGTGACTTATCCCACACTTAAGTCTCATTAGCCAAGTTCTGGTCAGGTTCCGGTGATAAGGAACATAGTTCCGGTTAGATGGTCAGGCCACTTCAGTAAAGAGTTTGGCCTCTCAAAACAATATGCGTTCAAAACAGTAAAACATTTGCATCACAAAAATGCTGAAAAAAAAAAAAAAGATCATACCTCACAATAGCCGCCTGATCGACCATTGAGTCGAGAGCGGCTGCCAGAACGGGATGACTGTTTTTGAGGATACCACATCTCTGGACAGCCTTATCGACTTTACTATCAGATTGGACAATCTGTCTACCTTCCGCCAGAGGCCAATACCCATTCTGGGAAGAGAGAACATGGGCACCACCCTCACCGATCCGGACCATGACTCCACCGAGGTGCCAATGCAGCTGGGGGGTCGTCGCCTCATGACCTCAGAGAGAATCTGTCGCCATCGCCGTCTTGGCCTCTGCCTTTACTGGAGCTGAGCTAACTATCACATCGCCAAGTGTGCTGCCAGACCCGCTTTCTGGCAAGACTGCCATGAAAAAGCCATATCTCAGACTGGCCCAAAACTTTCATATACATATATATATACATATATATTCGTATCCGGTAAAAATGCATTATTCGTAACTGACTAGTTTCAACACATTATTTATCCTCCAAAACCGGAGTGTATATATGGTGTTATTGTCCACTTACTTGGGCATGGTCTGTTGTCTTGATTTTTGTCTTGTGACATTTACTTCTGTAATATTCTGAACAGAAAAAACAAGATCACATGAACAACAGGGATGTAAACATCCACAAAAAATAATGTTCTTCAATAAAATAAAAGGTTCATGATGTCCACAAACAATACTACGTGACTGCATCCTGTCCATTTACGTACGTAATAATTGACATTACAAATGATCAATTGTCCCACGGTCACATACACTCAACAAAAACATAAACGCAACAGATTTGGGTTTTTTTGTTAAAGAAATAACGAAATGTACGTAAGAGATACTCAGTATCTTGCTCATCCCTAATAGCAAAAGCTTTGAGAGGGGTTTTCAGTTAATAATGTGAGAAGTCTAGAAATGAATGCATTGTGAAATACAAAGCGTGAGTCGTGGATACCAGCATTTAGTTAATGTGCTGGTAAAACAAGCACTGTCCTACTTTGTTTGACGGTCCTTGAACACATCATCTACCATTCTCCCATGCACAGATGCTGTATTTTCCCCTTTTTTCTTTCACCTTATATTTGTTCCGAAATGCTGATTCTATGTGGGAATGCATAAAGATGATGACCTGATCTAATGTGTATATTTGTGATACATCTCTCTGAAAACCAAAGTCCACCAAGTTGGATGGTGATTTAATATTCATTTTAGTGCTTATAATTTGCAATAGCTTCACACAATTCATAATTAATAACATAAAACAGATTGCTATAATGCTATAATTGCTACACATTTTACTGAGTTGTTGAAAATCTTTCCCTAGCTAGTTTGATGCTAATGCTAATTTACTTTTTTCGTAAATAGCAGCTGTAACTCAAATTTCGGCTTGAGGTTACTATACCTGCACTGCTCCAGTCTCTGGCAGGCCATGTAATCCGTGATAAGTCAAACACAGCCACAGTAGATACAAATAACTTTGGTCTTGACGCCAACTGCCAGGGCCTTGAAGCTAACTATACCATTCAAATTAGTCAATATTTGTTCCAGCTTGTGGCTACACTGTTACGGTGCTTCAGTCAAACTACGGTGTGGGCCGAAGGACAAACAGGAGGCGCGCACGTTAATCGCACGACAAAAAAAACAAACGCTGTCAAAAGAAACTGCTGTTAAATCATCATTAATGCATTAACTTTGACAGCCCTAAAAATATATATATAACAAAACAAAACAATCATTGGAGTGGACAGTCGTATCTTGGAAATTCTGGGGTTAACTCTCCAGTCCTAGATGAAGTGATAAAAAGTGAAAAAAAAAATCAACTTTCAAGACAGGAAATATCACTTTCAATGTTATTTTTCATGGCGGAAATAACACGATTAACATTTGTTCTGGTGTCATGAGCACTTTGAGTGCTGGCGCCAAACTTACTTTAGTACTGTGAAAAAATACATAAAACTTGGAAGGACGTTGAAAGGTGTCAAGCTGTGTCTATCTTTAAGCCTGAGATTTGTCTTCAAGACACATGCAAGATTAGAGATCCCTTAGGATTATTATTATCATTTATATCATGGAAATCATTATTGACGTACTGCTTGAGGATTGAGCAGCAGACTAACAAAGAAAAGATGTTAAATGCTGTATGGAGGAAAATCTTTGATGCTGTATAGCCTATTTAACAAACTAAACTATTTCATTTGAACGGTCGATGCGACCAGTTAAAAAGCAATCCAACACTATCTGGATCTAAATATAATATTGTGTAGATGTGTGGGTTAATGTGTGACAATATTTCTTTGTTGTGTCTTGTCTTTGTCTGTTATGTGAGTTGTGTGTCATATGTCGCTTCTAACCCTTAATTATGAATGAATTGAGGGTCGTTCTCTGTTTTTTTTCTATGTTCTGTGTTGTTTTTTTTCTATTTTTGGACAATAATAATTTAAACAAGGGCAGTTACACAACAACTTCTCCATGACGCACCAAACCAACAGCTTGAAAGACATCCAGCCTGCATGATGACTTAGCTGACAAACCTCCTCCTTACTGTAGTTAGTAGAACTGTTAAGATGAGGGCCATAATTGCTATTTTTCTGGAATCATTGACAGCCTTCATGCATGTTCACAACTGACATCCAGATTAGTTTGATGATCAGGAGGTGATGACCTTTTCAGTCACAAGCAATTTCCTCTGCCCTCCAGGCGACTCAAACTCCCATCTGCCTCTTTTTACTTTCAAGTGTCAGAGTGCATGCAGACAAAAGTGGAATGCTGACAGCGGAGCACATAAAGTCAACAAAAATAATATCAGGTGCTATCTCTGGTCCAACATCAGTCAATCTAATCTAAAACCTAAACCAAGATTAGAGAATAATTATTGTATCTGCACTGAAATGTAGTAAAATGAGATCCTAAATCTTAAATATTACGTTGCCTGAAAGCAAGGGATGACTGTGTTTTTTTTTTTTTTTTTTGCTTTGGTTAAAGGGGACCTCTTATGTTTATTTTCCGGCCCTTTGTATTTGTAGTTGTGGACTCCCAGAATCTGCACTTATTCCAGCTTTATTTCTTTGGATTTTCAAAACCATCCGTTTTAATGTATTCTGGGCACGTCACTCCACTGTGATTGGCTCCACCCCCTCGGGTAGATCCACCGATTGTAGTGGAAAAATGCTATTAGCAACTCCAGACATCATTTAGCTTGTATTTGCATGCATGCATGCAGGTAAGACGCTCCCTGTATGCACACTCTATAATGCTACACGGACAACCGCTCACTTACATAAAAATAAACACAATTTGGACACTGATAAATTGTTACTTGCAACTTGCGCTTCTGCTTCAACATGACCGAGTAACGTTGGAAAGGCATCAGATTTGGTGGCTAGTCCATCTCCGTATAGTTCAGCTTTGTTCACGCTCACAAGAAAGTCCTGAAGTCTGAAACTCCAACTACTTATGCCTAATGCTTGCCTCTTTAGGCAAGGTAGAAGCAGGGGGCAGACCTACAAGTTGTACCCAGGCACGCCCATATAAGAAAGTGAACCGGTGAAACAGAATCCCGAACTTCTTTCAGGATTCATTTCCAAACTTCATTATTTTAAACTCTGGTATCGTTTAAGACAATAATACAACATTCTAACAACATTTATAGGTCAGAAAATTGGAAAAAGCACAATCGGTCCCCTTTAAGGACAGCAGTCAGGAAGCAGGCTCTCTATCAGCTGTTGTCATTTGTTTTTGTCCATAGCAGGATTAGAAACTTGACCTCCCAGTCTCAAAGCCAAGTCCTAACGGACTGAGCTTCTGTTGCACCAAAATTGGTTTTGCGTAATCCTGCTAACACACAAAAAGAGGCATACAATCCATGGCCTTTCTGCGAGAAGAGTTCCTTCAGCCAGCAAGTTTGTGGGATAGCTTGGAGCAGGGGTGTCAAACTGGTGCCACGGAGGGCCGAGACACTGCCGGTTTTCTTTCTAGCCAGTCATTAAAGCAGATGATTGTAATGATCAACACTTTGAATTTGATGGATGGAGCTCATCAATTAAATCACCTGCTGGAGAAACTGGTTGGAAAGAAAACATGCAGTGTTTCGTCCCACCTTTGACACATTTGGCTTAGAGGGAAATCCTTTGACCATTCAGTGTCTATGTCTTTGGCACACGTGACTTGGGTAACCTCAAGGGGAGATTGAAGACCCCTGTACCCTCCCTTGCATGACATGACCCTGCTCCACAAGCACTACTTACAAGGAATTAACCATGGTACTCTTCCGCTTACATGCTATGATTAGTTAAATAAATTGTTACTTAACACTTAAGAGTGGATCATTCATCTACGCCTTCCCATCCATTATCCATAGCAGCTGGACAGGACACATCCAACTCTGGTGTTTGCAGGCAGGTACACGTCTGTCCCAGGTAGCACCAAACAAACGCAGTTGGAGCCACATAAAGTGGTCGTGTGAACTTTGTTCACCCCAGGGCGAGTCAAAACACTCGGTATCCGTCTGGCACTTAAAAAGACAGATACTGTATTAGTTGAGGCTGCACGGCGGTTGAGTGGTTAGCATGCAGGCCTCGCAGCTAGGAGACCCGAGTTCGATTCCACCCTCGGCCATCTCTGTGTGGAGTTTGCATGTTCTCCCCGTGCATGCGTGGGTTTTCTCCGGGTACTCCGGTTTCCTCCCACATTCCAAAAACATGCTAGGTTAATTGGTGACTCCAAATTGTCCATAGGTATGAATGTGAGTGTGAATGGTTGTTTGTCTATATGTGTCCTGTGATTGGCTGGCGACCACACCGCCTCTCGCCTGAAGACAGCTGGGATAGGCTCCAGCACCCCCGCGACCCTTGTGAGGATAAGCACAATCCTGATGTGAAACATGAACACATATTTTTCCTTTTTCTGTGCATTATTGCAAGAGAAAATTAGTTAGTATGAGCAGGCTAACAATTCACATCATTGGGGCCTACTAAAAAAACTCTTACAATGTTTTATCCTTTGATAAACATGCCATGATCATGCATTAACACGTACATTGAGGACAACATGTGATACTTAGAGTATCTTGCCGTATTTTGAACATTACCGAAACTTCTTCCCGAGGCACATTGATTCAGCTGGAGCATACGCTACTTACGTCGACAACAACAGCATAGGAACAATGACGGCACGTACAATGTCCACTCACTGGCTGTGTCTGCCAGCACAAGACAGCAAACAAGCATCTTTTTGAGTCTCCACAGCAAAATTCGGTAAAGAGCTCGGTATTCACTCTTCCGTCTGAGACGAGTGGCTAGTGAGGGGTTGTGTTGCTCCACCAGATAAATATAAGACAAGTTGGCACTATGTTTTATATCACTTTGGCTGCGGCTGGAAAAAAAAAAACTTCACCTGGCTGACATTGAGGTTGAATCCCAATTCTACCCCTTCGCTCGTCTACTTCATCTTACCCCTTGTCTTATCCCCCTTACTCCTTAAAATATAGGGCCAAGGGGAAGAAGCCACTCCGAAATGGGACACCACCTACTTATATAATTGTTCACAATAAATGTTTCCTTCCATCAAGTACGGTGCAGACCTTTCTACATTATTTCAAACTTCTACTGTCCAACTCACAACACCCATTTTAGATAAAAGGCACACATTTTACACAACAACATCACATGAACAACTTCATGAACAATTGAATAACCCTTATCAAGCATCATTTTGGCTTCATAAGGTTTATTTGGCCTCACTCTCCTCTTGTTATGGCAACACAACTGAACACCACAAATGTCTCCTCACATCCTCCTGATGTTCTCTGTCAGATTGTTTTCCGAGAACAAACAGAATTGCATTTTGTTGTATTTGACTTTTCCGAAGTGAGATTGTAGCTTTTGATTGGTCCTGGAATGATGTGTGCTGACTTCACTTAGCTCAGCATTTCCTGCAGGAATGACAAGCATTCATGATTGATGGGATACACATATCATTGTAAATACAAATCATAATAGTAAAAGTGAGATCAAAACAAAAATAGAGTGATTGTAAAAAAAGATATATATGGACAAGGATAGATTCCGAAGGCTTTCCACATATGGCCATGGTTTTTACATATTTTATTTAGCTGACTTCCTGACCATCCGTACTGTATAATGAATAACAATACAATAAACATATCTCAACATGTCAATTGTTGGTTGACTACAGTCGAGTCAAGTTTATTTATATAGCCCTTAATCACAAAAGAGCATCAAAGGGCTTAACAAGCAGGCAACAGTAGACAACAGTAGATGATAGGCGACGTCCCCTGAATCCCCATCCGGGCAAGGAAAAACTTAAAAACCATTAGGGAAAAATAAATTTGCAGTGTGACCAACCACAGCAGAGTGGGCGTGCCTGGATGCGGGCTGTGGTTGGAATACATTGGATTCATTAGATTCGGTGCAGATTCTGGAAGAACTATAACGCTTTCTGTGCTGGTTATCATGTGTAGCTGCTCAATAGGAGCACAAAGGGCCGAAAAATGAGCATAACTTTAAGTGAGTACTGTGAAACCTCAGTTAGTGTCTGGTTTAGGTTACATATAACTTCATTAAATACATTATTGTTGACACGGCTGTTCCCTAAGACATGATATGGCAGGGAGAATCCATAGGGAAACCATCTTTCTGTCAAGTTATTCCTTGAATTCAATAGTGTTTCGTGTCTTTTTTAACCAAAATCTTGGCACTTTTCTTTGGCTCCAATTTGGGTTATTGAGGTGACAATGGCAAAGCAACAAGGTGGTGTCTCGCTGTTACGTCGTGTCTTTGGAACAGTCATTAAGGTAAAGGTAACCTTAAAAAGTTATTTATCCCTCTCATTCATCATTTATATGTATTTAACAGATACATTGTACTTTAAAAGTTGATTTGGTTAGCATCCGTTTTAATTAGAGTTAAGGTTCCGCTGTACTTTCATGTTGTTATTATTACTTTTTGGGTTATTATTATTAGGGTTATTGAGGTGACAATGGCAAAGCAACAAGGTGGTGTCTCGCTGTCACGTTGTGTCTTTGGAACAGTCATTAAGGTAAAGGTAACCTTAAAAAGTTATTTATCCCTCTCATTCATCATTTATATGTATTTAACAGATACATTGTACTTTAAAAGTTGATTTGGTTAGCATCCGTTTTAGTTAGATTTAAGGTTCCACTGTGCTTTCATGTTGTTATTGTTATTACTTTTTGGTGTCATGAGCACCTTAATGTATTTACAAATACATAATTAGTAGTTCATAGTGGCCTTCAGCTCCAAGTGTGACAGAAGCCTTTAGCAAGGCGTGTTTAATTCTAACAATGCAGCGTCACTTATTGATCAGCTTGTGATGGAATGTGTAGATGGACAGTGAAATTAAATTACCCTGCTGCTGTCGCTGTGAAAGGTAGCGGAACTTGCTGTGCGTCAGCTGAGGCTGTGTGATGGCCTGCTGGAGATAAATGAACAATCCAGGAGGCAACCAGGATGGTCATGATCATGTTTAGACATCAAGTCTCTGATCTGGACCAGCAGTATTAACTTCATGTGATCTGAGGGCCAGCGCTTACTTTTAAGCACAAGTCTCCTTTTCTTCATTTTGACTGTGAGGGAGGGCCTTCTCTACCTCCGGTCTGTTGTGGTTTTTAGGCTGTGACGGGGCCTTCAAAACAACATAAACGCTTCAAGAACTCCTAAGATGTCAAAGACGATCTGGATGTTGAGGATTAAGTCCTTAGCCTGCAGCTGTTAGCAATGTGATACACATAATGAGAGACACTAACATCTACTCCAATCCCTAATTACTGTTTCTATTGCAGATTGTCATCAGACATCGGTACAAGTTTTAAAGCAGAAGTACAGATTTTAGACGTAACATGTGCACGCACAGCTAATAACAGTAATTTGGCTAAATTTAGATAATAACATTAGCCATGATTTAATGTATAGCCTTTCCAAATTGTTTGTTTATTCACTGAGGCTTGGTGTGTGTTTTGTTTGTGTGCGCACGCGCCAGGGGCATAAACGGGAAAATTAAAATTCATAACAATTTTTACAATGTTCAATTTGTATATATGTATATTTATCATTGCACTAAAATTAATATATCTGCTCCTGTGCAATACTATGTGTATATTTTGGACATCTTATATATAGCTTGTATATATCTTGTTAAATTGTCTTTTTTTTACTCTACTTTTGTATACTTTTTTTTTTACTTGACTACTGCACTGACAGTAGAAGCTCTCCAATCTCGTTGTACAGCTTGTATAATGACAATAAAGGCCATTCCATTCCATATATTAGGGATGTGCAACGCAGTCCGTATTTGTATTAGTTGAGGTGGAAAAGTATTTCTATTCAAGTCAAGTTAAAAATAGGGATGGATTTTGTTATGGATAATGTATTTTTGACGGATACGAATATGAAATGAGCACATTTCATCATTATCCCTATCGCAGTCTGTGATTGGCCAGCCAGTAACATACAGTGACCGCCTCTCCCTAGACAGCGGCAGCTCAGTCGTCCCTCCTTCATGTACACGGTGTAATTGGTCATAGTGCCTCCACTTATTTGGTTTTCTTCTGTATCAAAAGTTACTTGGTAAACGGCTATTTTCCTTGAAATGTATTTTTGTCTTATTCCATGAAGTCATCAGAAAACAGCTATGCTACTCACAATATAAGAATTTAGTTAACTTTCAGTTGGCAGTACACAGACAGTGGTAACCGATTGACTGCCTCATTGACTGATACAGATACAGATAGTGGTGTACTCACTCATCCCTAATTGGTAACATATGTTAGCTGGTGGTGGTGTTTCTATGTGTTTGGGCTTCCAATACGTGCACTGATTGAATTTATTATTTTTCTTAGCTTGTAAATGTGTTGTGAGCTTCCTAGTTACATTTGAAAAGGAATGCGTAACAGAACCACAGCTAGTAATTATGTATATGTTTTCTTCAAAGAAAACACACTGTGATTATATGTTTAAAACAGAAGTACACATTTCAAATGTAGTGATTTCATTGATGCATGGCCTTGTGAGCAGCAGGGGTTCCCAAACTTTTTTTTGCAATGCCCGCCGAAGTGAACTGTCGTGGGGGGGGGTGACAGGAAGGGAGTACTGTCAACATGTCCAAATCTATCATATTCAACTATTCCAAATGCAATTTGACACTTGACTACACTTGTATGCTTCACATTTTGTTGTATTTCCCAGGTTTCAGTTAAGTTCAGTCTACAGATAAATAAATAAATGAGTTTCTCAATAGTATTTTGAATCAGGGGAGTCGGGGGGGTCATGAAAACATTTTCCTGTCCCCTAGAGGATCATTACAAAAAATAACTGAGAACCACTGAGCCAAGGAGAAGGCCTACAAAAGTGGGGATTGGATCCTGTACAGGCAGGCCAGAAACCTCCTGACAAAGGAGATCAAGGTAGCTAAGAGGAGATACACTGAGAAACTAAAAAACAGCTTTGCTGCCAACCCTTTGCTGTCAGTTTGGAGAGGCCTCGAGGACATCACCAATGCCAGGACCCCCGCCCCACCCTCCCATCCTGTGGAAAACATCCAACTTTCCAACGATTTTAAGACCTTTTACACACTTCACTCCCTTACCTGCACCCCTGGCCTCCTCCTTCTCCCTCCCTTCTACGTTTCTGCACTGAAGATCTTTGATGGGGATGTCTATCACATGTTTCAGAGACAAAAGATCAGAAAGGTGGTCATGAAATCCTTTGAGCAACCCCCAGAGACCTATGCAAGAATCCTGTTTGTGGACTCTCATCCACGAGATCTTCACCCAGAAGCTGTCGCCGCTTACTTTGCCAGCCTAGACCTGTCGTCAGTGGATCACCAGCTTACTGACTGACAGTCCCCCAGACCGTCACTGACAGGAGCCAGCAGGTGAGGCTGGGGGGGCATCACATCCAGCATCAGGATCACCAGCATTGGTACCCCTTGTAGGTGTGTTCTCTTTCCACACCTCTACACTAATGACTGCACCTGAAGGGACCCTTCTGTGAAACTCCTGACATTTGCAGTTGACATGACAACCATTTCATCCGTCTCGGAGTCTGCATACAGATGGGACGTGGACCAACCGATTCTCCGCTCAAGACTGTGGAGATGACACTGGACTTCAGGAGAAGTCAGACAATATGCAAGACAAGGTATCCTGGTTTGTTCATCCTCTTTTATCACAGTCTGGTTTTGATCTGCAAGCAAACAGGATAGGAACAGACTACAAAGGAACCATCAAATCTGCAGAAAACAATCATTAGAGCAGATGTTCCCTCCGTAGGTGACCTGGAGTGAGTTGGGAACATCACTGCAGATCCTTCAGACCCTGCCGTCTGGGCCCCACACCATGTCCTCCAGCTCCTCTGGAGTGAATTTCGCACACTCCTCCTCCATCACCTTGAAGACTTGCAGGGTCCAGAAGTCCATCTCCGCAAGGTCGTCGTCTGGTCGGGTCATTCTGTCACGTTCCGGCTTGCGGGCTTTACGGTTCGACCCCAGGATGAACAAGGAACATGAACAAAGAACTGAGGAAAAAAGGAAAACTAAGAGCTGTCACAAGGGGGTGAAGCCCAATCGTGACAGCCAATCCAGCTGGAATAGGTGCGGATTCTGCAAAATCGTTTTTTGAGGTGTTATTGTGTGTAGCTGCTCTATAGGAGACCACAACTCAATACAAAGGGTCGAAAAAAGAGCATAATAGGTCCCCTTTAAAAAAAAAAAAGTCAAATGACTTGTTTGTATAAGCATACTTGGCTGGTAAAGCTGATCCTGATTCTTAGTGTTAGTCTTAGAAATGTTTTATTTTGGTTCATCTTTGTGCATGAATGCTCAATTAAAAAATACCCCAAATGCGTTAAAATGCTTATTGCCTTATCATTAATTTATTTTTGAAAACCGTGATAGTTTGGTTGAACCGCAATGAGACGAGGGATGACTGAACAGCAATTTAAAATGTCACTGTGGTACTGTGGTTGTTGTTGGTAGTGCAAATTGTTAATGCTGTGCATATTTTTTTAAGGTGAGGGACACGGCCAACAAGACATTAACATGCAAAGTGAGTTATTTTATGTGAATTATGTAATGATAATTGATAAATGGCTACACAAGCTGACATGTGAGGTATTTTGGAATAACCCTCCTGCTCCATCACAATGCTTCCAGCACAGTAAATGAGTATTTCTCAGTAAACTGGAGCAAGCATGAGTGGGTGGAGGCTTCGGGGCATCAACGTCACCCCCAGTCAACTCATGCGCCACCCTCCAGCATGGTGGCACCAAAACACATTGATGTGCCATTTAGAGTAGTCTAAAATTATCCCAGATTATAACATGCTTGTAAACAGGAACTGGAGCTGCCTTTGTGGCCAACAGTAGACAAGTCGCGGGATTAGCATCCCAAGAATAAACTGCTCTTGATATCGCCATTCAGCATGAAGCTGTAAACTGAGGGGAATCACTGAGGCTACTGTTGATGTTTGCATGTCCTTTTATGCAGTCACTGGGGGCATGGTCCCCTTGACTAACACGATTTTATGTTTCTCTCTTGTGATGGTAACTCAATAGTCATAGTCAATAGCTGTGGCACGTCCCATAGCTCCGCTCAAGGGAGGAGTGGCCAAATCTAAAAGAACAACAAAAATTAGTGACCAGTCCAACAAATAAACCAACCAAAGTTACCCAACCCGTGTTACGGTAGAACACAAGGCTTACTTTTCTTGCTTCAGTGAAGCGTTCTTTGTAGTGCATGTATGCATATATAGAAAATACAATTACTATCTAATGTGCTCAACACAAGTAGTGAGCCAAAACACAAGATACCTAACAGCTACATCACACCGTCAAATTTATAAACACATTCAAAATAACAATTCAGGGACATTAGACATTGCTATTTCAGCTAATTTTTACACAGATACTCACAAAGACAAAAGTTTACCAACAAACACAGCTTGTTTATTAGCTTTGTTCAAACATCATTTCTGCCATTGCTAACATGTGCTTTGCGGAGAGAAGAAAAAATTTCAAAGATTGTGTAATCATGAGGAGTACTCACTCTTGCTGTCACTGAAACAATTGTTTTTGGAGAAGATGTCTCACTTCTCACTTCTCACTCACTTTTTAAGCATATTTTTTTTCAACCAGTTAACTATACATTGAAACATATTTATTTAACGAACATTAACCTGTTTACACATTTAAAAAAAACTCGGAAGTTGCATGAAACCACCCAAAGACATGACAAGGAGCATTTGGTTCATTGATAACATGGGGCTTTCTACTGTTAGCTGCTGGGGGATAACTCATTGTTACAAGCAGCATACTTTGGGTCAAAACTTTCCAATATCCACTCCATTTTTCTGATGGCAGTATAGAAATAGGGTGGGCAAACATTTTGGGTAATGGCTTGGAAATTTGATAGACGGGGTGGGCCAGCACCAAAGTATAAACATAAAAGAAGCACTACAGTCTTAATGAGTCTGTTAGCTTGCTAGCTAAATCTTCGTCAATTAACTCAAAACGACTGCATTACATGAACTCTTTCAGAAACTCCCCTTCGGAGAAAGGCTTACCGGTCTTCGCTAATTTGAATGCCACAAGATAACTTGCCTTCGTGCTTTAATCTTGGATGGCAGTTTGTTGGACAAAGGTGTTTTGCTGAGTCTTCAAGCTAGCCACCAAACAGTTGCCGCCCTTTCTTGTGTTGACAGGTTTTTAGCATAAGCGAAGGTAAGGATGTTTGGTGGAAAAGTGACGACCGATGTTGTATTCCTTTAAAACCGCAAAAGTTTCTTAAAAACAACAGACTTACAGCCTTTGAGCGGTGAAAAAATTCTTAGCTGTTGACTCCTTACTAAACAATCAGCACTCACTGCCGACTTGTCTTTTCTTGGGTAATAACAGAGTGACTAGCCTGGGCTTGGCAAGCTCAAGTCAGTGTATCACTTTGTGGAATGCGCCACCTAGTGGAAAGACCAGGCAGGAAAATTAATAATATTGCAAATTTTACCTAATTTCGGCAATTCTTTACCAATCTTTGGTAGGTCGGATGAAAGGCACTGATGATAGACACAGTAATTAATGTCAATATTTATTTACACTTATAACATTGTGATATAACGGGATGTGATTTATTCAGAGTATAAAAGAACATAGAAAAGGGGTAATAAATTCCAGAGCTTGAAAGAAATGTTTGAAAGAAATGTAAGTAAAATAGCAGATTAGTTATTTCTCTTGAGTTGAGCATATTTCTTAAAACAAGTTGAATCATCTTTAATAAATAACAGCCGCAACATGTCAAGTGAAGCTTTTTTCACCTGTGACGTATGACTTAAGGTAACATGTTTTCAAGTCCCTATGACTTAACATTTTCAAGCTCTATTGTGTAAAAATAAGTTCTTCATGTCTCACTGAAAAATTACTCTTGAGGTGATGTTTTATACTAAAAGGGACCTATAATGCTCATTTTTTGGCCCTTTTTATTGAGTTATGGAATCCTATAGAGCAGCTACACACAATAACACGCACAGAAAGTTTTATAAATCTTCCTTCTGTATTTCCTTGTATGATCTGTTTTAATTTATTCAACCCACGGACCGCCTCCAGGCATGCCTACTCCGCTGTGACTAGTCACATTCCCAAGCGTTCCCGAAGACTTCTGGACTACTGCCGAACCCCAATTTCTAATTTTGCGGGTATAGGAGTTGATAATGAATGAATAATCCCATTGGAGAGCTACTTCAAATGTGGTTAGGAGCGACTGGTAGCTCATGAGCTACTGGCTGGAGATTCCCAAATTGAGTCCCAACAGGAGTTTGCTGCTACCATGGCAACATGGCTAATGTCATTAGACCTAAAGCGATGTCAACCGTTGTCAAAAAAAAAAAAAATTGGAGTCGTCAGTTAACCTAACATGTTTTTCGAATGTGGGAGGAAACCGGAGAACCCCCTTCACATGGACCGGGAAAACATGCAAACTCCCCACAGAGATGCCCAAGCGGAGATTTGAACCCAGACCTTCCCGAACTACTGATTGTGGGGCCAACATTAACATGCTCGGCCACCGTGCTGCCTCGATGTTACCGCAACCAGCATTATGAGTAGTTTTTTAAATGAATGTCTAAGTCAGTGATTTTCAACAACTGTGCCGCCGCACACAAGTGTGCCGTGAGGAATTATTCAATATCACTTTTTTTAATTAATATGTATTAATAATTTTCTGCAAATATTATGTCATTGTCGCGTGTCATTGGTGTAGAGTGGCAGAGCAATGTCATATTCGTCCGTGTGGCAACACGTGGCTGATTGCCTCGTTCCTCTAATAGACTTAGTGATGCACGTGTGAGGTCGTGGTGACATGTTGTAACATTCATTAATTTTCTATCGCTTTTCCTCACGAGGGTCGCGGGGGTGCTGGAGCCTATCCCAGCTGTCTTTGGGCGAGAGGCGGGGTACATCCTGGGCTAGTCGCCAGCCAATTACAGGGCACATATAGACAAACAACCATTCACACTCACCATGTTGTAACATTGTTGGTTAAATTAGTATGCGGATCAAAAGGATCTGCTGTGGCGAGTCCGTAATCAGGAAAAAACTGAAAGAAGCAAATAATGTTGGTTATTGGTGTGCCGCAAAATTTTTCCAATGTAAAAAACGTGCTCAAAAAAGGTTGAAAAACACTGGTCTAAGTTGAGCTCCACTACTGTAAACAGCGTAATCTAGAAATAAACATCGTAATCTAGAAATGGTTGTCCTGCCTGCTTCTGCCAATCAAATGTGTTATTTTTTTCAGCCTCTCTCCACCATGTTGTCACTATTTTTTGGTTCTGTTTGACTTCACCAACTGAGGACATGCTGATGCTATCTCTGTCATAAACCAGCATGTTCAGCCATTTCCAGGTCACCAAGTAATGGGTGTGAGTATTCAACCAGTAAGCAAGTTGCAACAACACCCTGACAGATGAATGTTGCAGCAACTTGACTTTTTGAGATTTCTCCGAGCTGACACAGATTAGCTTTAATACTAAAGCTTTAGGCCACCAATGGGCTGGGGCGGGGGTTCTGTGCTGTACGTGTGGAGGTCGTGAACTTCTTAAATCAAATCCCTTTAAATGTAGAGGCCACCTGGGTTAACTTTGACCCATTCTTAGGTGTTTTAGGCACATAATCTGGAGATTTGAGTCAGCAACAAGCACGAGCCTAGGACGTATCCTTGAGGCTCCAATGGCTGGGGCTTGTGGCTTGTTTGCTTGGCTTCATATGGGATGTGGTCTTGCTGACATACTGGAAGCTTTGGGTCAAGGGTCATGCGGTGACTGAAATTGGTTAATCTATTGGTGAATAGAGATTTGTAGAGATGTTGTGATAGTTGCATACACAACATCCTTGGACTGGAGTTGATGGAAAAACTTAGGCAGGCATCAGGAGTGTCTTGGTCTCTGCGTGTCCTGGTTAAAGACCAAAATCTAGATACAGTGGATACTGTTTCTAGTGTTCTAAATCATTCATTCATTAATTCATTTTCTACCGCTTTTCCTCACGAGGGTCGCGGGGGGTGCTGTAGCCTATCCCAGCTGTCTTTGGGCGAGAGGCGGGGTACACCCTGGACTGGTGGCCAGCCAATCACAGGGTACGTTCTAAATCATTTGTATATTAAAAATAAAAGTATCACTTGTTTTACTTCTTTTTATGAAGAAAATACCACGTATAGTTTGTGACATCCATCGATCCATCCATTTTCAATAAGTGTATGTTGGAGCCTATCCCAGCTGACTTCGGGCGAGAGGCGGGGTACACCCTGGACTGGTCGCCAGCCAATCACAGGGCACATATAGACAAACAACCATTCACACTCACATTCATACCTATGGACAATTTGGAGTCGCCAATTAACCTAGCATGTTTTTGGAATGTGGGAGGAAACCGGAGTACCATCTACATAGAAAAATGCTTTAATTTGCTTACTTATTTTTTACTTATTTGCACTTTATATGAGCAAATAAATTAGTTTCAAGTCAAAGGTTTTGAAAAATATGACATCACACAGAGCTAGTGGATGGACCCTGCTTCAAACTCTGTGTGAGACTCACCACTGTGTTATTCAAAGCGTTATTAGTTAGTATCATAATGCAATCCATATTGGTTCTACGCAATGTGACAGACCTACACATGCTTGGAATTAGTATTTTTTTTTACGACAGCGCTTCTGCGACGCCACGCCGTGATAGTTGAATCTCCAGTTTCTGGAGTGCAAATTACAGGTTTCTGTGTGTCATCAACACTTTAAGCCTTTAGGTTTTTTTGAACACTATTTTTAACACTGTTTTTTTTTAAATGTCAACCAAAAAGAAATGAAAATAAATCAATTTGATTGTGCTGAGAAAGGTCTTGTTATCGCTTCTGTCACAGGCAGCCAAGGCCAGTTAACAGGATGCAAAGATGCAGAGGCAGTTGTTACGTGAAACAAGGTTTATTGTAACAAAGGGTCACTTGCGAGTGAGGAAAAAACCAACACCCAAAACTTGACAAAGTACAACTGAAAATACGGCGGGCCTAGCCACAGGGAAAAGGGAAGTAACAAACAAAAGACGTTGCTGAAAAGCAAGCAGGAATTAAGTCGAACAAAAAGCGCTGCGGAAAAACAGAACAGAATAACAAAAACAGAAAAACATGCAGTATAACGAGTAAAAAAAAACACTGCTGAAAACCAAGCGAGATACAAAGCACTGCCGGAGTTAGAGGTACCAACAATATACAGGTTTGGCCAGACGGGAAAACACAATGCAACAAGGCACAGACAGGTAGGGAACACTCGACAATCTGGCAACGAGTAGTCCACACTGCACAGCTTAAGTAGTCACAGGGTAATTGGTAGCAGGTGTGCTCCTCCCCCCGAGAATCAGAAGTGCACTGCAAGCAAAGACAAGTGGCAGCAAAGCATTACAACAGATCATGACAGTACCCCCCCTGGCGGCCTACCTGGTGAAGAGTGGAAGTCGCAAATGAGTGACGGGTCCAGGATACAGGCGGTCCATATCTCTTGATTAAGTACTGGCGGGGTGTCAGAGTATCAGTTCTATGTGCCAAATGGATATTTGCTGATAATTAGGGTTGGGGCGGCACGGCGGTTGAGTGGTTAGCGCGCAGACCTCACAGCTAGGAGACCAGGGTTCAATTCCACCCTCGGCCATCTCTGTGTGGAGTTTGCATGTTCTCCCCGTGCATGCGTGGGTTTTCTCCGGGTACTCCGGTTTCCTCCGACATTCCAAAAACATGCTAGGTTAATTGGCCACTCCAAATTGTCCATAGGTATGAATGTGAGTGTGAATGGTTGTTTGTCTATATGTGCCCTGTGATTGGCTGGCAACCAGGCCAGGGTGTACCCCGCCTCTCGCCCAAAGACAGCTGGGACCCGCCACCCTCGTGAGAAAAAAGCGATAAAAATGAATGAATGAATGAATTAGGGTTGGGCATCAACTATCGAGCATCAATGGGAACTGGGACTAACAAAGTATACTACTTTTCATTCGTAAACATATATTGTGAAAGTGTACTAAAACAAACTTCACAATATTCATATTCCAGTTCAATGCTTTGATATTTAAGCACTGATTGAAAACAGCCCAGTAAGAAATTCATGGTAATGTTCACATCAATAAAGAATTCATTGAGAAGTTCAAACAGTCCATTTAAAGAGAACTATTAAGTACAATTCAGTACTATGAAGTACTAAATGTCAGCTGGATCATCCATATGCCAATCCTGGAGCAAAGTGGCTGAAAAGTTAGTACCTTCAGTCTGGTCAGTGCTGTTCCCACCCAGTAAATATATGTTTTGTATATCACAGTTTTAGAATGGAAGAAAGGAGCTTCAATTCTTAGTTTTCCCCTTCTTATGGAACCCTGCAGGGGACAGGAGAAAGAAAATATGACTATTACAAGAAATCGTAAAACTTTTGCGAGTTCTCGCAAAAGTATTTCAAGATGATTGTTGACTTATAAGACAAGCAAGCACTGTACACAAATGAAATTCTATTCATTTCCTTCCGAGTACCAGTGTTTCCAGCAACGCTCGTTCAGACTGCCTGTTAGCAAAGTCGAATAACAGAATTCCTGTAGTTTTACACTGTTTTGGGAGATACCCAAAAACTGTTGTAAGCGCTTGCAAAAATGTGTCTTTGTCTTTTCTTTTTACTCATCAGTGTTTTTTTTTCCCCATGTCCCCTTGGGGGCTCCAGACATTCTTGCATTCTTGAGTGTTCATTTATTTTAATGGTCTTTCCATAAGGGAACAGAGATTGATTATAGAGCTCAACCTGTTACTTGGTTTGCCAATGACTTTTTTGTTCTTTTCATATGGTTTTATTTAAGCATATGCATATTATGCATGCATACTTCTGTATATGCACATGTAGTACTAATTTGCATCAATATAATCTTGCTCGCCTACTTGCTGAAAGCAGTTATTAACAAGTTTAATTTTGCAAGGTGCATACTGCAACGAGAGGGGAGTAATATTTTATGTATGACTCATGTATGCCACACACGCTCTTGTGCTACTGTGCAAGTGTACCTAATGTTGTGGCCACTCAATGCCAGTTATATATATTTAGAGTGTCTGTGCAGTGCAAAATTGCGCATGTTACACAACAAGTTTACTAAGTAATTTTAGATACAAACCAAAATAGTCAAGCCGAACAAAATCAAATATAGCATTGGAGACATTGGGACAAACGGGAGCCATTTTGAACTTCCCAAATGCCACGGCCACGGTCGCTGTGTGCGACTGGCCAAACACAGAACGTGAAGAGTGAATACATAATAAGCAACAAGAACACAGATAATGACGAATTGTACTGGTTTCATATTCGTATCCGGCAAAAGTGCATTATATGTAACGGATACTCGTTTATAACGAGCATGAAAATGACTATGAAAACAAATGTTACAAAAACAAGTAGTTCTTGTCCATTTTCATTTTGTAAAAGTAGCTCTCACAAGAAAAAACCTTGGTGACCCCTAATATAGCCAGTACCATTTAAACATTTACGCTGCCGATTTCACTCAGTGGAAGCATAAAATCCTATTCAGAACATCCATAGGTAAAATAATTGTAAAAGATCTTGTCACTGTAAATAATTAATATTACAGTCATAATGAATGATGATAATAATAATATAAAAATATACATAAATAGACATAATAGAACATTGAACACCTATTTTTGGTTTATACCCCGCCCACTCCGAATATAGATGCGGATACAGATAACATAGATGGGTGAACAGATCCAGATCCAGATGCAGATGCAGATGCAGATGCAGATGCAGATGCAGATGCAGATCCAGATGCAGATGCAGATGCAGATGCAGATGCAGATCCAGATCCACATGCAGATGCAGATGCAGATCCAGATCCAGATCCATATGCAGATCCAGATCCAGATGCAGATGCAGATGCAGATGCAGATGCAGATGCAGATACAGGTAGAGATACAGATACAGATAACATAGATGGGTGAACAGATCCAGATCCAGATCCAGATGCACATGCAGATCCAGATGCAGATCCAGATCCAGATCCAGATCCAGATGCAGATGCAGATCCAGATGCAGATCCAGATGCAGATCCATATGCAGATCCAGATGCAGATGCAGATGCAGATGCAGGTAGAGATGCAGATCCAGATCCAGATCCAGATCCAGATACAGATACAGATCCAGATCCAGATCCAGATCCAGATCCAGATACAGCTACAGATAGTGGTGTGCTTGCTCATCCATAGGAAAAACAAACTGCACCTTAACTTAAATTCGTGATAAATAAGAAAATGTGTATCTTCTTGTGAAGCGCTGGCAGGGCTTTCTCTTTGAAATAGTGGTGATAGTAAAATAAGGGGGTTCAAAGTGCTCCATTAGTATAATAAATCCTGTGTTTGGTATGGTAATGGTATGGAATGTCAGGTCACTCATTGCTATTATTTGTGCTCCCTTGACTGTGATGCCGTTTTTTCTCTACTCTTCAAAACTACCTGCAGTGTGAGCTGACTCAACTTGGGTTGGGTTGCCTGAGTAAACTGACTGTATTGTGTCAGGTGTTTGTTTTTTAGGTGTTGATTCAGGTCTGTCGTCTTACAGGTCAGTTATGTAAATAGACACTGTTGGCGTTTTTTATTCAGGCTTAAGCGTCAAAATAGCGTCAATGATTTGCATTGTTAGCTAACTCATATTAACTTATTTTCTCATGTTATAATGCACAGAATAGGAAAAGAAATATGTCTTCATGTTTCACAAAAGGACAAAATTCCCCAAAAATGCAATTCCCCTTTAAGGGATAGGGACCTTGAGGGCCACAAATGGACTCCTAGTGTACCTACATTATGAGAGACATCAGCGAGTTAGAGAGAAACCATTTTTGCAAGGAAGTAGTCTTGGTTTTCTCAAGGGCGGCACAGACAGTGTTTGCAGACGGCAAGTCAACGTTCCTCAAAGCGCAACCAGATGTTTTCTCGAGGTTTGTTTCTCTTCAGGCACAGTTTCACTTTATGGCTTTGACACACTTCAGGCTGGTTGTCACATGACTCAGAATGTGACGGCAAAATAGTACACACTGTACCAGACCTGAGACTGGGTGGAGTCCTCTCATTAGACCTATGGGGAGATTGAAATTTTCACCGGCTGAGGAACAATTTAGACGAAGTGGACTATGTGGATGCTCAATAGTTGTGTGTATTCGTACCAAAAAATCGCTGCATGATTGTTATAGTAATGCTAATGGTAATGGTTTCATTTCATTTCAACATGCACATACGTTGCAATGGAATGCATAACATAATTCAGTTCTCAGTTCCACATGTCCAAAAGGAGTAGGAAGCTTATTTAACCCTACACCTCGTCCGTTCCACATTGGTTGCAGTACATTTGTTTACTTCCTGTCTTTCACATGTCATTTTACTGCATAGAAAAGTGATAGAGGAATGTAACATTAGTTAGCGTGCAGACCTCACAGCTAGGAGACCTGGGTTCAATTCCACCCTCGGCCATCTCTGTGTGGAGTTTGCATGTTCTCCCTGTGCATGCGTGTGTTTTCTCCGGGTACTCCGGTTTCCTCCCACATTCCAAAAACATGCTAGGTTAATTGGTGACTCCAAATTGTCCATAGGTATGAATGTGAGTGTGAATGGTTGTTTGTCTATATGTGCCCTGTGATTGGCTGGCGACCAGTCCAGGGTGTACCCCGCCTCTCGCCCGAAGACAGCTGGGATAGGCTCCAGCACCCCCCGCGATGTGAGGAAAAGCGGTAGAAAAAATGAATGAATGAATGAATGAATGGTCATAAGGAGACAGGTATTTAGTATGTAAATTGGTTAAGAATAAATAAATGTAACTACTTTAACTGTCGTCATTTGATTAGAAAATGTTCCTGTCTGAAAATGATAAGTATGTTCTCATTGATAACCTTTTTTATTTTTTCTATTTCGATTCCATTCCAATGAGTTCAATTATTGACAATATCGGTGATTTCCATTTTGTCATCAGGAACATGGAATTTGGATTCTATGGTTTCATTTCTTTACTCCATTGTCTAGAGCAGGGGTCTCAAACACGCGGCCCGTGGGCCAAATGTGGCGCGCAGGACACTAGTTTGAGGCCCCCGCCTTGATATGAAAGTTTAATGTTAGTGCGGCCCGCACAAGTTTGATATGGATGCTGTATGGTATCATGTACCCAGAAAAAATTATTACGTTTGATTAATGTTCCTGTTAAAGGTTAAATAACTGTTAATAGTTATCCTCCCTATCTGTGTGGAAGTGGTAAGTTTTTGGCTTTTTAAGTTTAAAGGAAATAACTTGGAGGCTACCGTTTAGGTCGCTAGCTCTCTAGTTTGCGAGTTAGCATGTGTCTCAAGACCCTGCAGTTGCGCAATATGTTGTAAATAAAAAAAGTATAAATGTGACTTATAGTCATGTTTTGTCATGTCTACAGGGCTCTAATAATGCTTTGTTAATTTTAATCTGAAAAAAAGAATTTGTCTACCCACCAACTATATGTGATTTCTTTTGTTTTTATTATTTGCCGTTTTATTATTATTATATTTATTTATTACTGATTGATTTTCTTTATTCTTGATTTGTTTATTTATTTTTCATCTTATTTTGTGTAGAAAAATAAAAAGTAAGATATTTGAGAACAGTGGAATGTTTTATCAGAGCTTTTCTTGTAGAAAATTGGAACCAAAGCGAAGTATTTTAAATTTTTTTGTTTTTAATAAATGCGTTTTTTTTGGGGGGGGGGGTTTGGAAAACCTGATGTGGCCCAGTCTCACCCAGACCCGAGCTCCAGTGGCCCCCAAGTAAATTGAGTTTGAGACCCCTGGTCTAGAGTTTTAGAATTTGTAATTTCTTCAATATTTACAAATAAATTGTTCAACTTTTCTACCTACTACCTCATTTCAGCTCCTTTTGATGTTTTAACCGAGAGCGTGAAGGTGCACTAATGGAGTAAAGAGTATTCAGAGATTACAACACTTTCTATTTTCTACAAGAAATAAACTCATTGCCCTCGCGTTGGTCAGCCAGGGCTCATCTGTTCCAAGCCTCCTGTCCCTGTGCTTGATCCTTGATTGGCAGGGGGAGGAGCCTAATCCCGGTCACGCTGTTACACTTCCTCACCTCGATCAGGAAACAAGACATTGGCAACACTGGACTCTTTGTTATACTGGATCAAGGTCTGCACCGGCAACCTTGTGTTTGACTTATGTGTGCAAGCATGTAAAGAAACACAAGCATGCATTTGGTTAACAAAATGAAAGCGTGTATGGAGGTCTACAGTGTACCAGGTACGTCATATATATACTATATATATATGTTAATGAAGATTCCTCAGTGTAGTTTGAACTCAGCTAACTCTTCTATTGAGTAAAATCACCTAAACATCAGGATATCAAAGCTGTGCACGAACATGCTCCCACCTGCACCACTACTGTGGAATACTGGCATTCCCGGCCTAAGGCACTAATCATTTACAAAACAACAGCATAATCTTCTGGCCTCACAGGGAAGATTTAGCATTAGCCTGCATGCCTTGGAATTGTTGTGTCTATAAACTAGTCATATGCCATCAGGGCCAGCAAAGCCTTCTCTGCTGACTTAAACACTATTAGAATTAGAATCACTGGCCTACGTGTACAACTTATAGTACTTGTTCCATGAAATGTTATTAATTTATTCCTAATACTCAATTGCAATGGTTATCAGGATGTATATAGCGAGCTAAGCTTAAATAAGCTTAAATGAACTTGGGTTCTGTAGTAAAAACACACCAGTAAGTCCAACCAAATTGAAGACTTTGGAGTGGCCGTGTCAAAGTCCTGACCTGAATCCTATTGAGACGCTGTAACATTACCTCAAAAAGGCAGTTCATGCTGGAAAAACCTCCAATGTTGCTGAATTACAACAATTCTGCAAAGAATTGAGTGAATGAGTAGGGCAAAGATTCCTCCACAGCACTGTAAGAGACTCACTGCAAACTCTTGATTTTAGTTGTTACTGTGACCCAACCAGTTATTACGTTTAGGGCAGGGGTCTCAAACACGCGGCCCGCGTGCCAAATGTGGCCCACAGGACACTAGTTTGAGGCCCCCGCCTTGATATGAAAGTTTAATGTCAGTGCGGCCCGCGCAAGTTTGATATGGATGCTGTATGGTATCATGTACCAAGAAAAAATGATTATGTTTGATTAATGTTCATGTTAAAGGTTAAATAACTGTTAATAGTTATCCTCCCTATCCGTGTGGAAGTGGTAAGTTTTTGGCTATTTAAGTTTAAAGGAAATAACTTGGAGACTACCGTTTAGGTCGCTAGCTCTCTAGTTTGCGAGTTAGCATGTGTCTCAAGACCCTGCAGTTGCGCAATATGTTGTAAATAAAAAAAGTATAAATGTGACTATAGTCGTGTTTTGTCATGTCTACAGGGCTCTAATAATGCTTTGTTAATTTTAATCTGAAAAAAATAATTTGTCTACCCACCAACTATATGTGGTTTCTTAAGCTTTTATTATTATAATTATATTTATTTATTTATTACTAATTGATTGATTTTCTTTATTCTTGATTTGTTTATTTATTTTTCATCTTATTTTGTGCAGAAAAATAAAAATGAAGATATTTGAGAACAGTGGAATGTTTTATCAGAGCTTTTATTGTAGAAAATCGGAACCAAAGCACTGAAAAAGTTTGTATATTTTTCTGTTTTTAATAAATGCGTTTTTTTTTTTTTTTGGAAAACCTGATGCAGCCCAGCCTTGCCCATACCCTAGCTCCAGTGGCCCCCAGGTAAATTGAGTTTGAGACCCCTGGTTTAGCGGGTACCATAAAATAGGGAAAATAGGGTTTAAGTAGAAAGGACACAGGAATCTTTTCATTTTGCTGTTTCTTTGAATGGATGAAAGCCACCATTTTGTTTTACGACTGCGGGGATGTTCCACTGCACACTCTGTTCCTCCCTCCCCCCGGGCTTTACAACGATTCAGTTAAACCACCAAATGCTGTAGAAAATAATATATTAACAGGAGTTTTCTTCCAAAGACTCCAGTGGATGGTTCTTGGCTCAGGGACATCAAACCTGCAGCAGATGCGTGAATAAACTATGGTGCAAAGATTTAAAATGTAGTATGTATGTGTATGAGTATTTGTGTGAGTGGATTGTACAAAAAGACTTTGCAGCAGCAGATGGGCTGGAGTTTACCTTTTTATTGTGAGAAAAGTTATAGAGAAGCTGTCAAAGCATCACGCTGCAACGATGTGATGGATCACAAGCAGCCTCATTGCCGAACCCGCAGGACAGCTGTGACTCATCTACACTGCTCATATACAGCAACACGTTGGACAGCTCCGTAAACTGGACGGTCGCTGTCCGCCTCGGAGCCAAACTAGAGGATGGATCAGTTCCAGATGTGCTATGGTGCTACTGGTCACAACCTTGGTTGAAGGTCAGCTGGCAGCTGAAGGAGAAGAAGGTTTTTCAAAGTCTAATATTGTGGGGCCTCCATCCAAGTACTACTTATATGTGTCTATTCACCCATCTAAATTATCTGTATCTGTTTTTGAAATATGGATAGATTGATCAGAAGTTGCTATATGTATTGTTTATTATTCAGCTTATATGTGTACTGTGTATGTGTGTTGCCAAGGTGATTCATGCAAACATGGCAAACAGGGAATTAATCTGTGAGACTTGTTGACTGCAATTTTCTCAAAAGCACCGCCTTCAGTACTACAAGGTGTTTTCCAACTGATTTTATATCAGCAGCCAAATCAGCCGAAGCAAGCAGGCAAAAAAAAAAAGAAAACATCGCCGTGCCCGCTGTCTTGTAAAATGCACCGTGTAGGTTCTCATACTGCAACTTATTGAGTGGGGTGGTCATATTTTAGCATGCTGATGTCAGCCATACATGCAGGATGCTTGATGTTGCTCTGTGCAAGTGTACCTAATGTTGTGGCCAGTCAGTGAGTGCAAGTCTGCAAAGCGCTCGGAAAAGGTTTACCAAGTAACTTTAGATATAAACCAAAATAGAGGTGAGCTGAAGAAAAGCTAATAAAATGGAGGCATTGTGACAAACGCCGAGCGGTTTTCAACTTCCCAATTGCACCGTGTACGTGAATGAGGTCGCCGTGTGTGACTGGCCAATCACAGAGCGTGAAGAGTGATTTTTATTTACTGTGAAGAAACTTCAAATGTATCCATGTGACTAAGTAGCAGTATGTTGTTTTACATCATTGATAAATTCATAAGATGTACACACTTTGCTGCAGTTAGCATTAGTGACCTTTTCAAATTTACAAAGTTCATCAATGACCATAAAAGCCATGGCAAACTAATTATCAAACTCAACATAGGCCTTCTGAAGATGAATCCATTAGGGTGGAATCATACATGTGTGCACACATGTCTTCCTAATCCAGTGGTTCCCAGCACCCCTCTTTTGGAGATGAAATTATTTTCAGACCCCACGGCTATCTGACATGCAGCATTTTTTTTTCTGTTACGTTCATTATGTCTGATGCAAGCGTAAGCTTTCACTGCCTTGTTTTTTTTTTTGACAATTTCATGCTTTTATGCAACACACCATGCACACTCATAATAATTTTGACAAGCATGTTATTTGTTTTAATATATGTGAGTTTGTATGTGTTCATATTAATTGTTTGACCCCCATCTGATCTGCTTCTTGGTTACACTTACACCCCAGCAATTAGGGTATCCTCAGTTTGTAAAATCACTATGTATTTTACTGTACGCCAACTCTTTGACTGCTGGAGCGCTTCACACGAAAAGGTAAAAATATGACAAAATATGCACCCCTACTGTGTTTCCTGTGCTATTATTAATTCATTCATTCATTTTCTACCGCTTTTCCTCACGAGGCTCACAGGGGATGCTGGAGCCTACCCCAGCTGTCTTTGGGCGCCAGCCAATCACAGGGCACATAGTATAGACCAGGGGTCAGCAACCCGCGGCTCCAGAGCCGCATGTGGCTCTTCAGCCTCTTTGTTGTGGCTCCCTTTGCAATGCTTGAATATTTTTTAACACCACAGTGGGGAAAAAGCATGTCTTTGTAATGAGTTTTAAAAAATCCAACTTTGTGTGAGTCCATGAATGCATCCTGACTGAGTTCTGACTGGTGATTGGATGAGTACAAGGATGAGCAGACAGGATGCTATTCAGTTCTCTCTCACAGGTAAACATTAAGGAAAATACTTTATAAATACTTTTCATACTTTCCCAAAGCTATTTGACAATTCTAAAAAATAAATTAGAGCTCATATAAAACAGCGGCATTGGAACTTCAGGTATCAGGTAAGTTTACAGTAATTTACACATATATTTATGTAAGTTTATATTTAATATAATACTAGCAAGAGTACTCCAACTTGTTTTTTTCTTATCTGAACTACTTTGATAGCCCCAAATTCCCTCCAATTTTGTTTTAAACATACTATGTTTTGCGGCTCCAGGCTATTTTTCTTTAGTGAGCAAGGGGGTGAAATGGCTCTTTTCATAATAAAGGTCGCCGACCCCTGGTATAGACAAACAACCATTCACACTCACATTCATACCTATGGACAATTTGGAGTTGCCAATTAACCTAGCATGTTTTTGGAATGTGGGAGGAAACCAGAGTACCCGGAGAAAACCCACGCATGCATGGGGAGAACATGCAAACTCCACACAGAGATGGCCGAGGGTGGAATTGAACCCTGGTCTCCTAGCTGTGAGGTCTTATTATATATGTATAATAATATATAAATATATATTATATTAAATACACCACATGGTGATGCTGTTATTAAACCTTAATGTCAGAGTGACTTTCAGAGTGAGCTTTAATCCATCCATCCATTTTCTATGCCACTTATCCTCATTAGGGTCGCGGGGGTATGCTGGAGCCTATCCCAGCTGACTTCACGCAAGAGGCAGGTCACACCCTGAACTGGTCGGCCACCATAAATCATTGATAATTTCTTAATTATTACAAAATGACACTGTGAACACAACCCACAGGGGGCAACAAAAATTTTGGTCGTCATTTAAAGTCACACCATGGGGGGTCCGAATGTTGTCTGTGGATGTTTGTGCGTGCAAAACCCCTTGACATGACTTGGTTTGTAAGTCACATGACTGGTAGATGACATGACCTCCCGCCCTGACAGACTTTCTCTAAAGCGCCACGTTCAGAACATTGTGACCCCAAGCAGCCGCTTGACTTAATGAGCATCTGTCTCTACAATTTGGTGGCTCAGATTGGCTTAATCCCTTAATTTGGTCTTCAAAGTACGATGACCATTTGAACTCCTCTTTATGTTGCTGTGGAAACACACATGGACGTATGGGGGGGGGGGTACAATACCGGAAAGAAAGTGGTGTGTTGCAGCATGACCTGCTGACAAAACATTACACGTGATCTCTGTGAAAAATCATTTAAATACATAAAATATAGTGAATTCATGAGACAGATCAGGTCAAATATGGTGAACTCCCAGGTTTTGTAGGCTCCACAACCTTGAATGAGAACAGGCTCCGGGTGTGTCCTGTTTCTCCTGAAGTCCACCACCATTTCCCTGGTCTTGGCGGTGTTCAGGTTAAGGTGGTTTGCATTGAACACAAACTATAAAAAGTGTGAGATGAAAGAAGATTAACAAGAAAGCAGTATTTTCCAGAATAATAATGCTGCCGTAATCCCTCGTTTATCGCATATTATTGGTTCTGTGATATGTGAATTTTTTTTAAAGTAGGATTCCTAATTCATAAATAGAATATTTACGTCTTAGAAGCATAGAAACCTATTTATAACCTTCTAACTCTGGTTATTAATATTATTCCAGCCCTCTTGAAATTAAATAATAACTGTTTCCCAATATAATAATTCGTCTTTTATCACGGTTAATTGGTTCCAGATCTGTATAACTTGTCTTTCACTAATTTTGGACAAATACTAATAGGCCATATCTATCTCAGTCATTTATTGATTATATGAAGACCCATGATATCGTGAAGGAGCAATATTGTAATGTACGAGGATACATGATATGAGCTAGCTAACAATGCAAGTCAAAGGTTTTCCTATTTGGCGATGCAGATCAGGAAGCAAGGTGCCTGCATTAGCCTGATGCTGTTTAATGTAACACGTCACATGACGTGTCCCACAAGGGATGCATGATGCACATTGTGGCCTCTGATGCATAGTCCAATCCTGCGCATTTAAAGGCAAGAGAGGCGTTCATTTGGTTACATTCGGTTATGTTAAACCCTCTCGCACCTTCTTTCCTCTTTCTTTGCCACTAGCGCCGGTGGGAGAACTGGGGTGTGGGTGCGCCACGCTGTGCCTGACTGTGCTGCTTACGAATTTAAAGGCAAGAAAGGCGTTCATTTAGTTGGCTAAGATTACATTCGGCTATGTTAAACCCTCTCGCACCTTCTATCCTCTTTCTTTGCCACTAGCGCCGGTGGGAGAACAGGGGCGTGGGTGCGCTGCGCTGTGCTTGACTGTGCTGCTTACGAAAATTGTTGGCCCTGAGACCTGTGTCTGGTTTAAAAAATTAGAGTCCCATGTCTCATAACATTACTGATGCCAAGTGACCAGACTACTACATATAAGTTGTCTTTCAATAATTTTAAAGTAATAACTGGCCACAGAAAACTACAAAACATTTATTTTCTTTTTTTACGTGATATAGTGAGGGAGCGGGAGTTCTAACACATGACAAGCTAGCATATTGCATGATGATTCAGTCACACTTCCGTTCTGTGGTGACAAAAAATAAATTTCCATTTTAAGCTATTTGACAGATAGGAAGAAAAAAGGCTTCAACATTATCAACATTTATTGGCATAGTTTAATACATACTTATTATTATTAAAGTACAAAAATGCAAAAGAACGTATAACTTCTTAAATCAGTGTACTTCTATACAATGAAAAAATTAAGGCTATTAATCAAAACAATAGTAACGAAAAGGTTATTCAGTTGATCTCTGCGTGAAGGCTACAGTTAGTGACGAGGTAGTAAAATGTTTACCTTGGAAGAACATGGCAGCTCACCGACGCCTGGTAGGAATATAAAAAAAAGTGACGCAACAGAAAGTCGAGATAGAACTCGGGCAACACCCCAGTTGGTGCCTTGGGGCACTAATGTTATTTTCTTCTACTTCCACTGACACTATACTTACATTCATATGTCCATCCATCCATTTTCTAGGCCGCTTATCCTCACTAGGGTCGCGGGTATGCTGGAGCCAATCACAGGGCACATACATATATAGACAAACAACCATTCACACTCACATTCATACCTATGGACAATTTGGAGTCACCAATTAACCTAGCATGTTTTTGGAATGTGGGAGGAAACCGAAGTACCCGAAGAAATCCCACGCATGCACGGGAGAACATGCAAACTCCACACAGAGATGCCCAAGCGGAGATATAGCCAAAATCATAAATACTATGTTATTTAAATATTAAGTTAATAATACAAACATTTAATCAGTGCTTACTTGGAATAAACTTATTTAAAAAAAACATTGGAATACATTGAATATTTTCAAGTTCTTATATTTTATAACGGGTTTAAGTGTAAAAAAAAAACAAAACTTTAATATCAAAGTGCTGGATCATTGATAATTAAAATCATTGTCTATTAATCACAAGTGATTATTTTATAACTGGTAGGGATGAGTACACCACTATCTGTATCCGTATCTGTTCATAAGTTTAAAAGGGACGTATTAAGGTAATTGTGTGTGTGGCTATTGTGTGTAGCTGCTCTATAGGGGTCAACAACTCAATACAAAGGGTCGAAAAATTAGCATAATAGGTCCCCTTTAAGATGGCAAGGTGCATACTGCAAGGTATTGAGAGGGGTATAATATTTTAGCACATTTATGTCAGCCACACAGGATGCTTGATGCCGTTCTTGCGCTACTGTGCAGGTGTACCTAATGTTGTGGCCAGTCAATGCAGGTTACCGTTACCACAGTCTGTGTACTCAGTCATTCATTCATTCATTTGCATTGCTGAAGCCTATCCCAGCTACTAACTGAAAATTACCAAAATTCTTATACAGTAGGTAGCACGGCTGTTTTATGATGACTTAAATAAGACAAAAACGCATTTCAAGGAAAAAATGAGTTGTTGAGTGCACAGCGCTATGCACCACGCATGCTATGGAACAAGTCTCCCAAGTAACTTTTCAACCACACAATTTTACTGCGTACGTAAATGAGGCATCCCTTGTGGCTGCCGCTTGCCGTGGTCTAAGTGGAGGCGGTTGCTGTGTGTGACTGGCCAATCACAGAGCATGAAGAGTGAATACATAATGAACATTTTCTTTCAACACAAATACAGATAAGGACAAAATGTACTTGTTTCATACTTGTATCAGTATCCTTAACGGATACTCCTTTAAAACGAGTATCCGGCTCATCCCTACAAACTGGTTTGCTTCTTTTGGCTCTGGAAACAAGTGTCCTGATTGTGAGTCCATGTTGTGCACATTGAAATGTGCCCGCAGTAAACAAGTCAAGAGGCTCAAGTGGTGAGTGAGTGAGCGACCCCTATTGATGGGTCTTGTAGGATGGAAGGAAGGGAAGGTACTGGAAGAAGCGGGACTGTTTCCATAGGAAGTTGCAGTAAGGAATGTCATAGCATGACAAGTCACACGTGACCTGTGTGCCCTCTTGTGCTGTGTGCTGCCACTTCCTCAGACCTCGCTCCTCTTCCGTACCTGGAAGGAAATGATCAGTTTAGTTATGAAGTTATGAAGGATGGAGTCATATGCAAGGTTTCCCTCAAGTCTAGACACACGGGCAAAAATACATGTGTTGTACAATTACAAAAAATACATATATGTTTTATTTGTCAATATAAATAATCCATCCATTTTCTGTACTGCTTATCCTCACAAGGGTCGCGGCATGCTGGAGCCTATCCCAGCTGTCTTTGGGCAAGAGGCGGGGTACACCCTGGACTGGAATATAAATAATAAAAAATATGTAATATCTATAAGTGGCTAGCATGTTGGCCACACGGTCAGGAGATTGGGAAGATCTGGGTTCGAATCTCTGCTTGGCATCTCTGTGTGGAGTTTGCATGTTCTCCCGGTGCGTTTGTGGCTTTTCGCCGGGTACTCCGGTTTCCTCCCACATTCCAAAAACATGCTAGGCTAATTGCCGATTCTAGATTGTCCATAGGTATGAATGTGAGTGAATGAGTGTGAATGATTGTGTGTCCTGTGTGTACCCAGCGTGTACCTCGCCTCTCGCGGGATAGGCTCCGGCATGCCCACGACCTGAGTGAGGATCAGCGGCATAGAAAATAAATGGATGGATGGAATGTATTATTAATCTGTAAATTACATTTTTAGATGATGTACATATCATATGTATCATATACTATGTCCACACTTTAGGGTCACCATGTGTAGGAATAATAGTGCATGCAAACTGGAATGGGCAAACCTGGAATAGTGTTGTCGAGGATGAAGCCGAAAAAGCCTCCGATGAACATGTGGGTGGTGAAGAGCACCACGATCACCTGATCCAGCTCTTTGATTCCTACAGTACACAAGACAATGATTTTTTTTTACCTTACAGGAGCTCATAAAGTAGGAATGTGGCAAGTGGAAATCATGCTGGGAGGATTTTCTTCTAATGTGGGGGTATAGGAAGGGACGGGCAAGATGTCAGCCAAGCACACATGGTCCACTTCACCTGGTTGTATGTCACGAGACTGAAAGACAGGCAACGTGGACCCAACATGAATTGTGTCTTCTTCATCATTACAACATTTTGACCAACGGCAAACAGATCGAAACTATGAACGCTCATGAAGACTTAATGAGGTTCTGGAACGAGGATACGATATCAGTAATGACAAGACAATCTGGACAACGTCCACATGGACGATGTCAACATTGTTCTTTTCACCTGAACGGCTCATCCAACGTCAAGCATGCTGTAAAAAGTGATGAAATGTTGAATATGTTAGTGTTGACTTACTATGTTACACCCATTTGCTTATCTAAAGCATATGGAGTATTAAAGATATACCAAAGATATTGGTCTTAAAATAAATAACATTGGACGTGTCAAAAATTGGATTTGACACTTTTCAAGCGCCTTGGCAAGACCGATTTTCTTATTGTGTTATACTGTACAAACATTGTATTTTAGTACTCCATAAGCAAACTGCGGCACTACCTGAAATCTTCAAGGTGTGGCACAGTTGACTTGACTTAAACATGACATGTGTTTATACTTACCGCATATTATTAAAATCACCCACTTCAGTGGCACAATCCAAAGTCGCTGAGGTAAGACAGTCAACATCAGCAGACTTATTGACTCATAATGGCTACTCAAAGAATCTAAAAAAAAAACATCTAAATTGTGGAAGTATTTGAATGATTCCAGAAAGTGAAGTACAGCAGCTTTCACAAATGACACGAAAACTACCAACAGCGTATTATTTAAAACAGGTAAGGTCGTTACGCCAACTTTAACTAACTGAGGGTTTTGTCAAGTTGTTTTTCAAGCCATGTTGTTCCTATTCTATGTGCATGTTTATGATGCATGCCGACAGTGATCGTGTTTCGATGTTGTTTGTTTTGCTTTCTGTGTCACTAAATAAATGAAAGTATTGTTGTTGCACAGCTGAAAATGACACTGCCAAGTCTCCTGTGCATGTGTGTGTTGTCTGGGCGTTGGTTACGTGCTCGGAGCATGCTCAGGAAATAATGCTTGCAACATGTTCAAAAGTTGTATAAATAAATACATCCAATTCCACAATTGGATTTATTTATTGTCATTGAAAAGTGATGGCGGGTCCCGCAACCAATCCAATTGAGAACGACTGATCCGCAGGGGTCTGAATACTGGCTAATTTGCAAAATTAATCCCTCCTGCTAGGTCTTCTTATTCCCTGCCAGACCAGTATGTGTATGTGGTGTGTTAACAACCACAGTTACGATGCATACTGCCACCTACTGCACAGAGTTGTAACAACAAGCTGCATTCACAGTCCCATTACGTTGTGTTTAAATATCTACTGTATTTATGGCTGCCCGCTAGAAATAAATTACATAAAAAAATGTTACTAAAGAAATGCTGCCCAATGTCTCCATGGATGTTGTTTTGCACATGCCCCAACAAGGGAAGTCTGCATGTCAGTGGACTTACTGAAATGTGTCCATTCTGTCATATGAGCAGACCACTGTTGTACACCAATTCCCTAAATCAGTGGCCGCCTTTTATGCAAAATGTTGACATCTGATGGCCTGCTTATCCGAACTGCCCTTTGGCAGCAAGATGCCCTGTGAAGCATCAAATCGAATCAAGGATGGCAAACAAGGCAAATGTTGTTAGTAATCTTGTTCAAAGAGCACGCACAAACACGAACACACAAAGAGACAGCAGTCAAAAATTCAGGACAGCCAGTCTAAAGATGTCAGAGTGTGTTTGGAGGGAGCAGCGGCAGGCAGAACTTATTGTGGCGATGGGGTGAGCGGGCCAGCCAGGAGTTGTTTATCTGAGCCGGGCAGATTACAGTCAGTGCTATGGGGGCCAGCCAAGAGGATTGGGCGCTAAGCTGCCTAGACCTGAGACAACCAGACAAGCCCTCATGCCCAAAGTTGAACTCCGGATTAGCACTTTCCTGGGAGACACTGGCATCACATGACTGCTGGGCTCAAGGTCTTATGTCTGTGATGAAGAGCTGTTTCATCTCCAGTGCTCTTCTGCAGCATGGATGACTGGTGGAAACCTCTGAGTCATCCGCTAATAACTGATTAAGTCTTTGATTAAGTCATTCATTGACCTCACTCGTCCAACAAGGTTCCTTTTTGATGCTTTTATAAGCATGGTATGGTATAGTATGGACACGTTTACATGTTTAATAAGACTCATCCTTACATGTTTACAATTGCACAAGTCAATATGTTAAAAAAGGAGTAGGAAGAAGCAGATGTATTGTAGTGATGGAAGAAATATTTTTTTGTTTAAAAAAATGTATGGCATTTTGAAAAAGTTTGAATTACTGAAAATAAAATAATTGAAAGTAAGTACACAGATTAACAATGAATGAATACATAAGTAGTGTCGATGATTATTCATTCATTTTCTACTGCGTATCTGGGTAGACCCTGGACTGGTCGCCAGCCAATCACAGGGCACATATAGACAAACAACCATTCACACTCACATTCATACCTATGGACAATTTGGAGTCGCCGATTAACCTAGCATGTTTTTGGAATGTGGGAGGAAACCGGAGAAAACCCATGCATGCACAGGGAGAACATGCAAACTCCACACAAAGATGGCCGAGGGTGGAATCAAACTCGGGTCTCCTAGCTGTGTGGCCTGTGCGGCAACCACTCGGCCGACTGGATGATAAATCAACAACTATTCTGGTATTCTTTTTTCTTTTTATTTAAATCCTCAGCCTCTCAAATGTGAATATTTTTCAATTTTCTGCGTCATTCATGAAAGTAGACATATTATCTTGTGCTTTAGCCAAAACAAGATATAATGAACGCATGTGTGTCATGTCAAGCCACCTCTCTGTTATGATGGCAGATGGAAACACAGTGTAGTGTTCCCACACAAAGGCTGAGGCTCTTTTCAAACTTTCCTACAACCTGAGTAGTAGTATAGTATACAATAGTATATATCATAGACAGTGCAATTCAGTTTAACTCCGCCTCACAAAAGACATCTCTAGTACTCTACAACGACACTTCCTCATTGTCACGAGACATAGATGTATTCATGGACATTCTGAAAATCACAATAATGTCTTAATTGTGTGTCAATGTGTGTTATAAACTAAAAGAAAGACAAATAAAAACAATAAGTGGATATATGTACTTATTACCTAAGTCGGAGGTACAACTGCTAACAATTACAATTACAAGTATGCCCGGAAATCCCAGAAAATACATCTAAACTCAAAATGTCAATTCTCTTTTAGCTTGAGTAAAGGTTTCAGGTTATTTGGAGCTGTTGATACATACAGAGGTATATGTAATTGTGTCGTATCATTTACCTTGTTCTCATTAAATACAGTCAAAATTGGCATATTTCACAGTTACAAATTGTGATTTATCACAATTGATTAAATGGAAAACTGTGATAATTCAAAAAATAAAGTTGAATCATTAGGCAGCCCTAATTTTTAGATAGCATAATAAGTTCCCAATGAAAGGCTAGTGGGGGTGTTGCCAATGAATTTTCCACCAGTAAATACCAGTATCAGCACCAGCACTACAGCTGAAGGTGATTGCAACTTTCTCTCATGCTTTGAAGAAGCTCCATGTTGTGATTTGTATAGTCGATAATGTTTTTCAGAGAAGTCCCGTAGAAACTTGATCACTTCAAATACACATAAAAAAAACACACATAAAAATTGCTGTAGTATGAGTGTGTGCTTATCAAGAAGCATCTTGCCTTGCTGACAAGTAAGGCAAGTTGCTGCACATCCACATCCCCTGCAGCAAGAGCCAAGTGTAATTGAGGCACATCAGATGCCAAAGAACATCAAACACCAACAAAGAACAGTAATGTTCAAGAACCTTTTTAGAACAGGGCTATTCCACTAATCCGGCTCATGAATGATATCAGAACTGCTGTATGATTTATCTTGTCATACAAAGCATACAAAGTGGTACTAAAAAAAAATAAAAGTAATAATAATAACAATAATAATAATCTCTCTCTGGAGTTTGCATGTTCTCCTTGTGCGTGCGTGGGTTTTCTCAGGGTACTCCAGTAAAAATGCATGTTAAGTTACAAAATTGTCCGTAGTTATGAATATGAGTGTGAATGGTTGTTTGTCTATATGTGCCCTGTGATTGGCTGGAGACCAGTCCAGAGTGTACCCTGTCCCTCGCCCAAAGACAGCTGGGATAGGCTCTAGTATACCCGCGACCATAGTGAAGATACACGGCATAAAAAATGAATGGATGATAATGATACGAGATGTAATTATAATAAGCATAAAATACAGTCAAACACTTTCTAAGGCTCAACAAGAGCCAGGACTGGCACATTCAAAATCTCAATGGCATAAGACAAACAAATGGTCTTCTAAAAGAACAGGTACTACAGAGTACTACAGAGTGTTGTCGCCACCTATAGGGGATGGCTGCAAAAAGGTGCAACGTTAAAACCTGCAACCTACTGTAAACTGGTGTATGACCCACCAGTTGAGAATGACTACTATAAAGTAGAAAGGTCTTAAAAGACAGCAAATCACTCCTGTCATTCAGAGGATCTCTGACTATCATAAATTTCTGGCTTCTGTTTTATTTTATGACTTTACGACATTATTGATGACTGTATTAGCCATTAAAAGAATAGAGTAATAGTGAATGAAGGGAGAAGTCTGCCCCTGCGCGGCCGTTAGTTTGCCCCTCCCCGGCCCTTAGCGTTCTGAAGATCCGGACCCCACAACAAATGTAGCTGACTAGCCTCATTGCAGAGCAGCCATAGGCAAAAAAAACAAGAATGGCGGTACAGAGTCTCACTCGTGTCTCCCACAGGCTCTTCGCCCAATTAGCGCCTAAAGCAGAGTTTGAAAGAGCTGACATCCACTCCGAAAATCCTGACTTCAGCCCAAACAAACAAGCACTAAAAAGCATATTTAGAGTTCAGAGGCAGTTAATACAATTAGTATTCAAATCTAGGCTAAGGACTAAAGGTAACAGAGTGGCCATTGCCATCTGGGCCTGTAGGATTTGGGGAGACCTTGGTTTTAGGAGCTTAGGCTGGCAGAACCGCTGCCATCCTTCACGAGGTAATCTTGCAAGAGGAGTGAGGGGAGGACGGGCAACTGGACATGACAAACGGGATAGAATAACATTTGTAACACAATAGGAAGAAAACCTTTATAACCATGGAAAACAGAGCCAGCAGACATTAAATGGACAATAGATTAAAATGGATTGTCAGATAAGCTTTCGAGTTTTTTGCCTTGCTCAAGGGCACTCAGGAAGTCAACCCGCATCTGTACAGCAGCCATCCACTGGCAATTTTTAATGAACTTTAATGAACAGTCCGGGACTGACATAGTGCAAACGTGCAAAAATAAGTTAACCACTGATCATCTTAAAGCGTAAAAACAGATAGAGCTGCAACAATCAATCGATGATTAATGGATTATGCAAATAATCAACAACTATTTTGGTAGTCAATTAATCTTTTTTTAATGTAACAATTAGGGTTGTCAAATGTTTAAAAATCTCAATAAGATTAATCACACTTTTTAAATGTATTAATCACGATTAATCACCATTATTTTAATGAACAGAAAGATAAATTACAGGACAGGATTACGATTGTGAAAGTGCAAAGCATGCCTCAAAAATATCTCATTGGGGTGGCGCTTTAAAAAGCTTTCTGGCAGGGTGTGGTGAGTTTGAGGCTCGCGATGTGATCATCCATCAGGCAGCGGCTAAAGCCCCGGTCTCCCCGCTGCACCAGTGTGGGCAAAATTTGAAGATGAGTAGCGCCTCATTAAGGATTTGGGAGCATGCAGACACTATGTAGCACTTTTAGTGGAGAGGGAACTTTCGTTGTGTGCGTAGCTGCATCAGACTCCGGATGAGTTGTGACGAGTGAGCATTTGCACCGCGCTTGCAATGGTTGTTGTGCGAACTGATATCACACTAGCCACGTTTACATGAGGAGTTTTTCTTTTTTCCGAATGGAATCTTTCTGAATGACCTTTCCGAAAACAATGGTATACATGGAAAGGAATATTCCAATCTCTTGTCTACATGCACCGCTATAATCAAACAGAATAGTCAATGGGGCATGCGCAGTAAAGCGTAAACATCAACATCACGTGTCACGATAGTAGCTAAATCAATTAATGGAATAATAAAATACTATTGTATTATTATACTACTGAGTGGATACACAGACAAGAGGGCTAGACTAAGTTACCAAGCAAACACTAATATGAGTGAAGGCACAAAAGGCCTGGTTTCTAAGCCAAATGTCACAGCACCAGTGTGGACGAACAGCTGGTGGACACCATAACTATGGACAGTCCGATCCCATACTCAGTATCAAAATCAGTCCAATACTGGATAGTGTCGGTATCTTGCATTAATATATTGTTGATTTTCTGTATTTATATAATTTTCCAGCAAAAACAGTAGCATGTTTAATCATCCGGTAATGTTACACCCCCCCAGCTGAATACTTGGTATTACCCAACCTGCTCTGTATACCTAATGTTCAATTTGCTTTGGGATGGATGGAGACAGCAGTACCAAGGAGACGTGAAAAGAACACTAAAAGGTGGTCTGACAATTTTTCATTGTTGGTCAACACCTACAGCTAACAAAAAAAGAAAAAAATCCTGAACCAAAGGTAATTACCCGTATTGTTAAGTTAGGTGATGATTTATGACTGGAGTGACAAAGGTGAAGCCAGAGGGTGTCAGGGATGTGTAGGACCAAAATCAGTTTGGCTGATTGCTCTAATACATATTGTTGCATTACTAGTTGAACTACATTTCTCGGTTGAGTGATCGTAATGTAGACGTTTTCTGCATCAAATATCTTGTCAGTAGTGAAGGTATTTTACTGATTAAATAACACCATAGCCTACACAGAAGCTACATTTCTCGCCATTTCCCTAAATTTCTTACTGGTCAAAATGACCAGATTGGATATCAAGGGAAGAAAATCCAAAATCCCAAACTTTCAAGTAAATGCAACATGCTGTAAACAGAGACGCAGTGGCTCCAATGCACTGTAGCACAGCGACTAGCTGACAAAGCTGCAAGAGCCTGAGTCAATTATCCCAGTGTCAGCTGTGTGGAGCTGCTCTACGTGTAAAGAAGAGAACAGGAGCTGAGTGCCATTTGGGCAATACAAGCGTCTCAACGGGTGGCAGCAGCATTGCACTTTTCGACAGCACAGCTTTCATCAAAAGCATCACAGTAAGTATTATCCTGTGTCTGGTGGCCAGTAAAGAATGCTATTAAAAGCTGTGTGTTTAAAGTTTGAATAAAAAGAAGCAGCTGTGATGCATCACTTGAGCAGAATATAGTTTCAACATGGTGGGTTTATTTTTTAAGTTTGTGCATACATTGCGTACATAAGAATTTATTTCAGTAATTTATTTGCTATAATACCTCCTTCCTGCTCGCTTGACAGTGATGTTCTCCTCTGATTTGTATCAACATTTCACAATATACATGACTGTTGTAGTTAATAATTTAGATCAGGGGTCTCAAACACGCGGCCCGCGGGCCAAATGTGGCCCGCAGGACACTAGTTTGAGGCCCCCGCCTTGATATGAAAGTTTAATGTTAGTGCGGCCCGCGCAAGTTTGATACGGATACTGTATGGTATCATGTACCTAGAAAAAATTATTATGTTTGATTCATGTTCATGTTAAAGGTTAAATAACTGTTAATAGTTATCCTCCCTATCTGTGTGGAAGTGGTAGGTTTTTGGCTATTTAAGTTTAAAGGAAGTAACTTAAAGGCTACCGTTTAGGTCGCTAGCTCTCTAGTTTGCAAGTTAGTATGTGTCTCAAGACCCTGCAGCTGCACAATATGTTGTAAATAAAAAGAGTATAAATGTGACTATAGTCGTGTTTTGTCATGTCTACAGGGCTCTAATAATACTTTGTTAATTTTGATTTGAAAAAAATAGTTTGTCTATATTTATTTATTTATTACTGATTGATTGATTTTCTTTATTCTTGATTTGTTTATTTATTTTTCATCTTATTTTGTGCAAGAAAAATAAAAATTAAGATATTTGAGAACAGTGGAACGTTTTATCAGAGCTTTTATTGTAGAAAATCGGAACCAAAGCTTGGTGTTTTTAGAATATGTAAACACAGCCACTGTTGTAGAATTGGAGAATTATTTTAGTTTATGTTGCATTTTAAAAATCATTAGGGGTGTTTACATTACATGTTGTATTTTGTTCCCTTATTGTACCAAAAATGAATCAAACCGTGACCTTAAAACTAAGATACATACCAAACCATCAATATCTGGTACCACTACACCCTTGTGTAGTGGTACTTTCTACTTACTATGTGACTATAGTCGTGTTTTGTCATGTCTACAGGGCTCTAATAATGCTTTGTTAATTTTAATCTGAAAAAATAATTTGTCTACCCACCAACTATATGTGGTTTCTTGAGTTTTTATTATTTGCTGTTTTATTATTATTATTATATTTATTTATTTATTACTGATTGATTGATTTTCTTTATTCTTGAATTGTTTATTTATTTTTCATCTTATTTTGTGTAGAAAAAATAAAAGTAAGATATCTGAGAACAGTGGAATGTTTTATCAGAGCTTTTCTTGTAGAAAATCGAAACCAAAGCAAAGTTTATTCATTTTTCTGTTTTTAATAAATGCGTTTTTTTTTTTTTTTGGAAAACCTGATGCGGCCCAGTCTCGCCCAGACCCTAGCTCCAGTGGCCCCCAAGTAAATTGAGTTTGAGACCCCTTTAGATTATCCTCCAATAACCCTCCCTGTCTCTCTTCATTTGCCATTGCTTGCTCACGATGGAAGCTAACATCCAGTTGGAGGCCATAAATATGCCTCAAAACAACTGCGCTTCTGTTTATTGTGGGGAAGGCTCCATCTCCTTCTAAACTGGCTTCCATTGATACAAAGCTCCACTGGCACTGCATGCCAATAGTACGACTCTGACGTATAAGTTAGTGATTCCACATCGTTATGTCATACATGTGCAGTACAGACCAAAAGTTTGGACACACACAACACAACCCCATCGTCCTAACCCCATTAATAAGGCAAGAAATTCAACTAAGTAACCCGAAGAGGAAACATGTGAAGTGAAAAGCCATTTCAGGTGACTACCTCATGAAGCTCATTGAAATAACAACAAGAATTTGCAGCGTTATCAAAAAGGCTACTCTGAAAATTATTTAAGTACATAATTCCACATGTGTTCTTTCATAGTTTTGATTAGTTTTTATTTAATGAGAATGTGTTTCCAAACATTTGGCTTGTATGCTGTATGTTTTATATTTTATTATCACGTATATACAAATTATTACCGGGTGAATGAGATGTGTTTTCTGTGGGAAAAAAAAATTAATAGAAACATACAAAAAAGTAGTGATGACAAGATGAGGCTTCAAACTATTTCAGTCAACTGGTTCGAGAATGGATTCATGCGCAGCTTCATGTGCACACGAAACCACCTGCTGGCCTTGGATAGAATTACAGGTGGATGTAGTATCTTCATGTGTGATGCATTGAATGTTGATCTCTTTTGGCTCTTGGAAATGATTATGTACTACAAAAAATTGTATAACCAAATGATTAATCTACAAAGTGTAAGATAAATTTCCCCACTGAGGGACGAATAAAGGCATATCTTAATCTTAATCTTAATAAAATATACAGTATATATAAAATACTGAATGTTTTCTTGTCCATAAATGGCATGTATCATGTGATAGGGCTAGCTTTATCATGGTTGTGTTGGTAATACTGTAATATATTAATATTATAATGTAGTACTATTAATCTTACCATGGACGGACGGGTAAAGGGCCAGTGTCATCTTTATGTTCGTGAAAGGCACGTTAATGCTTGAACATGGATGAGGTGTTATTATTGTACCCCAACTCCTTGAAACCAAAGAAACACTTCACCTCTCAATAACAATGACAAACAGTGAAAATATAGGTTTTGAAATGCAAACATATCATCTCTTAATAGTGTTGATTTGGCTTAAGTCAAAATGTTTCCACACAATTTCCTCTTTTTAGCTGGCTCCATATCTTCTCTCTCTGAACTCCAAACTAACATAACCGTATAGTAACCAAACCATCGACAAACACTATCCACACACTCAACTGACTGACTCTCACCACAAAACCCCACATTTGACTGTTTAAGCCTGAGGGGTTTATATCGCTGAGTGACAGGCAAACATCGCGGCAAATTCTGAACCTTTTCCCGAAGCCGTCACGTGGTACAGCCGGGCATCGAGGCTTCGGACGTCATCAATTCCGGCCACTCCCCCCAATGAATCAAGCCTCGGTACACGCTTCATGGAAGTGCCCACTCAATTACTCGACACACGCTTCGAAGCCCCGGACAAAAAAGTATCAAATCAATTTCTTTGACCAAACATTGCGATTGCTGAATTGTAAATATGTTAGCACCCACATAGTTATAACAAGAAAGAATAAAGAAGGTATTGGATCAGTGGACACAAAACATTGCAGCATCAGTGTTAGACATAAAAAAGTAGTATCATCCCAAGCTATCGTAAACTTTGTGTTATGGAGTACCATCTCTTTAGTGAGTATATGCAGAGGTCTCACTCTGATCAGTTTCTAACACACAGATAACCCATGTAACTGATGCTGACCTTAATTCTTAATTGTCTGCTAACTAAGTGGAACGTCACTGTGACGCTTTCTTATGAAAAGTCCACCAGAGTCTCAAAGACCTCTGTGCTCACTCGAAAACCTGTTCCTCTTTTTTATGCTTTAAATGGGTTATTACCTGTGTCAATGATGTCGGGGTTGGAGTGGAACCAGGTGGGCAGCACCAGGCCACTGAATGTAGAGAAGCCGAGGATGAGGAGGTTACGGGACGAGTTGAGGTCCACATACTGGAGAGACATAAAGACAGAGTGATAGTAAATTCCTATAGTGACAGATGCAAATTATTATTTTGTTGTTCTGCCTCTGCTGCCTTCTGCTTGCCTGTTGAAAGGTGGAATGTTGAGGAAACGGGGTTCAGTTTTCGATTTTTGTGTTCTTGTATTTCACCAGTGGTTTTATTTGTAAACATACTGAGTGTGCAGTCAGGGCCAGCAAAATATTCTCTGCTGGCCACAATTGCTGACTGAGGAGATGTTGACAGCTCTAGTGAGTAGATGTATTTCGTTCTAGGTTTTTGTCGTGTTGTTAAGATAAATATTGATTCTGAACTGTCTCGTGTGTAGTGTAGAGGTGTGGCATTAACTTCATCTCCAAGCCGATATATTTATACTCGATACATCTGGCTGAGCACCAACTTTACAAGCAGTGGTGGTCATTATGGAATGACTGCCCGGGTCTTCTATCGAGCGTTGTCTTTTTTTCTAGTTCACAGTTTTTTCTGTCCTGGATGTTCTTGTGTTCTCACCTGCCTAAAACCCTCTTCAGTTGCTGCTTTGCCTTCTTGTTTATGTCCACCAGTGTGGCACAATGTCAATTAAATGACTTTAAAGTCTTTTTGAATTTTTTTGGATGTTTTGCCACGTGGAAATCAAGTTAGTTGTTGTTGGTAAGCACATGACACAAAGCGGTTTGTATGTCACACTGTCACTGTCACACTTTGAATTTTGTGTTTACTGTTCCGAACTCTGAATTCCACTCAGTGGGGAACTGAGAAGAGGAAGACTCAAGAGGAAAACAACAAGGATCAAGCATTGCTACATTCTTTTTTTCTGTTGTAAATAATTTCCACATGATGTGGGAGGGTGCGGGATTTATTGCATTCTGCTAAATGCCTGCATATAATTTCTTGCCCTTGAAGTGATAGAACTGCAGCGAGCCTGTTAAGATCACATGTTTCTGAAAAGCAATACAATCTTTGGTGCTGTTTTCTGGGCCAAAAAAGCAACTACACGAACATCACATGATCCCGGACTTTGATGGGAGCATTAATGGGAAGCGAGTACAAGTGAAGATGTGCCCTCAAACATACACTGTTTGTACCTCCATCCTGAGTGAATCACCATCCTTATAAAACATTTATGGATACATCAACACCCCCGAGGGCCTACAACCATCTACCACTTCTATTCCTAAAAGTGTTGCTTTGGTTTAAAGCTGGATGTTACAAAAACGACAAGGATTTAAATTAAGCTGCAGAACCAAGACTGTCAGATGGGCAATTTATCAACTTGTTTTTTTACCTATTCCTCAGTTTACCTTACTTTACAGGTGGTCCTCCATCTACTTACAACTTCCATTCCGACAACTGGTGGAGCATGTCGGAACACATACCCGAATTATAGCTAAAATAACACCCAAGTCACTCACAAACAGAATACATACAGGAGATAAAAATACAGTAATAAAAAGATTAGACACAAGAATGACATGAAAAAGTAATAAAAAAGAGAACAAGTCCTTACAATTATCCCTGCGGGGGTCTTGCACACTGGAAGGGGCGTTACAAAAGAGGGAGAGACAGGAATTCTCAAGAATAAGACCATTTGCGCTGCTTAGTAGTCAAAGTCTATTTCATATGAGCGGATCCTTTCTTTCCTGTTCAAAGACTGCACTGTTAGCCTTCATGATCGTTGTGACCTTTTGAGTGACTTGGACCAGGCATGCAACCAATCATGATGGTCATTTCTCCACTTTCTGAGCAACATTTTTAAATGTTTAATTCCACTTTTTACTTTGCTTTCTCTGATGCAATGCAATCAGTAGTCTGCCTCACACTTGGGAGACAGAATGAAGGGGAAAAGGTCAACTAAGGGGAACATAAGAGACATTGTTCTTGTTCAGTATTGCAACGTGTGACTATGTATTCTTCTGCCATGCATGCAACTAGTTCACTTTTTATTTTTGTACAGTATTCATAATTTATGAGAGTCCATCATAACCACAAAACATGATCACACAGTATGTCATAGCACGAGGGCCGCCTGTTGTTGATGAGGCTCCTCATTAATTTCACCAGAGTCTTGGCTTTTCTTCCTTGCGTACACAACAACTTTAACGATGTGACAATGACATGTATTTACAAACTTGAAATGGAGAATAACCAAGATTGTAAACATACGTACAATACATACGCAATTTTAGTATAATATACATGAAAACATTATTACAACATGAACAGGACATACTTTATATATTATATAGGCAGCAATCCTGCCTTTATATATGTTTAGTGGTTATGACGGACTCCAATAAATTATGAATACTGTACAAAAAGAAAAAGTGAACTAGTTGCATGCATGGCAGAACTTTATATATACTTTATGCATTCATTGTGCCCGTTCTGGAATAGATACAGTACATTGACACAGTATTATCTCAGTATTTGTATGCCCTGGTCTTTGTAGTCTTTGTAGAATTTCAACAAAAATTGTATAATTGTAAAATATTCCAAAAAATATGTTGTACAATATTACGTCTAGGCACGGCGGTCTAGTGGTTCGCGTGCAGACCTCACAGCTAGGAGGACCAGGGTTCGATTCTACCCTCGGCCATCTCTGTGTGGAGTTTGCATGTCCTCCCCGTGCATGCGTGGGTTTTCTCCGGGTTCCTCCCACATTCCAAAAACATGCTAGGTTAATTGGCGACTCCAAATTGTCCATAGGTATGAATGTGAGTGTGAATGGTTGTTTGTCTATATGTGCCCTGTGATTGGCTGGCGACCAGTCCAGGGTGTACCCCGCCTCTCGCCCAAAGACAGCTGGGAAAGGCTCCAGCACCCCTCGCGACCCTCGTGAGGAAAAAGCGGTAGAAAATGAATGAATGAATGAATATTGCGTCTAACAAACTAGAATTTTAATTTGTCAGTGCATTGTGTGGCAAGGCACAGAATGCAAGGTGAGCATATATTTGTCTCTTGTTCTATGTAGTTGCTTCGTTTATTATTGTAGTCAACTGTGAACAGCCAGTGGAACACAACTATTTGGCAAAACTACTATGTTGATTAAAAATAAACTGAAATGCCCCTTTCCTGCTACAGCAGTTCGTCATGGCTCTTGCTATGAACAATAAATGTAATTTTTTAAATGGAACGAACAACGTAGAACATAATCACTCACAATAGGTCCGTTGATGCAAATCTTTTCACAGCAAAGGTCCGGAACTTATTTTAACTTAAAATTGTGTCAAACTGACCAGCTCAGATGAACATCAAATGGAATGAAACCCTGCACATCACCCTAAAACTGGGAGGGGGGGGACTTTCAGTATAAGTGCAGACCTGCCAACATGTCTGAATTTGTCATACTCAGCATGCAATTTGCATACTTGTATGCTTCACAGCTGTCCATTTTGTTGCATTTTGCTAGTTTTGAGTTAGGCCTGTACAGTACAGATAAATAAATACATATCAGTTTCTTAACGGTATTTCAAATTGGGGGGCTATATTTCTGTCATACGGCTCACAACACAATGTTAGTGAATGTTGCTATTGAGTAATATTTGCGTGCAGTCATGGCTGTGCTTGTTTGCATCTGGGTGCCGGTGTGACCCGTAAGTGTTCGACACCGGAATTTGAACTGTTTTGATTTCATAATATGCATGAAAAATGCAGATGGTTGCTTTGAGAACAAGAAATATCAGATGCGTTTCAGTTTCATAAACAGATATTATCAGTTTGTTGATGGGGGGGAGGGGTTCTGGCCCCCAGTGGGGGCATGAGAGAAAATAATGGAGAAACACTGCATTAGAGGGATCAGAAGAAACAAAACCACACATTCTGTATAAAACAACCATAGTAAATATTAATTCATTCATTCATTCATTTCCTACTGCTTATCCTGTCTTATCCGAGAGGCAGGGTACACCCTGGACTGGTCGCCAGCCAATCACAGGGCACATATAGACAAACAACCATTCACACTCACATTCATACCTATGGACAATTTGGAGTCTCCAATTAACCTAGCATGTTTTTGGAATGTGGGAGGAAACCGGAGTACCCGGAGAAAACCCACGCATGCACGGGGAGAACATAACATGCAAACTCATGGCCAAGGGTGGAATTGAACTTGGGTCTCCTCGCTGTGAGGTTTGCACGCTAACCACTTGTTCCCTGTGCAGCCCACCATAGTAAATAAACAGTGAAATATATGGTGTGCGTTAAGTGTACGTGTGTGTGTGTACCTGCAGGTTGGATATTCCCACTGCCGCAATCATTCCAAACATAATAAGAAACATGCCTCCGATAACTGGATCCGGGATTGTAATAAAAACGGCTCCAAACTTCCCAAAGATTCCCAGGACAATCATAAGAATTCCAGTTGTTTGGAGTACCAGTCTGCTGCCAACCTAGGATGAAAAAAAGATTCTTATCATGCCAGAAGCATCGTACTATTGAACTATTGTACTATTGTAGAATTGATGTGGATTTAGGCAAGAGAACTGAAGTGTCCAGGCCAACCTAGCAGCCAATCAAACATGACATGATTTTGTCATGTTGCCTTTTCGAGGAATAACACACCAAATACAATCTATATATGAAATATTATATATTTATTAAATATTTGAGTACATATTCACAGTCCACTGCAGAGAAAACAGATCCAAATCAACCAACAGTGTTCTTGGCCTGTTCAGTGTGAAGGAGTTAAAAATGCATGAAAACTCAGCAAGTAATCTGTTGGCAGATTGCTGGCACAAAGTTGTGGTACTTCAAAAGGAATATATATATATATATATATATATATATATATATATATATATATATATATATATATATATATATATATATATATATATATATATATATATATATATATATATATATATATATATATATATATATACGTATACGCATACGCATACGCATACGCATACATACATACATGCATATATATACATATATATATGTATACATATATATATATATATCTGACAGATACATCAGACTGCATGTGTGCTTTCAAATTAAGATCAGCATGTTTATTGATTTGTAAAAAATTGTATATGATTAGCCATATATATATATATATATATATATATATATATATATATATATATATATATATATATATATATATATATATATATTCATTAATTCATTTTCTACCGCTTTTTTCCTCACGAGGGTCGCGGGGGGTGCTGGAGCCTATCCCAGCTGTCTTTGGGCGAGAGGCGGGGTACACCCTGGACTGGTTGCCAGCCAATCACAGGGCACATATAGACAAACAACCATTCACACTCACATTCATACCTATGGACAATTTGGAGTCGCCAATTAACCTAGCATGTTTTTGGAATGTGGGAAGAAACCGGAGTACCCAGAGAAAACCCACACATGCACGGGGAGAACATGCAAACTCCACAAAGAGGGTGGAATTGAACCCTGGTCTCCTAGCTGTGAGGTACAATACAATTATTTTTCAAATCAATACTCATGCTGATCTTAATTTGAAAGCACACATACAGTGTGACGTGTTTGTGCGTTGGACACACACTAACGGTCAAATGTTTTAGAACACTCCAATTTCTTTGGAGGAAAACCCTAGATTTTTAAGTGTTAATATGGTCTGTCTCGGTTGAATTGTTAATTTCCCTTTTTTTTGTCATTTTTGTAGCAATACTTTCTCCAGTACAATAGTACCACAGTGTGCTCCGAACACTGTTTTTATGCAGACAGAGAAGGTAGTGAGTAATCCAGAACTTGGAACACCTGTAGGAATTAGTTGCAGAACCGCTTTACATTGTTGACCCTTTTTATGGTCCCTTTTTAACCTCTGGCACTTCACCACTTACCTTTGTATGACTTCAAGCTATTCAATGGACTTGAACGACTTGAATGCCAAAAAATAACTGGAAAAATCAGGATGTCCTGGTAGTGTACATATACACTACGTAGTGTTGGAATTGGACTGCTGTTGATGTGTTCCAGTCAGAATAAAGTTATAAAAGGGGCGTTGTACTGTTCCTCCAGTCTGCTGTCCTAACAGTGAGGTGTGGCTTGACATGATGCACATGCGTTACGCTAATAAAGTTTAATGTCATTCATTAAATAAATTACTTCCTGCTGTTAACACACTATTTTTGACTGCCCTGCATGAAACATCAACAGATTATATATTTCTTTTAAAACGGTGGCAGAGAGCCATAGTGTTCTTGCATCAATGCTGTAAAGTGATGCAGAAGGAACATCCGTTGATCCGTGAACATCCTTTAAGGACGTCAGTGTTAAGTGTGGAGCATCATGTGCAATCTTTTAAAGTCCAACTGAGGAAGAAGTAGCTGACAACCTGGTGATTGAGACTACTTCTTCCAATGTCAGGATGCTCACATTGAAGTACTACAAACAACGCTGAGGATGTGCTAATGAAGCATGGCGGGTTCCTCACAAATGACCCTGGCGTGTCCTTCACAAAGACCTCAACAGCTGTCAACACTCCACTTGAGGAGTTTTTATTGAGTTGGCATTAAGAGGAACAGCAGTTCCAAGAGTAGCAACAAAACCTGCCAAAGGTGGAAGTGTTTGACGTGGTGAGGAGTTGCCTGTCAGCAACACACCATCATATCATAGACAAGCTGGCAACAAGTACCACTACACAAGGGTGTAGTGGTACCAGATATTGATGGTTTGGTATGTATCTTAGTTTTAAGGTCACGGTTTGATTCATTTTTGGTACAATAAGGGAACAAAATACAACATGTAATGTAAACACCCCTAATGATTTTTAAAATGCAACATAAACTAAAATAATTCTCCAATTCTACAACAGTGGCTGTGTTTACATATTCTAAAAACACCAAGCTTTGGTTCCGATTTTCTACAATAAAAGCTCTGATAAAACGTTCCACTGTTCTCAAATATCTTAATTTTTATTTTTCTTGCACAAAATAAGATGAAAAATAAATAAACAAATCAAGAATAAAGAAAATCAATCAATCAGTAATAAATAAATAAATATAGACAAATTATTTTTTTCAAATTAAAATTAACAAAGTATTATTAGAGCCCTGTAGACATGACAAAACACGACTATAGTCACATTTATACTCTTTTTATTTACAACATATTGCGCAACTGCAGGGTCTCGAGACACATGCTAACTCGCAAGCTAGAGAGCTAGCGACCTAAACGGTAGCCTTCAAGTTATTTCCTTTGAACTTAAATAGCCAAAAACTTACCGCTTCCACACGGATAGGGAGGATAACTATTAACAGTTATTTAACCTTTAACATGAACATTAATCAAACGTAATAATTTTTTCTGGGTACATGATACCATACAGCATCCATATCAAACTTGCGCGGGCCGCACTAACATTAAACTTTCATATCAAGGCGGGGGCCTCAAACTAGTGTCCTGCATTTGGCCCGCGGGCCGCGTGTTTGAGACCACTGATGTAGATTATAGTAAATATAGAATTCAGCATAATTAACTGATAAACCACTTTCTTCAAACTTTCTCAAGTTACTATTTTATTTCACAACAAGAATTCTAATATTTTTGTTTCAGATCTCTGGTGAAAAAAAATCACTTGCTATTTCTTTTTATCTTTGGTTCCAATGTCAGCCAATTCACCACAAACCTTCCAGCAATACTTCTTGGGCAGGAACACTAACAAAACTTTGAAATGGCAGCAGTTCATTTAAATGTGTGACTTATAATTACATATTCAATTTCATGTAATGAGTTTTGTGTCTAACTAAACTACCGCTTTGCTTACCCCCTTGTAAATCCTGTTTGGCTTTTCTTAGTCGTGCAGATGTTTATACTTTCACTGATGTATTTTGACTGGTGTGGTTTGGCTTGTAAAGCTTCATTATCATCATGTTGTCATGTTTGCATGAAAGGCACCACATAAAATACTCAGTGTGGAACTCACGTAATCTTTTTGATTAAGTACATTCTTACACTGGTGTGGGTTTAATTTACTTTTTTTCCTCTAATGCAGCTTCCCTCAGAAGCACCTTGAACTGTAGGGATTAAGCATAGATCTGTGGTTCTGTGCATCGATGTTCATGCCACGTGCCCCCTGCTTACCTACACGGACTTTCTGCTGAATACCAATACTAACAATACTACAATACTACTCTTTGCTACTTATACTGTAACTCAAAGCTGACACGCAGGCTGCTTTTTTTCTTCAACTATATCTATACAGGTGGTCTTTGGGTGACAGAGTTCTGTGTTACGGCACTTTGTGGTTAGGTATATATTCATTCATTCATTCATTTTCTACCGCTTTTTCCTCACGAGGGTCGCGGGGGTGCTGGAGCCTATCCTAGCTGTCTTTGGGCGAGAGGCGGGGTACTCCCTGGACTGGTGGCCAGCCAATCACAGGGCACATATAGACAAACAACCATTCACATTGAGACTACTCAATTCATGACACTACTTCACATTCATACCTATGGACAATTTGGAGTGGCGTGATTTATTTATTATTTCACTGATTATTACACGAGCGGCACGGCGGTCGAGTGGTTAGTGCGCAGACCTCACAGCTAGGAGACCAGGGTTCAATTGATTGTGAAAAGATGTCAATAATTCTATCACCATAATGTTCATTCATTAATTCATTTTCTACCACTTTTTCCTCACGAGGGTCGCGGGGGGTGCTGGAGCCTATCCCAGCTGTCTTCGGGCGAGAGGCGGGGTACACCCTGGACTGGTCGCCAGCCAATCACAGGGCACATATAGACAAACAACCATTCACACTCACATTCATACCTATGGACAATTTGGAGTCACCAATTAACCTAGCATGTTTTTGGAATGTGGGAGGAAACCAGAGTACCCGGAGAAAACCCACGCATGCACGGGGAGAACATGCAAACTCCACACAGAGATGGGTGGAATTGAACCCTGGTCTCCTAGCTGTGAGGTCTGCGCGCTAACCACTCGACCGCCGTGCCGCCCGTTTTCAGTTCTAATATATTTATTTATTTTGTGTACAGTGAGAGTGTCGTAGGAGTTCATTTAGGTATAAGATCTCACTTACACCAAAACTCACTGTCGAGGAACAGAGCTCGGAGGATATTTACATGGGTTGGTTTTATCCCGTGGACCTTAAATTCTTAGGCTGTTCAGTTTGCGACCATCAGCGGACAAAGTTTAGACACCCTGAGTGTGCCATAAATTGCAGCCTGCAGACTCCAAATAAAACATAGTCAAAGTTGTCCTACTTCAACACCTGTGGCTCTAGTACTGCCATGTGTGGTGCATTTTATTTTACAGGCAACTAATGAAAGTGGAGACAGTGAAATAAACCGTGTTCAAAGCAGGACTACACAGGTGATAATCTAACCTTAGCATGTGTACTATACTTATGAATACCTCGTAAGAACACGCAATGGCAAATCTCAGAGCAACCGGCAGTAACGTAAAACTTCTTTTTGTAAAACTTTCATATCCTCCCCATCCCGTCCGATTATTATTCTGCAACCACAGTTTGCAAACTTGTTAAAAATAATCATATGTAGTCCATAGTATGATAGTCCATGACTGTACATAAAGTTGAGTGAGGATGTATGTGGGGAGTGTTATTATGAGTTCAGCAGTCTTATGGAAATAAACTATTTCCAGATGGAAGTTAGAAAAGCAGTCCATGGTGGGAGTGGGAGGAGTCTCTATTGATGTTCTGAGTCCTCTTCAAGCAACGTCTTCATGAAATGATTTCTGGGGGCGTGGGGTGGAGGCGCTCTCCTCAGTCTGTGCAGAAATGCACGTGCTGCTGACTTTTTAAAAAACATCGACACCCCTATAATGCTGGTAATGCTGGTGATCTCCATTGCTGTATCATTGATGAGACTGGGCTGGCTATTCCTGAAGTCGATAATGATTGATTTGGTTTTGTTGACATTCAGTCCTGTCTGTAGGCCAGGCCATTCTTATCCCGGATAAGGTCCACTAACTGTTGTGTCCTCTGTAACACCACAGCAGTCATGGGTCATCAGCGTGAACAGCAGCAGAATCAGGACACAACAGAGGAGCCAGTGCCCAGGGAGATGACATTGGAGGTGTTGTTGGCCACCCATACAGACTGAGGTCTTTTGGTGAAAAAGTCAAGTAGCCAGTTCCATGGGGGGGGGCGTTTGAAGCCATATGCTGTGGGATGATCGTCTAGAACCAGGTGGTTCAGGTGGGGTGCACAAGAGATTGTATCTTCTGTAGAACATTTGGGGTGGTAGGCAAACTGTTGAACTCTGGGTACTCCGGTTTCCTTCCACATTTCAAAAAAAGATATATTATATGGAGCTGCTGGAGCCACTATTGATCGGATTTCTGCACATCTTACAGCATCGGATTCCAATGCACTTTTCACTTTCCTTGATGTGCTGAGATCAGAAAACTCATAACCACAAAAGGTCATAACACAAAACATTATAACGCGAGGACTCTCTGGACAGCTAACATTATTTGGACACTTCAGTTGAAACTCCAACACCTACTAAGTTATCTTTGTACTGTATGTACTGTTACAGTAATGCAGAGCAATATGAGTGACCTTATAAATGCTGATATGACAGTGATGCCCATTTGTGGAGGAAGCTGCTAACACCCTGACAACTGAAGCTACATCCTGCACCTTTGAGAAGCATGGCAGGTAAAAACACGTGACCCTTGCGTGTCCCTCACAAAGACTTTAAGAGCTCTCAACAGTCGACTTGAGTAGTTTCAACAAGTTGGCACTAAAAGAAAGATACAGCATTTCCAAGAACTGTAAACTGCCAGAGGGGAAAGTATTTGAAATGAAGAGGTGTTACCTATCAACAGCACCATCATATCATATATAAGCTGGCAGCGAGTAATAGATACTGGATCGGGTTTAATTTGATGCATCCCATTCTGTTCAAAGACATTCAGGGTAGCTGAGTTCAACCTACCCATTCATTTTCGATACTGCTCTGTTTTTCCCCTATTATGTTACCATTATATTACAGTTGTATATATTATTATTATATATTACAGTACCACAGTGTACTAAAGTAACTGTAGAGAAACAACACCTCAACCAAATCTTGGGCCTAAAGCGCCACTTATAGGGCCGCAAAAAACCTTTGCACCAGAGGGACACGAGGACTGCGTAGTAGGTTCAACTGTATGTTATCCATGAGACGCTCAGTTACAGTGCATCTGCCGACCAGATGGTGGCGGTAATATGTCAGTCAGTTGTTTAACAATCTCACGGAAGATCAGAAGAAGACATTCAACTACAACGAGCAATGGAGACGTTTTTAAAACAAAAAAATGAAGACAAAAGTGGTGCCAGTCCCCCCCCTCCCCAAAAGACTACATTTTTACGTAAGTACAATCCTGACTTTTGTAAATGGAGGAAGCGAGGCAGAGCCGTGAGTATTTTATCACTACCTTTTTTATTGATTGATTGATTGATTTATTGATTTTATTGATTTTTATTCTGACTCCCTTTTTTGTTAAAAGTTAAATCTAAATATTGACCTTTTTTATTAATGAGCCTGACTTAAGCCTTTACTTTTTTTCGTGATTGATTTGTTCCAGAAATTATTAGCAAAAGTTAAGATTTCATAAAAATCTTTGTGATGATAACATTTCATTATGTCATTTTATTATGTCATTATTCATTAAACATTATTAAGGTTTTAGCTTGTTAGCTTGCTAAACTGAAGAAGATTTGATTTATTATTGAAAACAAATTAATAAAATCAATTAAATCTACACAGTGTTAATATTTAATGGACCCCGGGCCACTACGGACTGAAAAAAATCGTGCCTCAACGTCAAAAAGGTTAAGAACCCTTGCTTTAAGCAATGTCGTGTCATCCACTACAGCTATGGTGTCATCTGTGACGTACCTTGGTGATACCAAGTGCAGCGATGTTCTGGCTGTAGGAGGTGGTTCCATTCCCGGTCCCCCACAGGCCGGCAAGGATGCAACCAATGCCCTCCACAGCGATGCCTCGGTTGAGGGCATGGGTGGGCGGAGGTGGAGCGCCCGACAGTCGAGCGCAGGCGTAGTAGTCACCAATGGACTCCATGGTTGATGCCAGGACGCCTGCCATCATGCCCAACACAGATGATACGCTCACGGTGGGCAAACCCCATTGACCTGTAAGGGGCGTGCACAGGAGAGACATTTAGACATGGCATCATCACCTTCAGTTTTGCTGGAGACGAGAAAACTATCTAGTATTATTTGGGGGGGGGGGGTGCCCCACCTAGTCTTTGAGCATGAACTGATGAAGCCTGCCCGGATGAGAGTCAAAACGTCTTCTGAGGAATCTGATCAGTCCAGTTGCGATTGATTAAATGCCCTGAGAGTATAGTACAGTACTTACTTACTAATGTACATTTACCAGATACGCTCCTGCTAAATATTTTTTATAGCCTGGTGTATATATAAACATAAATATTCAGCATTTTTTTAGACTGCGGAACAGCGGTCGAGTGGTTAGCGTGCAGACCTCACAGCTAGGAAACCAGGGTTCAATTCCACCCTCTGCCATCTCTGTGTGGAGTGTGCATGTTCTCTCCGTGCATGCGTGGGTTTTGTCTGGGTACTCCGGTTTCCTCCCACATTCCAAAAACATGCTAGGTTAATTGGTGACTCCAAATTGTCCATAGGTATGAATGTGAGTGTGAATGGTTTGTCTATATGTGCCCTGTGATTGGCTGGCGACCAGTCCAGGGTGTACCCCGCCTCTTGCCCGAAGACAGCTGGGATAGGCTCCAGCACCCCCGCCACCCTCGTGAGGAAAAGCGGTAGAAAATAAATGAATGAATGAATTTTTTTAGACTGATACTTGTGTGTTGATTCTGTCCACTTTGTATCTGTGAAACGTAAATGTCAGCATTGTGGAATAATGTCGGACTAATGCAAAGGTTGGATTGTTGTGGTTCATTTTCAAAACCTGTTTTTTTTATCATGTTTGCATGAAAGGCACAATAGTATTAAGTACTAGTGCCTACCTGACTACCCCAATAAAGTTTGAAAGCCAGCCCTACATACCACAACTTGGAGATGACTGATGCATACACATACTAACTCCCCCTTCTGTCTGCCTATCATCGAAACACCAATGATGGATGCCCACCTGACCATCCCAAAGAAGCATGAAACCCACCCATGATATGGACATACATCACCACAGCTTCATGATGACTGTTGCATACATTCATCCCTCAGGTATCTACAGTATGTTCTTCAGGAGATTAAGCCACCTAGTCCTAAAAGAGAACTAGAGTGTGAAATCACACGAGGTTCTTGATTCAACACATCCTATAAAGATGTTGCGATTTGGGAGAACTGAATATGAACAAGGCAGTTCACCTATGTGCTAATGACTTGTTACTTGAATAATTGATTGTAAATGTGAGTGCCACTCAGAGAGGGTGGTGACGAATCATGATGACGTACAGCTGAGCGTCAGTAAACAACATCTGCCACATTAAAGTCAACATTATGCTATTTGATGTTTTATGCAAACATCTGGACACATGAACTATTTCTCATGAGTCATTCTGTTGCACCACGATGAAACAGACAACGCTCATCTTTACGTAGCGACATGACAAAGCTTTTCGGGTGAATTCAGGGGCGTGGGTAGAGGGGGGGTTGTTTGTGTTGGGAGGGGGCTCAAAAGTGATGGATGCATTGAGGTTGCGCCGTTTTGATTTATGTGACTTGTCAGATTGTTTTCCATATGTCCTCCTCTGTGTTCACATGCACTTAACTCCATATTCATTATCTTGTCATCTTGACTGTTCATTGGCCTGGTCGGATTTCTGTCAGACCCGTCATTTATCTCTCTAATCCCTTCCAAGATCTCGCACAGTGATTCCTTTTTGTTTCATGCTAAATGATTTCCTCATGGTGACCTTTTGGACTGCTTCTGGAGTATGTCAACTGCGTTGGTTTGGATACAAAACATCTACCTTTGCAGCCTCGAGCTGCTACTTCCTCATTTGTTGACTGATGTCATATACACAGGCTGAGAAGTATAGCGTAAGGCTATTGTCTGAGCCCATGTGTTGCAGTCAAATCACTCAAAATGGTGAGTGTGCAGTGCTGAACACTGACCATTCTCAATACTATGCACAAGGGGGGGGGGGGGGGGGGGGGTTAACTTGTCAATCCCAGCCGGAGGAGCAACCCGTCAAGGTGGAAAGTAGTGAACAGTAGAAGAAGACAAAGATAGTTCATATGGCACACACATGTACACATACGCTGCACATGTGCACTAATTGTGTCGCGAATGTAACTATAACTATGATCTATTATTTCAAGTTTTGACGGGACGTTTATATTTTGACCGACACATCAAGAGAGACGGATGAAACAGGAGAGAAGCAAAGCGAGTGACATGGAAGAACTTTCTTGTCCAGGGTGGCCAGGGTAGGCCATTGGCAATGGTGACGGAGTGAGAGGACTGTGAGACAAGTGACCCGCATTTATTCTGACAAGAAAAAAAGTGCTTCCAACCCAGAATGGATTGAATCACTTATGTTCATCCTTCTCTCTGCAGACTTGGTCTACGCGAAGCTATGAGACAAAACACATAAAAACAAGCATTTTTTTTTCACGGAAAACAAGCAGTTTCTGCGCACAATGTGAACAATCCACCCCAATCCGGCTCCTGACGGTCAGCTGCTCTAAATCTCAAAGCCAAACACAGGCCCACAGGCCAAATCTGTCCTGTTCAGCAGAGGACCTAAATTCACCTTTGAGTGACCTGAAAGTGGCTTTGAGTTTTGGCCCCCTCTGCGACTGTGTGTGACACCCCACGCCGTGCGTGTGCATGTGGTCAAATTTTGCTGCACGATCGTAGTCACAGCGACTGCCTTCGTTACTCCATGTAAAAAAAACAAGATGGAGTTTAGATTATGGTGAGGACAGCAACACATTCTTGTGGTTTGCATCAAGTCAACAGTGCATTATATTGCATTTTTCCAACACGCTTCTTGGAAGCATGTGTCTGTATCAACATATATAAATATATGTGTGTGTGTGTGTTTGTGTGTGTGTGTGTGCAGGCAGAAAGGGTTCATTTTAGGATTTAATTTTTCTTATGTATAATAACCTGTGAAGTCCTCTGTGTCACAACTTGCTTGTATGAAAGGTTCTATACAGATACAGTTTGATTGATATGTCATCTTTGTGACAGCTCTCTTAGATGATTGCTTAAACCGTGCTTACCAAGCCATAACATTCGGTGACAGTCGAAACATGCCATAAAAAAAGATCGGAATATGAAAATAAGGAGACAAAATTCTGCTAGTTGAGCGACTGGAAAAACATGTATTGCATTTTTTGGATAATGAAGATATTAGATATTTAGTTTTTCTCTACCAAAATTAAAAATTAGAAAATGTCAAGCCAGTTAAATAACTAAACCAGTAAGATTTGGTGGACAGTATCAATAAGCAGGTGAAATGAACAACCTGACCAAAGTCATTTGTGGAAAAGGCACAGCAGAAACAATGGTGAAATAAGAAAAAAAGGGTATTTAGATTGGATACAATCTAAGAATCTCTGTGTGGAGTTTGCATGTTCTTCTCGTTCGTGTGTGGGTTTTCTCTGGGTACTCCGGTTTCCTCCCACATTCCAAAAACATGTTAGGTTAATTGGCAACAGTCTAGGGTGTACCCCACATCTCCACCAAGTCAGCTGGATAGACTCCAGCATACCCGCGACCCTTGTGAGGATAAGCGGCATAGAAAGTGGGTGACATGGGGTCTTTAGCCAATAAAAAACATTATGTATGCAACGTGGCTGTTCCTCATACTTGTCCTATTTGCTTGCTACGCCACCACAATGTGACACACACAGTGACATAGCACGATACGGTATCTATTGGTGAAGAGCGTGATATCACGTTCCGGCTTGAGAGCTTTACGGTTCGACCCCAGGATGCAGAGATGACGACCCAATTGCAGGTAAAAATATATTGCACTAGCATGACTAACTCCAACATGGCAATGACTCGACAAAGAAAAGAGCGAAAAGAACTAAAAACAGAACAGAGCAACACAGGAAGTTAATACAAAATAAGGGTATGAACTAGGAACAGAGGCAACGAAGGAACTAAAACAGCTGTCAGGGGGGGGTAACGCCCACATTGTGACACGTTGACTAAAGCAACAGCTCATGTTGTGTTGCATGGGAGATTTCTGCCCACAATGGAGGATACCAGGTACAGCATGACAGCACTGTGAGGGCCGATCTAATGACCCAGGCAGAGTGGTGGTCTACAGAAGAAGTGGTCCTATTATTAAACTTACTTACTGAGTGCTGAATCAAAGCAACTGGATTTTTAACTTCTTGTTTCACTTCTCATCCAGGTCCAAAGTTTTATTATTATTTTATTATTATGTTTTATCTTGCACTACCTCAAATTCAAATGGCACTTTAAAGTATTTTCATTAAAGAGACTGTTTGAAACTGCCTCAAAATGACAGCACCAGTGCTTAGCAAAGGCTCCTGCACATGTGTATTACCTGCGACACATCTTACATTATCCAAGCAGGAAGAGGCCATGATATAATGCTTGAAACCGGTTGAAAAGGCTTCTCTGCATCCACTTAATTGTCCAATTTAATTTAAAATCTAAATAATTGCATTTTAACAAACTGTCTTCAACACAATAGTAATAGTAATTTATTAGTATAACCAACCAGCGGTTAGAGCTGCACTTCCCATGTGCTCCCTGTGACGGGAGAACTACTGTTGTAGCTATCGCCGACGTAAAAACGTGAACTTCACTACTGTACACCGCATATATGTCTGCATAGTGGTGTTGCGTTTTCTTCTGATTCTTCTTAACCTGATTTTATACGATCTTCAGAATACAGCGGATCGGAAGCCAATCCCGATCATGAAGATCAGTTCAGGAGATCTCTATAACCCATTGAGAACCACCAATTGAAGAGGTATTTGGGCACCTGGGTACGGGATGTGGAACCATGGCGAGGTGGTGATGGCGTCCGTGTTGATGTCAGTCCTGGCAGAGAAGCCGTAATCAGCCGCCTTTGATGGCAGCACATCAAAGATGGTCAGCAGGTAGCAGAACAGCCAGCCGCCACACATCCCAAACAATGCCTGGAATTTGGAAGCAGATTGTGAGAGTCTGTGAATGAAAGGAGCTGGAGAACATCAATAATATCAGATGCAGACAGCGTGAAAGCAAAATTAGCCCTTTAAATATTTCATCTGGACTTCCTGGCTTTAGCCTTTGACCTGATTGACCTGTTTATCTGTAGGATGAGAGGAAGATCAAGCAGACCAGGCCGTCTACTTTAATGCTCCATGTTAAGCAGTGTAATGTGGACACTGCTGGGGCGTGTGCTGAACCTCTCTTTCATTGCTACTGAATGAAGCTTCATTCCGTCATGCCAGGGCATCCTTTATCATTTGTGTATTTGATGACGGAAAGCACAAAGTGGTGGGAGGCTACTACATTTTGCACTGAAAATAAGATCCAATTGTTTTTTTAGGCTTTTCTGCTCTTCTCAAATGTGATTCATTGTGCCAGAATGTGTCAATCAGCCAGGCTCAAACATTTATGCCTGGAGCACCAGTGACTCAAGGTGCTTTAGTCGCTTAGATAAGCTCCAGCAGTCATCTTGATGTTAATGCCATTTAGATGAAGGACCTCAAAGCGTGTTTGTGCATACCACAACCTACGGGCGGCAACTGTTCTTTTTGAGAGTCACGCTTCAAGTGTTGAACAAGTTGGGCCAGCATCCTCTTGCAACGAATGATTGCTCAACAATAAGGCAGCATGCCAGCCAAGAGACGAAAAAATGGATTATATTACATTCATTCATTTTCGACCGCTTATCCTCACAAGGGTTGTGGCTGGAGCCTATACCAGCTGTCTTTGAGCGAGAGGCGGGGTACACCCTGGACTGGTCGCCAGCCAATCACAAGGCACATATAGACAAACAACCATTCACACTCACATTCATACCTATGGACAATTTGGAGTCGGCAATTAACCTAGCATGTTTTTGGAATGCACGGGGAGAACATGCAAACTCGACACAGAGATGGCCGAGGGTGGAATTGAACTCGGGTCTGTGAGCTGTGAGGCCTGCGGCCGATTATAATACGGCGACATACAAAAATACAAAACACACAATAAATTGATTATATTATTTAAAATTGTACATTAGTAAATAAAAACAGATTACCATTAATAGATTTAATTTAAAACATGTATTTATGTTAACCTAAGAAATGCATTAATTAAAAAGTTTAATCATAATCAATTAATAAACACTAAATAATTGTTTTTTTTAAATCAATAAAAACAAAAAGAGTAGAAAAAAAAAGTAATTGACATAATTGAGATCATTCCAGATCAGTCTGGAAAAGGTTCTGAAGACATTGATAAAGCATTGGGATTCCACCAAACCACAATGAGATCCATCATCCACAAATGAGAGGTCACAAAAGACCCTGAACAAGATCCAAAAAAACTGCAGACCTCACTTGCCTCAGTTAAGGTCATGTTCCAAGACCAAAACCCTGAGCAAAAAGAACATTAAGGTTCATTAAGGTTGACATTTGCCAGAAAACATCTTGATGATCCCCAAGACTTTTGAAAAATATGAAAATATGACAAAAAATCTTCACCTTTTGGAAGGCGTGTGTCCCATTACATCTAAAGTAACGCCGCATTTCAGAAAAAGAACATCATACCAACAGTAAAATATGGTGGCGGTAGTATGATGGTCTGAAGGACCAAAATCCTGAAGGAGTATGTCCGGCCATCTCTTTGTGCAGCAGGCCAATGATTCAATACTAAAAAAAGAAAAACCAAAAGAAGACTCTGTGGCCTAGTCAAAGTCCTGACCTGAATCCAACTGAGATGCTGTGGCATGACCTTAAAAAGGCAGTTCCTGCTGGAAAACCTTCTGAATTACAACAATTCTGCAAAAATGAGTCAGCCAAAATTCCTCCACTGCGTTGGAAGAGACACATTGGAAGTTACCACAAACGCTTCATCGCAGTTGTTGCTGTTAAGTTATTAGGATTAGGGGGCAATCCATGTTTCGCACAAGGCCATGTAGGTTTGGACCCCCCCACCCAAGAATGAAAAGATTCATTTAAAATTTTTATTTTATGTTTAGCTGTGTTATTAGTGATTAATATTTAAATTTGTTTGATGCGCTGAAGTATTTAAGTGTGCCAAAAATGCAAAGAAATAACAAATCCGCAAGGGTTTTTTTCATGCCAATGTATATGTATTGTATTTATTAAATTCAATACATCCATTTTCTACCTACCTAATGGATCATGTGGACAGAGGGCAAGGTGCTCTTTGCAAAGATAGCAACTCACCGAAAACAGCTTGAAGAGAGGATAATGGAACACCTTCCACTTCTTGTCCTTGTAGGCGATGAGGGGGACGTCCACCTTGCTGAGGTACTGTGAGAACAGCAGGATGAGACACACCGTGCTGTGGAGAAGACCCTTTTAGACTGTCATCACAGAATCACACAAACTATACATGTATGTATATAAATATTAGGGATGTTCCGATCAGGGTTTTATGGAGGAAGAATGCACACCTCTGTAGTGGCTGCATCAAACACTATTGTAATTGTTTCTTACACCATCTTTTACACCATCGACTACATTGTTTTTAATCGTATCTTAACCCATGCATCTAGATGCCTATGAAATTGTTTACCACAAAGAAATGTACATCTCTGCTTATTATAGATAAAAGCTCATGTCTGTGATTAATTGTGATTAATTATGAGTTAACTATGGAGAAAATGTGATGAATTGCAATGTATTATTTTAATCGATTACAGCCCTAATTTTATTTATTTTTTAAATTGGCTTGATATAGAAAACATTTACAGGCGTGAAGAAAGTCACTTGTGGGAAAGGCACAGCAGCAACAATGGTGAGCTAAGCAAAAAAAAAGTGTCAATCAATCACTCGGCCTGTCATGCATGCAAAAATGGTCACTATATTTATGAATGTAAACATACATGCATTTTCCATTACTTGTCCTCATGAATGTGAAAAATGTTTTGGACTTGTTAATTGTGACCATGTGGACATCAGCATCATGCCACTACAATTTCTTACCGAGTATCTGTTCTCTACATTTGTGCTGGCTGTCCCTTCAAGACAGGAAAAACATTACTTATTACTCATCCATAAGGACTCCTTCAGAAAAATATATTGGTTATCAAGCCCTGCACTTTGTGAAAAACATTTTTATCACCACATCTGGCATAAAAGGTGCACTAATGTTCCAATACCATTACAACACCAGTACTAAAGATTAAAGACCTTTTTCCAGGTCGTTGTACACCAAACCAACATCATATTTTTATTCAGCTGGAAGTGGTGCAGGGAATTGTTCCAAACATCACCCAAACTGCTGTGGAAACATCAGCTGTCCTAAAGATGAAGATTAATTTAATCCTTCAACACAAGGTAGCAAAATTAAATAAGTTTAAAAAAGCCATTCCAGTGCCCAGATAAATTCCGGACTTTAAATTGTCTTCAAAATTGCCAAACCATCCAAGTTTTGTTAACTGAACTCTGCAGTATTATCTCCTGGGATAGAAGTGTCTCCTCAAACAAAAACAGATGGACACTTTTGAACCACAAAATTATAATTTTCCCATTTTTCAGTAATTTTACCATTTGGTGCCAAATTATTTATTATTAAACCAGCTACCACAGTTTATCACAGGGTTGGGCAATATGAACCGATATGGACCAAAAACCCATATCCCGATATAAAGTATTTAGGTTGAATATCAATATATGATATATATTCCAATATTTTTTTCCACAAAGTGAGTTTAGACACAATCAAAGCCAAATAGGAATGTAAGTAAATAAACTATTAACTATTTAAACTATTTTTAAGCTTAATGCAAGTTGCACATAAAAATAAAATTGTATCTAAAAATAGCCGCTATTTTGTGAATGAAAAATAATAAACATTTTAACACTACAATTCATATAACTCCTGACAGGCAGTTTATTGGGCTTATTACTGAGATTAGGTTGTTAGTGCTTTGGCTTTTATTCTACCATTTCATTGATTTCTTGTATTTATGTTCTTCATATGTTCAGTGAATTTGGAGTTAATTTAAGTTCAATTCACCAAAAGTCAACTTAGATCATAGTCGTACGTAATAGTAATCCTACGAAAGTCGAAAGTAATCTGAGGTCCACCTGTAAACAATTAACTGATTTCTCGCATGGTTGATCAAAGACATTGAGTCAGACACCCTTGGTTGGTCTTGACAGTAGATTTGCCCAGTCTACCAAAAGGGTCCTCAAAGCGGATGTAGATATTGTTGAGAGACCAGGAAACAATGTGACAAACAAACGCTTCTTGTTAACTGTTGGCGCAAACATGTTAGAAAGAGCTGGAAATGCCGGAGGAAAGAGGACAATGCACCACATTTGGCCTGCAACACAGAGCATCAACAAGCGACAACCATTAATTGATGTATGGTCAACATTAACCGTCTGCAGCTGCCACACATTGCCATCAGACCTCTGTGACTAAACTCGTTTTTCCTGACAAATCCCTCATCACGAGACGGACCTGCACATTAAACAAACATAAATCCTGTGGTGGGTGAGCGGATGAAGATGTATCTTCTTTTTCTCCCGGCGTAGGACTTCTATCCATCTGCTCTCCAGACTCTCTTCCACTGAAATCTGACTGAGGCCTGTTTCAAGGGCTCCACTGCTGATAATAATGCAAAGTGTCGCTATAAAGGAAACAATCTGCAGCACATCCTTGAAATGTTTGCTCCAGCATAAAGACTGACAACAGTAGACTTCTTGCATAGGCAAGCTGCTCAAGTAAAAATGCAGAATGCCTTGAAAACAGAATTCTAATGCATTGGAAGACACACTTTAGTATTATTATTTATAGGTTGAGGTAAATGTATTTGATCCACCCCGGTTTTCCAGCTAACAAAAAATAAAATCCTGAAATTTTGCCCTGGCTTGAGTTCACGCACTTGTTTAGCATCCAAAAAAAGTCCAGCAGCCGCTTGTTGCTCATACAACAAAAAGACAATGTCACTAAATGTTTTACTTATAACAGACATCATGTTAAACAAACGTTTGGACCCATGCTGCTTTATCATATTGTTAAATTTTTCCCTTCAATTTGGAATGAAATGAATATGCAGACTTAAACCATAGACATCCTGAGTGGATAAAAGAGTGAAGCTCAAATTAAGTCCATTCAAATGAAATGGATTGAAAGGGAAGGATTCCAACATCAGAGTGGAATTAAACATATATAGGATGATAACTTGTCTATTTATTAGCGCTTATGTCACCATGCAAAATACACATTTTTCACCTGGAATTACTATACAATTAATGAATTATGTTCAAATTTCATATTAATTAACATCATATGGTTTATGTTTTTCAAGTGTGCAGGTTTTTTCACACCCTGCCAACAAAAGCTACAACAAATTTTGGTGTTGTTTCATGCAATGAAATCAATTAGTAAAGGTGGAGCTACATATCCAGAAGTCCTCGGGAGCATTTGTGAGTATGACCAATCACAGCGGAGTAGGTGGAGGACGGCGGGGGAAGAGTAAATTAAACAGATCGTTTGGGTTGGGAGCAGGAAGTCCATTGAAATACCACAGAAATAGGTGCAGAATCTGGAAGATCTCGAAAGCTTTCTATGCGGGTGATCTTGTGTTGCTGCTGATTAGGAGTTCACAAGTCATTGCTAAGTGTTGAAATGTGCATAGTATGTCCCTTTTAAGAATTGCTGGATTGTTACGCTAGTGTGCATAATGTTTCATGGGTAATGAAATAAAACACAAGTCGAATACTTCGCGCCGCCCACTGGTAAAATGTAGACAGTGACAATACCATGCTGTTGCATCAGGAGTGCAAATATCTCTCGTCGGGTAATAACTGGACCTAAACAGTGGTGCTGATTGTCACATAATCTGAACAAGTTCATGTTCAAGTTCTTCATTTACAAACACGTACATGGTTTTAACTGATTCATGCACAACGCTGTTTTCCAATGTCTCATTTCACTTTCACGTTTCACTTGCCTTTTCTTTGACAGACTGAAACCAGAAGAGTCTCCCTCGTGCTTGAGAGACATGATGAAGGTACTGTAAATAAGTGTGTATTATTCTACCACCCACATGAAAATGTGAGTAAATCCTTTATTTTTGTACTGGATTAACGATCTGTGTGAGTGTGTCACAATCATGAAACCTCAGAACAGAAAGCGTCATAATACAAGGAATACTTAGCCTAATCAAAATATTATTTCCCCATGCTGCACACACTCTTCCCTGTAAAGCAGGGGTCTCAAACAAATTAAAAATTTCCCCACTGAGGGACGAATAAAGGCATATCTTAACACGCGGCCCGCGGGCCAAATGTGGCCCGCAGGTCACAAGTTTGAGCCCCCCACCTTGATATGAAAGTTTAATGTTAGTGCGGTCCGCGCAAGTTTGATATGGATGCTGTATGGTATCATGTACCCAGAAAAAATTATTACGTTTGATTAATGTTCATGTTAAAGGTTAAATAACTGTTAATAGTTATCCTCCCTATCCGTGTGGAAGTGGTAAGTTTTTGGCTATTTAAGTTTAAAGGAAATAACTTGAAGGCTATCGTTTAGATCGCGAGCTCTCTAGTTTGCGAGTTAGCATGTCTCAAGACCCTGCAGTTGCGCAATATGTTGTAAATAAAAAAAGTATAAATGTGACTGTAGTCATGTTTTGTCATGTCTACAGGGCTCTAATAATGCTTTGTTCATTTTAATCTGAAAAAAATTATTTGTCTACCCACCAACTATATGTGGTTTCTTAAGCTTTTATTATTTGCCGTTTTATTATTATTATGATTATATTTATTTATTTATTACTGATTGATTGATTTTCTTTATTCTTGATTTGTTTATTTATTTTTCAACAGTGGAATGTTTTATCAGAGCTTTTCTTGTAGAAAATTGGAACCAAAGCAAAGTTTTTTTAATTTTTCTGTTTTTAATAAATGTGTTTTTTTTTTTTTAAACCTGATGCGGCGCAGTCTCACCCAGACCCGAGCTCCAGTGGCCCCCAAGTAAATTGAGTTTGAGACTCCCTCTTTAAAGGGTTTTTGTTTGTAAAAAAAAACAAACAACTTCTTAGTCCATATAAATTGAAGCAGCTGTAACAATGAAATTTTTGGACTGTACTGGCGCTCTCCTGAGATTTGCAGGCCACCAAATCCAGTAATCACTCCTTCAGAAAGGCCCCTATTTGCTTCTACTGCAGTGCTCCGGGTTGCAGTGGAAGGTTTGGATTACAACTACACGATATCACTTCCTGTCGGCAGTGAGCCATCCCGCTGCGAGTGAAGCGGCCCCAGGGCTAAGGGATAACTATCCCTGTGAGGGGAGGTATGTATGTGTGTGTGCGGGCCGGAGGGGGTCCTTATTAGCTGGAGATGGCGGCAGATAATAACAGACTTTGTTTGGCTGGAACAAGCAGACAGCAGCAGCTGAGTAACGCGAGGGGCTAATGTGGAACAACAATTAAGTGGAACAATGATGGATATTACTGCTTTGCTAAATAACATGCGCAAAACTGTCATTTGGCATCAACACTAAATTACTTGGCTGTGGGAACGAGTTGATCACAAGTCGTGTCTTGCATCAGAAACATAATGCACACTTTAAGCTTTAAAGGTGAGGCAACATGGCACAGGGAGTAAAGCTGTGATGCTGAAAAGCTGCATTGTTACAGCCACCCTCCCGGAGGCCACAGTATGGTTTGATCCACACTTGTTGCTCTCTTTAAACCACTGAGGCAAGAAGGACTTTGTAGAGAGAAGGTGCACATGGCACAGAAAAATCTGGTACAGATTAGGATAAATGTGCATCACTTTTGCAACGTCTTACATTGTCATACGTGAATAAGGAAGTAACACGCTGAACCAATAAAGGAACATAAAAGCAGAAATATGTGACAATTGTTTTTTTCAATTTGCTGTATGATATGAGTCTCCTACTGTTTTTAATGGACCTACTGCTAAAATTTCTCATCATTCAGACTTGAGTGGGTTATATTATATTTACTGAGAAGCATCATGTCTCGCTGTCCTCTTTATCCAGGTTTCTTCATTTGTATCCTTCATTCATTCATTCATTTTCTACCGCTTATCCTCACGAGGGTCGCAAGGGTGCTGGAGCCTATCCCAGCTGTCTTTGGGCGAGAGGCGGGGTACACCCTGGGCTGGTCGCCAGCCAATCACAGGGCACAACCACCAACCACAAACAACCATTCACGCTCACATTCATACCTATGGACAATTTGGAGTCGCCAATTAACCTAATGCTAAGAGTCCACTGGTGCCAGTTCGCGCCAATGCAATTTGCTATGGCACCTAGTGTCGCCAATAAGGTGCCTAGTGGCGTGCAGTGGCTCAAACTGCCTCCCAACTGGCTCGTGGTAGTCCGCAAATGGCAAAAATTTACTTTGGCGGCAAGGAAATTTTTAAATGTTTAAAATCTTTGTTGCACCAGTTGCATTAAGCAATCGGCGCAAAATGTCCACCAAGTGGAACAAAATATCGCAAACAATCCGCCTACTGGAATCCACTGGAATGTAATGGCACCAAGTTGCGCCAATGATGCAAGGAGTCCATTGGGCCGGCATCAGTTGGTGCCAGTTGGTGCCAAAGATGATGTGATTGGTGCGTAGTGGCGCCGCATAACGGCAGCGGACATTGCGTGTGAATGCTGAAAAGATCATGCGAAACTCAAAGTCTTTGAAAAGGTGTGAAAATCAAAATTTCAAAGGAAACACAACAGCCGTTTGGAAACGGGAGCTGGACTGAAATGCTGTGGAAATATGAAAAGTGGTAGTTTGAGCTCAAATCGGGCATTGAACCAATCATCTCTGGGTCTGGACCCAAGCACTATTCCAGCTGTTCTATACAACTTTTACGACTTCGCGACAATTGGGGTAGCAGTAGTGTATGCCAAATAAGTCTAGTGTGATCTCCCATAATGCTTTTTAAAATTATGTGTTAATATTATGTGTATGTTGTGTATTGGGTTTTTTGTCATTTTATGTACATAAGTAAATGTGTTCTGTGTGTTTCCTGTTCATTCATTCATTACAGTTCCTTGTCCGACAAACTGAGGCAAAGTTAAACTCACAGAGCAGCAATCCCCCAGTGACCGCCTGACTTCTTGCCAGCCTCGATGAACAGGGACAAGCCGATGAGGCTGATGGTGGGGGCAATGGCCAGGGGTCCGATGTATTTCAGCACAAAGCCCACCAGCCCAGTCAAGCCCAGCATGATCTGAACCAACGACGACACCAAAATGGCTCCTTGGATCTGTGAAGGGAAAGCACAAAGATCCATCATCAACAGACATGCAGGTTGGAAATATTTATTTTAAGTTCAACAACTGGGCGGCACGGCGGTAGAGTGGTTAGCGCGCAGACGTCACAATTGGGAGACCAGGGTTCTATTTCACCCTCGGCCATCTCTGTGTGGAGTTTGCATGTTCTCCCTGTGCATGCGTGGGTTTTCTCCGGGTACTCCGGTTTCCTCCCACATTCCAAAAACATGCTAGGTTAATCGGTGACTCCAAATTGTCCATAGGTATGAATGTGAGTGTGAATGGTTGTTTCTCTATATGTGCCCTGTGATTGGCTGGTGACCAGTCCAGGGTGTATCCCGCCTCTCGCCCAAAGACAGCTGGGATAGGCTCTGGCGCCCCCCGCGACCCTCGTGAGGAAAAAGCGGTGGAAAATGAATGAATGAATGAAGTTCAACAACCACAAAATCAGGTACATCCTAATAATCCAACAAAAGGTCTGCACCAAAGATAATAATACTCACTCGATTGAGGCATTTAGTGAACACTATATTCTTTGTTGCAGTTTGCAACATTCAAAAAGGTAGTTCTCAGTAGGATGCAGCCACAAGACAGCCACAAACAAGTCAGGACAATTTCTGTGTATGAAATTATCTTCAGGCATTTTCCATATGGAGACGATCCAAGACCACGTTCAGGAATTACACAAAACCATACAAAAACAATGATTTGATGAATTAATACATCACTGACAGTGCCAATTTAAAGTGAGCAATATTATATTGGTAAAGCATGACAGCATTATATTGCAAGTAGTGTTTTAGTGTCTGAAATGTCACCCACATCACAGCCCATCAATCTATCAACATAGGAATGTGCCATTTGAGGCCTACTACCTTTACAACTACACTTTTACAGCTACAACACATAAAAAGAGAAAAAAATGTTAATGTGGAAGTTACGGGCCTCCGCCGAGCACCTTCAAAAGGTGCGGTCGCTCTCACGGGGGGAGGATTTCTTGTGCAACACTTTGCTGACAGCGACCAGATATATGGCCGCAAAATACCTGAAGTGCTCGGTTAAGTTAGACCAAATTCCCAAATGCTGATTCATTCACCTCCAAAACCTCTATTTATCTTTTAGGGGATTTGTGTATTTAGGCATTTCCATTCAAACCAGGAAGTTGGACATTTTAGACCTCTGACACGGGCAAAAGGGGAAATGGAAGGAGCACTTTGAGTTGGGAGTTTCTACACTTGGGGAAAATCAATCTGCCAAAAATGGAGCCTGCCTTCAGCTAATGCAGTATGCGGTTAAAACTAATGTAAACAATGACAGCAGATACACTTGAATTGCATATTGTAGTGTCCTTTCTGCATGGCAGCTTGTTTCTCCATATGAAGTGATAAAGATAAAAGTACAGTTGTCCCTTGTTTATCGTGGTTAATTGGTTGCAAACTGTGATAAGAACATTTCTGCAAGTAGGATTTAATTGTAAAAATATAAACCAATATAGTAGGTATAATCAGAGGAAATAAGACATTCATTCATTTTCTACCGCTTATCCTCACAAGGGTCGCGGGGGATGCTGGAGCCTATCCCAGCTGTCTTTGGGCGAGAGGCGGGGCAACGCCTGGACTGGTCGCCAGCCAATCACAGGGCACATATAGACAAACAACCATTCACACTCACATTCATACCTATGGACAATTTGGAGTCATCAATTAACCTAGCATGTTTTTGGAATGTGGGAGGAGACCGGAGTACCGGGAGAAAACCCACGCATGCACGGGGAGAACATGCAAACTCCACACAGAGTTGGCCGAGGGTGGAATCGAACCCTTGTCTCCTAGCTGTGAGGTCTGCGCGCTAACAACTCGACCGCCATGCAGCCGAAATAAGACATATGAAACATACATAAAGTAAACATAAATAGTCTCAATTACTGCCATCTACTGACACCGAGTGGTCAATGTAGAATACAGTACTACATTCACAATACGGTGGTTCTTCTGCCTTGTATTTGTATTTTAAAACCCGTGAAACTTTAATTAATTCCTTTTCTAGTTTGACACGTGATTTTACAGAACCATTCAGTGAGAGCACTTACCTCACGCATTCGAGACATCCACACCTCGTCACTGTTTTCCATCTGCAGTGGGCTGGTGCCATTCTGCAGGTGCATGGACAACATGGCGGGCCCTTGAGGGACCGGACACTGCCACTTGGGTAGAGACAGAATGGCAATGGTGGGTGTGATGAAGCTGAAGGTCCCACCCTGGAGGATTGGAAGCCTACAACAAGGGTCAATAAATTGTTAGGTTTAAAGGTTAGAGGTTACTGGACCAGGAATTGGGTTTGACCTGGATGTGTCCTGAGGAAAGAGCTGTAACATTTAATGAGGGGTGTAACTCACTGGTTGGAATTCTCAGAAAAGTAAAACATTGTCCTATACTATTGCTGTCTAGTGAAAATGTGTATGTGACTTTTTTAGGAGCATATTAAACCTTTTTACTTGTGTTTCATAAAACAACATGTTATTTGATAAATTTAGGATGAGAAACAATGGAAACAGGTGTCCGTAAAATCTGGACATATAATACACGAATTGTCACATCCCGTGTCAGGAGATCTTGCAAGATTAAAACGTGGCAATATTGTTTATTTGGAAAAAAGCTGTCTTGCAGGAACAGGTCATCCCGAAGTTTATCCGACTGTGAACTATGGCATCGCTACTGGGAATGATAATACACGTAATATGGAAGCAGCAAATTTGGTGAAAGTTACTTGAGATTTAACAGAACAAAAGACGATCATTGCCTAAGACTTCAATCTAAACATGAGATACCAGCGTCTATTTCACTACTTCCTGGTACCTGCAAGCATCATGGGAAGTGGAGTTCTTTTTGCTTAAACATGAAACTACGCTTCTGTAATCTATTTTGCACGTGTCTTTTCAGTAGTACACGTTAACAATGATGATTAGTATCAGCTACAACTGCTGTCATTGTTTTAACTCTTTAGGTTTTGTGAAAAATGCGTTATGCTTAGTCGTGCATGCAAAGATATAAAACATTTCAAAATGCGCCTGCATTGTTCTGTGACTCAGTTAAATGAAAAAATCGCAGTTTTTTAAAAGTAAAATCACAAATATTAAAACTTGCTGATATAGTTAATTTTCGAACAGCTAAAATAATGCATAAGGCTAACAATAACCTGTTACCTAAAAATGTCATCCAATACTTCTCAAGGGGGAGAAATATGATCTCAATGAGGAACTAAACTTGAAACACTTCTATGCTAGGACTACGTTAAAAACCCACAGCATTTCAGTATGTGGAATCAAACTATGGAACGGATTGAGTAAGGAACTCCAACAATGCACAAGGATGAGCCGATTCAAGAAACAATACAAGCAGTCAATATTTGCAAAATACAAGGATTTGTTGTTATACATCACTATTTTGATGGTTATATCTACGATCATTATTTATTACGGTTGTAAAAAAAAATCCCCATTATCTCACTACATGATTACATAACCTTATACTTCTTTATGTGTAAAGAAAAAAAACATCATACCTGGAATAATGGTAGTGACAAGCTTTGCTCCTATTCCATTGTAACCTGATGCATGTTCAAATAAAATTAAACCATTACCATTACCATGTTAAAATATCGACTCGCTGGGGGAACCCCATATCATGTATTATGTATATAATACATTATATACATATGTGATATAAGAAAAGGTTGAACTTAATTAGTAAAATTAATAATTCAGAAATAGTTATATAAAAAAAATTAATAGTGAAATTAATGAATTAACTTAAATAGAAGATTATTATTTATGTCTTCTTCTTTCTCTTTGGGTTTCCCTTCAGGAGTTGCCACAGCAAATCAATCTCCTCCATCCAACCCTGTCTTCTGCATCTGTCTCTCTCACACCAACTACCCTCATGTCCTCCTTCACTACATCCATAAACCTCCTCTTTGGTCTTCCTCTACGCCTCCTACCTGGCAGCATCCTTCTACCAATATATTCACTATCTCTCCTTGTCCCAACCATCTCAGTCTGGCCTCTCCGACTTTATCTCTAAGGCCTCTAACGTGTAATGTCCCTCTGATATACTCCTTCCTGATCCTATCCATCCTGGTCACTCCCAATGAGAACCCCAGTATCCTTGGACATGTTCGAACCATCTCAGTCTGGCCTCTCCAACTTTATCTCCGAGGCCTCTAACGTGTAATGTCCCTCTGATATACTTGTTGCTGATCCTATCCATCCTGGTCACTCCCAATGAGAACCCCAGCATCCTCATCTCTGCTACCTCCAGTTCTTCTTCCTGTCTTTTCCCCTGTGTCTAGCCGAAACAACATGGCTTGAGAGTTTTTTGACAGGTATGACAGTTTTGTATACCTTTCCTTTCATTTTAGCTGAAACTCTTCTATCAGACATCACGCCTGACACTTTTCTCCACCCGCTCCATCCTGCCTGCACACGCTTCTTCACCTCCTTTTCACAATATCCATGACAAATAAAGTCAAATAAAGAAAAAATAATTATCGCATAGAATGTGGCGATGGCCAATAAAAAAACGAGCTATGGCCTAGTTAAGTCGTTCTTTGGCCTGCCTACATACAGTGACTTATTAAATTTGTTAAACTATGGAAATTTTAAATTTAATGAAAGTTGAACTATGTAAAATGTATTTGCGCAATTGATGATGTTCAACTTGACTTTACACCACAGTGTTTGTCTTTTACTCGTCGCTCCCCAATTCCAACGAGCGCAGCAAAGCCACCTATTCCCAATTTGAACAGGATGCAAAGCAAATAAAGATTAGCTGTCTGATTGTTCAGTGACCAAGTGTTTGCAGGCATCTCGTTTATGTTGTGTTTTGCTTCCCTTGACCTGCGTGGGATGGGATCTCAGACAAAAGCGTCCATTATTTGCTCAGGTTTCCAGTAAGAGGGCTGCTCAGAGTGCAGCATGGTGAATTGGACTCTATTGTACGTTGTGTGGGAGGCTCCGGCCCTAACAAAGAGTATGGATGGATGCATCATCTCCCCGTGGGATTTGTTTTATATATGAGTGTTCAACAAACCAGGATTTGTATAGAAAAAAATGAGGTATGCATTGACCTGCGTACGCTTCTTGTTTACAGTGTGCTTGAGTCGTACAAGGAGGGAGAAAGATATGTGACTTCAGGCTAACACAACTCAACTTTGTCTGGGCATGAAGTCTTTTTTTTTGAGAACATGGAAGGAGGATTGCAGGGAGAACCCTTGTTTACAGTGAAACAGTCTTGTCCTTGTGTATGTTTCCATGACAATAGCATTTTTGAGCCTCAAAACTCAATTTAAACTCAACTTTGCTGAAGCATGTCGTTTGAAATGTGATTGGTTGTGATTGCCTCACTTCCTGGCAGTGGTGGATTAAGCATTTTACGTGTATTTAACATTCTACCAACTGGCGTGGCTCAGTTGGTAGAATGGTCATCTCCCAAACTGAAGGTTGTGGATTTGATCCGCCGTCCTGCTGTGATCATTTCAAAGTATCCTTGGATACAATGTGATTGGTTGTGATTACGTCACTTCCTGGCAGTGGTGGACTAAGCATTTTACATGTATTTAACACAGTTGCTTCATGTTCTAATGTTGTGGGGCGGCGTGGCTCAGTTGGTAGAGTGGTCGTCTCCCAACCTGAAGGTTGTGGGTTTGATCCTCCGTCCTGCTGTGATCATTTCGAAGTATCCTTGCATACTGAAGATACAGAACCTCCAGTTACAGCGTCAAAGCGCTTTGAGCGCCTTGGAGGTGGAAAAGCACTATACAAGTGAAAGACCGTTTACCATTTAAACGTAACTATATACAGTAAAAACTACATGAGGGTCCACAAACTTGCGTTGCTTGTGTGAGGATTAAGTTATTCAATGAAAAATTGCCATGTCCTGCATTTTCCATGCATGCTAACTACAGTATAAAAATCTCATCCAAATGGGAGCATATTACTGTGTGACAATGATGCAATACACAAGGTTCCCCTACGTGTGGCGCTGTTAACATGCACAGACAGAACCACATGACTCCAAGAAGAAGAAATAACACATTGACTGTCGTCTTCCATTTGATCGGCTTGTTTAGACTGACGACAAAGTGAAATTACTTTTAAGTCTTTTTGGAGTACAAGAAGAAAATACCAGGAGAATGTTGACTGGGGTGAGTCAACCTGTGGCTGAAGTCCAGTGTTGTACTAGCATAAACGATTTAGCATCCAACTAGCTAGGGGAAGATTTTCAACATCTCGGTAAAACATAGCGATGTGATTGATCCTATTTATGATGTATTGTATAAAACTATGGCAGGAACAACATCAAATGAATACATAGCCACTATCCCACTTGGTGGACTTTGTTTTTCAGAGGGGTTGTGTACCACAATTAAGCACGTTAGCACTCAAAGTCATCAAATCTTATCTTTATGTGCCGATGGTGTCAGCAGTTGGGTGCAAATATTAGGTGAAAGAAAAAGGAGAAAAATACATCCGGAGGATGGTAGAAGGTGCGTTCGATGAAGTAGGACAAATCGCATTACACATTCAAAAACTGGGATTTCTAATTAATTGTTGCAGTATTGTAATAAACAATATTTAGTGTAATATAATTATTAATTTTTTATTTTCAATGTTTTCCTTTATAAATCACTGGTTGTTTGGATCAGCAATTTCACTTAAATATGTATATTATATAGCAGACAAACAGTGATAGGCCCACGTACCAAATTCATGGCCCGCCACTGCTTCCTGGCCCAGGGTGTGTGTGCAAGCGCCATCTTACCTGATGCCGACAGCCGTCTGCAGGAGCGTACTCAGGCCAGACACAAAGAAGATGGTGCAGATGAGCTGGCTTTTAGCCACATTGTTGTCACTGATGCACAGGGGCTCGGCCAGGATGAGCGGGATAGCAATGATGCCGCCAAATGCCAGCACATAATGCTGTAGAAGTGGAGAAAAAGAACTGTTGAGTGTTGAGTCTCAACTTTATTTCCCATATCATCCATTAAAACTGAGAACCGATTTGAGCCCAGTACTGACTCCTTTGGCACTGATGCGTTGATGGGAGAAGTACTAGATACCAGGCCAGACAAAACAACTTGGCTGGCTCAATCTGACACAAGCAGTTTTTCATTTTCATTTCTTTTGCAGAGAGTTTGCTGCAAATACCATTATGCTATTAGTTAAATGCTTCTTTGATGTCCAGAGTTATCAGCCGTATACCTCATTGCCTTGAACCAGTGAGTTTGACCAAGTTAGGGTGATAGAGGGTGATAGAGGGTGTTTTCTTCCCGTCTGCTGTCAGCCTCATCAACAAGGCCCGGAACCCGCCCTGACACTCTTCACACCCCAACCCTGCCTCATCCTGCCACTTTGACACTTTCACTATATGCGTTACATTAACGCCCAGTTTGGACTCTTAGGAAAACAATCAGACTGCACTTCCGGAATAATAAACAAAAAACAGATTGTGTACATATATTTATACTGTACATTCTGTATATTTTGTATTTTTCATTCTTTTTTAATAGATGTGTCTGCACCTACTTCACCAAAACAAATTCCTAGTATGTGTTTGATCATACCTGGCAATAAACCCTTTTCTGATTCTGATTCTGATTGCAGTACTACGGTGAACTGAAGTGACAATTAGATATTAAGTCAGTAGTTCCCAAACTTTTTAGTCGCATACTCCTTCAGACATTGCAAAAATATTCATTAACCTCAAATATTGAACATGATTAATTGGTTAATTCATTTCATAGTAAATGATTCTGGTTCAAAACATTTTTATTTTACATGGTAAAGGTTTTACATGACCACTGGTAAATAGATAATTATTTGTCCTCCATATTTTTTTTCAGCTGGATTTGGGGATGTTAAGGACTGGAGCTTCACTTTTGTCCACTTGCAATCACTGCAGTTTAAGTCTGCATATTAGTAGTATACCAAATTAAAGAGGAATGTTTCACAAACACGATAAAGCAGTATCCAAAGTACAAAAATACATACAACCAGTGATAAAGCCTCATTTTGTCTCATCCTGACACACACATTTATAGATTGTGAGGCATTCTGGCGCAGTTGTAATTATGAGTGTTAGGTGTTAATTGTTTTTGAATTTTCTTAGGTGATTCCCATTGAGGTAACTCTGATGTTGGGTTTACTCAACAGCCTCCAATGCATTACCCCATGATACACAGCAGGGAGGTGGGGCACCCAGATGCATTGGATCTCTTTTGTAATTTGGGATGACAGATGCTGTCTTCCATTGGCTTGAAAAACAGCACATGAAAAGCAGAGGTCAAACATCTGGCTAAGAGATCTTGTCAGTTCCGCACTGCACTCTTTCAGGACTCAGATATTTAGTTGGGGTCACTGGCTTTATGAGCTTAAAGACTCCTATGAAGCTTTTTTTTCTCATTCAAATTTCAAACACTAGGAGACCAGGGTTCAATTCCACCCTCGGCCATCTTCTGTGTGGAGTTTGCATGTTCTCCCCGTGCATGCGTGGGTTTTCTCCGGGTACTCCCGTTTCCTCCCACATTCCAAAAACATGCTAGGTTAATTGGCGACTCCAAATTGTCCATAGGTATGAATGTGAGTGTGAATGGTTGTTTGTCTATATGTGCCCTGTGATTGGTTGCCGACCAGTCCAGGGTGTATCTCGCCCAAAGACAGCTGGGATAGGCTCCAGCACCCCCGCAAACCTTGTGAGGAAAAAGCGGTAGAAAATGAATGAATGAATTCAATTAAAGTCACATAGAGCATCAAGTAAGTGTTGTGAACACTAACAACTGTAAGGAAAGGACAAAAAAACAACACAGAGTAAGTCAGTAATTGTACATAAAAAGTAGGCTAATGAGTACAAGGAATAAAGTAATAAAATAATAAACAAAAAAGAAATACTAAAGAAAATTTGAAATTCTGTGTAGTGGGGACCACCATAATGGGTGCAAATTGTCTATTTCAGGTTAGCCTCAGACCAGTATAATATAGGTACAAATGGCATTCTGACATGTAAATTGGCAATGTGGAGTGCATTACAGACGCAGCAAAGTCGTGAGCCTGACAAGAGCCAGTCAAACTTTCGGAATAGTGCATAAAAGAGAGCCAACGTGTTAAATGTTTATAGACTGTCAACAGAGAAGTCCCAATTACTTTACAGTAAACAATTACAGTTGTCAGAGCGACTAATACCTTCTGGGGTACATTCACACCTTACAGTACTAAATTACAAAGTCAATTTACTGCAGTTTGGTGAATGTTTGTGTCTGCTCTCAAAAAATGCTCTTAGATAAGCACATGCGTAGCGTTGTACCTCGATTGGACGGCATATGTGATGTATACATTGTCCGACACCGCACTCAAAACAACATGACATTTTCTGGGTCACATGCACTTGGAAGGATAAACAGAATATACTGTAAATGATATGAAGACGTCAAAAAGATTCTTTGAGATGTGTTTCAAGGAGACGTCATTTCTGATGACTTGCTGTAATTAACAACAAGATGTCTTTGTTAAAAAGATCCAGATATGTTTTTTTTTTTTTATAGTATATTCATTCTTCTGGGCATACATTTTAATTAATGGATTATTTTCCCTCAACTTTCTGTTGGGTGTTGCTATGTGTCGCATGGCTATTCACATTCTGTGACATTGTCCCCTCTGTTTTTGGTGTGGCGTTTACACTTGATTCAGTCCCACGGCAGGCTGACTGAGACCAATCTCTCAGGCAGCTCTTTACCTCCGGTTTGGTCCGGTTTTGTTTGGCCCTGGACTGTGTTCACACTGGACCAAAACATGCTAGCAAAGCCAATGAAGTCATTTTGGTCGTTATCCTTATTCGCACGCTATGTGATTGGCACACAGTAACCACCTCTCCTGAGACTGACTCTGCAAGCGGCGGTAGAGTTGTACACGGCTCCTCACTGCAGGTGTTTATTTTAGTATATTATTTTTTTGTCTGCTCTCGTCTCATTTGGTTGGTGAGATGAAGTCATTTGGAAAACTTTGCTTCAAATACTTTTCTAATGTCTTTTATGTTTGAGCATAGTGCCCCAAATTCACGACTAGTCAGGCCTGCTTCCTGTAGTCTTTAGTTAGGCTAAGGTTGTTTCCATTTAAATTCATCCACACTACTACTACATGATTGATGGGTGAGAGTTGCCGGCCCCCCTCACCCCAGAAACATAAAAGGGGTGCAATGGAGTTGTGCACTAAACATACCTAAAATGAAGGCAACTGGAGACTCCGAACAGTTCAGACAGCCAAGGTCTTGTACTACGTTTGCTTTTCACTACATCACCCACTACCTAAACAATGTTAATTTATATGAATCAGAGGGTCTATTGTAATAAAATCTAGTGCAAAAAAATTTGCTCAAAATAAAACTGTTTGAAGGCTAGACCCGTTTATTATCCAATGACCATTGGTGCCGGGAGTCGACCATTACAGTCGTTGCTGTCATGGTCTGTGTTGTGACCGTTGCTCTCTTGTCCCTCCACTGGTTGCTTAACCTTTATCGTGTTTTCTCCCTCCATTTACACTCTGACCCTCTACTTTGTCTCTCTACGACCACCACACTGAGACTTCTGTTCTATTCAAGGCTTTGTTTGTAGCTAAGTCATCCTTATGGCTTAAAGGCACTGCCAGTTTCTCTTGTCACAATAAGTTTGGCTAAGATGTTGAGAAAGAGAGGAGATGCACATGCATCTGGGTATGACATTTACGCCCATACAATCCATCTTTTTACTGCGATGTTCTGATTTAAGGCTTGCGGAGAGGGAGAGAGTAATGAAAGACAGATGTGTATAAGCCTGGTCAGCTTTACATCGATACTTTTTGAACGCCTATAAGTCAGTTGCGGCTATAGGTCAGTTTGATGACAGCAGAGGGCTTCGCATGAGGGCTTCTCGGACCTCCACAGGCATATTTTCCCCCCTGGAGCCCCAAGAGCCACTGCCATGCCATGCCAGTGTGCCCAACTGATCCCTTGCCAGGGATATTGCTTGTGAAAGCTTCAGAAGGGATAGAGACCTGAAGGTTGCCCCTGGTGCTGCTGCTGTTTACGCTCAGTGTTATCATGAACGTAACTTCTGACCCTTCTGGATTGTCACCTTTATTTCCTGTCATCCTTTAAGTATGAGGATTTATTTAAAAATAATGTGACTTTTGTGTACTTTAAAAACAAAAGTGAGACATCGAGTAAATAATTGTGCTCCATAAAGTGGTCAAAACAGTGGAACCTCAGTTCACGTCCGCTGTAAATCATTTCCAAAAGGTTCGATTCACACCAAAATAAAAAATTCTAATAGGAAATAATAATATATCATTCATCTGTTCCAGAAATCCAAAAATGTTAACATACAACACGGTTCATAGTTTACACATTTATAGTTTTACGAATAGAACAATGCATATAAATGACAAATTAATGGTATTAATGAACATTTAACAGCATGTTTCATTTGATTGGAGACTTGATGGATGACAAAGATGGCTGTGAGGCAGAACGGACGAGCAGATATCCATTCAGACACCATCTTTGTATTTTACTTAGTTTTGCTATATATAGTTTGCTTACTTCTTAAATTCAGGTCACTTTTTAAATAGTATTTCTCGCCTTCCTTCCAAAAAAATAAACTTTTGCCTCATTAGACCACAGAGTGTTTTCAAAAAAGAAACAAGCCCATCCATCCATCCATTTTCCATACCGCTTATCCTCACAAGGGTCGTGGGCATCCTGGAGCCTATCCCAGCTGTCTTTGGGCAAGAGGCGGGGCACACCCTGGACTGGTCGCCGGCCAATCACAGGGCACATATAGACAAACAACCATTCACACTCACATTCATACCTATGGACAATTTGGAGTCGCCAATTAACCTAGCATGTTTTTGGAATGTGGGAGGAAACCAGAGTACCCGGAGAAAACCCACGCATGCACGGGGAAAACATGCAAACTCCACACAGAGATGGCCGAGGGTGGAATCAAACCCAGGTGTCCTAGCTGCGTGGCCTTTGCGCTAACCTTGCAGCCAGAAAAAAGCCTTAATGTTCTTTTTGTTCAGCAGTGGTTTTCATCTTGGAACTTTGCCATGCAAGCCGTTTTAGGCCAGTCTCTTTCTTATGGTGGTTGCAGTCATGAACATGACCTTAAATGAGGCAAGTGAGGCCTGCAGTTCTTTGGATTTTGTTGTGAAGACTTCTGTGGCCTCTTGGATGAGTCGTTTTTGCGTTCTTGGGGTAATTTTGGTTGGCTGGGCACTCCTGGCAAGTTTAACCACTGTTCCATGTTTTCACCATTTGTGGATGATGGATTTCACTGTAGTTCGCTGAAGTCCCAAAGCTTTAAAGATAGCTTTAAAAGCTTTTCCAGACTAATAGATCTCAATTAATTTCAACTATGTTTCAACAATCACTACCATTCCGGAGCCGCTCATGGATCTTCAGCTTCCTTGTCGTGGTTCCCTTTGCTGAGTTCTGTGATTTTTTTTTTTTAATAAGGAAGTAGGGAAATATGCGTTTTTGAAAATAATGTGAAATATCCCACTCCCGGCAAGTCAGTGGATGCATCTAGACTGTGATCTAACTGTTGATTTGATGAGCAAGTACAGGGAAGTCTGACTGTAGAGAAAAAAGGTAAGGGACTTTGGAGTTGAGTCTGAAGCAAGTTACTGCACAGCAAAATAAAACGAAAGTTACGACTGTAACTACGGTTCTATGAATCCCGGACGACCGCCAGAGGCGATGCTTAAAGCCCTGGATGATCCTTGCGCACGCGCAGGTCGAGAATCTAATGACAGCAAAGTCACGTTCCCGCCACTCCGACTGCAAACTGTCTCGAGGCTACTTGCAACAAGTGGCGAACCAACATGCACTCTGCAGACCTGCGCGCAAGAAGGTGAAAAGGGACTGAACTCCTGGTCTCACATAACTATATAGACTCATTAGATTCTCGACCTGCGCAAAGATGCTCATCCAGTGCTTTAAGAACCGCCTCTGGTGGTCAGTAGGGATGAAATAGAACTGTAATTAACGAGAGCATAGCAATATATTTACAGAACAAATGGACCAGTATTCAGTATTATGTTTGAAGCCAAAACAGGTCTACTCTACACTGCACTAAAAAAAAATATAAGTCGGAGGTCTTCAGGTACTTGTCTAAAAACATCATATGCAGTACATTCTCTTGTTAATGTACATGACCTGTGTACTCCCATGGAGTACAAATCAACAAGGGAGGACAGCAATTTTATGGAAAAAAACGTAAGTGTTCAGTCAGATTAGAATTGGTAGCAGCTGTGATGTCAGAGTCACGCAGTGAAGAAGATTGGTTGCACAGCAGGCCTGAAAAATGTATGCAAGCTCGGAACATGTGAACGTATGGGTCCAAAATTCCTTACGGTTGTCAGTAGATAGGCAAGCTATGCTAGACTTTGGGGACAGATTTATTCACAATGTTTTTTCCCTTAATGTGGAGAGGAATAATCACGGTCAAACTGCGGTCATCCTAAAGGCTGTATTAAATGTACAGGCAACGTGCTAGCTGTCCGTCATGGTTAAGTGGTCCAATGGGGGAGCTAGCGTTTGAATGTACTATACCTGCCCTCTCTTGCTTAGCCATTACTGCTATTGTCAATAGCTTATGTGAGATTGCATGTATGTGTACAGTATGTACACCCACAATACAGCCATGTGTCTTGTGCACTAGCCGTGAGGGAGTTAGTCATTTTCACCATTCGAGCCGAATGACAAATCTCATTCAGTTTAACTCATAATTGTGAAGAATTTATAATTTTTTTGTACAATCTGTTCTCTGAAACCACTATTGGTAACATTATTGTTCTTATAGTTTTTGGTGTAAAAGTGTAATTTAGAGCCAAGGAGGGACGGTGCCTTTAATTCCTTTTATGTCCTGTCCGGCCACTGACCATATCATATCATATCGTCATATGTTTATGACGACCATAAAGTCCACAATAGAAATAATATCAACAGATGCAATATCCAATATCCAGAACCAAAAGTTCTCCGGGGACTCCGGCTTCCTCCCACATTCCAAAAACATGCTGGGTTAATTGGTGACTCCAAATTGTCCATAGGTATGAATGTGAGTGTGAATGGTTGTTTGTCTATATGTGCCCTGTGATTGGCTGGCGACCACTCCAGAGTGTGAGCAAAGAATTTTGCTCAAATTCATGGGATGGGGGCGGGGGGTTGCCCACACAGGAATGCTTCATTGACCAAGATGCTGGCCTACAACCGGAATTCAGTTCCTGGGTATGGCACACTGCCTACCCACAACTCCCTAAGAGGATGGGACAAATGCTAAGACAGATTTCACTGTACATTGCAAATGTGATAAATAAAGTTAAGTTAATGTTATTATTATCATTATCAGATGTAATTGTTGAAAAATGTTCAATGACTAATTAAGCTGATTGATGACTTCCAGGATGAGACTGAGGTCATTAATAGGAAATGAATTACAAACATGTTAATGTGTCATTAGTCTGTGATTTCCTCCTTTACTCCATCAACACATATTGCAGCCCTCCTTTGGGAATTAACATTACAAATTCTCTCTTCTTTAACACATGAATTTACTTGTGAGGGCAAAGTGCATTCTGCTCATACATTTCTTGTGACAAGGCCACTAGCACATATTTGTATAAAAACAAATCAAAGTATGAAGTGAATGATAAATGCATGCAGACATGTGGCTTAAACCCAGTTTGGCACTGCGGCCAACAGTGGCCAGAGGTCACATTTTCTAAAATTCCTAACTCTATGACTTTTATTTATCCTCTCTACCACCCTCTACAGACAGCAAAACAAGGTTTTTGCAAAAAAACACAAAATATAGGAAAAATGTATGCATGGTAGTTCACCAAAAGGATCTGTAAATCAAATAGCAAGTGAAATGAAGATGGATGTACCTGGAATCCAAGCAGGATGCAGAGATACCATGGGGGGCGGTCATTGAGGGAGTAAACCAGGTCCGCACCTGTGTCCACAGTCTTCTGGCGGGCCTCCGTGTGAGACTCCCCAATGAGGACGTCTGGCTGTTCATCACCATCTTTGCCCTTGGAGAGGAGAAACAAAATCATTCAATGTACAAAAGCTCCTGTGCGTCGAGCAAGAGCATACCTTTGGAGGCACATTCCAGCCGACTAGACAAGACTCATGGGAACATAGTAGTCAAAGGTTCTGGTTTTGTTTTTATTTGGCCTTTCAAATGAAGGAAAGCCTTGATCCTGTAATCTCAAGATGTCGACCAAATGAGACACAAATACCGAGCATATGTTCTGGAATTAAATTGACTTGTGGCATGTGGAAGATGGAATTGCATGTGGGCGGATGGGGAGCTGAGGGTCTTAACAACATACCGTGCTTTGACACCCACCCACATTGATTGAGCAGCTCCGGTGGTCCATCCTCACATCAAGCCTGGCCTGGTCTACAGTAACATAACGTATGTATTACATACCTCAGCCCTCCCTCTCTTCTGCCACATTCCCATTCCCAATTTCCTGCTTACTGCTTTCAATTAAGACCACAGCAGCCTTATAAGGAATTATTTCAAAACTCATACCATACCCTGCAAAATCAAGCCTGTGTTGTTTTATCAAAGGCTGTACATAACTAGACTGTCACTCAGTAGGCCAGAAGACAGAATCATCATATTTGTATGATATCCCCCAACTCAAATTCTGACTTCGAGTTTTTCTATAAGAGGACAAATCCGGAATATAAAGGGCTCAAGCCAAAAATCAGCATGCGGATCAAAAAGATGCGCTGTGGCAACTCCGTAAGGAAAAAGCCGAAAGAAACAAACATATATTGTTTTCATTAGAAAGGGTATGCCTTGTCACAAAATATAAGATAATAATAGTGTAATCAAATACAATTTAAAAGGATAGTTCACATTCTTTGACAACAACTTGTATGACTTGTATCAGCAGTGTAGTGCATCAATTGTGACTTACCCCCCATTTGTTAATAAAATAACAAATGCAGTGCAGTTAGTCTACAACCACCGAGTAACATTAGCTTGATCATATGCATTCCGGAACGTGGCGTGTATATATATTTTTTTATCAGTTGCCTGTTTCTTTTCTTCTTTTTTCCAAATTGTGCACCTGATGGCTTTGACTTTTCCATGTTTTGGTGACACAAATTAACCGCACTCTGTCATTAATTCCCACCGTGACCCAACTAGCAGTCAAGGCTAAACCGCTCATATTGACATATTGAATTCCCTCCATTTTATTTCACATTTTCAGAGTGAAATAACATATGTTTAAGACTCTTGGTTTCCAATATTCATTCATTCATTTTCTACCTCTTATCCTCGCGAGGGTCGCTGTGGTGCTGGAGCCTACCCCAGCTGTCTTCGAGCGAGAGGCGGGGTAAACCCTGGACTGGTCGCCAGCCAATCACAGAGCACATATAGACAAACAACCATTCACACTCACATTCATACCTATGGACAATTTGGAGTCACCAATTAACCTAGCATGTTTTTGGAATGTGGGAGGAAACCAGATTCCCCGGAGAAAACCCATGCATGCTCAGGGAGAACATGCAAACTCCACGCAGAGATCGAACTCAGGTCTCCTAGCTGTGTGGCCTGCGCACTAACCACTGCAGTCTGTTTATAATATATTTAATTAATTTGGCGGCTTTAGGCAATTGCCCATGTGGCCCATACTACTGGGTAATCACCACAAATTCAATTCACGGTCTGGCTTTTAGCCTGGTTGTTAGACTAGCACTACCACTGCACTTTTGACTGCTGTGGGACTAACTGCTTCTCCCTCTAGAGCGACTTGCCGTGGTGTGCGGCGGTGGTAGAAGAATGCGTTCTTCCACCTCCACTGTATCTACATAATCCACACTGCTTGCCTGTTGCAATTCCAGGAACGATTTACAATCAACTTGTGTTCACCTCACCGGGAGTTTTGAGGCCAGATTCTTACAAAGTTATATAAGCTTGTGCTTCCGTAGCCACAAAAGGCGCCAACATCTTGCACTGACGTCATGTTGTTACTTAGTACATGTAGGATATATTATTACATATGCTGTACATTTTATGCTTTACTACCATGTACTTAGAAATTAATAGTCTGAGTTAGATATGTATGTTGTCTGCCATAAAATGCAGTGTCCTGAGAGAAAAAGCATGGACAAGCAATTCTGACAAAAAAAAACCCTGGAACATGAATTCTGACTAGCGAAACAAGAACTTAGCTTTTCCAACATTACAAGTATCATTCCTTGGCCGCTAAACCTCTCTGAACAAGCAGCGTCAACAGATTTCAACAATAACAATATCAACAGATCCAATATTCAATATCCAGAACCAAAAGTGATGAGGGAATTTCTAAAAACAAGTCCCCCCTTTTACATTGATACCAAGGTAAAACTTGAGACGCTGATTAAAACTTTGGGCAAAATGGCCCTCTTAATGTGTGGGGGGTTATAGCACCACCTGTTGTTTTGACTTGCGCTTGACCATCTGAAATTGGTTTTATGCAGAGAAATATTTTGTTGCACTCCATTTCTGCCTATAGAGCCATCTTTTGAATACACAGGGGTGAGATTCTGTTTCCAGAATGTGGTATTACGCTATAGAAGGTGACCATGGGATGTTTGACACACCGCATAGCTCCATTAGGGTGAATGCCTTTCTGATTTAGAAGCCAGGCAGCATGCTGAGTGCTAACAGACAGATGAAAGTGTGACTCAGCATGGCTTTCATTAGTACACGTTAGCTGTGGCATGTGCGAGTGTGCAGGTACAACGTCTTGTGTGTCATCGCGCTGAAGGCCAATTGAGCTAAAAGTGCTCGCGGATGGGAAAGCCGCCTCCTGGTGCCTAAATGAGAACCGTGTGCGCTGCCGTGCAGAAGGTTTATCGTCAGGCTGGGCGTCACTCCAGGCTACTGTGTCTCCTGTGTGTTGTTACTATTGTGATTGTCAGCAACCGACCTCGCAAAACAGCTGCAGGCATTTGTTGGTGTCTGCATCAGTTCTCAGTCCTCTAGGTGAACCTCTATTTATTCTAAATTATGGAGAACACCTAATGACTAAAGTAGCAGTCATGACATTATTGACCTTTGTAAAAATGATTGCTCTGATTCAAAACAAGATCTCTATTGATTTGGATGGATGGAGGGAGGGAGGGAGGGAGGGAGGGAGGGAGGATGGATGGATGGATGGATGGATGGATGGATGGATGGAAGGAAGGAAAGAAGGAAAGAAGGAAGGATGGATGGATGATGGATGGATGGATGGATGGATGGATGGATGGATGGATGGATGGATGGATGGATGGATGGAAGGAAGGAAGGAAGGGAGGAAGGAAAGAAGGAAGGAAGGAAGGATGGATGGATGGATGCATGGATGGATGGATGATGGATGGAAGGAAGGAAGGAAGGAAGGAAGGAAGGAAGGAATTGTCATTATTATATTGTCATTGCACAATAACACAGCAGTGAAATTGCCGACGAAATGTTGTTGCAAATATGTTTGCAAATGTTCATCAAATATGAACAATGTACAGCGTAAACAGTAATTTCTACAAATAATTTAAATAATTTAGAATAAATAATAATAATTTTCCAGTAATATTGATAAATCAGTAATATGTGACGACCAGGACACTGGGGTCCTAAACTCCACTATTTTTGAACTTCCAATTTCAAATGTCAACCCAAAATTCAAACAAAACTAGGATATCATCATTATGCGTGATTTTTAAAAAGGTCATGTCATATTTTCAGCATGTGCAATGTGTTTTTCCATGCCTTTGATTTTGCCTGTGTCCACACTCCCCCACCTCGTCCAACACGGCTGTCATTAATCACAAGTACTACTTACTCCGCAGGTCAGATTTGGCAGCCATTTCCTCCCACAAGAAATAGTCTCCACTATATGTAATTTATGTTGTCAGGTCAATGGCTTTTTGTCAGAGTGAGATGATAGTTGGGTGAACAAAACAGAGGCCAGAACTGCCGGAGGTCAGCTGACAGACACATCTATTAAAATACATTGTGTTTTTACCATAGTCTACTGTATTGTTGGGCTGCTGCAAACAAAGATCTCAAGAAATGAGAGTGATACCTGATCTCAGTGTAGTGTGACAACGTGACACTCTTTTGTTGATGTGGCAGTTCTGTTTTTTTTATTCATGTCTTTAGCCCCACAACAAACATCCTACTTCCCTGACAACTGGACTCAACTTCATTGCTAAGAGTTTTGTGATTTTACCCCACAACTGGTCCATGTCTTTGGTCCATGTATGCGGCATTCACATTTTATCTGAACCTACACGCATCACACCAGGTTTTGTACGGTTTCAGTCTGTAATCTATATAATATCTTCTAAAGGATTATGCAAATAGGATTGTACTATCATAAACATATTTTTTTTTGTTTTTCGATTAAATTCATAGATAGCATTGTGTCTTGGTATTCCTATATTATTATTTAATTTAATACCTATAATGTTATTTATTATTACTATAAATCTTGGACAATTGTCATAATTGTTCAAAACCCAATTCAAACAAAACTACTTAAAAATGTAAAACATAATTTGCTTAGTCTCAGGCCTTGTCCACACGTAGCAGGGTATTTTTATAACCACAGAGATACCCGCCTTCGTGTGGAGAGGGTTTGATGCAGACCAGGGGACCGTTGCACAAAAGTAGCCGTTTTTGTTGGCATTTTTTGAGGGTTTTTGTTAGGAAAAAATATGTAGGTCGCATGACATGCATTGTTAGATAGCTCATCCTTGCTTTATCTCCGTAGAATGCTCAGAAAAGGGAAAAAAATATGTGTTCATGTTTCACATAACCTTTGTGAATGATGGGCAAAATGCCCCCAGAAAAGAGCAGTTTTGCCTTAAGCTTGAGTCTGAATCAATGGTAGGTCCTTTTCTTTTTGTACAAATTGTCTTTGTCACCAAGATAGTTCCAACAACGTGATCAATCCCAGAGGAAAAGTCCGCCCAAACAGAGAATGGTGATTGACTCTCTAATGTCCCCTGACTCATTCCAGTGGGACCACACAATGGTCTTTCTTTTTGGTCCTTGCAGACTGCAATTGGAACACTTGTCTGCTGGTCACCGGGATATGGATGTTAACTGAACTGCAGTAATCAAACCCAACCATGTTGAACTCTGATTGAAGTTAAAGTCTGCAATCTATCGAGCACTTGTCCAAATGGAAAACGTTTTTTGGACCTGTTGACAACCACAATCTTCTAGTCTTCTAGTGAGAAAAGTCTATGTGCCCTATTTTTTGGAACAGAGACAGGTGTCAAGGACGGCATTAATCCCAAAGGAAAAGTTGTCCATGACAGAAAACCCTCTGCTTCTTTCCATATTTTCTGATTCATTACGTTGGGACCACATGGCAAGACGTCAACGATGGACAGATATTCTTCTCGAAGACTTGAAAGTGTGTGAGGTATTCCTGTTCTTAAGCGACGGCTGATCACAGGTGTCGGCATGTTTATGAAGACCGATCGCTCCTTAAGGGCACTCTTGATATGTGAGACCAGAGGCCGCCTGAAAAATGCAACTAGGTCAACTCCCAGTGAGAGGAGGTCGCATGGGACGGATCGCTTTCCTTTGGAAGACAAGTCTGTTTGAAGCCAGTCTAAGAGTTCTAACAATGTAAAAGCATCAAGCCTGTGGATATTTTTATCTGTAGGTGGGCATGCAGCATACAGTATAGGATGTCCCAAGAGGCCGAGTGAGCGTCTTCCAAACACAAAGAGGTCAGCTCCACTTAGCACAGATCACTTTCACAAAGCATTTGAATAAATCCTGAAGAGGACCTTTGAAGTGCAAGAGAGGACACCATCAGTGTTTCAGCTCAGGAAGACACAAGTTTCATGGGTGGAGCAGACGGGACAATTTTTAGTGGTGGCGTGGAGACGGGCGATAACATATGGTACAGATGGTATAAATGTTACAAACCACCAAAGCTAAATAATCCAAAACATGGCCTCCAGAGTATGATACAATATTTCTCGGGATCACTTCCTGTATTCCATGTGTTTTTTTTACTAGATGGAAAAGTGATAAGGCAACATGAATAACAGTGTGGTAATGTAATTATCATTTTTCACAATCATAATAAATAGTAAACACAAGGAATGATCGAGTACACCATTATCTGTATCTAACAATAATGTGTCAGCATTGCTGTATTTTTCTGATAAGCAGTACGTTCAGTATTACAGGCAGTTTTCTGACATTATATCACCAGCCAAACCACCCGAAACAAGCAAAAGCAAAAAAAAAAACACCGGCAGTGACTGATGCACGATCGTGCCCAGTCATGAACAAAATGCACGCCGCACTTATAAATGACCTTTACGATTGCAAGGTGGATACTGCAACATATTGAGAGGGGATTATTTTTCTATGTATGTCTCATGTCAGCCCACTCTCGTGCTCCTGTGCAAGTGTACTTAAAGTACCTAATGCGCAGCGTTGTTCACCGCGCAATCGTGCATGTTATGGAAGTTTAGAAACTGTACAAACCAAAATAGTGGCAAGCTGAAGAAAAGTGGAGGCATTGTGACAAATGCCAAGCCATTTTCAACTTCCCAATTGCACCGTGTGGAGCACCGTCGCACTCCTCTGTGGGTGCAGCGCGTCTCAGGAGCGTGAAGGGTGAATACATAATGAGCATTTTTTTAAACACAAATATGGATAATGACGAAATGTACTCGTTTCATACTCGTATGCGGCAAAAATCCATTATCTCGTTTGTAGGAGGTGGTAATGTTTTCTGACACACAGCTTGCTTTTTTGCACCATAGCCATCTGTTGGCCCCAACGTAAATAAATGACCTGTATTTCTGGCTGTAAAACAACATTTTATTTGTGTCTTATGGGGGCCTGTGATATTTTCTCTGTTCTACCACTTGACTTTTTTTGTTCCATCAGCCCCAGAATCTTTTAAAGGGAACCTATTATGCTCATTTTTTGGCCCTTCGTATCGAGTTGTGGACTCCTATAGAGCAACTACACACAATAACCGATAGAGAAAGCTTTCAAGATATTATCAAATCTGCATCTATTCCAGGTATATTTCTTTGGATTTTGTGCTTCCCATAAAAACAGTGTGTTTTAATTTACTCCACCCACGGCCCGCCTCCAAGCACGCCCACTCTACTGTGGAATCAGAAACTCCAACCGCTTGTGCCTCATGGTGGCAAATTGTCTTTCCCTTATACCCAAAGAAATACTTTTTATGAGCCATTGCTATCAACGTAAACACAGAAGCAGAGCTTAGGGGAGGGCAGAAAGCCTATCTGACCTACAGCCACGCCCATAAGGAAGCCCGCTCCTCTGTGACATCAAAAAGGAACAGCTTTGCAATGCCCTCTGAAACCAAGCGTTTTGAGCAATCCCAAACATCTTTCAGGGCTCACTTCCAAATGTGCAAACCTCATGATCTGAAACTTTGGCATACTACATTTATAGGTCAAATGGAAAAAGCATAATAGGTCCCCTTTGTGACTGTCTTACTACATCTAACCTCAGCAGCCACGTGCGCTTCGAGAGGCCTTGCATATGCTACTCAACAATCGACTGTGTTCTAAGAGAGAAAAAATGTTTTGCTTCTGCCAGAAAATACCTGACAGAAATTTACAATGAATCCATAAGTTTGTGGTCTTAAGCTTTCTGAAGAACAGCATATTTCTCTTCATTGTATAACTGCAAACACTTCAAAGCTCTCCTCTTCTTTGAAACTTCAAAATCAAAGTTGTCTGTTGCATAATTCTGCCAGCATACCTAACATACAAATTATAAATGTATGAATGTTTTGTAACCAAGGACGTCAACGTAGCCTTTCTCTTTGACCTTTGCCTCTGTTAAAAACGTGTTATTTAGTGTCGACTTCAAACTAAAGAAAACAGCAGTGTTGCTTGCACCAACACACACACAAACACGCACGTCACAGCTGCGCTGACATGCTGTTATTTGCTACCATCTAGTGGCGGTGTAGCAATACGTCATGGCTATTTAACATTCATTCATTCATTCATTCATTTTCTACCGCTTATCCTGGAGCCTATCCCAGCTGTCTTGGAGTAGCCAATTAACCTAACATGTTTTTGGAATGTTGGAGGAAACCGAAGTACCCGGAGAAAATTGGTTACATTATAGTGCTTTAATTCCTTGTACACTTGAATGACAGTTATTGTCGTCTCACTTGCTTTTGTTATACAATTAGATTCATTTGGTGTAATTTTTTTATATTTTTAAACAATTATTTTGGACAGACCAAGATAGTTGGCAGTTACCTGACAGTTTCGTCTGCTTGCTAGCAGTGTTCGTTATGAAGGTCACGTGATGTTCCCGTGCCTTGTCATGCCAGCTGATTTATATGGATGTTTCCCGCTGTCTTCCTGTCAATGAAGGCAGGGCGATAGCGCCATCCACCGTCCGGCTTCTGTAGGGCCACATCCCAGGTGTGAGAGAGTACAAAAACCCCGTCATCCTGGTTTATGGTCCTATCGTCATCTTTGATCCATCGATGGTCTTTGTCGTCCTCTGTGCCAATGATGTTTGCTCCATTCCGATCCATAGTGTGGTTTTCTCTTTTGCAATGACCTAAAATGGCGGATTGAAGTTGTCCCTGTTCTGCTTTGTGTTTTGTTGCTCGTTTGCACACCTTTGCTGTTTCCTTCTCACATTCTGTCGTATGTTCCTTTTTTCTTGTGTTAATTTCCCTCAAGTAGTTTACTTGACACTAATTTAGTATTTTATATATTGCATAACTTCTTTATAAACTTTAGTGAGTTGTTTTGGACCAATTTACTCGTATTACACATCTTATTTTTACAACAGTATGAGAGCTACAGTACTTTAGTATTTTAATATTGTTTTATAGTAATTTTGTTTTATTTTACAATGGCTAAACTATTTTCCGCTTTCCAGAGAGTTATTCTGGTCTTATTTGGTTTATTATCTACCGCCGTGTTAACGGGCGCCCTGCCCATAATGCCCCTCCACTCCCGCCTCCCGGATGCACCCCCACAGGTTAAAAATCAATGCGTCATTATATTTTACTAAACAGTGGTACACTTCTTTTTATACTTGTGTGACAATTATTTTAATATTTTCAGTTTTATTTTTTTAAAAAAAAGTGGTTCACTGTCATGCTCTGTGAGTTAGTCCACGTGCCAGTTTGGTTTATTTTCCCTTTTTGCCTTTAGTTCCGGTTTCCATGCTTTTATTTTGAATTACCTCCGTTTTTGCTATCCTGTGTTTTGCTCGAATTGCCTCTCTGTTCTTTTGCACCTGTTGCTAATTGGTATTTGCTGCACTGCAGCTACTATTAAAAAATACATTTTACCTGCATTAGGTGTCATGCCACAACACAGTGTTTCACTATTTTTTTACACTTGTATGACAGTTATTGTGGGATTATTTTGTTGAATTTGTTTCACTTTATTTTTTATTTTGAGCAAAACAAAACATTGCAACAAAACAACAGAAAAACAACAGAATATATACAGGTATCGCACAATCAAGTCCACGATAGACTTGAGAAAGAAAATAAACAATACATATTTAGACATATTTAAGGCTCAAAATTTATTAAATCCCACCCAATCTCTCAAAAAATGTACTTCAATAAGAAGTAACTGGATTGTCAATACCAACAATGGTAATAAGAGTACCACAACTGTAGGCAACATTGGATATAAAGTGAAACAACATAAGGTAAGTAACATCTAGCAACCATCAACACAACATGAACACAGTGAGACCTCAATGTCTTTGTATTGCAACCAGACATTGTTTGTATTTATAACAGTGAATGTCTTGTCCCAAGTCCCACACTATTCCACAACTTAACCCCAAAGTGATAAAGACAAACATCTCCTGGTGGTATTTGCCAAAAATTTGCTGTATCTAGTTTTACCAGGTCATGTACCACATCATGAACCAGTCATGATGTGCTATATATATCACTATATTGACAGTTACTATGGGACCCATTATGCCATTGTATGGTCATTGGTGCATTATTTAAAAAAAAAAAACCTTAAACTGTATTATGGAAAGCAGGAAGTGAACAAATGTAACAGTTACTGATTGTAAAAGTACCAGATGGAGGGGTAGGATTTAATAAGCTTTGCTTCTTCCTACTCCTTTTGGACATGTGGAACTGTGAACTGATTATGGGATGCACTCAATTGTAATCTGATGCATGTTCAAATGAAATAAACCATTACCATTACCATGTATTTGTAGAGGCTGCATGGCGTACGAGAGGTTAGCGCACAGGCCACACAGCTAATTCCACCCTCGGCTATCTCTGTGTGGAGTTTGCCTGTTCTTCCGGTGCATGCATGGGTTTTTTAAAATAGAGTCAAACATGGTTGAATTATAAATCTAAAAAGTGGGGCTTCAGCAGCACTATAAAGCGACAATTTGGCTCTTTCCACCGAGCACATGACAGATGACATACAACACATATACTTCATCGCTTTTTGTAGATTAGAACTTGATTTCTGGTCTCTTACACCCTCGAAGAACTTTTGCTAAAAGCTCAAACGCTGTGTCAAGATTGTGTCCAGTGTTAAACTAATGAAACCTCACAGGTGAGGATTCAGCCCTGAAATTCTAAACGTCACAGTGTAGCTTTGACCTGCAAAGCTCTTCTGAACCTCCAACAAACGTCCTCTTGTCCTCACTACATCGGCCAATCTAGATTGATTTCTCTGCTGCGGTTTGTTGTCAACGTGATCCGCCGGAGAGCACGGAATGTGCATGTGTGGATCAGTTGTGCTGTCATTTCACACTTCACAAAGTCAAAGTCAGCGTAACTCACGAGAGCCAAAGTGAACTTTGGTGCTGGTGCAGATTTAGTTCAGGGCTAGAGTTGAACCAGTGCTGTTAACTTTCCATTGTCCTGGGGAGCCATGTCCTTACATCACAGGGGTCACGCCTCCAATCAGAAATAGTTGGCCACACAGTCAGTAGAGCTAGAAGATCTGTGTTCAAGTCTCTGTGTGGCGTTTGCGTGTTCTCCCCGTGCATGTCTGGGTTTTCTCCAGGTACTCCGGTTTCCTCCCACATTCCAAAATCATACATGTTAGGTTAATTGGAGAGTCTAAATTGTCCATAGATATGAATATCAGCAACCATTCCAGGGTGTACCAGCCCAATGTCAGCTGGGATAGGCTCCAGCATACCCCTGTAACCCAAGTGAGGATAAGTGGAGAGGATGTCATCCTCGACAGCACACTATCTTTCCAATCCCACATCAATAACGTGAACAGGTCAGCTTACTTTCATCTGCGCTCCATTAATCGCCTACGCCCCTCCCTCACCCCCCACACCACCGCCATCCTCGTCCATAGCCTTGTCACTTCCCGCATTGACTATTGTAACGCTCTCCTCTTCGGCCTCCCTCACAAATCCCTCCATAAACTTCAACTGGTTCAGAACTCTGCTGCCCGGATCATCACCAGGACCCCCTCATTCCGCCACATCACCCCCATCCTGCAGCAACTCCACTGGCTCCCCGTGAAACAAAGAATTAACTACAAAATCCTTCTTTACACCTACAAGTCCATCCATAACCTTGCCCCCCCTTATCTCTCTGACCTCATCCACATTCTCAAGCCATCCCGTTCCCTCAGATCTTCCGCGTCCCTCCATCTCACTGTTCCCTCTGCACGTCTTAGCACTATGGGGAGCAGAGCTTTCAGCCGCTCTGCTCCCCAACTCTGGAACTCTCTGCCACCAGACCTCCGTAACTCTGCCACCCTTCCCATTTTCAAATCTAAACTCAAAACCCATCTGTTCAAACTTGCCTATTCCCTTTAACTGCTTCACATGGTCCCCCCTCCCCCTATTTATTGTATGTTCTTATTTATTGTTTGTTGTCTTTTATCTTGTATTTTATATTGGTGTTTTTATCTCCTGTACAGCGACCTTGGGTGTCCTGAAAGGCGCTTTTAAATAAAATGTATTATTATTATTATTAAGTGGCATAGAAAATGTATGGATGGAGATCAGTGTGAGTCAAGCGATCACAATCATGTTTATTCATTAATTTTCTACCGCTTTTCCTCACAAGGGTCGCGGGGGTGCTGGATCCTATCCCAGCTGTCTTCGGGTGTGAGGCGGGGTACACCCTGGACTGGTCGCCAGCCAATCACAGGGCACATATAGACAAACAACCATTCACACTCACATTCATACCTATGGACAATTTGGAGTCACCAATTAACCTAGCATGTTTTTGGAATGTGGGAGGAAACCGGAGTACCCGGAGAAAACCCACGCATGCACGGGGAGAACATGCAAACTCCACACAGAGATGGCCGAGGGTTTTTGAATTGAACCCTGGTCTCCTAGTTGTGAGGTCACTAGACCACCGTGCCGCCCAATAATAATGTTTATATGTCTTTTTTTTATATCCGGATGAAAAGCAAGGAGTTGCTTAAAAAAATACTTATTTTATATTTTTTTATATTTTGTGTAATACTACAGTGTTTATTTGACAACGTTAAGGTAAAGCAGTCATCAGTCACAGATGTGTCACAGAGATGAAACACTTCCTGCTCTCCAAAATAAAATACAATGCAATTACAGACTAGAAATAACCATAAAAACAGGTAAAACTATGTAAATGTAAAATTAGTGTAATATGAGTAATTAAGGAATGAACCTAGATTGTGGCTGCATGGTGGTAAAGTGATTAGTGCACAGGCCACACAGTTAGGTTTGATCAACCCCTCCATCGGCCATCTCTGTGTGGAGTTTGCATGCCCCCCCCCCCCCCTCCCTGTGCATGTGCGGGTTTTCTCGGATACTCCGGCTTCCTCCCACATTCCAAAAACATGCTAGGTTAATTGGCGACTCCAAATTGTCCATAGGTATGAATGTGAGTGTGAATGGTTGTTTGTCTATATGTGCCCTGTGATTGGCTGGCGACCAGTCCAGGGTTTACCCCACGTCACCCGAAGACAACTGGGATAGGCTCCAGCATGCCCGCAACCCTGGTGAGGATAAGCGGTACAGAAAATGGATGGATAACCTAGGTGGTGACTTAGTGGTTTGTAGCGTGCTTATGGTGGAAACACACTCTTTCATAACAAATCAAAAATCATTTAATATTTAAATGTATATTTAATAATATAATATATAATATAATTTAATAATATTTAAATTTAATATTATAATAGAAATGTGCAAAATAATTTTAATAATTCTTGTCATTCACTGCATTTTTTGACAGACTTTTCATAATAATGTTATGAGTTTTGTTTTGTTTTTTCCACAAGAATCACCTTTTTGTTAGGAGCGAGTGGAAGCACCTGTGGTGTCCACTCCCAGCTGAAGGTCTGAGTAATCAGCAAGGCTGGGCGGGTATATAAGGAGCATTTGCTGCTCAGGTCTTTTTTCTTATTTTTTTATTTATTTATGTATTTATTTTTTCTTTTTCCCCCTTTTTGTGAGTGTGTGAGAGTCAACACTCTCAGTTGACTCGCTTGGTATTTAGTGAGAATAAACTGTTGTGTGGGATTTTGTGTTTTGGCCCTCCCCTGGTCCCCTGATTTCCGCTCTTTTCTTTAACTGGGTTTTTTTTTTTGTTCTATCATTTTGATAGACTTGGGCGGCAGGAAGAATTAATATTCCCCTGCCACCTTTTAGAACCCACTTTTGATTTACATGCAGTTTAGGTTAGTTTCCCCCTTAGCAACCTTTATTTCACCAGTTTGTGTTCTACTTGGCAGGGGAAACATAACAGTAGGATGGTAAAATTCTGTCATTAAAGTCTGCCTGGGCTCTCATATTTACAAAACATTAGTCAGTGAAATTAAAGCAGCATTAATAGTTAGGTGTTTACATGCGGTAACACCTCATCCACTTCATTATGCAAACAGTTAAGCACTCAGCCCACAGCAAGTGTTTGGAGCCAGAGTTGAACCTAAAAATCCACCAGGTCAGCCCTCCTGTGAAATTATTCATTCATTCATTCATTCATTTTCTACCGCTTTTCCTCACGAGGGTTGCGGGGGTGCTGGAGCCTATCCCAGCTGTCTTCGGGCGAGAGGCGGGGTACACCCTGGACTGGTCGCCAGCCAATCACAGGGCACATATAGACAAACAACCATTCACACTCACATTCATACCTATGGACAATTTGGAGTGGCCAATTAACCTAGCATGTTTTTGGAATGTGGGAGGAAACCGGAGTACCCGGAGAAAACCCACGCATGCACGGGGAGAACATGCAAACTCCACACAGAGATGCCCGAGGGTGGAATTGAACCCTGGTCTCCTAGCTGTGAGGTCTGCGCGCTAACCACTAGACCGCCGTGCCGCCCCCTGTGAAATTATGATAATGGAAAACCAAAGCTCTGAACAAGGTAAACCGGTCATAGTGGAAAAGGATAGTGAGCGGCTTCAAGTTGAAAGCAGTAAAGACTCCAGTGTCACCATGCACTGATGACACCCCCCCCCCCCCCCCCCCCCCCAAAAAAGGGGCACTGCGAGGGACACAGTCGAATGCCTTTTCCAAGTCATGTAGACCAGTTGGGCAAAGTCCCATGTAACCTCCAGCACCCTAACAAGGGTGTAGAGCTGGTCCAGTGTTCCGCGACAGAGACAAAAACCGCATTGAACCTCTTGTAGCAGAGGTTTGACCAATCGTCCTACCCTTCTCTCTAGCACCCTGGAATAGACTCACCCAGGGAGGCTGAGGAGTCTGATCCCCCTATATAGTTGGAACTTCTTAAAGAGGGGGACCACCATCCCGGTCTACCAATCCAGAGAAGACGTGTCAGTCAAAACAGTCCCTCAACATCCAGAGCCTTGAGGAATTCTGGGCAAAACTCGTCCACCGCTGAAGCTTTGCCACTAAGGAGCATTTTGACCACCCCAGATACCTCAGCCACGTTGATGGAGCTGTCTGTGTATGTGTCTCTGCTTCCTCTATGGAACCACAACCATATACAGTAAACCTCGGATATATCGGATTCAATTGTTCCCACTGGTTTTGTCCGATATAAGCGAAATCCGTTATATGCGTATACCGGAAAATGTCCGTTTTACGCATATATCGGATTTATATCCGGTATATGCGTAAATCGGATTTTATGCGTTATAAAAAGGCACTTCCTTGACTATGTTTCCAATGTACCTGGACTGGGCAATGAAAAGAGACGTAAGGTAATGAGAATTTAACTTTATTGGACTCTGAGCATAACAAATTGTTAATTAAGCTAGGCCCTGTTACGCCCGTCGGGCCTACGTTATTTCCAATAGTGAGGTTAAGATCTCATTCAATAAATCCCAGGGTGTTTTCTGGCAGCATTTGCCAGATTAACCCAGTTTCGTCGGCATTAAAAATGTCCTCTGCTTTAAAACGTCTCAGAATGTCAGCTAGCTTCGGAGCGCCACGATGCGGCCATCCGATATATGCGAGGGAAATTTAATGGAAATGCAGGGGAACGGGACTGGAGATTTTGTCTGAAATAGGCGAAATCCGTTATAAAAAATCCGATATATGCAATTAATTTTTATTGGAAATGCATTACAGAAAAATCGGTTCTTTTTTATCTGTCCGTTGTGAGCGAATTTCCGATATATCCGAGTCCGATATATCCGAGGTTTACTGTATATAGGTCTCTCCTGTATGTTCATCAATTACCTGCCTCTTTTTTTCAGTTTTTATACCTTTTTTTTAGAACACACAGAAAAGAAAACGTGTGTTAAGATAAGGTAAGATAAGCCTTTATTCATGTTTTTTGGTTCATGTCTCACATAAGGATTGTGTATGATGGGTTAAAATTCTCAAAAGAGTGCAGTTTTCCTTTAACCTAAATAATTTGCATGGTGACAATGTACAAAATTTCACTTGAAGGAAATTACTTTTCTTTACATGGAATTGATATCAAATTGTGTGATCACTTACTGAATATTTTGTAGGTTTATCCAAGGTTTTGTTTTTTTCAGTGTTTAAGTAACCTAATGAGCTACAACGAGGCAACACCTAAGGATATTTACACTGTAATATATACACTAACGTTAACGCTTGCAAATCCTTCAGTATAAAACTGAGACGTGTGAGGAACGTTCATATAAAACTGAGAAACTGCCAATAAAATGCTGTTAGCTCCAACAACACAAGGATGAGCAACTAGGGTGTGAATGCACATAAAATAAGAGAAAATATCAGAAGACATAAAAGCATGTCAGTTGTATTAGTCACTCATACTCACACGATCAGGTAATAGGTCCATGTTCCCAGAAGGTTGTTGATACAAGAATTGATAATACATGAATAAACCCTATTTAAAACAACTCTTTTAAATCCCCCGGTTGTGGTGGAAAAAGGCTATTAGCAACTGCGTGCATGCAGGTAAGACGTTCTCTGTATGCACACTCTACACCAGGGGTCTAAAACACGCAGCCCGCGGGCCAAATGTGGCCCGCAGGACACTAGTTTGAGGCCCCCGCCTTGATATGAAAGTTTAATGTTAGTAAGTTTGATATGGATGCTGTATGGTATCATGTACCCAGAAAAAATTATTACGTTTGATTAATGTTCATGTTAAAGGTTAAATAACTGTTAATAGTTATCCTCCCTATCCGTGTGGAAGTGGTAAGTTTTTGGCTAGCTCTCTAGTTTGCGAGTTAGCATGTGTCTCAAGACCCTGCAGTTGCGCAATATGTTGTAAATAAAAAAAGTATAAATGTGACTATAGTCGTGTTTTGTCATGTCTACAGGGCTCTAATAATGCTTTTGTTAATTTTAATCTGAAAAAAAAATTGTCTCCCCACCAACTATATGTGGTTTCTTAAGTTTTTATTATTTGCTGTTTTATTATTATTATTATTATTATTATTATATTTATTTATTACTGATTGATTGATTTTCTTTATTTTTGATTTGTTTATTTATAAAAATAATAAGTATAAAAATTTATAAAAATTAAGATATTTGAGAACAGTGGAATGTTTTATCTGAGTTTTTATTGTAGAAAATCGGAAACCAAAGCACTGAAAAAGTTTGTATATTTTTCTGTTTTTAATAATTTTTTTGGGGGGGGGGCCTGATGCGGCCCAGCCTTGCCCAGACCCTAACTCCAGTGGCCCCCAGGTAAATTGAGTTTGAGACCCCTGCTCTACACAGACAACCACTTCCTTACACAAAATAAAGGACACCTGGAATCTGTAACTCCAACCACTTCTGCCTGATGCTTGCTAGCTTTCACTCAAACGTGAACATACCTGGAAGCCATTTCTCTGTGCTAACACAGTGAAATCTTTGACAAAACAGTGTGCTGGGGAGCGGGATGTGCAAACCTCTGTGCAACTCTGGGCATCCTGTACCATGATAATATAATAATAAAACATGATGACATTTATAGGTCATTCATTCATTCATTCATTCATTTTCTACCGCTTTTTCCTCACGAGGGTCGCGGGGGTGCTAAAAATGAAAATATCCTAATAGGGTCCCCTTTAATATTGCACAAAAAGAAAACTAGCTAATATGTGTTTGCAGAGAAAGAATAAGTAGTCACTCACATTTTAGTTAACTTTAACCTCCATTATGTACGGAATGAAATTAGACATCGTAAATCATCCTATGAAATGAGTTATGTCATAACTAAGCAGCACATTATCATTAAGACTAAGCCTGTCTCCCTCTCCCGTGCAATGTCCCTTCCAGTGGGGAGGGCAGGAAAAGGAGTAACGTATGAGTAACGTCTTCTAAGTCATGTAGCATCCTGACAATTTTTAAAATTTTATTGCAGATCTTAACATGCCAACAGAAGAGCTCAATTCCAACACCACACACACACATTTCCTTGTTGCGGCCCACAACAGCAAGGCAAATATTATCACGGTCACAGTGAGCGAGGTGCATTCAGGGACAGTGGATTATCTGTGTTCTTGGGTGTTGGTGGTGTTCTGTGTACAGTATGAGGGACATGTATGTTAAGTTCCCAAATTCACACTAGACGTCACATCTGTATAGCGTTTTACACACATAGATTTAAAAAGCTCGATTCAAATGCAGCGTCGCGTATCATTTTCTCCGGGTACTCCGGTTTCCTCCCACATTCAAAAAACATGCTAGGTTAATTGGTGACTCCAAATTGTCCATATATGGTATGAATGTGAGTGTGAATGGCTGTTTGTCTATATGTGTCCTCTGATTGGCTAGTGACCAGTCCAGGGTGTACCCCGCCTCTCGTCTGAAGACAGCTGGGATAGGCTCCAGCATACCCACAACCCTCATGAGGATAAGCGGTACAGAAAATAGTCTTTTGCATCCAGTAAAACGTGAGTGAGACACACATCAGACGCACGTGTGTGTCGGCTGCTGAGAACTGATTGCCAGAATGGAATCAATTTGAAAGCGTATGGTGCGCTGTTACGCCCGTTCAACGTGACATGTCCGCTATGAATTCGGGGTAACACTTAAATTGAACTAGCAATGTAGTTGTTGGAATTGAACTTGCACAAAGACAGAGGACACCAGTACAATTCAACAGCATGATGCCACTCTGATTGCTTTAGAAATGAATAAAAGAGTTGCTCAATTTTGAATAACAAAAAGATGAACTAACTAATAATGGAAACTACCATCTGCGCTCAAACTAATATCTTTGTTTTGTGTTCATCTCCCCTCAAACCTCCCTGCCCTCGCTGTGATATCCAGCAGAGGTCATCGGTCAGGAAGTTCAGCTGTGTACACTCCAAAGGAGACCCCCCAAAAAATACATTCACTGCCTGCATCCTTTCCACGCTTCACAGATTCCATTTGGCTTTGTGAACCACACATTTAAGCACCATGCAATCAATTCCTCTTGGATATGGCCCGCATTCCACTATGGCTTACTGCAGTAATGCTGTAAGGACGCAGGCCAGTATTACTATGTACAAAATGTAACTGATAAAAAGGCATCAAACTGCTGCTAAACATAATGATGAGGGTGAACTTACCCCAAAGGCCAGATTGTCTGCACCCTCCGTCTTCAAGCCCAGCTCCAGCCTCTCGTCTTTGCTTAGGTGCATACTTCAGACTTGCCAGCACCACAGTAGACACCCACAGTGAGTAAAGTGTGTTAGGAGTGTGGAACTAAGAGGGCAACGTGACGATACTGCCTTGCGTCACAGAGGAAGCTCAACCTGGCAATTGGGAAGAGAGCTTCTAAGTGGGAGGGAAAAAAAAAGTCGGTGCTGTTCTTTATCCGCCCTGACGTATGGTCATGTGATGCGTGACCGTGGATCCTATGAGAGGAAACAAGCTCGTTTGTCACATGCGTCTTTTTCATTTGTCACCCTCATCAGGTGGAAACTGCCTTAGCAACGCTAAGTCATGCAACCACAGGGAGTCGCCTCTCCGTCTAACGTCAGACACTTGTTAAAACAGTTGGGATGGAACTTCAGCAACGTTGCTTTATGTCTCACAGAGAGTCAGAAGTCCATCAAGGTCCCTCAAGGTCCAATCTACACATCATAGTACTAACTACAGGACTCAAAGGTAACTGATGTATCCTTTCCGGTCCAAAAAGGTACATGAATGTTCCCTAACTGTAAAAGGCTTTTGAGGGTACCACCCTAGTGACAAGATCTCCAAAGGTCCAACCCACACTAACGCACTCCATAAAACCATTGACTATTATCTCACAATTGTCTCACAACGGGCACGATAATCCCAACAACAACAACAAAAAAAAAACATGGCCAGCTTTTGCAGCCGTTACCCACTCAACTCAACACTAAACCTCCAACATCACTTTCTATCCATCCCATGTCAGGTCCTGTAGAAAAGACATTGATATTTAGACTTATTTTGTATACTGTATTGAGTACAAATAATCACAAGTAATGCGACTTTTGGGTTGTTAAGTAAACAAGGGATTATTTACATTAGTTTGTTCAGGCACCGAAATAAACACAGCGGAAACACACTCACCTGATGTTATGAACCATCCATACATCAATCTTCTTTCGCTTATCCACTTTAGCTAACTTAATTTCAGTGTACAAGGGAACATGTACTGTTGCATAAAATGGATGCTCAGATAGTTACCCAAAGCATTAGCTCACAACAGTCCGGCTTACCATTCTTTGGGAAATTTCAGATGCCAAACAAAGTTCGAAGTTGTTGCTTCTCCATCCGTTATTCTTGTACTGCAGGTTTTTCAGAAATGTAATATTTAATATGTCTTTTTCATTTGTGAATGCAAACTAATTATCCATCAGCAGCAGTTAAACACCGTTTTAATCACTGCCGCACTCCAGCAGTCTGGTGCTGATAAAAACGTAATCTACCCCAGTGTTGTTTGTTCTTGAGTATTCATTTGTGTTTGTATAAAGTGAGGGGCCCATCCCGTTGTACTTACAAGTGCGTGCTGTCTATGGGTAAAAAACGTGAGCAATATATGGGGATCTGTCCGTGGTGCATACAGCTTCAGTGTGAATTTGAGAGCACGCTGACATGACGTAGCACCCCCATATTATCAAACACATGTTTTCAAGTGCTCTGACCAGTTTTTGTGGCGTTATATGCACATATGCAAATTATCCCATCTCACAATTCCCTCCTTATTTCCCATTTCAGTAATGAAATAACATGATTGAGACTCTTGGTCTGTGATGTAATGACTATAATATAATAATAAAGAAATGTATTATTTTATTTTTGAGCAATTACTGCTGTAATTGACTTTTTTTAACCATCCGGTGAATCTCTGCAATGGAATAGGCGGCCATTCATCACACTTGCACGCACTTAGTACAACATAAGCGTGACTAAGGACACAGTACGCGAGCAGCATGTGTACAATGTACAATGACATGGGAATCGTACATTACAAGCTCATTGGTACTTTTATTCACTTCCTGTATTTTCATCGGTGATTAATTGTATCAAAGGCTTTTGTGAAATCCATAAATACTGCAGCTGGACACCTTCTGTGGTTTATGGTGTTAGTAATTTCCTATATGGTCATTTTTGACCATATATCAGTGAATATCAGTGTTTTAGACGCACTGATTGTGGTGAGAAATGGCTCCAGACTTGGTGAGCTTGTAATTGGCACCCCGTTCCCTGTTCCCCGTTCCACACTCCGCATGCACAGACAACCGCTTTTGTTCCATGACTTACAAAAATAAATGCAGTAACACAATAAAACATGTGGCTCTTGATCTCTGACTGGTGGGTCACCCCTGGTCTGGACTCAGCGGGGTCGTCGCCATCTGACATAACAACGACGACACATCATGTGGTACTGCATATTGCTGCATCTACACATGAACAATGTGACAGTAAAGTCATGAAGTTGACTTCTATTTATGTATTTTGTTACTTCTACTGTACTTTTACTTTTTATTTAATGTTCTACTAGTTTGTGTAGCACTTTGAAAAGTGTGTTTATAAAAAAAATGTGCTATATAAATAAAGTGGATTAGATTGGATTGGATTTACTGAGCAAGACAAATCCACCAAAGTCAGTCAGGGCCAGCAATGCCTTCTCTGCTGGTCTGACCACTACCAAAAGCACTGAACTACTGACATCCCAAAATAGTCTATATCTTCATTTAGTAGCATGTTTTCGACCACTACTGATTTTTTTTCGTCCAATGAGATTTCAGTTTGCATGTGTTACATATCAATGTAATCTGCTCAGGGCCTTCAGAATCAGGAGTGCTGGTCTCAACAAGGCTCATTTTTAACTAGTCAGGCTTATGATTCATCCCAGAGGGCTGCCTGCAGGCCCCCCACTTCTGATTGACTGATCAGAGTAAATGGCATACCCCCAGTAGTGGTTTGTCGGTCGTGAACGAACAGGTCAAAAGAATTAGTTCTTTTTTGTGAACGTAATGAACAAGGTCACCGCCCCTAAAATACCCCTTCAGTCCGTTCAGTTGCAAATGCTGTTTTTTGATTGGGTGGCGAGTCAGTCAGTTCACCGTTCCTTTTATGCAGGGTGGGACTATCTGCGTGCTTACCTGTCTTATCCTATCATCGCGCCTTGCTCTGTGAGTGGGTGGGGTTAGCTGACTGAAAGACCGAAACTGAAAGATTGACCGACACTCCTCGGCCGTTCATTCATCACCGACAGTTGAGTGGGAACGAATGTGAACATGATTGAATGGTCTGACTCGACACGGCTGACCAGGTCTATGCAAAGGGGGAGATCAAAGGCCAACGAGCAATTGACCGAAATGAACAAAATGAACGGATGTTTTTAGTGAATGAACCGAAATGATCCGGTTCACTACAACTAACCGAAATTACAGAAATTAACTAAATGAACGGATCTTTTTACTGAATGAACCGGAATGACCACTAACCCCCAGTACTGATTGATTGGGGCAAAAGCTAAGTTATAGCCACAGAGGAGGAGAAATTGACGCCTATGGTGAGTAGATGTACTACTCATGACCAGAACCTTCAGATGAATGTGAAGATCGAGGAATTATTTTCACTTCTGTCCCATTACAGTCCGCTGGCATCGGGGCCAAGTGAGGCCCGCAGATGCCACCACTCATTAACAAGTGCTTTGTGACACATTTTCAAAACCTTTGCTATTTCCTGTCAACAACAAAATAATAACCACACTGCTGTTAAGGCCGTAGGTAGGAATTTAAATACATTCTCTCTACTGTAGAATTCTCAGTTTGTTCATTAAAGATGTCCAACACGTCCTGCTATGACTTTTCATAAGAAGAGACAAACACGATGGAGTCAGGCGTCAACCATCACCTGACTTTAATTCTTCCGAACGCTGACCTTTCGGGAAGCATTCACAACTTCCTGTTTAAGTGTTCAAGTCTTGATTATTGGAATTGTCTACAAGTGTGTGTGTGGCTTGTCCAGGGCTGACCAATGGATTGTTCCATGGCACATTCACAAGTCATGAGAGTGTCTGCAAAGAAGGCTTTTTGAAGGCCTGCTTGATGGCTCCCATGGCGTGAGAGGTGAGCAGGTTTAGAGCGATAGCCATTTTGTCACACATGATGGGTTCAGTCACAGCTCACATTATTAGTAGGGCATGTTTCACTTGAATGCCATCAAGTGTCCATACCATTTTCTTCCGCTTCCGGTCAATAGGGAAGTCCAGACTTCCTGGTCCCCGCCGACCTCTTCCAGTTAGCCCAAGAGGACCCTAAGGCGTTCCCAGGCCAGCTGTGAGACATAATCCCTCAAGCATGTCATAAGTTTGCCTCGGGGCCTTCTCCTGACTGGGCATGCCCAAACACCTCACCAGGGAGGTGTACGGGAGCACTAGATTCCCGAGTGACCTCAAGTGGCTCATCTTGATGTGACGGAGCGGCGGCTCTACTCTGAGCCCCCTCCTGGATCCCTTATTGTGAGTCCAGCCGAAGGAACTTATTTTAGCCCCTTGTACCCATGGTCTTGTTGTTTCGGTGCACAGATGCATAGATCAACCAATAAATCTTACCAGTCAAGCGTCAAGTGGAGTTAAGTGATCGTTAGGAGTGATATTCTCCCACGTGAAAATGAACAGATACTTTTAGCTGTGTCCTGACTTCACGTTCTAACACTACACACAATCGGTCAGCTCTCGTGCAAAGGTAGCATTTTAATGATGTTCAGATAGATACTTTATCTCTTTATCGAATTTGTTGGCTCCACTTTTAAGAGAATGGGGGCTCAAAATCTTGATTTTGAAGTTTTGATGACATCGTGGGGAAAAAAGTCATGTTTCGAGCATCATTGTGAACCAGGACTAATATTGCCATTCTCCCAGGATCATTCACATTTTTTACTTTCAATGTCCACTTCGCCAACCGGAAGATATTGCCACAAAGACCAACAAGGGGAGGCCAGTGAGCACCAACAACTTCAGAAAAACTTCAGCGCGGTCTGGTCAGTGTAACATTTGCAACACAGTGATATCATCCAAAGGAAGGTACACGACCAACATGATGAAACACCTCCGTATTCATGGTGCAGAAATGTTTGATGTCAGACCCAGAACTCTGCCTGTCACGATAAATTTTACTGGATGATAATTGTCCCCAAAATTCATTCATTCATCCATTCATCACAAGGGTCGCGGGGGTGCTGGAGCCTATCCCAGCTGTCTTCAGGCGAGAGGCAGGGTACACCCTGGACTGGTCGCCAGCCAATCACAGGGCACATATAGACAAACAACCATTCACACTCACATTCATACCTATGGACAATTATGCAGTTGCCAATTAACCTAGCATGTTTTTGGAATGTGGGAGGAAACCGGAGTACCCGGAGAAACCCCACGCATGCAGGAGTAGAACATGCAAACTCCACACAGAGATGGCTGAGGGTGGAATTGAACCCTTGTCTCCTAGCTGTGAGGTCTGTGTGCTAACCACTCGACCGCCGTGTGTCCCCGAAATTATTGTTGATAAATAATATTATTGCCAACATTTTTTTATTTTTATTTTTTTTAGAATTTCGTTTTTACATTTTACACTTACTTTTACCAGCATAGAGTGTGTGTTTTTTTGGGTTAGTGAATAAAATGTCCGTTAATTAAATGCAAAAATCCCTACATTTATTGCTTCAGTAAATAAATTGACATTTTTTGCTAGTAATTGAGAAATGGACGTAGCCTGGCTAACTGTTCTAATGGGATGTTAGCCTCTGCACACTTTACTACTAAATCTTCAACAAACTGTAATGCCCGTTTTTTGTTTTTTTTTTCACTCCGAAACTGGATCTTGTCATTGGGCATTGTAAAACGCTTCTTACAATAAAGCAGTAAAACACAACAAGGTGGGAATAAACTCATCCAGCCTGAGTTCCACACAACCACAGCTGCACTAGCATGCTAAACTAGCTAAAACTAAAATCATGCTGTTTGGTAACAGCAGAAAGGACACGCACCAGCAAATACAAATAGACGGTGTGGACATTGAAAGGGTGAACGAAAATAAATTTCTGGGGATCACAATAGATGAAAATATGAACTGGAAACCTCATATTACAAATATACAACATAAGGTGGCCAAAAATATTTCAGTATTGAACAAAGCAAAATTTGTTCTCAATCAGAAATCACTCCACACTCTTTATTGCTCTCTGGTTCTACCATATCTTACTTATTGTGTGGAAATATGGGCTAATAACTATAAAAGCAATCTTCACTCGCTAAATGTACTGCAAAAAAGGTCAGTAAGGATCATTCATAATGCCGCCTACAGAGAACATACTCAACTCAACAACTCCTTATTTCTAAAATCACAAATACTTAAACTTGCTGATATAGTTCATCTTCAAACAGCTAAAATAATGCATAAGGCTAAAAACAACCAATTACCTAAAAATGTCATCTAATACTTCTCTACAAGAGAGGAGAAATATGATCTCAGGGAAGAACTACATTTGAAACACTTCTATGCTAGGACTACGTTAAAAAGCCATAGCATTTCAGTATGTGGAATCAAACTATGGAATGGATTGAGTAAGGACCTCAAACAATGCACAACGATGAGCCAATTCAAGAAACAATACAAGCAGTTGATGTTTGCTAAATACAAGGATGAAGAGTCTTGAACCAGTCATGATGTGCTATATATATCACTATATGGACACTTACTATGGTACCCATTATGTCATTGTATGGTCATATCACCTTGTACTTCGGTATAAGGTACATTATTAAAAAAAACACAAAAAAAACCTTAAACTGTATTATGGAAAGCAGGAAGTGAACAAATGTAACAGTTACTGATTGTAAAAGTACCAAATGGAGGGGTAGGATTTAATAAGCTTTGCTTCTTCCTACTCCTTTTGGACATGTGGAACTGTGAACTGATTATGGGATGCACTCAATTGTAATCTGATGCATGTTCAAACGAATTAAAACCATTACCATTACCATTACCAACCCTCTTGTCATCTAGCATGTGTGGTAGAAGGAGATGAGGAAAACAAACACGCATGGTTTGACTTGTTTTTATCCTTCAATTACCCAAAACTCACTTTGGTGTTGTAAAGGTAGCCATACACAACATAAAACATGTTGAACGAAGAGAAGCGTATAAAAAAGGTGTTTTATATACAGTAAACAGCGCCTCGTTGTGTGATTTCTGTAAGTAAGATGATCAGCATTGAGGGGCCTGCTGCTCTTGTGCTGATCTCACACACTCTTTGAACGCTTTCACATGCAAAGTTACCATTCACGCCAGCTTCAATCTGGGCCATCTTCTCATGTTGCGTAAAAAAAAAGATCCAAAAAGAAGCAAGTCTTTTTTTATGTACAGTAACTCCTGCTAGCTGGAGCTGCCTTTAGTTTGTCCGCACTCATGACGTTTGAAGAGATTCGGCACAGTTCCACTCAGAAAGACTCTTTGGACTTACTGTATTTAGTCTTTCTGGTCAGGAGGAGGAGGTTGTGGAGATTTGCTCACTCGATAAAACCAAAGCCCTCGACCATGAAAAACACACCCATCATTGCTGTATTTGTCTGCTTTAACACAACATTGTGCTACTCTCAGTGAAGAAGACCGTGACTAAAGGGACGTCCATTGTAAAGAATTGATCAGGGCTATTTTCTCACATGAGCCTCGGACCCTTGTGATGCTGAGTCCTGGCAACAGCTGCTGACTTGACATGGGACAGGGTGGGCGCCTCAAATGTTACAGTTCTAAATGACAAAGGACAGCTTGATGATAAAATACACAGGAAATGAGGACAAACTAAACATCTTGACTCACTAGTGCCGTTTCAGCCATCGCCTTGTTGCTCACTAGGTGTGACTGCTTTACACAGAACATTAGATTCATCTTTATTGTCATTATGCACAGGAAATAGAACACTACCTTAGCAGAACTATGACAACAATGTTGCTATCTGTATCTGTACTCTGAGTGGAGGTGGGAATGGTTTAACCAGAAAAGGGTGGAGACTTACATCAGTACATTATTTTAAGTGTGAAATTGATATGGATTGATCAATTGCTATATTTGCTATATACAATAATAGATAATGCTAGCACAACACTTGACTTTAACCACTGTCATCACATTGACTCACATTATCTCACATCTAAAAAAAATGCTCAAACGCAAACATAGTGACAGTAGGTACAAATAACTTTGGTCTTGATGCAAGAGCTATCTGCTAGGGTTTTGAAGCTAATGCATCAATGCATCAATATATTATTTTTTGTAATCACTGGGGGGGTTGATGTTGCAGGTTCACGGCCAAGACCAGGGATCTTGGGCTAAATAAGGTTGGTGACCCGTGATTTAAAGAATCATAGCTAGTTTGAAGTCTGCATTTTTGGATGTCAGATGTTTGAGTGCTAGGCTGCGCTATCATGCTATTCTACCTATTAACCGTCACCTGCATTTTCAGTGTCCATTAGGAATCTAAATAAAACAATGCACAAATGGAGAATAAAATCCTTTATTATTCTTCTTTCTTCTTTCGTAATTTATTTCAGACATGCATACTATGTTACATTATTCTTTCTCACATATACACTTACAATACAATACACTTACAATATATATATATATATATATATATATATATATATATATATATATATATATATATATATATATATATATATATATACATACACACAACACCTCATTACTACACATGTCTGAAAAGGAGCAGGAAGAAGCAAAGCTTATTAAATCCTACCCCTTCTCCACGCCGTAGCAGTTACCAATTCAATATGTGATTTTTTTCCCACACATATAATCACAGAATCTTACATAAGACAAAACAACAAAAGAAGAGTGGGAACATCGGACACCCCAGCAAAACCCCAGGACATTGCCGAAGCACACCACCAACCCCGCCAATCAACCCACCTGGCCCCGACCCCCCCTAGCCCTATTATCCTATTGCCTATGCCTATTATCACTCATTCTCTTTATGTCGCTGGCCAAAGTAAAGTAAAGCAAAGCAAGTAATGGCTAGTTTCGGTTTCAGTTATGTCAACAATCGCTTATATTAATGTGAATCTGTGGGGGGGGGGGCTGCCAATCCTCCCACACTGATCAGGTGTATGCCCCGCCTACACCTTGTCATTTTTTCTATTTGTGTATATAGTTTTCTCCTGTCATTTACACACACACATTCTGGTTAGTACTTTAGTTATATTACATTTGTTAATATAACAAGCTGTTAATTGCCACTGTAGTTAGTTAGTTTTTCATATAGAAGTTATTTTATTTCATCAGTTTGTCCTTTCTTTGAGGTGATTGGTTGCAGCACAAGCATGGAGGCCAGATGCATATCATCACCTTGATTGGACTCTCCCAAGTGTCACCTGAAGTGGGGGTTAACTGTGTAGTTTATCTCTGTAAATGTAGGTAAATGTAATATAGGGGTTAAAATATATACAGAAATTAAAACCTAAATGAAGTAATATTGAAATGCTTTTGTAACATAAAGGAAGCATCTTGAAAATGTAAATATGGTACCTTTTATGGGAATTGCCTCACCCTCTCAATAGGGACTTGTGGTTGGGCTCTCCCTAGTAAAGTGGTCTGGGTGAATTATTGGAGAGGCCCTGTTTGTGTGTGCTGGGGGAAATGCCGCTGGATTGTCCTGCAGAAGAAATCTAAAGCGCTCTCAACCCCGGTGTCTGGTCTATATTTCAGATGCTATGGCTATCCTGGGCTAGTAAGAGGCCATTTTCCAAACTAAAATCTCACAGGCACCAAAATAACAGTAGTAACAACAGTGAGGCTAATGTCACATACATTATATTCACAAGAAGACAATGACTTTCTACTTTTGAAGCTGATAACACAAGACATTAGTGTGTGACGTCATGCAACAATATCCATAAAAAAGGTTTAATGGCGTAACGCACATAAATTCTGCCTATTGTTCCTGTGCTGCACTGGGAACAAATGCATCAGGAAACACACAATGTCCTCACCATTTAAGTTCACCAGAAGACACTCAACACTCATAATGGAAGTTAGCATGACCTCAAGCTGAAATAAACTTGGGTTCTGATCCAAAACACACCAGCAAGTCTACCTCTGAATGGATGAAGAAAAACGAAATTCATACTTTGGTGTTGCCTAATCCAAGTCCTGACCTGAATCCAACTGAGATCATGTGGCATGACCTGAAAAAGGCATTTCATGCTCAAAAAAATTCAGTGTGGCAGAATTCCTCCACAGCGCTGTAAGAGACTCCTTGCAATTTATCGCAAATGCTTGATTGCAGTTGTTGCTGCTAAGGGTGGCCCAACCAGTTTACTTCAATCACTTTTTCCCACAGGGCCATGTAGTTTTTGATGATTTTTCTCCCTTAATAATACATTTTCATTCAAGTGTATTTTGTGTAGAGTTTTGTTTTCACTAACTAATATGTACATTTGTTAGATCAGGGGTCTCAAACTCGCGGCCCGCGGGCCAAATGCAGCCCACAGGACGCTAGTTTGAGGCCCCCGCCTTGATATGAAAGTTTAATGTTAGTGCAGCCCGCATGAGTTTGATATGGATGCTGTATTGGTATCATGAACTCAGAAATGACAGATTAAATTGTTTATTTTTTCGTCTTATTTTGTGTAGAAAAATAAATATTAAGATATTTGAGAACAGTGGAATGTTATATCAGAGCTTTTCTTTTGGAAAACCGGAACCAAAGCACTGAAAAAGTGTAGGGTATAGCAGAAGCACAAGCATTGAATTTTTTTATTTTTTCTGTTTTTATGCGTTTTTTTTTTTAACCTGATGCAGCCCATGCTGCAGGCAGTTGAGTGATTAGCGCACAGACCTCACAGCTAGGAGACCCGAGTTCAATCCCACCCTCGGCCATCTCTGTGTGGAGTTTGCATGTTCTCCCCGTGCATGCGTGGGTTTTCTCCGGGTACTCCGGTTTCCTCCCACATTCCAAAAACATGCTAGGTTAATTGGTGACTCCAAATTGTCCATAGGTATGAATGTGAGTGTGAATGGTTGTTTGTCTATATGTCTATATTATATTTGTATAATGTGGTAGGAAAATGGAAGTTTGGATGAATTACCAGATGGATGGATGGATCAACCTATGGCGGATGAATGAACGACTAAAAGAATGAATTACTGAATGGAAGGACAGGTATACGGTAAAAAGACAAGGTGGTTGGATGCCGGACGACAAGGTTGTTAGAAGAATGTTATAGAATGATTGGAGAGGTTCTAGGTTTTATCACAAGATGGCTGAATTGATGGGTGGATGCATGACTTCAGAAAAATATATTTTTTCAATTGACTTTAAAAACCGAGTGGTTAGCGCGCAGGCCTCAGACCTAGAATACCCGAGTTCAATTCCACTTTCGGCCATCTCTGTGTGGAGTTTGCATGTTCTCCCGATGCGGGTACTCCGGTTTCCTCCCACATTCCAAAAACATGCTAGGGTAATTGGTGACTCCAAATTGTCCATAGGTATGAATGTGAGTGTGAATGGTTGTTTGTCTATATGTGCCCTGTGATTGGCTGGCGACCAGTCCAGGGTGTACCCCGCCTTCCGCCTGAAGACAGCTGGCATAGGCTCCAGCACCCCCGCAACCCTCGTGATGATAAGCGGTAGAAAATGAACGAATGATGCGGCCCAGCCTCACCCAAACATTAGCTCCAGTGGCCCACAGGTAAATTGAGTTTGAGGCCCCTGTGTTAGATGATCTGAAACATTTAAATGTGACAAACATGCAAAAAATAAGAATTCGGGATTTACGATATTTGGAAGTTTCACTTCCGTTTCTCTGTCACATGATGGTTGTTAGCAACTGTAACATTGTGAAGTGGTTGTTGCTTGTTGTTCAGTGGAGAGTAAACATGTTATACCACTTATTCTCGACTATAGTCTCATTCTGATTCACATCTCCGTATTTGACGTGAGTGATATGTCAGGCAAAAGTCGGCTCTATCGATGCTGCGACGCTTAACAGCCAATGTTCGTGGTTTCAACACATTGAAGCCCAGTTCTGACTGCGAGAAATAACATGGGACCCGACAAAATATTTCCACGTGGTATAGCATTTGAATAATCATGCACGGAGTCTTTGGAGAAAACCCACGCATGCATGGGGAGAATGTACAATGTACGGGTGGAATGGAAGTCGGTCTCCTAGATGTGTGGCCTGCGTGCTAACCACTCGTTCACCGTGCAGCCCCGTGTCTTTCCCTTTTCTTTCTTTCTAAAGAGAAAAAAACAGTTAATAGGAAGGAGCTAACAATGTTGTCAGGTCATGGAACACGGCTATGTAGGCTATTTAGCCCGCTAATAAACTCCAACAGGCGGCACGGCGATTGAGTGGTTAGCGCGCAGACCTCACAGCTAGGAGACCAGGGTTCAATTCCACCCTCGTGCATCTCTGTGTGGAGTTTGCATGTTCTCCCCGTGCATGCGTGGGTTTTCTCCGGGTACTCCGGTTTCCTCCCACATTCCAAAAACATGCTAGGTTAATTGGCGACTCCAAATTCCAATAGGCTCCAATAGACTCCAATAGGTATGAATGTGAGTGTGAATGGTTGTTTGTCTATATTTGCCCTGTGATTGGCTGGCGACTAGTCCAGGGTGTACCCCGCCTCTCGCCCGAAGACAGCTGGGATAGGCTCCAACACCCCCCACGACCCTCGTGAGGAAAAAGCGGTAGAAAATGAATGAATGAATAAACTCCATCAATGTTTATCATTTTATGTACTGTACATGCCGTAAGAGTAATACGTGTGGTCAATGTTTCAAATAAGGGTTGTGGATGATGGGGGGGGGGGGAATTCCAAGAAAGTTTTTCTTTAATGATCATCTAATGACCAGTACATAATTTCAGTCTTTACTAAAAAATAGTAACAATATTTTAATGCATTTAATGCTTGTATCAAACTGGCAATTGTTCCTAATGATAGTGACTTAGGTTGTTGAACAACATCATTATCCTCAACGGCCACTAGATAGCGCTGCAGCCTAAAGCAGGATAAAGTTTCTTTGTCACAGGCACTTCACTCCATGCCAAGGTCAGGCTTCTTTCACATCAGTGAGTCACCACAATATTACAATAGCACAATGCTGATGGCCCACTTTTATGAAAAAATATCATTATTGCTGGAGTTGCATAAATGTTTGACTCTATATTATTAGATTTGTGGAAGGACTGTGAGATGAATAATCTGATGAAAATCAGGACAAGTCTTGTTTTAAAAGCTATTCAGCTTTTTGCAGACATGTTTTGCAAAACATTACGCAAAGTGATTTGCAAATTCGACATGCATTTTGCACACCTTAGACACAAATAAGGATTATGAGAGGTGACTTTCTCCTCATTACAAAACAAGGCAAAACAAGTCCAGTGCATGCTATTTCCTGAAATAGGGTTTTTTACTAATGTGTTTTGTATTGATTACAGCATGGGGTAACTGACTGCATGTATTAGTTCACACAGATATGTGTCATTTCTCTTTAGAGTTACGCAAATTTGAGTGTGGTGTTTGGACAAGTGTGAGAATATCTAGAGAAAGGAGCCCCGTTTTTAAAATTGTGTGTAAACAAATGAAAAAAAAAAACAATGCACAGTATGTCGTTGTTAAGCAAATTGGAAATAAACTATACTTTATGTTACCATTTGTGTACTAGTTGGAGCCCGTCCAATCGATCAAAAAACATCTCTTCCTTGTTTGTTGTGTGTGACAAAACGGCCCAGGGCACCACCGTACTGTAGTGACCCACTTCTATCATCAGTCATGTGACCTCACAAATGTGCATGTGTGTGTAAGCATCATTCATCACCACCAACACACAATTGGCTGCTTATTTTTCACAGTTTGGTGTGTACAGTAGATATTCTGGATTTATAGTGGATTTTACTGATTTATATTTTAATATTTTCTAAGAATATTAATGATAATAACTGTTTTTAATTAATAATTTCAATTTCCAAGGTACCCAAAGACCACTCCATCCTACTAAAAGAGTGGTAACTTAGGTTTTGAAATGTAGAAATGTGGCCATTACACCTTTTTTTGTGGGACTACCCATGTTTAAAAAGAACGTCTTTTTTGTGGTGGAAAAAGGCTATTAGCAAAACCAGAACTCGGTGAGCTTGCCATTTGCGCACCACTTCATGTATGCACACTCTATAATGCTACACAGACAACCGCTGGCTTATACAAAACAAATACAGTTAGGGCACTTATAAATTGTTACTTATAGCTTGTGCTTCTGACTCTTCCACATGATCAAGTAACGTCGGAAAGCCATCAGACTTCAGTAGTCTCCCTTCACCCTTACAGCTTGTCCCAGAGCATGCCCATATAAGGAAACCCGGTTAACTGTGATGTCATGGCTACCCTGAAACCTGAAACCTTGCATTCAAAGCCATCTGAAAACGTCTTTCAGGGCTCACTTCCAAATGTCCAATCCTCATTATCTGAAACTTTGTCATTGTTTAACACGAGAATACATTCCAACAACATTTGTAAGTCAGAAAAGTGGGAAAAGCATATTTGGTCCCCTTTAAAATTATGGGCTACTATTTAAGTAGTGCAATTTAATGAAGTATCAATTCATTCACACAATTAAACTGACTCTGTGCAACAATCATCACAACTCAAGTGAGAGTTGCAATCTGATGACGTCACTACAGTGCTTGCCTCGCTAACTAAAACTAGCAAACTTTGTGAAATACACAAAGTGTATACAAGTGGTAAGTGAAGATAAATAAAATACTTAACAAAACAAAGCGATCAAACTAATATGATACCAACAAGAAGTACAATTTAGCACACACATGCTAACGCTAGCTTACCTTGTTGCTGTGCGTTAGCAAGTATATTAGCAAGTATCAAAGTACAACCAGAGTCTCAACTTTGCTGCTTCTTCCTTCCTTCTTCTTTTCTGGTGTTTGCTAGCTACTGATGTTGTATGATACTTTCTCACAATGCAGCACTGTTGAATTTAGGAAAACAAATCGACTCAGGTATTGACAACATCGATACCAATGGTAGTGTCGGTTCAATACTAGAGTAATGAGATCAACTGGTATGTTTATTTTTTCAAATATTTATATTATGAATACATTATTGGGATTTGGGGGATTTGAATGAGAGCCAATATTAGGTTTTGTTTATCTTTACTTATTTTGCAAATAATTGACTGCTCAAGCAATTGTATAATGTTGATATGATTATACTGGTGTAGTTATATATATTTTTTAATAGCAAAAAATAGATTTAGTTTGCCTAAATTTGTGTTTTTCATGGTCATTTTGCACAAAAACAGAAAACTTGAAATCTTAAAGTTTTAATTGAAAAAAAATTGGGATCGAATCCATACTGAAATTGGTAGTATACTCACCCGACTATATTAAGTGGAACTCATGTCGCATTGTTGCATTCTGTCATATGACCAGCAGAGGGCCAAGCCAGTAGTTGCAATGTTTCTTTATAGAGCACTAAATCACAGTATTTAGTCCTTGGGAGTAATGTAAAGGTTAACCTCCAGGCCATCACCGTCATAATATTATGTTCTGTATGAAGGCAGATTACCCCCCAACACACACTCATCACACATCCTCCATCATCATCATCACCCCCCCCCCCCACCCCCCCATGCTGATTTCATGAATGAGCAGTGAAAGCATGACCTCATCATTTTTACCCCCACCGCCCCCCATCTCATGCATGCATGCCAACAAGCCTCCTCCGCCTCCTCAGTAACATCATCCTGCGTGCACGCTCACATGCACATCCCTGCATCCCTTCAGGATTACGGCACTTAATCTGATGATGATGAAGAGCAGGAATGCAGCATGAGAGAGAGAGAGAGAGAGAGAAACAGGGATGCTGGATGCTTATTCATTCATCATTTTCTTCTTTCATTCACATCATGGCCTGTGGGCTCTGCGAGCAGCCGCAATCACTTTGTTACATAAGGAAGGCGGAGCGAAGGGGAGGATTCGGGATGGGAGGGAAGGTCGGGTGAAGGACGCTGGGGGAGGACGGGGAGAGACGGTGCTTGCCCCAGCCTGCTGCCGAGTGATAATGTCGCCAACAGGATGTGATTCCTTCACTGCCATGATGATGATAGTAGGGGTCCTTGATGATGTCACAGTGGAGGGGGTGGGGCCACAAGAGAGGAAGTGCTGCTGTTTAACAGTAATAGTTTATTTATAGAAGTGGAAAAGGTGCAGTTCACTATCAGTATGAAACGTTCCACTTTCCCCCCGTTCAGCACTGTTGTCGCCATTGTGTCTTTGGTCAAATGACTTTCTTGAGACTAAAATTGCTGCATAGTTAAGGCTTATAGCGCCACCTGCTGCATCCTTTTTGTATAGTGTGGGCATTCAACAGTTAACAGCGTTGCGACTTATTAAAAATGGACTTGACCCAAAAACAAAGACTCCACCCACAGCCACCAGAGACAACAAGAAAGATGTGTGTCACAGGAGTGTGTCACCTTGCCTCCCTGGAAGAAGACATGCAGGATGGGGGGGGGGTTATAAATGGACTCCCAGCCATGAATCACGCTGTAATGATTAACACCTTGCATAAGCTTGTCTGGGAAGACTTCTTTTCTCTGGACATCAAACACACACACATAGACACACAAGTCAGAAACCTGATCAAACACATTAAGTTAATGTGCGATTTAAATGTAATAAGATGAATGGATGAACGATGGATTGATAATCGGGTGAATGGAAAGATACATGGAGGCTATGAATGAATGCCAATGTGGTGGGAAAATGGAAGTTTGGATGAATTACCAGATGGATGGATGGATCAAACTATGGCGGATGAATGAACGACTAGAAGGATGAATTACTGGTTGGATGCCGGAATACAAGGTTGTTAGAAGAATGTCATAGAATGATTGGAGAGGTTCTAGGTTTTATCACAAAATGGCTGAATTGATGGGTGGATGGATGACTTCAGAAAAAAAAATTATTGACTTTAAAAACCGAGTGGTTAGCGCGCAGGCCTCAGAGCTAGAATACCCGAGTTCAATTCCACCCTCAGCCATCTCTGTGTGGAGTTTGCATGTTCTCCCCATGCGGGTACTCCGGTTTCCTCCCACATTCCGAAAACATGCTAGGTTAATTGGCGACTCCAAATTGTCCATAGGTATGAATGTGAGTGTGAATGGTTGTTTGTTTTCGCTGCAGCATAAATAGAGACAACAACTCCATGCTTGAACAGCAAGCTGTTGTAATAAAAATAAAAATGAAAATGAAAATGAAAATGAAAATGAAAATGAAAATGAAAATGAAAATGAAAATGAAAATGAAAATGAAAATGAAAATGAAAATGAAAATGAAAATGAAAATAAAAATAAAATACATTAATATAATATGAATGTTAATTTTCTCCGGGTACTCCGGTTTCCTCCCACATTCCAAAAACATGCTAGGTTAATTGGTGACTCCAAATTGTCCATAGGTATGAATGTGAGTGTGAATGGTTGTTTGTCTATATGTGCCCTGTGATTGGCTGGCGACCAGTCCAGGGTGTGCCCCGCCTCTCGCCCGAAGATAGCCGAGAAAGGCTCCAGCCACAACTCTTGTGAGGACAAGCGGTAGAAAATGAATGAATGAATGACTCTAAAAACCTTTAAATGTAACTTAGAAAAAGTGACTTTTAAAAAGTCAAAGTGTGACTTTGGTGAATTTAAAAAGTGGCATTAAAAGGTCTTTTAGGACTTTCTCATTCTCAACTCTCACAACTTCCCCAAAGTGACAGCTGCTTTGACAAAATGGCGCCAGAAAACAAACTCCCAGGCTGTGCTGAAAAGAAAAATGTTCACTCTGTCATTCTTACAACAACATCATCAAAGTTTAAACACACCATCTTTTCCTTCCACATGAAAACTACAGAATCAACACAATTTATGTACTCAGAGTACCAGGCATCTATTAGGTGCACAGCATTGTACTTTTTTGGGTCAGTGTGGAAAAGTTTAGCAACGTTGCTTTTTTCTACACTCCTTAAACTCAATCCTAAATGTCAGCTTTACAGATGCCGCATCATGGCACAGTTCTACAGCACTGCAAAAGCACTTTTCAAATGTAAACAGAGGCCACAGGAAGCCTGATTAGTAAAGGGGAGAGACAGCATGATGACAGCAGGAAGCATCTAGTTGTGTCATGTGACCACCTGACCTGACCTAATTAGAGAAAGTGCATCTGACTGCTAACTTCCTGTGCCAGATGATTCAACCTCAAACTGTCTTCTCCCAGCCCTTGCCAAAGCACCGCCACCGCCTCCTTCATTAAAAAAGCATGGGCCATTTGTAACAAATGGCTGGCAGAGCAGGAACAGTCAAGTCCTGCCGTCAGCGTGAGCCAGGAAGTTAAATAATGCATGAAGATGACGTCATTGCCATGTTAAGGAAGACATCATGCATGTTTCCTGCTCTCTGCTGACGATGTTTGGGATGACTTAAGGCTCCTACAGGATGTAAACGAACTAGCTATCAGCCATGCTCTTATTATGGTAATGGAAATAGTTCATTTATTTTGAACATACGTACATACAAGTTATGGAATACATCACAATTTTTCTTGCTTTCTTTGTCTCATTCTGGAAGAGGGCATTTGTCTTTCTACCAATCAGCACTTTTCAATGTGTTTAGGCCCGCTCCTTTCAGTATCCCACCACTGCACTTGGTAGCCAAACAGGGGTATAGCTCAAGTCGATTATGCTACTCAAAACAATGTGTGGTAGAAACTACATTGGTACCTCAGTTTTCATTATTAATTGGTAACAACGGGTCTGATAAAAACAAAAAAATAGTAAACAATGTGAAATAAATCAAAATTAAACTTTTACAAATGTACAAAGAATGGCATCTTTGTGCATTTTTTCTTAGTTTCTTTAGTTTTTTCTTAAAGGGGACCAACTATGCTCATTTTTCGACCCTTTGTATTGATTTGTGGACTCCTATAGAGCAGCTACACACAATAACGAGTACAGAAAACTTTAGATATTCCAAAATCTGCACCTATTCCAGCTGTATTTCCTTTGATATTTACTTTCTGCCAAAACAGTCTGTTTTAATTTACTCCACCCATGACCCACCTCCGGGTATGCCCACTCTGCTGTGATTGGTCACACGCCCAAAGTGCTTCCTAACTATGAACCATATAAGAAAGTCCGCCCCACTCTGACATCACAAAGAGGCAGTTTTACCACGCCTTCTGAAACCGAGTGCTTTGAGCCATCCCTAATTTCTTTCAGGGTTCACTTCCAAATGCGCAAACATTATCTGAAACTTGTTGAAACATTGTTTAATACGAGAATACAACATTCTAACTACAGTTATAGGTCAGAAAAATGGAAAAAGCATAATAGGTCCCCTTTGAATTCAATAGTGTTTTTCACCTTCTTTACCAAATTGCTGGACCTCACAACTTTCTTTGGCTCCATAGCAGATTATTTAGCAGTTGCACTCAAAAGAACTGCATAGACATGGAGTCCCCAACACGTAGGATGCTTTGTATGGCCACCTTATTCTGCAGAATGACACACTACAGCGCAAATGGACTATTGTGAAACCAAATCAAAACGAGGATGGACTGTACCGGGAGAAAAGGTCAAATGTTGTACAACAGGGGTCTACAACACACGGCCCGCGGCCCAAATGTGGCTCGCAGGACACTAGTTTGAGGCCCCCGCCTTGATATGAAAGTGTAACGTTAGTGCGGCCCGCACAAGTTTGATATGGATGCTGTATGGTATCATGTACCCAGAAAAAATTATTACGTTTGATTAATGTTCATGTTAAAGGTTAAATAACTGTTAATAGTTATCCTCCCTATCCGTGTGGAAGTGGTAAGTTTTTGGCTATTTAAGTTTAAAGGAAATAACTTGAAGGCTACCGTTTAAGTCGCTAGCTCTATAGTTTGCGAGTTAGCATGTGTCTCAAGACCCTGCAGTTGCGCAATATGTTGTAAATAAAAAAGTATAAATGTGACTATAGTCGTGTTTTGTCATGTCTACAGGGCTCTAATAATGCTTTGTTAATTTTAATCTGAAAAAAATAATTTGTCTACCCACCAAGTATATGTGGTTTCTTAAGTTTTTATTATTTGCCGTTTTATTATTATTATTATTATTATATTTATTTATTACTGATTGATTTTCTTTATTCTTGATTTGTTTATTTATTTTTCATCTTATTTTGTGAAGAAAAATAAAAAGTAAGATATTTGAGAACAGTGGAATGTTTTATCAGAGCTTTTATTGTAGAAAATCGGAACCAAAGCACTGAAAAAGTTTGTATATTTTTCTGTTTTTAATAAATGCGTTTTTTTTTTTTTTGGAAAACCTGATGCGGCCCAGCCTTGCCCAGACCCTAGCTCCAGTGGCCCCCAGTTAAATTGAGTTTGAGACCTCTGTTGTACAATGTCACCAATATTTAGAGCCCTAAAACAATCCATACATAAACCTTTTAATACTGTCCTCGTGATAAGAGTAATCAGATTACTGTGGTGTAGATGCAGCGTTATGCTTACACTACACAACAGTGTCACACACTAAACATGGCGTCGAGGGAAACGCCAAGACAGGGCCAATTGGAACGTCTGCTTTGTTGCATGAAGGCAACTAAAACAACATTTCTTCAAAATGTGATGATTAGTGGGTGTCTAGCTGTGACGTGCTCATACACGCACACACACACACACACAGGCTCTATTTAATAGTGTGTAAAGCCACTGAGTCATTCCCACATACATTACATAACTTCCATAAGAGCATGATCCTTTCTATGGACTTCACTTCATCCCCTTAGAGTGTGAATGGTCCTGTTGTGTCGCCATACATTTCTAGACATAGTCACATAAGTCTTTCAAGTCAAACTAAGTCCTGACCCACTTCTGTAATGTTTAGGAATGACCCACAAGGAGACAGAGGTCTTCTCTGGTCCGGCTGCATACAAAAAACACTTGAAGTCTTATACTGTATATGCTGTATATTCTATACTATAGCAGTGGAGTTCAAACTGCATACAGACAAACTGAAACTGACAAAAAAAAATAAGCAAATAATGTCACTTTTGCTTATAAGACCCAAAGATGCAGAAAGGAACACGGTGATACTGAAAAAACGTTTAGTACAAATGTGGGGCTGCACGGCGGACGAGTGGTTAGCACGCAGACCTCACAGCTAGGAGACCAGGATTCAATTCCACCTTCGGCCGTCTCTGTGTGGAGTTTGCATGTTCTCCCCGTGCATGCGTGGAAGTATAGGAAGTATAAGGGCAGCCAACAGCCAAGTGTTTGTCTTCTATGTACAAAGAAAGACAGAAAGCTTGCTAACAGATGTTAGCCATGTCAGGTAATTAACCATGCAAATAAAAAAAATATATATATAATTTTTTTATATTAAAAAAATAAATATGTATTTTTTTTAATTAATCACTAAAAAATATCAATTGTAAATTGATTCAAACATTTTGTAACATGAAAAAATATTAAAATCAATAAAAAAAGAAATACATTTCAACTTAATAAGAAATACAAATATTTTTAAATAATTTTATAAAATATAATAATTTAAATATCAAAAATAGAATTACAAATTCAAGTTAAAATACAGGGCTGCACGGTGGTCAAGTGGTTTGCCTGCACTTCCAAGTTCAATTCCACCCTCGGCCATCTCTGTGTGGAGTTTGCATGTTCTCCCCGTGCATGCGTGGGTTTTCTCCGGGTACTCCGGTTTCCTCCCACATTCCAAAAACATGCTAGGTTAATTGGCGACTCCAAATTGTCCATAGGTATGAATGTGAGTGTGAATGGTTGTTTGTCTATATGTGCCCTGGGATTGGCTGGCGACCAGTCCTCTTGCCCGAAAACAGCTGGGATAGGCTCCAGCACCCCCCGCGACCCTCGTGAGGAAAAGCGGTAGAAAATGAATGAGTGAATGAATACAAATGTGTTGAGGGAAAAGGGTAATACAAAAATAGTACTAATGTAAACCAAAAAACGCAGCCAGGTTTTCCTCCATTTTTGTTTTCCTGTTTACTTATCTTTTGAATGTGCCAAGAGCGGTTAAAACTACAGTTGCTGGCCACACTTTGGACATTATTTGAAATATGATGTCTTTTCAGTCCTCTGCTTATAGCTTTATTATATCATTACAGTCATGTCAAGTCACATGCTGGACTCTGAGAGCATCGGGTTGAGCGTTAAACTTTGGAGGCTAAAGGCGTGTCTCTTTAAGACTTGATGATGACACATGATGGGAAGTAAGAAGCTGCTCTCAATGGCGTCCTTGTTTTATGACCCAGCTGCTTTTTCATGTACTGTATTGGATTCTATGCACTCTACCCACTCACTGGTCAATCTAATGGGAATATTTCACCGTGCTGCTGTGTGGTCATTTGTCTGTCTCTAAAATGGTCAAAGGTCAGCGAGGCCTGTAATCTGCTGCTTATCAAGTGTGTGTGAAAAGCCCCCTCCTTTCCTCCATCACCCCTCCACGATCAATGGCGACCTCTGCGAACTTCCTGTGAGGATGAGGTCCACTCTGTTTACCAGGATGTGGAGGAATTTTTATGACATGAAAGCTTTGCCGGGAATTCCTCAAGCGGCCCACTTGAAAATGTCCAACCTTAAAAGGCCGAGCATGTGAGCCTCCCTCACTCCCCGGCTCAGAGGTTGAGTAAATAAAGCATTATTAGGCGGAAGAATGTCACATTTTAAAGAGCTTTAAAAAGGATTTTTATGCTTGTTTTCTTCTCTTGGTAGACAGAAATTTATGCTATTGTTTTGTTAAATTCTTTGATATACAATAATCCTTAATTTATCACGGTTAATTGGTTGCACACCTGAATGTGAATAGAATATTTTAATAGTTTGGACCTGATTCCAATCTATATATGGCTTTTAACATTATTAAGCCAGCTCGTTATGAACTAATTATAGCCATTATAGTGATCTTTACACTTGTATTACCCAATATAGTAGACATTAGAAGAGATCAAATAAGCCATTCAAGACATAGTGCTGATATACATTTGTATGCTAGATGAGATGAGTGGCAAGCGGACAGTAAGTGAGGTCACAGTTTCAGAGTTGAGTTTTAGTTTGGCATAGGTGACATCAGCAACAGTAATGTGTGTTTTTATTAAGAATTATTATGCTTGTTGTGGGATAATTATTATTATATTATTGTGATATATGCATCACTTCAGGACAAGACAATTTTGTTTTCAAAATAAAAATTAAATATGGAAAAAAAACATATTTCACATGATTATGCAAGTAAGCCAGTTTTTCTCTAAGGTTTTTAACATTATTATTATTATTATTATTATTAATTCATTCATTCATTCATTTTCTACCGCTTTTCTTCACGAGGGTCGCGGGGGTGCTGGAGCCTATCCCAGCTATCTTCGGGCGAGAGGCGGGGTACACCCTGGACTGGTCGCCAGCCAATCACAGATTATTATTATTATTATTATTATTATTATTATTATTATTATTATTATTATTATTATTATTATTATTATTATTATTATTATTATTATTATTATTATTATTATTATTATTATTATTATTATTATTATTATTATTATTGTATGCTAGATGAGCTGAGTGGCAAGTGGACAGGAAGTGAGGTCACAGGTTCAGAGTTGAGTTTTAGTTTGGCATAGGTGATATCAGCAACAGTAATGTGTGTTTTTATTGGGAATTATTATGCTTGTTGTGGGATTATTATTATTATATTATTATATTATTGTGAGATATGCATCACTTCAGGACAAGACAATTTTGTTTTCAAAATAAAAATTAAATATGGAAAAAAAAAACGTATTTCACATGATTATGCAAGTAAGCCAGAAAGGGAAATAAAAGAAAGTTTGCTTTAAATACAACATGAACTTCCTGTCAGGTTGTTGCCGCCTCCAGATGGCGGGGTCAAGTGTAGGTTACGTTGGGGTCACCCAGGTTTACGTTTGCCACAGATCTCCTGTGGGCTTTGTCTACATCTAGAGTGATTAGAGTGGACCCACGCTGAGATGCTTTCAATCCATCTTTGCAGGAAGTCATTAAAAAAAGTTTGCTAATGAGTCGTTTGATTAGGTACACCTGTATGAGAGCTCAAAAAAAGTCATTTCAGTGACCGGAACATAATTAGCATGTGCAGAAGGAATGCAGTGGTGTTGGCACCTCCATGCTAACAACCATGTTGACTCAGCGTTATTTCTCCAGCATACCCCTGCGACCCTAGAGAGGATAAGCGCTTTAGAAAATGAATGGAATTTGGTCCAAAAATTCAGAGTTTGTGTTTCTAACTCTCTCAAATAGTCTCTTTCAAAGGTGAGCTCTGACCTCAGCAATCTTTTGACTCACACGCCTGTCCTTCCTTCACTCGTTATGGAATGTATTATCACTTCCTTGTTTCCATTGCTGTCCCGCCCCCACCCCTCCCTGACCTCCGGGGGCTGTTAAAGTGCAGCTGTTACTTCCAGCTTCCGGAAGCCTGGAGGGGGGCGAGCATGGTCGTAAAAAGGAGAAGGAAACACAGGATGGTATGTGACATTTCTTGGAAGTTGATGTGGATGACTTAAACAGGTGTGACTCCACTTTCTCACTCACATATGGTGTGAATGAATTAAAAAAAAAAATGGAAATTGTAATGATGGTAAACAACATGAAATTTTGACGTGACTTTTAATAGCATATGATGGGAGGGTGCAGTCTCTAGTTTCCTGCATCATAAATAAACACTCTCTCTTTTCACCCATCTAAGCAGCCACAACGAGGGCCTCGTGTAAACTGAACCATTTGGCCCGTCAAAGCAAGCCACCTTGCTTTTGGTGGAGTTGACTGCGGGGTCGAGGCAATTTAACACCCTTCCATTGTAAAAGAAGAGAGGGGAGATCAGGGACGGGCAGGTGGTGCTCTGCATTCTAGCATTCAAAGGGGGGGGCGTATTTCCATATTTGCATCTTTGTGTGAAAACCAATTAGTGGGCTGCCCTCAACCACACACACACACACACACACACTATATGGCCATTTGTTGACACCACCCCCCTGAACATGAATTTCACTTTACCCAACAATGACCTAGCCAAGTTTATTAAGTGGTGAAAAAGGTTGCAATATGCGTAGCAGGCCACTAGTTGGCGATCTTTGTGTGGAAACACAATAACTGTGACCTTTAACCTTCATCAGTGAATATATGACCAAAAAATGTATGATAAAAGCTCTTATTAACATCTCAACTAACTACAGCTGCCACATGCGGGGCCTAAAAAGCAAATATCTGCTGGGGTCTCTAATGACGCGAGGTCGAAAAACAGCGGCGGCTGTGACAACCTCCTATTTTTTTTAATCAACTTCACAAGTTCTTTGATTCCAGGGGCTCAAGATGATTTTTAGTTCATTTGCTGATGAGAATGTGAACCTGTAGTTTGCAATATTGAACTTTTTGAATTAATCATCATTTTAAATCATGTGATCAGACCGAGCTACATTTTCCTTTCATCTTTAGCATGTACTGCAAATCATTATGAAAGTTAAAATGGTAATGGTAATGGTTTTATTTCATTTGAACATGCATCAGATTACAATTGAGTGCATCCCATAATCAGTTCACAGTTCCACATGTCCAAAAGGAGTAGGAAGAAGCAAAGCTTATTAAATCCTACCCCTCCATCTGGTACTTTTACAATCACTAGCTGTTATATTTGTTCACTTCCTGCTTTCCATAATACAGTTTAAGGTTTTTTTTTTAATAATGCACCTCGTACCGAAGTACGAGGTGATATGACCATCCAATGACATAATGGGTATCATAGTAAGTGTCAATATAGTGATATATATAGCACATCATGACTGGTTCAAGACTCTTCATCCTTGTATTTAGCAAACATCAACTGCTTGTATTGTTTCTTGAATTGGCTCATCGTTGTGCATTGTTTGAGGTCCTTACTCAATCCATTCCATAGTTTGATTCCACATACTGAAATTCTATGGCTTTTTAACGTAGTCCTAGCATAGAAGTGTTTCAAATGTAGTTCTTACCTGAGATCATATTTCTCCTCTCTTGTAGAGAAGTATTGGATGACATTTTTAGCTAATTGGTTGTTTTTAGCCTTATGCATTATAATTATACACTATATCAGCAAGTTTAAGTATTTGTGTTTTAGAAATAAGGAGTTAGTATGTTCACTGTAGGCCGCATTAAAAAAAAATTAACTTGCTCGCCTGCCATTTTGGGGAAATATGGCTGTTTCCATGAATGGATCTCAGTTCGGGGTTTTCCGAATGTGCTAAATTTCCATCTGCATAAAGCATTTTCCTCCCACGGCAACGCCACAACGGACGTTTGACTTGGAGCAGAAGCCTCATGTATGTGTGAAAAGTGACTCATACACATGATAATATACACACTTTCATTTCTACTCAATAGGATGTTTTGTTTTGTTTTTTCTGGACAACTTTTTGTGAACGTCACTTTCTGTTCCCGGTACAGATGTCACAAGATTTGTCATTTAGAGAAATAGAGAATAGTGCAGCCAGAAGCAAATCAGACGGTGAACTGCTATGAATGATAATACAGTATAATATGGAAGTAAAAAAATACACACTTGCACACACTCACAACTTCCAATCCTACAATAGTTACATTTCAATTCATTCATTCATGTTCTACCGCTTTTTCCTCATGAGGGTCGCGGGGGATACTGGAGCCTATCCCAGCTGTCTTTGGGCGAGAGGCAGGGTACACCCTGGACTGGTCGCCAGCCAATCACAGGGCACATATAGACAAACAACCATTCACACTTCATCACTCACATTCATACCTATGGACAATTTGGCGTCGCCAATTAACCTAGCATGTTTTTGGAATGTGGGAGGAAACCGGAGTACCCGGAGAAAACCCACGCATGCACGGGGAGAACATGCAAACTCCACACAGAGATGGCCGAGGGTGGAATTGAACCCTGGTCTCCTAGCTGTGAGGTCTGCACGCTAACCACTAGACCGCCGTGCCCACAATTGTTACAATTGTCTTAAAATGAATGTTAAAATGTTGTCTCGTCTCATTCTCATCTTGTGAGTTAGTTCCCAGTGTAGAAAAAAAAGCATACTCAAATAAGTTTACAGTAGATGTCCATCGGGTCCTCACAAAAGGACACAATTTGCCAAAGACATAGAAGCTTGTAGAAAGTGTCACAAAGACAGTACCAGTACCTTTCCAGCATGTATGGCTTCACCGACTTTGCTATCTTAAACTTTATGTCTTTACAGCACTGCAGACACAAGACTAATGTACGGTAGTCTTCTTATCAATATCATTACTGCTTCCGTTAAAGCATCGCTCATGGTGTCATGTCATACTTATCTTCTTTCCTGACATGCATACATTCTCACCTTGGACACAACCTTGAGCATATTGAAGAAAAGACAACGTTTTCAGAAAAGATGAAAATACTGCGGAGTGGGAGTGAGGGGGTGAAGGGGGGGTCAGGAAATTTAACCATACATGTCTACAAACAAGACCTGGGTTCAATTCCACCCTCGGCCATCTCTGTGTGGAGTTTGCATGTTCTCCTCGTGCATGCGTGGGTTTTCTCCGGGTACTCCGGTTTCCTCCCACATTCCAAAAACATGCTAGGTTAATTGGCAACTCCAAATTGTCCATAGGTATGAATGTGAGTGTGAATGGTTGTTTGTCTATATGTGCCCTGTGATTGGCTGGCGACCAGCCTCTCGCCCGAAGACAACTGGGATAGGCTCCAGCACCGCCCGCGCCCCTCGTGAGGAAAAGCGGTAGAAAATGAATGAATGAATGAATGAATGACTACAAACAGCAGCACTTTAACTATTATCATATATCATCATATAATCATATATCCGCAAGCAGGAAGAATTAGACAAATAAAGGCACATTTCCATAAATGTCCATGTGGGTGGGGGGGGGGGTTAATGTCCAGTTCAGCCCACAACCCAAAGTGATCTTTGAGTTTTGGAACCCTGTGTGATTGAATTTGACCCTACATGATAAGCGACCTCTGCTGTTTTTAAAAATCTACAGTGAAAACACTATTGACATGTCCTCTATAAAACTGTTGTTTTTGAGGTTCTATTGCCAAAAAATGATACTCAGAGATGCTCCATTTGAGAAGAGCACTCTCTGTTGTTTTTAAGGATCTACTGCAAAAATGCTACTCAGATATCTTCTACATGACAGGAGAACTCACAGTGCGTGACTATTTACATTTGGTCAGACACGCCCCCCTTTTTCTTTTTCTTCTTCCATATCCGGCTACAATTTTACCCACAGCTCCTCCTGCAGGCCACAGCGTTCACTGCACCCTGCTACTGCTTGCTCTACTTTTCAGCCTGTTCTTTCACCTACAAACAAGATCCCATCCCACTGGTCATACCGCCCGACTGGACTCCGCTATTACAACAATAAACATGCAAATTTAATAAATCTCCGCCCACTCTCCCGCAGCCAAGATCAAATGATGAACTCTTATAATCTCAAATTATCCCTCCTAAATGTCCGCTCTCTCAACAACAAGGCTCTCATTCTAAATGAATACATCACTGACAATAAACTGGACTTCCTCTGTTTGACAGAAACCTGGCACAAACCTTTGGACTATTTCTCCCTAAACCAAGCAACACCTCCTGGATTTACTTACCTTGAAAACGCCCGTCCCGATGGACGTGGCGGTGGCACAGCAGTCATATATAAAAAGGACATCAAAGTCTCTCCAATATCCCTCCAAAATGTTCACTCCTTCGAATTCACTGCCTTCAAACTGTCCGGTCCATCCCCCCTTGTCACTGCTGTCATCTATCGCCCCCCAAAACCAAACTCTTCTTTCCTATCAGATTTTACGGGCCTCATCACCCAATTAAATGCAATCTCATCATCCATCCTTCTGCTCGGTGATTTCAACCTTCATATTGACAATTCCAACTCCAAACCTGCGACAGAATTCCTTGATCTTCTCAGCTGTTTCTCCATCACTCAACAAGTTAACTTCCCCACCCACACTAGAGGACACATCCTGGATCTTGTTTGCACTACTGGTACCAATATTCACAACCTCACTAGCCATAACCTGCACATATCAGACCATCTGGCCATCACATTTGATTTACACACATCTCTCAGTGTCTCAAAAATCAAACGTCAAATAACCTTCAGGAATCTCAAATCCATCAACCCTCATGCCCTTACCTCACTTCTAACCACAAAATTTGCTATCTCCCCTCACCCGCTGTCTGAGGACCCCTCTGAACTTGTCTCCTACTACAACAATACCCTTTCCTCCTGTCTTGATGAACTGGCGCCCAAAAAAACCAAATTGGTCTCCTTCTCCCACACTGCCCCCTGGTACACCCCTCAGCTCCATAATATGAAGTCCCGTAAACGCCAGCTTGAGAGACTGTACAAGAAATCTGGCCTAACTGTTCATCTTCAAGCTTACACAGACTTTCTACAGCAATATAAAGATGCCTTAAACACTGCCCGCTCACGATACTACTCCAATCTGATTACATCTGGTTCTAACAATCCTAAATCCCTCTTTTCAACCATCAACACACTGCTAAAGCCAAATGACAACTCCTCCTCATCCTTCACCACCACCAAATGCAACAACTTCTTAACCTACTTCCAGTCCAAAATTACCAAAATATACAGCTCCCTAAACCCCCCCTCGACTCACTCGCTTCCTCCTGACCCTCCACTATCTGGCTCCACCCAACGACTCTCCAAATTCACACCTATCTCACCCGTGCAACTCACTGAAATACTAACCGGTATGAAGACTCCAACATGCTCCCTGGATCCTATCCCTTCTTCATTCATCAAACCCTGCCTCCACATCATCTCCCCGCTGATCACAAGTATCATTAACTCCTCCCTTATCACTGGATCCGTCCCACAGTCTCTCAAGCTGGCGGCAATCACCCCCACACTCAAAAAGTCTGGTCTCGATCCCAATAACCTCTCCAATTTCCGTCCCATATCCAACCTCCCCTTTCTGTCCAAAATCCTTGAACGTGTCATAGCTGCTCAACTTCAATCTCACCTCAACTCCAACAGCCTGTTTGAATCCTTCCAGTCCGGTTTCCGTCCCAAACACAGCACTGAAACAGCTCTTCTTAAAATCACCAATGATCTTCTTCTCTCCTCCGATTCCGGCCATCTTACCATCCTCATCCTCCTAGACCTCACCGCAGCCTTTGACACCATTAGCCACTCTATCCTCCTGTCCCGCCTCAAAACCAGCCTCAATATCACCGATTCTGCTCTGTCCTGGATCCAATCATACCTCACCAACCGTCAACAGTTTGTGCACATAAATAGCTGCTCCTCCTCCATAGCCCCTTTACCTCAAGGTGTTCCCCAAGGTTCGGTGCTTGGTCCTCTTCTCTTCATCCTCTACATCCTTCCACTTGGCAATATCATCCGTCGACATGGCCTCAACTTCCACAGCTACGCTGATGATATTCAACTATACATTTCTACCACCTCCATCACCTCCAACATCTACTCCACCCTCACCAACTGCTTAGCTGATATCAAAACTTGGATGGAACAAAATTTTCTCAAACTTAATAGTGACAAAACAGATATTATCATCATCGGTCCCAAAAACACCACGGCGCCCACCCATAATTTCCATCTTCAATTTGACAGCGCCACCCTCACTCCATCCCCGCTCATCCGCAACCTTGGTATCCTCCTAGACCCCACCCTTTCATTTGAACCCCACATCAAACAGTTAACCCGGACTGCATTCTTTCATCTTAAGAACATAGCCCGACTCCGTCCATCACTCACATTCTCTGCTGCTGAATCCCTAATCCATGCATTCATCACCTCCAGAATCGACTACTGCAACAGCATCCTCTACGGTACACCATCCAAAACCCTCAACAAACTACAATATATTCAGAACTCCGCTGCCCGCCTCCTCACCTCCACCCGCTCCCGTGAACACATTACCCCTGTCCTCCAAAACCTCCACTGGCTTCCCGTCCCCCAACGCATTCACTTCAAAATTCTTCTCATCACCTACAAAGCCCTCCACGATCTGACCCCCCCATATCTCACAGACCTCCTCCATCCACATAATCCCCCGCGTCCCCTTCGCTCCTCAGACTCCAACCTCCTGGCACTCCCCTGTAAGACCAAGCTCCGAACCTGGGGAGACAGAGCCTTCTCCATCGCTGCCCCCACTCTCTGGAACTCCTTGCCCCACTCACTCCGTGCTTGCCCTGACCTTCCCACCTTCAAAAAACAACTCAAAACCCACCTCTTTAAATCTGTTTTTAATGTCTAACCTTCTATATCTGACTGCTGTGCCCCGCCCCCGCTTTTTTAACTGTGTACTAACCAATGAATGAATGTTGTATTTTGGTGTGTCTTTTATTCTGTTTACTTGCTCTATTCAACTTCATTCTTTTGTAAAGTGTCTTTGAGTATCTTGAAAAGCGCTATACAAATAAAATGTATTATTATTATTATTATTAAAAACTCGCTGTTTTTAAGGACTTGATGCAATAACCCTAGTCAAAGATCCACTATAAGACAGGAGCACTATGCTGTATTTAAAGATCTACTGCCCAAAATGCTGATCAAAGCTCCTCCTTGCAGTCTGATGTCTTCTCTTGGTCCCAGAAACAAAAATGTGCTTACCTTATTTATAAAGTGTCTGCTTTCTATCTGTGATTCAAGGTCGGCTTGGTCAGTGCAATCCATTCCCAGCAACATTTTTTTATCGTGTCCACTGTGCTCTGTGGACAACAGTGATGGATGGTAGCGAATATGAGCGCTTTAATAATTTTATCAACACTTGTACTTTGCCTCTTTCATGTTGCAATATGCTCTGCTAATTACTGGAAGTTTCACCATATCTGGCAACATATTTTACAATGGCTGATAACAAAAAGGAGCGGGACGGGTTGCCATGGCGCCCTGACATCCACTCATTCCACATTTATCCAAATAAAAGCTGTTAAATGATATAAGTAAAAAGGATATACAGTATAATATAATAATAAAGGTTAGTTTCTGATAAGAGCAGATCATATCAATGACTTTCCAGAAGGAAAGTAACATCTATAGTTGATTTATGATGATATGACAATAATCTGACATTTCACCTCCTGCTGTACAGTAATCATCAACGGAGTTGTTGCTCTCACAGACATAAAGGTCGCTCAAACTTTGAAGGTGGGTAAAAAAAAATGCAACCATAAATCATGTTTGGCCACTTAATTTTTCTAAAAATGATTTACTACTACTAATAATATTATTAACATTAATATCCATCCATTTTATATGCCACCTATCTTCGCTAGGGTTGTGGGCATGCTGGAGCCTGTCCCAGCTGTCTTCGGGTGAGAGGCGGGGTACACGCTGGACTGGTCGCCAGCCAATCACAGGGCACATATAGACAAACAACCATTCACACTCACATTCATACCTATGGACAATTTGGAGTCACCAATTAACCTAGCATGTTTTTGGAATGTGGGAGGAAACCGGAGTACCAGGAGAAAATTAACATTCATATTATATTAATGTATTTTATTTTATTTTTATTTTTATTTTTATTTTTATTTTTATTTTTATTTTTATTTTTATTTTTATTTTTATTTTTATTTTTATTTTTATTTTTATTTTTATTTTTATTTTTATTTTTATTTTTATTTTTATTTTTATTTTTATTTTTATTTTTATTTTTATTTTTATTTTTATTTTTATTTTTATTTTTATTTTTATTTTTATTACAACAGCTTGCTGTTCAAGCATGGAGTCGTTGTCTCTATTTATACTGCAGCGAAGTGTTGTGTTGAAGTCATGAGGCGCCGCTTCCTCCCACTGCCTTCCTCACTCATCTTGTGTTGCTGATGTTGTGCCAGCAGTGAAGTGTTAGTCATCATGGCTGAGAGCAGGTAGGAAGGAAGGAAAGCTGGACGGTTTTTACTTCCTGTTCCTATATTTCATGGCAATGAGCCAGCGTGGGTGAAAGCTGATGACGTATGTCGGCGTAGAAAAATAGCCCACAAATCACAACCTACAGCAAGTGAGTATGGCTAAGCAACAATACTATATGTCTCTGTAAAACAGGGGTCTCAAACACGCAGCCCGCGGGCCAAATGTGGCCCACAGGACACTAGTTTGAGGCCCCCGCCTTGATATGAAAGTTTATTGTTTGATATGGATGCTGTATGGTATCATGTACCCAGAAAAAAATATTACGTTTGATTAATGTTCTTGTTAAAGGTTAAATAACTGTTAATAGTTATCCTCCCTATCCGTGTGGAAGTGGTAAGTTTTTGGCTATTTAAGTTTAAAGGAAATAACTTGGAGGCTACCGTTTAGGTCGCTAGCTCTCTAGTTTGCGAGTTAGCATGTGTCTCAAGACCGCGCAATATGTTGTAAATAAAGAGTATAAATGTGACTATAGTCGTGTTTTGTCATGTCTACAGGGCTCTAATAATGCTTTGTTCATTTTAATCTGAAAAAAATAATTTGTCTACCCACCAACTATATGTGGTTTCTTAATTTTTTATTATTTGCCGTTTTATTATTATGATTATATTTATTTATTTATTACTGATTGATTGATTTGTTTATTTATTTTTCATCTTATTTTGTGTAGAAAAATAAAAATTAAGATATTTGAGAACAGTGGAATGTTTTATCAGAGCTTTTCTTTTTTGAAACCAAAGCATAGTTTTTTTAATTTTTTTGTTTTTAATAAATGGGTTTTTTTTTGTTTTTATTTGGAAAACCTGATGCGGCCCAGTCTCACCCAGACCAGAGCTCCCAAGTAAATTGAGTTTGAGACCCCTGGCTTACATTTTCTATTCACTGAAAATAACACACAGCTATTACTGTGTAAACAACTAGCAACACAAATGATTACACCTCACAGTGAACATGAATTGCACAGATTGTTCCTGGAATCCACTTCCACTCCTCCATGATGACGTCACTGGTGGAGCTGGTGGACATTACACACCTTGCATCACCACCTTTCTTGTTCCTCATTGTTACAGTCAGGAAGGCGCTGTAGATCAAATAAATGAGAGCGAAAACAAACAGACTGAGAAACAGTTTTTTTCTCTTCCTCTGTAATCTCTAATGGCATTCTACCAACTCTGTTTACACATCAATGTGCATTGGTTATGGCTGACCGCGTGTGAGTTTAGTTGTTTGGACAATTTTATTCTTAGGTTTGTCCACTTTACCGTTGAATGGTGGATTTATGATTCTATCATCCGTTTGAGGATGCCCCACCGGTGCTCAATTGGGTTCAGTTTCATCTTTCTCAGCAACACACTCGGCATCTTCCACTCTATTCTGCTCTGTCTCTATTTGCCTTTACTTTCAGTATGGACTGTATAGAGCAGTGATTTTCAACCTTTTTTGAGCCACGGCACGTTTTTTACATTGGAAAAATCTTGTGGCACACCACTAACCAAAAATGTTACAAAATGTCACCACGACCTCACACGTGCATTAAAAAGTCTATCGGAGGAACAAGGCAGGTGTTGCCACACGGACCAATATTACATTGCTCTGCCAGTCTTTACACCACAGACACTCGACAGTAGCCACGTTTTTACATGACCAGTTTTTCTCTTTCCGAATGACCTTTCGGGAAACAATGGCATCCACGGAAAGGAATATTCCAATCTCTTGTCTACATGCGCCATGAAAATCAACCAGAATAGTCAATGGGGCATGCCCAGTAAAACGTAAACGCCAACATCATGTGATACCGGCTTCCCCAAGTTTTTCTTTCACTTGTTGGAATAACTCCGTATTGCCAGTTTTTCCTTCGTCCAGTCTTGAAATTTAGTTTGAATCAAAAACAAACTTTGCTTAGTCCAGTGCCGATTGCTTGCCTCCATTTTTAAAACTGAAGAACATCTGGATCTGCGTTTTACGTCATATCTGAGCATGCGCTGAAAGAACGCACCCGGGATCAATTTAAACAGGAAAAGATCACATTCAATCTTGCTAATATTTTATAATTAAACTCAGGACATGTTTTATATAGATATATATTTTCTTTTTTAATAAAACTGCACTTGTGAATAAAGTATAGAAGGGTTTAGATTCTGTTCCACAGATGGCGGTAATGCATACGAAAGCTGCTTACCAACCGCCAATAAACAACAGAAGAAGAAAAACACCACGAAGAAGAAGGCACCCTGACAATTTTCCGTTTGAGCGGGCACAAGATACCTCAATCGAATTGGTTAAAGGAATATTCCATCCCTGTTCAATTCTTTCCGTTTGAGCAAATATACCAAATGCAATTGGAATATTTGGGTCCATGTATATACATATACAAATACATAATATTTGCAAATGATGATTAATAAATGTTGATTATAAAAAGTGATATTGGATAATTCCTCACGGAATACACCTGACGGTTTATCAAGGTACACTAGTGTGCCGCGGCACAGTGGTTGAAAATCACTGTTATAGAGGGCTGTACTCGCAAATACTGTACTTACCAACCTTTCCATTGCCCTACTATTCCTTGCTACGGACAGTATGGACATAAGAAGCATATAAAACGTCCGTCTCTGCCATTTGTTTGTCCATGTTGTGGCGTTGGAGTGTCTTCTAAGTGTCTTTTAAGCACTGCTGGCTATTAATACTCCGGCAGTGGTGCTGCGTGGGTTGGGTGGAGACAGCACACATGATTCAGGGCCATTACAGATCACCTTTTTCAGTGCTTTGGCCATTGTGGTCTCTCCAAGAGGACGCTGAGTGGGCGGTGGGACGTGGTGACTCAAGGCTGATGAGGGAGCCAAAGATAGTTTTTCATGAAAAGCTTTCATAATTCTGCATCGTGACTCAGGTTACGTTGAGGCTTGCTTTTTCACTTCACCAAGCAGAAGTGACTCGTCTGGACTTTTTTTGTGCATAGTATAATTAATGATAACAATAATCGTATATACTGTATGAATGTTCTGTCCCAGAACCTCAATCATCAGTGAAAAGGTTGCAAAATGACTGGTCTGGGAGCCAAATGAAGGCGCTGTTGCTTGCACTGCTGTGGAACAAGCGTGGGCCCACACCACTACACTACCGCACTACAACACAAGAACCCACTCAGAACAACCAAAACAAAGCTCCTCATTCTGACTATCCTACTGCACACATTCCTTCCCAGAATTCCGGTGGGCGTAGGTGGACTCCGATGTATCTACGATGGTTTTAACAGCAAGTAAAGATGCAGTCAGGAACAATCGAGCTGTCTGCTCATTGGCTCCTCCTACAGCTCAGCTGATCAACTCTATGTTGTTTATGTTTCTGGAACTCATACAAGGTACACCATGCAAGGCTATAAGGGGTTATTTCTGGTGGTTTTGTTTTATTGGATATTTTTTAGTGAGTGTACACATGGTACATATGTGCTGGATGCTCCCGTTTGCATTTTGCCATGTTTCCTTTCTCCTTTTTGCGAGCATTCATGTTTCCACCTCCAATGGTGAGTTTTGCATGAAGCCTGGCGCCTAACCTTTTTTTTTTCTTCGCTACTTTGATCAATGAAAGCAAATGAACCTGCAACTAGCTGAATCCACGACTCTACCAAAATAGACACCCCAATTAGCAAACAATAGCAAACAGGTACGCTCCCCGCACCCTCAAAGAAGAGTAAAGATGAAGTATTCAAGTGTCAAACAGGAAAACAAAAATAAAAGCAGCAAACCAATAATAATCACATAAAAGAAAAACAAACCAAGAATCCAAACTGTCAATTCTGAATCATCACAGATTGTGGGGACATTTTGGCTTTTTTTCACGCCATTTTGGCATCGGGTCCCAAGCTACACAAATACTGACACACTTGTTCCTCTTGAAATCAGGTTTGTTTGATCATACATTTGTTTAAGAATAATCTAACACATCCTTAAATGTTCATATTTGTCCACCAGATGCTGCTACTTTTTTGTATTTTTTCACAGCAGTGCCATAAAGTGCCATTTTCTGTCCTTGATTTTGTTTTAATGCTGTAGGAAAAATAGCAATGAACGAATGCTACCAGTCACTGACACATGTCAGGGTCTAGCAATAATAATAATAATATTGACAAAAACTTTTTGAAAGTTTTTTGTTTGTTTCTTCAATTAGTAAAAATAGCTGTCTAAAAATATAAATCTTAAATGGGACCTATTGTGCTCATTTTTTTACACTTTGTATTGAGTTGTGGTCTCCTTTAGAGCAGCTACACACAATAACCAGCACAGAAAACTTTTTAGATTTTCCAGAATCTGCACCTATTCCAGCTGTATTTCCTTTGATTTGTGCTTCCTGACAAAACGGTCTGTTTGAATTTGACCGCATGCCAACTTTTCTGGGATTGGTCACACGCCCAAAGTGCTTCCTAACTATGAACCATGTAAGGAAGTCTGCCCCTCTGTGACATCACAAAGGGGCAGTTTTACCACGCCTTTTGAAACCGAGTGTTTTGAGCCATCCCCAACTTCTTTCAGGGATCACTTCCAAATGTGCAAACCTCATTATCTGAAACTTTGGCATCGTTTAACACGAGAATACAACATTCTAACTACATTTATAGGTCAGAAAAGTGGAAAAAGCATCATAGGTCCCCTTTAAGGGTTTATCTTTATCTTATTATAAGACTCAAAATATCAAAGTATTTTCTATTCCCAATTCAGCCTGCAGCTGTTTTAAAGGATTCCCTCATTTCAGTGAACAAAGTGAACTAAAATAATTTTTGGCGAGATTTGGGACATTTTTTTGTCATTAGTGACAAGCTGCATAGATAATGGTGTGTTAAACAAGTGTAAAAATAAGCTTTGTTTATAGTTTGAAAAATGTTGTTCGTCCCCAAGTTTTAGGTCAAATTCCAAACTGAACGACATGACAACTACAGAGTTTTCTTGAAAAGCGATCATGGTGCCCAGATGATCATAGCACTTACAGCATATGTTTGTCAAAGCCACTAGAGGGCATATCAATATCAATCAACAGACTGTGTACATATATTTATACTGTTTATTCTGTATATTTTGTATTTTCAATTTTTAATAGATGTGTCTGCACCTACTTCACCAAAACAAATTCCTAGCATGTGTTTGATCATACCTGGCAATAAACCATTTCTGATTCTGATTCTGATTCTGATTCTGATTCTGATTCTGATTCTGATTCGGATCTGCATGCCATCTACACAAAATAATACGTTGAACAACAAAATGTTTGGTCAGAATGTTTCCAGTGTCATCGCTTTGGCATGTGGTCAAGATGAGGTCACAACAACTGCTGGAGTCAAAGTCAGTATATGTTTGGGTGTGTGCGTGCACGTGTGTGTGTGTGTGTGTGTGAAAGCAGAAAGTGTTTGCGGCTTTTTTTGTTTGGTTTTTTTTTGTTTGTTTTCATGAGCCATCTGTTGCTTCCGATGAGGTTTTGGGTCACAGCCTGTTCCCTGAGTGGGATTAATAATCTGTCCATGTGTGTGTCAGAGAGAGTCAGTGATGAGCTTACAAGGATGATAGCATGGCTGGCATGCAACACTATGTGTGTGTGTGTGTGTGTGTGCATTTGAGAGTCACCATGTGTGTATTTGTCATTTTGGACCTTGCAACACGATCTGGGACGGCAACAGGAAATTGTTGGCATGGATGGAAGTTCGGGGGGGTGGGGGGGTTTCAGCAATGTGACATGAGACAGGTGGGTGTGGGAGGAGGGTGTGAGCTGATGGAGGTAAAAAAAAAAAAGAGTGGGGGAGGGGCCAGCTGTCAACACGTCCGGGTGGGAAGTCGGTGGGACAGGAAGTGTTAGTGGAGGATTAGCAGGTGCGCCAAGTTTAGCGGGACGCTAAAGCCCACACAACAAACACACCCTCAGCCCCCCCCACACACACACACACACTTTAGAGGCCCATCCTTCCCCATCATCAGAATATCATAATATCAAACTATACAAAACATGTATCAACTGCAATAACACTGCAATGTACATTAAGGTCCATAAAAGCATACTTGGGTGGATGTGGACACACCAAGCAGAGGTGTGATATTACCTCACACCCAAAAAGAACCCACTTCTATCTGTAAGTATGGTCCACAGTGTGTGTGTCTCAGTGATGAGGTGCTGATGGCGCCCGCCAAGCATCCGACATGCCAACCTAAAATTAGTGGCCGTCGCTTCCTGTGCCCTTTAATCCTTGACTCTGACACAAGTAAAGGGCCGAGCAAGCCGCAGACAGGAAGAGCGACCGTTTGCTCGGATTGACACACGTTCCTCATCGTTGCCCACCTCACAGCACCGGCCCTGCCTGTCAATCACAGCCCGGCTATGACATCACCAAGGCTAATGTTGGCCTGAGAGGGTGATGGAGTGTCAATAAAGTTCACTCGGCTGCTTGGTTACCACTCGGTGTTTTAATGCTTGAAATGATTGGCCAAAAAATGTAAAATATCTGAACCAGTGGAAAGCGTGTTCATGACTCATTATGTGTGCATGTGTCGCTTTAAACCTTTGTGACGTCGTCAATGATTCACTGCTTTTGTTTCCAGGCCGCACCTTTAAAAAAAGGCACATGTAATTTGTCATTGAGTTGAATTATTTTTAAAGCTCTCATTGCCGTTAATTATAGCTTGTTATTATTGGCTTTGCCAAAGTGTCCGTACACTCATGTCTAACCAAAGCATGATGCAGTACTCTTGTACTAATATTATATAACCGTATAGAACCATTCATCATAACCACTCTTATTGTATAACAGACTCGGGTGATACATTGCACACACACACACAAACACACACACACACTTGAGTTTGTTGCATTATCCATCCATCCATTTTCTGTACCGCTTATCCTCACTGGGGTTGCCGTTATGCTGGAGCCTATCCCAGCTGTCTTCGGGCGTTGCATAATTATTATAATATGAATACTGATTAATAATGTATTTGCATAATGTGCAAACCCTTGATATGGATATCTGTGTTTCTTTACTACACACAGTATTATTTTGTAAAAAATAAAACAAATTATGTTTAAAAAAAGGCTACATGTATCATAGATATATAAAATCCAACATGACATAAATGTGGTATAGTTACCGAAATAAATTATATGAATATGTACAAATAATGTGTAGTAAAAAAATATTAATCATTTTAACTGAATTTGTATAATACATACTTACTGTATGTACTGTAATTGATATAAAAGAAGTCTACAAATTTAAATAATCTAATAACATACATGTTACAAAGTGATTAAAAATGTGTGTTGTATTAATTATACAAATGTGCACTAATATCTGTCTAATTATAATTGCAAATTTCTATAAATGGTATTTTGATTTATGTGTTTGTTGGCTGCACGGTAGTTGAGTGGTTAGCGTGCAGGCCACACAGATAAGAGACCAAAGTTCAATTCCACCCACAGCTATCTCTGTGTGGAGTTTGCATGTTCTCCCCGTGCATGCGTGGGTTTTCTCCGGGTACTCCGGTTTCCTCCCACATTCCAAAAACATGCTAGGTTAATTGGTGACTAAAAATTGTCCATAGGTATGAATGTGAGTGTGAATGGTTGTTTGTCTATATGTGCCCTGTGATTGGCTGGCCACCAGTCCAGGGTGTACCCCGCCTCTCGCCCGAAAAACAGCTGGGATAGGCTCCAGCACCCCCCGTGACCCTCGTGAGGATAAACGGTAGAAAATTAATGAAGGAATGAATGTTTGTTTATTAGACTGTACAATGAAAAATGCATGTGAAATTACAAAAATGTTAATGTGATAACTATTTTAACAGCATACCATAGCTGTAATTCAAGGTAACTCGACTGTGGGAAACATCTATGTGTGTTGCCACTCTGCTTGCGTGCAAACACATACAAACCCCCTCCTTCTTGCAGGTGTATGTCCTCCCACACACACACACACACACGCACTCAGGTAGTCCTTTGATGGCAGGAAGTTCCTGAGGGTGTGTCTGTTTGTGTGTGCAGCAGCTAAAAAGTTCCACCTGGACCACAACCTGGCAAAACTGGTCTACATGTTTACAGCGACTGACTTTGTTCTTTGTGAAAGGCTGTGGAACTCCCAAATAGACACCTAGCACTCATAAAAACACAAACACAGCAGCACGTATAGACAAAATATCCATTTAATAATAATAATTTATCATTTTCTTTACATTCATAGGAGGAGGAGACAGGGCTATGGAAGGATCCACATTCTTCTACTTTCATCATCATCTCCACACACACATTTTTCCTGATGCTGTTAGTCTCCAGGGACCCACATCACCATCACCACCAGTCCTCTGCAGGGGGCAAGGGGGGGGGGGGTCACACGACAAGTGCACATGGTCGGTGTCCGCTGGAGGTTAAAAGTAAGGCAAACTAACCGTATCGGACTGATTTGTGAAGAAGGAGGTGCAATAACAAGGCCCATTGGCTGACATGACATAAATATGTTACACATGTACACGCCTTTATGATTGTTTTTTGGCATAATCAACATAGTAATGAACATGTCAAAGTAAAAGACCAAACATGGAGTCCCCACTGTGTCCACTGTCCACCCGTCTCCGCTATGTACACTTGTATGATAAAAAGACTCCACCGGTCCGCTTTGTGCCATCGTAACACTGGCATAAGTCGGCCCCCCACCCGGGTAAGTCTTCACAGAAGACGAGTCCAGATGTCCTGGAGCTGTTTGAGTTGAGAATCAAACATAGACAAAATGTCCACTTTGAACAATCTTTGGCACACCGAGCCAAGTGCAGTTTTTACACAAAAACTGTCCACTTTGTCCTCTTTCTAGAAGCGGCCCTCCTCGGCCTTTCAGAACCGCTCAGCAGCTGTCGCCTGCATCCAGCTGTGTCAATAAGAGCCCAGTCGCATGGCGGGGCGGCGGGACAAAAAAGAGAAACTTCTCAGAACGTTTCCAGACCTCAGAGGCCCACAAAACCTTGGTTTTCAAAGAGAGAGGCAGGGGCAGCGCCGGTAAGTTCTCACGTGGACTCCAAGGGGTCCAGCTGGAAGACATTGTGGTTGGTGGGGGTGGTAAAGTACAGTGGCTGGCTGGGAGCGGCCATGCGGTTGTCGCAGGGGCTCTTCAGGCCCAGCGTGCGCTCAAAGTCCAACAGCTGGCCCATGAAGTTGAAGTTGGGTGAGATGTTGGATTTCTTCATCTTGACAATGTCGTAGGCGTCGTTCATGGACAGGTTGAGCTTCTGCATCAGGTAGGCCACCGTCACCGTCACAGAGCGGCTAATGCCTGCCAGGCAGTGGACCAGGATCCCGCACTTTTGACCCCGAGCTTCGTCTGCCAGGAAAGGAAGACAGAAAAAAGAAAGGTCAATCAAATATCAACACAACAAAGACTATTCACTTGCTAGCAGGCGTAAACATAAAGCTTATTGACAAAGTGTCCTCATAAAGACAACATTCCTATGTTCTTTTGTCCCAGTGGGAAGTGGACCATTAGTGCCATTAAAGCGCCCTTCCACCAGCCTGAGGTCCTGTGACAATGGTGCCATTTGGACTGGTACAGGCAGGAGTCATGACGGCGCGCTGTCAAGGCCAACAGGATGTCAACAGAGCTTGTAAATGGCTCCTTTTGTAATGTGCAGGCAGTTAAAGGGGGGGTTGCTGTGTCCTAGATTACTTTCAATGGCGCTTCCTTCCTGTTGCGCTCAAATGACCAGCCAGCCCTCCGCTTCCTCCTGTTTCAGTGCGTCCCTTTGTGCCTGACTTACACAAGAGCCTGGGGGGGGGCACCAGAGAGGGGTCAGGGAGGGTGCCCGCTCTGTGCAGTACTGTGAGTAAGCCACTAGAGGCAGTGCAAACAGCCTTGGCTGATAAGGTGCTGCAGATAAAGCCAACAACTTCCCGTTGAGATAGCCCTTCAAAGCAAAACTGTTCCTGAGTATCCAGGCAGGCAAAGGTCACAACTTCCTGTGACGACTTAGTGATAAAGTGTAGAAAATGGATGGACGGATAGGACTGTGGTATGCAGTGTGCTTTTGAAACTTCTGATTGGCTAAATTATTTTAATGGGAAATAAAAACATTTCTATCCAAGTGGACTTACCGATGAAGCCTATGGCCTCCGGGAAGAACTGTGACAGGTTCTGGCTCCAATGGTCCGAGATGGGAATCTGCTTGTACTTGAACTCCCCGGCGTTTTCAAAGAGGTTGGGCAGGTTAGGGGTCACGTTGAGGATGTACTTGATGCCGTACTCCTCTAGAACGTCCAGGTTGGTGGAGTCCTTGGCGCAACCCAGGTAGAGATGAGGCAGGATCTCCACGGGGAAGGACGGCTGCTGGTTGGACAGCGGGCTTCCGTCCAAGTCGGTGGCGCTGCTCGGGTCTACGTCGGACTCAATGTCTGATGAGTCCGAGCTGATTCGAAGCCCGCCCAGTCCCAGCACCTGTGCCGCGGGGGGGCTGCTGTTAGATGAGCCGTCCAAGTTGGTTTCGCACAGGTTGGGAAAGTCGGATTGGAATTTACTGAAGCCACCTGAGGACACAAGACGGACATCTTAATATATGTACTAAAAACTAAAAAATAATCAAATATAATAAAATATATATATATATATATATATATATATCTTCCTCCTGACATGTCCTTGAGCAAAACACCCCCACCCAACCACAGTAGCTATATTTGTATGAATCAGATACTGTACTATATTGCAAAGAGAGTACAAACTGTGCCTGTGTACTAGCCAAATTGTATGATCATAAATATGCATACATAAGGTCTTAATTCAATAAAACTGTACAACCTTACTGTGGAGTTTATCATGCAAAAATGAGAACTATATAACACCCTGTATTGCCTTTTATGGTGTGCACAATTATGTTTATTACAGGTGTAACTACAGTGGAGGAATAAAGCTTCATATGAATTAATATTGTAGTGAGATTAGATGTACTGACCCTCCAGGTAGTAGGCCTTGTAGCCCTCGTCCTTCATCCTGCGGAGTAGCAGCCCCAGCACGGAGCCTCCGTCCACGTTCTCGTTCCAGTCTCGACTGTACTCGTCGTAGAGGACGATGGTGGCACTCTTGCAGCGGCGAACAAACCTCTCCCGATCCGGGCCGTCGGAGAGGAGAGCTCTAACGGGCAGGTTGCCCTTCTTGAGGCGGCGCAGCATGAGGCTGGGGATGGCCACGTTGATGGCACTGTGGACGTGCGACGACTCGTACAGCTCCTGGCTGCGGCAGTCCATCACCAGCAGACAGTCCCTGCGAGCATCCAGCTGCTCCCGGAGCCAACTTACTGTCTTGCTGATCGCCATTACCGACTCGATGTGGGCCACGGGCTTGAACTTGTCCAGCATTGAGACGGATCCACGAAGAAACGCTCCCTGGGTTTGTTGGCTTGGTTCCGTGTGGATTTGCGAGCTGCGAAGATTCCGTGAATCAAATCTCCTTGCTGCTCATTCATGCAGTCATGTGTCAATGAATCCGCTTAAACTAGTCCACGCGGTGCTTCCTTCCTTCTTCAACAACAGTGTTGTCGTCCTTAGTCTTAGACCAGTTCTTACGGCGCCAGGACGTCCTCACTAAGAACCTTGCTCGCGCTCACTGAAGCCCACAGCAGCGCGATGCTATTGAATGGCGGACACAGAGAGGGCGTGGCCTGGGCTCGCATTCCCCCGGACAGCCAATCAGAGAAGGACCCTGCGGCGGTCGCTCTGGCAACAGGAGGGCCGGAAAGAGCGCCCCCCCCCCGTTGATGAATTGTTAATGAGTTTGTCATTCACAAAAAAGACGGAGAGGAATTTCCGCTCCGGATCAAGTGAGCGAAAACACACTAAGAACTAAGGAAGGAAGGGGGGAGGGGGGATAAAGGGAAGGGGGAGTCGCCTTTCACTTGAGCGTGTTGGACTAACACACGCGGACACACACGCGCACACACACACAGTGTTTTCAGTGTCTTGTTATACTAGTGCATGAGGCTGCACAAGTCAACACACACAACATGACTATTTAACTAAATAGAACAAATAAGTAAAAACAATAGCACAAGACATGTATACACATGTAGTATATACAATATACGCATGTATATTTACAAACTTCATATGTTATTTGTACACACTTCAGGCATGATTTTTATGTACACAATAAAGTACTTTGTAAATGTGCACTGACCTTATAAGATAAGATAAGATATGCCTTTATTAGTCCCTCAGTGGGGTAATTTGCATTGCACAGCAGCAAGAGTACAGAATCAGTTAAGCAGTACAAAGTACAAAATACACAATATAAAAAAATAAACAATATAAACAACCCAAGTATTAACAAATCAATAATTTTACCCAGAGTTATATACATATAATATAATATAATGCAGATAATATGAAATGATATGAAATATATGACCAGTCTATACACTATTGCTGACGATAGGCAGATAATAGGCTTAGCTACCGACTTTGTGGTCATGGCAATTATACACAATATTCCACTTTTTGTCATAAACTCCTACCGCTTTGCTTCGTTGGCCTTTTACACACAGAAAACTTAACTTTAAATTGAATTCTGTTGCTCTTTTTGCCAAACATTATGGCCTGGTCACTATTTAAACTCACAAAAGATCCTTAATACTAAGAAAGCGTTAAAATTAGTTCATTCAGGAGACATCAATAATTTAAGGAAAATTATTGTGAACACACTTCCTTTCGGATATTATTATATCACTTCATTACAAAATTGTACCCTTTTTGTTTACTTGTTGGCTTAATTGTTAAAAGCTACCCATTGCTTGTTAATAGCGCCCAAGCAGTCATGTAAACACATTATCCAGTAAAAGTGCTTCTTTTATTTCTGACAATTACAGAGTTGCTCCAAAAGCCTTTTATAATGAAGCAGCTGTTTCCATGCTATCGATGCAAATTAATTTGTTTCAGACTGTAAAAAAAAAAAAAAAAAAGCGAAGTGACTTTGGTGTAAATTCAAACAATTGTTTAGATCGCCTCTAAAAGTCATTTGCATGTGGAGGTTTCCTCCGTTTGGGGCTATACTGTGAAAGTAGCTCAACAAAGTCGGGCTTTGTGCTCAAGATGCAGCTCAACAAAACCTAAATTCCCCAAACAAATTTAAACAGTACTGCAATGGTGGTTATCATCTTACATTGTCAAGTCCTATTCTCAGCTTAGTGAAAAGGTCGGAGCATTGCTTGGTTTGGGCATGCTTGCTGTATGTTTGTTTTTGCTTGGTACATTGCTCCATCTCGGTTACATGCATTCTGCAAGGTTCTTTGCTTCTGTTTGGCTTTTGGAATTTTTTCCAAAACTGAAAGGGAACTGAATCTTTGCGCGTGTTAGCATATGAAGTGTGAAGCGATTCCAGCTCAAACATTGATCCTTGTTAACCCCTCCTCGACTAGAACCGCCCTCCTCTTCCCCCCACAGAGGCCTGAGTGAATGGAACCAAGCTGTTTTCATTCACCTTCAAATCAATAGTGTTCTTTCACTGTTGCTGACTTTGTCTAGCAGCCTCCTCCTCACACTTTTCACCGCCTATTTCTCTTTTTTTCACACAGAACCAAGGGTTTGGACCAAGGGTTTGGACCAAGGGTTTGGACCAAAGTTCTTAACACATAAACGGTGCAAAGTGAGTGTAACCAATAGATGTTCTTGATACGACATATAAATTAGACAGATAATAGTATAATAATAATAATAATAATATTTCTCCCGTTTCCCATATTCCAAAAACATGCTAGGTTAATTGGTGACTCCAAATTGTCCATAGGTGTGAATGTGAGTGTGAATGGTTGTTTGTCTATATGTGCCCTGTGATTGGCTGGCGACCAGTCCAGGGTGTACCCCGCCTCTCGCCCGAAGACAGCTGGGATAGGCTCCAGCACCCCCGCGACCCCCGTGAGGATAAACGACAGAAAATGAATGAATGAATTAATAATAATAATAATAATAATAATAATAATAATAATAATAATAATAATAATAATAATAATAATAATAATAATAATAATAATAATAATAATAGACCCTGAGACGTGACATAAATGGATTCTTCTTCAAAATCAATCGGGTCCTTGTATTGACGTACAATAATAGCAGGGGTTTTGTTGATATCTATGATCTCTTGTTTACATTTTAAGAGTATGTGTTTGTTGGTATGTGAGCACCCCCACCCCCACCACCGCCCCCATCCCAACACATTATTACTGATTTAAAACGACTACTCTGAGGTAAGTTAACAGCTTCTACAGCACCATAAAGCAACTCATGTTCAAACTCACATAACAAGGACCATCATGACCCCCGCCCCCCCAACCTGGTGAGCCTTTTGTTTGAGGACAAAAGACTTCCCCGTCTGAGACGAGCAGCCGGTGGCGAAGAGACAAGATTAGCTGCTGAGACAAGAAGAGAGGGCGTGGTCTTGTGTGGGTGTCGCTCAGTACAATTAAATGCAATATTCTCTCTCTCACACACACAGGAAGTGAATAAAGTAGGAAGTGAATAAAGTAGGAAGTGAATAAAGTGTCTGAGGAGCACAGATGACAACTTTGCAAATTTAGTGTCTTGTGTTCCAAACAGCAAGTGTCACATGACATTCCAACTGGGACTTCCTGTCCTTGCGCCTACGCTGACATTGGATCGTGAACGTGGGCGGACGGAGAATCTTGATAACGTATTCGCTTATGTTATGATACGAGAGAGCGATAACATTTGATAATGCTTTGTAAGATAACAACTTTCAACACAAACAAGCGCACTGTGATGTCATCAACATGCTGATAACAACACAACTGATACACCTTTGAACTCTTCCCACGACTGATCGCGACACAGACAACAAGATGGCCGATGCAGCTGAGGTCAGTTGTTGCACACCATCGCTGATGGCAAACAACAATGGCCGTGTGTGACACCATGGTGTCTGCTGCCGGGACAGCTGTCGTCTTCGGCGCCATTTGTGCTTAGCATTCACATGCTAATACCACACATTTACATCACCTGGGGCTAGCACACGCAGACACACGCACACACACAATGTAGTGACAGCGTGATGGATGTGATAATAACACGAGAGCCGCCGTTGTTGTTGTGTTTGAGTAAAAACACAAATCACATTAATGAAGACTTCCCTTCCTTTTTGGAGACATCCTTTGGGGTGAAGGTTCTCCATTTAGGCAGCTAATACATCACCGACCCTTCAAATGATCAATATAGCAACTCCAATAGGTGGTATTTCATTTTAACTTTTAAAAATACAAGTACGCACTCAATTTGAGACAATATTTTGATGTTTTAAGATGCTTTTCACACGCAGACATCCAGACAGCTACCTCACCGGTGACGCCAAACAAACACAAATCAACAAATATGTGACTCACAGCTTAACCTACCCACTCTACTGTCTGGGAAGTACTCTTTAAGAGTCAATGGTTTATTGTCTGTCTGTCGACTGGTAAATTAAAAGCTTTGCCTTCTGGCTCAGCTCTCTCGTCTCCATGACTGTCCAGTACGGCGACCGCATGACTGCCAACGCTGCGCCAATCTGCCTGTCAAAATCAAGCTGGCCTCACTCCTGAACAAATCTCGGAGATATTTGAACTCCTCTAACTGGGGAAGGACCTTATTCCCAACCCTCTTCCGACTGAGAACCATGGTCTCGGATTTAAAGGTGCTGAGTCTCATCCCAGACACTTCCCACTCAGGTCACAGCCTGATGAGGCCATCAGGAACACATCGTCCGCAAATAGCAGTGACGAGATCCAAAGGGTAGAGTAGAGCCGCTTCTCCTTCACATCGAGAGGAGTCAGTTGAGGTGACTCGGGCATCTAGTCCGGATGCCTCCCGGACGCCTCCCTGGTGAGGTGTTCCGGGCATGCCCAGCCGGGAAAAGGCCCCGGGGCAGACCTAGGACACGCTGGAGGGACTATGTCTCACAGCTGGCCTGGGAACGCCTTGGTGTCCTCCCGGTGGAGCTGGAGGAGGTGGCCGGGGACCGGGAAGTCTACTAAGACTGCTGCCCCTGCGACCCGGACCCGGATAAGCAGAGGAAAATGGATGGATGGAGATCCAAAGGCGCCTGATCAAGACTCCCTTGACACCTTGGCTGTGCCTAGAAATTCTGTCCATAAAAATAATAAACAGAATCGGTGAAATCAGGCAATCTTGGCAGAGGCCAATGTTCCCCGGAAACAAGCTCAACTTACTGCTGGCAACGCAAACTAGGCAATCGGTTGCCAGTAGTGTACCCCCCCACCCCCTCATTTCCCAGAGCACCCCTCACAGGACACTGCAAGGGACACAGTCAAATGCTTTACTTTTCCAAGCCCACAAAGCACATGTAAACCACTTGGGTAAACTCCCATGTACCATCCAGTACCCTTACAAGGGTGTAGAGACCATATTGCATCTCCTGTAGCCAAGGTCGTACCCTTCTCTCCAACACGATCGAATAGACTTTCCAAGGAGGGTGATCCCCCTATATTTGAAAGACACCCTCCCATCACCCAAAATGGGGACCACCACCCCGGTCTGCCAATCCAGAGGTACAGTGGTATGATCTGAGACTGATCTGCAGCTACAGGAAGTGTCTGGGTGAAGTCATTGCTGCCAAAGGGGGGGGGGGGGGGGGGGGTGGCACAAAATATTTAATGTGATGGTTCAGTTACTTATTCCTCCGCCTTCTGTCATTGTTTGCATGCTATCCTCATTAAAATATGAAACCCTATAAATGTTTGGGTGGTTTTAGTTAAAGCAGACAGTGTTTTTTCATCTGTGGGATTTTGACAAAGATCAGATCACATTTGATGGTGATTTTATTGCAGAAATGTGAGAAATTCCAAAAGGTTCAGATACTTTTTCATACCACTGTACTGTTCCCAACTTCCATGCTTGTAAGTTTTAGAATTTATAAGTCATATTGTATATGACACATCCTCAATGACAGAGGCAGAATGTTTTCAGTGGGGTGGCCAAGGTAAGATCATTAGTCACATATAGGGTGGCAATAAGTTGATACCACCACCCATACCACCACCCCAGCTCTGCCACTGCACATCCTTTATTCGTGGAAAGGGTGTGTCTTATTCCGTAAAAAACAAACTGTCAAACTAAATGTTGTTGTTTGATGTGGTCTGATGTTTAAAAGGCTCCAGATTAAAGGGATACAAGCCCATATAGCATAGTGTATAGCATGTTTACAGATAAATAAGACAAATCATTTCCAGTGGACTGTTACAATTATAAGCTTAAACTAGTGTGTGTGTATCAAATATATTGTATGCTGTGGCCCCCCAGCCAATTTTACTAATACCATAATATGAAGTAGCATAACAAGAAACATCAGAACACATTAATGCACATTATTGAGGATGCAGCTGATGCAGGAGTGAAGGTGTTTTATGCCTTGATGGTGTTTTGCTGGTTTAGCGAAAACAGGAAGTTCAAACAAAGAATGAAGTCCACTGAGAGCAACCGTGCAAACAAACACCAGCGAGCTGGAGATCAATGATGGTATGCATGAAGAAAACAGGAAGTGTTGATGGGAATTTCACAATGTTGTACTGTGTGTGTGTGTGTGTGTTGCTGGCACATTTAGAGGAAGTGAAAGTGTGAAGAAATCAGAAAAAAAGAAGACACAGCTGAAATTTGCACTGTTATTCTTTTGTTTTGTAGCATTTTTCTTTCACTTCTGTCGGTGATGACATTATTAGTGTGTGTTGTTGTCTGGGATGAAATGGTAGCGGGGAATATTACCATAGCAACTTTTGTAGCATAGCAAACTCAATATTGGGGAAAATTGGATTTGGCAAAAAAAGATGTGAGATGGCAATGAAATATGGGGAAAATGGGGAGTGCTGGAGAGTGCCAGGTTTCATCTGTCAGCAAATCTGGAGTAGGCACTGGTGAGGAGACTAAACATGCAATTACATCACTGGCTGTTATGGCAAATGACAGGAAAACTTCAAATATTTCACTTTCGCCATCATTTTGTACCAGGAATATTGTAACAAAGTCAAAAAAAACAAAACAAAACATACCAAAAACAGGAAGGAGACATATTTAATCCAAGATAAATTAGCCCAGGGTACAGATTCAGGCCTGAGTCCAGACTGCGAGAAGCACTAGGAGAAGACAGATGTCACTTTACCACCCTGAAGTGGTTATTTGGTTCTTTAAAATACTCCTGATGTTCCTGCCCAGACTCAGACCAGAGACCAAATGTACAAACCTTGCATACACATTAAAAAATGTGTGTACACCACTTCCCACATAATTATTGAAAAGTTTTTTTAAAAACCCAGGTGGTGAGAATGTGTGTATTGCTTCAGACTATGAGTAGCCTATATTGGCTTAGATTATCAAAATAATACACATGTAGATTTTTTTCTTTGTTAGGATGTAATTGAATAAAACGTCAATGTCAATAAAATAAATGCAATCGTCCCCACCCCCTACAATAAACATACAGTATAATGCTTTGCAGCCTTGTCACTATTGTGGAATACTGTAGAGGAGACAATATGTAAACAAAACATGACTTACTCTCTTGTGCCAACTTTGACATAGTGTTTGTTATTTTTTGTCTTGACTTTTTCCTGTGTACCAGCGGAATAGCATCCATTCAAAATGGGTTCACACTGTACTACTAAAGAAGATGTTCCTTCAAAGCAGTTGTTAGTGAAATGGAAATGATCACTGCAAAAGACAGAACTTGAGGTGGGCATCCATCTGTAACTCGTTCTCTGCATTTGCTTCGTCCATTGTTGTCTTAAATGTTCTTCTTAGTACATGAACATCCAGCAGCAACACAATACTTTGGCATGACTACTATTCATTCATTCATTCATTTTCTACCGCTTTTTTCCTCACAAGGAGGGGGTGCTGGAGCCTATCCCAGCTGTCTTTGGGCGAGAGGCGGGGTACACCCTGGACTGGTCGCCAGCCAATCACAGGGCACATGTATAGGCAAACAACCATTCACACTCACATTCATACCTATGGACAATTTGGAGTGGCCAATTAACCTAGCATGTTTTTGGAATGTGGGAGGAAACCGGAGAACATGCAAACTCCACACAGAGATGGCCGAGGGTGGAATTGAACCCTGGTCTCCTAGCTGTGAGGTCTGCGCGCTAACCACTAGGCCGCCGTGCCGCCCATGACTACTATTTTGATGAAAAATATACTCCACCAAGTCAATAATCTACATCAAGAAGTGTGATTCCAAATTTTGACAGGTATGCTTCACAGCATCCACAAGTCCAGGAAAAGAGTCGAGACAGGCAAGTCGTGACATAAATGTTTGACAAAGACCTTCTGGAGCCTTCCGTGCAAGCCGGGCCTGAAGTATGGAAGGAATGTGGAGAGCAAAGCTGGGAAAGGAAGGAAGAGGAGAAGAAAGGAGGCCCCCAGGAGCAGCTTGGGTGAAGACCCCCTTGGAGGTCAGGATGATGAACAAATAGAGGACCATTATGAGCATTTTTACTTATTGATGGACTCATGTTCCTCACTGGAACTCTGTTGGGCTCTTAAATATTAGCAAAAGGGTTGAGGGGGTCTGGTTCTCACTTAACTTGACCTCATTAGTCTCCTGTGCTTTAGCTGGGGACCACCCAAGCAGCCACACACTGCATTACCATTGTTGCCATGCCTGGAGTCAATCCAGAAGAACGGGATCTGCTCTTCTTCATCTCCTCTTCATCCCCTCATAAAGACCAAGCTTGAGGGGAAGTGGAGCAGGAACAATGAGGGGAGTGTTCCACGCCTCTAAAGACAAAACAATGTTGGAGACTTCTTCAAGAGAACGTCCTCTCAAGCTTAATTGCTGCAAAGATGACATCAAAGACAAAAAGGTGATCCGTAGGTTTCTGCAGTCGGAGAGGCTGAACTTTGGAAGGACCTGCTTAAGGAAATCCGGTTAGGAAAGACTTGTGAATGTGAGCTGTCAGTTCAATTGCTTGTTTGCACTTCTCGTGGTGCTGCAGTTTTTTCACAGAAGACAATTCAAGTTCCACTTGAGACAAATTCACTGCCGTAGCTTGCCACTTTTTGGGAGTTGATCTACTTTTAGGTCTTAAAAAAACAATAACGAAGGCTCTGGTTAAGTTTACTTCAGGGCCAATCCATATGCTAAGAAAGGAAGGAAGTGCTAAAAATGAGTTTAGTCTGTCTGATTGATAACCGATAACAACCGATTGTCGATTACCTACACCAATAGAAGAAAATGCAGATTTACCTTTATGGATTTATGGTCTATATTATTAATAGGAATCCGATCAGAGTTTTATGCTGACAATTCCGATACCAATCTTCAATTAGTGAAATAGATCGTTACCAATCGCATGGATTAACTGTAAATTTTTCTATTTATTTGTGGGGACTACAATTGACCAGAGCCGCGCAGTGGAGGAGTGGTTAGCATGTAGTCAAGAGAGATCGGAAAGACCTGGATTTGATTGTCCGTTTTTGTGGGGTTTCCATGTTCTCTGGGTGAGATACTGTATTTACACTCCTGCTCCAACAGCATGTTGTTGTCCCTGCCATCATTTTACCATAAATACTCGACTTGCTTCACACTGCATTACCCACGAAGCATTGCACAGTAGCATAACCAGCAATTCTTAAAGGGGACCTATTATGCTCATTTTCAACACTTTGTATTGAGTTGTGTACTCCTACAGAGCAGCTACACACAATAACCCGAACATAAAGCTTTCCATATCTTCCAGATTCTGCACCTATTTCAGTTGACTTCCTGCTTCCAACTCTAACAACTCTTCTCTTGGTACGCCACCTCTGCTTTAATTGGTCACACTCCCATGTGTTCCTGAGAACTTCCAGATATGTAGGGAAACCACTTTATATACGTACATAAATACATAAATGTAAACAGTGAGGAGTTTTAGGTGGTGATGGATGACATAGTTTTCTTTTAAAAACAAGGTCAGTCTTTAATTCTCATTTTTCACCCCCCAAAAAATTGAAGTGAACAAATTCAAAATTGAAATGGTGAACTATGAATGTAAACTATTCATATTTATACTGTGTGAAGTGAACTTTGAATTAGTTCATGAGAACTATGAACCTGCACAATACTTCTGCAGCATGACCTTAAAAATGGATTCAGTATATTAGTGATTTCTGATGAAAAAATTGTATTATAGTTGGACCTTCTAGAAAGAATGAATGATGCTAACCAAGGTTCCACTGTGTTACAAAAGTAAATGTTAAGAATAGACTGTGATTGAGAACCATCGTCTTGAGAACTGTCATGAATTGTTTTCACTTTTTCCACCTTTCCATGTCCCCGTCTGACCTGACCTACTGTGTGGGCATAGATTGTACAGCTGCCTGCAAGTCTCGTGCCGGGCTCCAAAGTCTTAAAAGATCTCACTGCTCTGAAAGCTACTTAGACCCAAAGCTCTTCAGCGGAGAAAGGCTCAGCGCTGACGACGCATCCTCTAAGATCAACATATGGTCAGAATGATGGGAAAGATGTTACAACCTGGCGAACACAGGAAAGTACAACCATCAGTGTTCACTGCATAAATGAGTGGGAAGAGGGTCATGTGAATGCCAGGCTCCTTGTTTGTGATGTAACAGGAAGAATTTCCCACGAAAAACATGGGAAGAATTCTGCAAGATTGAAAACCCTGTTGTGAGAATTTAATGAATGAATTTTAATCATCAGCCTAAAGGTCGGGCTGGACTGTACTGTTTTTGTATCCTTGTTAAAAACATATTGCTGCAGTACTCCTCCTGTTGCCGTCCTAATCCTTTGAACCGAACATTCATTTTCAAGCTAGCAAGCTAGTGATGACACATGCAGGATTTATGGCAGGGCAGCACGAAGGATTGACCATGGCGGTGCAGACAGACAACAGACAACACCTGACTTCCCACAATGCAATTCTTCTTAAAGGGCTTGGCTACGCCTGTAACACGGTTGTAATAAAAAAAAAGAAGCACTGAAAAAATTCAGCAAAAGAGCAAATCCACGAAAGGTGAACCCCTGTAGAGTGGCGTGATACTGTATAGCCCAGAACATACATTTTCACACTTGTATATAAACAATTAAACAACATTATTGTTGTGACTTTTGGTAATGGTAATGGTAATGGTAATGGTAATGGTAATGGTAATGGAAATGGTAATGGTAATGGTTTTATTTCATTTGAACATGCATCAGATTACAATTGAGTGCATCCCATAATCAGTTCACAGTCCCACATGTCCAAAAGGAGTAGGAAAGTTTTCCAAAAGTACAGTTTAAGGTTTTTTTTTGTTTTTTTTAATAATGTACCTTGTACCGAAGTACGATGCCATAAAATGACATAATGGGTACTATAGTAAGTGTCAATATAGTGATATATATAGCACATCATGACTGGTTCAAGACTCTTCATCCTTGTATTTAGCAAACATCAACTGCTTGTATTGTTTCTTGAATTGGCTCATCGTTGTGCATTGTTTGAGGTCCTTACTCAATCCATTCCATAGTTTGATTCCACATACTGAAATGCTATGGCTTTTTAACGTAGTCCTTGCATAGAAGTGTTTCAAATGTAGTTCTTCCCTGAGATCATATTTCTCCTCTCTTGTAGAGAAGTATTGGATGACATTTTTAGGCAATTGGTTGTTTTTAGCCTTATGCATTATTTTAGCTGTTTGAAGATGAACTATATCAGCAAGTTTAAGTATTGGTGATTTTAGAAATAAGGAGTTAGTATGTTCTCTGTAGGCGGCATTATGAATTATCCTTACTGACCTTTTTTGCAGTACATTTAGCGAGTGAAGATTGCTTTTATAGTTATTAGCCCATATTTCCACACAAAAAGTAAGATATGGAAGAACCAGAGAGCAATAAAGAGTGTGGAGTGATTTCTGATTGAGAACAAATTTTGCTTTGTACCGAAATATTTCTGGCCACCTTATGTTGTATATTTGTAATATGAGGTTTCCAGCTCATATTTTCATCTATTGTGATCCCCAGAAATTTATTTTCGTGTCCTTTCTGCTGTTACCAAACAGTTTTCAAGCCACTTAACTCTGATGGTGAAGCCCATTGCATATGAGAAGGTTCTAGCGTTATCTTTATTTTCTTCACTGTGAACAAACACTTCCCTCAAAAAGTGCTGACTCATTGTGTTTACACGGAAATACTTCCCTTCCTGCCTTCCTGGCGCCTGACTGAAACGCAGCCGCAACATGGAAGAAGGGACAGGAGGAGGGGCCTCTTTCCTGTTTCCGCCCTGGGTCCGGGAATACCGCCAAGGTTACGTGGTCACGGTGTGTTTAAGAAAGAACGATGGGCTGAATGACAAGATGGACGTGTGCATGTTGTCAAGATAACATATATATTTGAAAGTTTCTTTGGAGTTTAAAAGTGCTACTAGAAACATGCCATTTGTGTGTTTGTAGCTTTAATGCTAATGAGCTTTGGTTCTCAGATGTAGACATAGACATAGACTTTCTTTATTGTCATTGCACAATAACACAGCAGTGAAATTGCCAACGAAATGTCGTTAAAAAAATTAAAATTAAAATTAAAATTAAAATTAAAATTAAAATTAAAATTAAAATTAAAATTAAAATTAAAATTAAAATTAAAATTAAAATTAAAATTAAAATTAAAATTAAAATTAAAATTAAAATTAATAATGTAGAGAATAAATAGATGACATGAAATATGAACAATGTACAGCATAAACAGTAATTTGTACAAATAATAAATAATAAATAATAAATAATAAATAATAAATAATAAATAATAAATAATAAATAATAAATAATAAATAATAAATAATAAATAATAAATAATAAATAATAAATAATAAATAATAAATAATAATGTGGAGAATAAATAGATGACATCAAATATGAACAATGTACAGCGTAAACAGTAATTTGTACAAATAGTTTAAATAATTTAGAATAAATAACAATAATTTAAAGTAATTTAAATAATTTAAAGTTTGTAAATGTGCGTCTCCAAGAAGCTCTATTGCTCACATTATCCACTTTTTACATATACACTGTATATATACACCATATACATTGTTGTATATGATATATGGTTACAGTGTAGTTACATTTTAACAGCAACATGGTCCTAGCTTTGATTATTCACTGAATAAAATGAGCAAACTTTCATCTCCAATGCCTGTAATACTTCCCTTCCTGCCATCGGCCGCTGATGGATAGTGGGCGGGTGCTCCATTTTAAGATGTGTAGCGAAGCCTGTTTTTTTTGTTGTTGTTTGTTGTTTTTTTACAAAGTGGTGGGCATAAACACAAGTCGAGCTCACTTAAGGGGTGTGTCAGAAGGGTGTCATGTCCATGAGGAAGGAGGTTTTCCTTCATGACATTTCGGCGGGGGGGGGGGGGGGGGGGGGGACCATCAACAGGCTCTGGGACATACTGTATATTACTGTTCAAAGTTTGTCCCTTTTGCAAGGAATATTGTCGAGGTGGGAAGCGGGAAAGTGAGAGAAGGACAATGAGATCCATCAGTCCAACAGTGAGAGGTCACGCTGTTGAGGGATCCCCAAACAGGTGAAATCTCCTTCATGATGGATCGCTGCTCCGCTGGGACCGTCTTTGAAGTGAGGAACAAAGGCTTCCTACGGGGTCATGAGGGTCACCACTGATGATGCGTGAACTAAAGGAAAGAGGAAGACAATCTCCTCCTCCTCTCATGTCCCGATGGGAAGATCTCCTTTCTCTGTCCAACAAGCCCTTGGGTCACATTTCCCTTTTAAAGCCCTGTCTGCTCTTTTTTAGCAGAAAAACAAACAGGAACGCTCAAGTACACTTCACAACTATTTTATACAGTAGGTCTGATTTGTTTTTCCACTGCGAGCTTCATTCACCACAAAATTAGGTACAGCATCAATCAAAAATGAGCATGATTATTTGTTGGTAAAGGATGCATTTTTCGGTTGGATCTCATTCGACAACTTTAGCGCCGTCCTTGCATCTTTGCTTCTTTATTTTGAGCAACTCCCAAACTTCAAGCTTGTTACTTAGGAGATGAGCACAGCCACTACAGCAACAACATGACACATGGCTAGTACCCGTCTCATCCCCCCCCCCCCCCCCCCCCCCCGTGTGTCCCTTTGCGTCTTCTCCAGACATGCTGACAGATGGAGCTTGGACGTCCGGATGCAGGGCAGGAGAGAACGTTGGGGGAGGTGGTGCCAGCCGGCTGAGGAAAGGAAGTATAAGGGCAGCCAACAGCCAAGTGTTTGTCTTCTATGTACAAAGAAAGACAGAAAGCTTGCTAACAGATGTTAGCCATGTAAGCTAATTAACGATGCAAAATATATATATAATTTTTATATATAAAAAATATATATATATTTTAAATAATATATATATATATATTTTAAATAATATATATATATTTTATTTATATATAAAAAAATAAATATATATTTTTTAAATTAATCACTAAAAATATAAATTGTAAATTGATTCAAACATTGTGTAACATGAAAAAATTATTAAAATCAATAAAAAAACATAATAATAAACATACAACATAATAAGAAATACCAATATATTTAAATAATTTAATTAAATATAATAATTTAAATATAAAAAATACAGGGCTGCACGGTGGACGAGTTGTGTGCCTGCAATTCCAAGTTCAATTCCCCCCTCTGCCATCTCTTTGTGGAGTTTGCATGTTCTTGCGTTCTTGCATACGTGGGTTTTCTCCGGCTACTCCGGTTTCCTCCCACATTCTAAAACATGCTAGGTTAATTGGCGACTCCAAATTGTCCATAGGTATGAATGTGAGTGTGAATGGTTGTTTGTCTATATGTGCCCTGTGATTGGCTGGCGACCAGTCCAGGGTGAACCCACGCCAGCTGGAACAGGCTCCAGCTGTCACAGTTCTGCTGCAGCCTCCTGGTTGCGAGTCCCTGCCTTCTCCTGGTTTGTGTTTCTCCGTGTTTTCCGGATGTCCTTGAGCGGGCTGGAGGCGGGAGGACTGAGCACACCTGAAGCGCATCATTCTTCACCCTACTTAAGGCCACCGCTTGCAGCCGAAGTCGCTGGTTCCTCGTTAAAGTTAAAATACAATTAAAATATTCACATAACAATAGAATAACTAAACAGGGAACCACTAACAATAGCAATTTCTTTCTATTCATTAGTCTTTTTTTCTGTATTGTAAAATAAAATAACAATCATGGCATGATTACATTTTTTTACACTGAATAGTAATTGTGGCCTGGCATTTTAATAACAATTTTGGTTTTATGTTAAAAAAATTACATTTAAAAAGTCACAAATATTTTTTCATGTGTTACATTGTACTAACCTTCAGTATGCTCACCTTTTATGGACCTTAATTTAGCACCATGATGGTGTCAGAATGTTAGGAAAAAAGTTGCACACCACTGCTCTGTTAAGATCAGGTGCAGTGAAAGCAGACGGCGCTTCCATCAATCCAATCAAGAGAGGATGTAGAGATGAGCGAGGACAAGAGGAGAGATGACAGGAGATCCTGCAGTCACGTACAGCAGAGCAGTGCATTGTGGGAGATGACCTACAAGACACACTGCAGTCAGTAGACCAGTATCCATTCACAAAATTAAGATGATGGACAGATAGATTGACAGATATGGCACTTTTTTGTAAATTTGTGAGGTCAGGGGTCACTGATGTGGACCTGAGAGAGATACATGGTGTTATTTCACACAAAACCTCTCCAAGCACGCCAAGCAGGACCTTGCTTTGTGCACAGGGGACAGAAAAAGAGCCTTCCCACAAAGTTGGACGTAATCGTCCAACATGTCTTTCTAAGAAGAATGAAGATTGAGGGACAAATCAGGCAAGCCGCTGACTGATCTTCTTGTTGTTGTAGTGCGGTGCCAGGAGGTGAGGCGGGGCTTAGAGCAAACACTTTTATCACAGCCGTGTGAGCCATCCTCCACATGGACGCTATGCCAACAGAAGACAGGAAGTTGTCTGAGCCTGGCCCCTCCCCTCCTCCTCCTCCTCTATGCTTGTAGTGGTGATCAATGGCATGAAAGCCTGAGTGCACGAAAGCTCCTTGGAGGCTGAAAGAGGATGTTCGCCTGAAAACGCCCACGCCTACTAATTCTTACATTTACTTTGCCAACCGTCAACTTTTTAAACCACAATGCCACGAGACCTCCTCCAAGGCCGTTACGACACTTTCTATTATTAAAACATAACTATTGCAACTACTACTACTATTCATTCATTAATTAATTCATTTTCTACCGGGGTGCTGGAACCTATCCCAGCTGTCTTCGGGCGAGAGGCGAGGTACACTCTGGACTAGTCGCCAGCCAATCACAGGGCACATATAGACAAACAACCATTCACACTCACATTCATACCTATGGACAATTTGGAGTCACCAATTAACCTAGCATGTTTTTGGAATGTGGGAGGAAACCGGAGTACCCGGAGAAAACCCACGTATGCACGGGGAGAACATGCAAACTCCACACAGAGATGGCAGAGGGTGGAATTGAACCCTGGACTCCTAGCTGTGAGGTCTGCGCGCTAACCACTAGACCACCGTGTCAACCACTACTATTCATAAAGCTAGTACAAAAATATGCCTATACATTTATCAAGCCGCCACTTTGCTATGAAACGAGTAAACAGTGTAGCATGACAGGAAGGACATTGTGATCTCTTCACCCTTCACCTACACGGGCAGGATATGCAGACACTTCCTTATCTGAGGAACAGAGATGGATTGTTCCCACGGCTCTTTCCACACAGCGGATGAAACAAAAGGGGAAGCAAGGCGTAGGCGTTGGTGTGTCTGATTGAGGACCGTGGCGCACTTTTACTGTTTTATGTGTGCACGCAATGTTTGGACACCACTGTTATAATAAAACCACAAATTCTATATTCTAACCCATTTATTGTGGTTATTTTCCTATTTTCTACTGTTGTCAAATGTACCATTTCGTTATCATCTTATATCCTGTTTATTTTTTTCTTTGTTTAATTTAATTTTAATTTGCATGCTATTACAGTTTTGTTAATTTTATTGCTAGTCTATGTTCCATGTTGCACCCAAAAGAATAATTCATATGAAGCAATATACTTACCGCTAGTTGGCTATGCAATAGCAACAAATGTGCATAGCTGATGAAACGTGCTAACACTTGTTAGACATAGATGAAATGTTGTTGACTGGCTCCCGTGTAATAATAAATAATAAATAATAAATAATAAATAATAAATAATAAATAATAAATAATAAATAATAAATAATAAATAATAAATAATAAATAATAAATAATAAATAATAAATAATAAATAATAAATAATAAATAATAAATAATAAATTTCCTCGGGGGGGTCCTCCACACTGGGGGCTGTGTTGGGTCTGCTGAGGGGGTGCCATCCTTGGGTCCCTTTGACCCGGCCGGCTGGGGGTTCCTCCCTTTAATGTGGGGGTCCGCCTGTCTGTCGGAGTCGGGGGGCCCGGGTGCTGGTCCCCCGATGGCACGGCCTGCGGCTCCTCCCAGTGTATGAATAAATAATAAATAATAAATAATAAATAATAAATAATAAATAATAAATAATAAATAATAAATAATAAATAATAAATAATAAATAATAAATAATAAATAATAAATAATAAATAATACATAATACATAATACATAATAAATAATAAATAGATTACATTACAAATATGAACAATGTACAGCGTAAACAGTCATTTGTACAAATAATTTAAATAATTTAGAATAAATAACAATAATCTAAAGTTTTGGTTGTGCGTGTGGGCAGGTACAGGGCCTTATTTGGCACTGAGCAGTCTGATGGCCAGGGTTACTACACTACTGTTAAGTAACTCAAACTTTTTCATCTGCTTTCACTTACAGTCGATGTGAGAACAACCTCTTTAAAGGGGTACTGCACTTTTTGGGGAATTTTGTCCATTCTTCACAATCCTAATGCGAAACATATTAAACACGTATGTGTGAAAATGAGCTTATATCAGCTTGCTAGCAACAGACGTTATGGGAAATATGTATTTAGATGCTAAAGCCGTCACAAAAAATTCTAAAAATAGTGTTCCATTTTCATAACTGACTGATATATTGACCAAGCTACAGCCATATTATTATTGTAGCAGCTAACATGAAAAACTATTTTCATGCTGCTGTTGTTGTTGATGGAACTAGCAGAAGTATGTGTATCAATGCGCAGAGAAAATAAGTTTTGGTAGTGTTACTTCCTGTAGTGTGTGGACTGCTTTGTGAGTGCCCCCCCCTTTTCCTCTGCAGAGTGGTGCCACACCTGGAAGGTGCATCCCAGGTGTGCCTGATTGCCAATCAGGTGGGGCTGCCATATAGGAGGCAGACAGCCAGCATTGTGCTGAGTGCTCAGCCATTTTGTGTCAGCTATTTTTGTTCCACTAGTTTCTTTTGTGTCCTGCTGTTGAGGGTTGCTTTTTGTCTCTGTCTCCAGTTTTTGTGGGGATTGTTTTCTGTTGCTTCTGGAGTTAAATACTTTACTTTGACTTGCTAGTGGTGTACCTTTCACTTGCCTGGTATTTTCCTTTTACACGTTTGTTACGCCCCATCTAGCCCTAGACACCTTTGAGATGTAACAGGTCATGTTTTAAATCACCACAATACAGCAAGATACCACAAATATTACTATATATATATACATATATATATAATATTAAAATGTTATCATCAGTGTACGTGTTAATGCATGATCACAGCATGTATATCAAATGATGCAACATTAAAGGGTTATTTTACAGGGCTTCATAGTAGAAATAGGTGTATCCCAATGCCAGCATTGTAAGCTAGCTTAAATTAGTTTTCTTATGTTATAATGCACAGAAAAGGGAAATAAATATGTGTTCATGTTTCACATAAGGAGTGTGAAAAAATTCCCCCAAAAAGTGCAGTTCCCCTTTAACGGGTACATTCCTGACAAAATGTAATCCAAACAGTATTGGTATGAATATATGAATATATGAATATGGTAATGGTAATAGTTTTATTTCATTTGAACATGCATCAGATTACAATTGAATGCATCCCATAATCAGTTCACAGTTCCACATGTCCAAAAGGAGTAGGAAGAAGCAAAGCTTATTAAATCCTACCCCTCCATCTGGTACTTTTACAATCAGTAACTGTTACATTTGTTCACTTCCTGCTTTCCTAATATAGTTTGGTTTTTTTTAATTTTTTTTTTTTTTTTTTTTGTCACATACCGAAGTACGAGGTGGTATGACCATACAATGTCATAATCGGTACCATAGTAACTGTCAATATAGTGATATATATAGCACATCATTATATTGACAGTTACTATGGTACATCACCTTATTTTTCAAGACTGAATATACAGACAATGAGCTATATGTTATCAGGTAAGACGCCCTCTTAACTCTTTATTGGCAGTGCTAAATGTTTCATGGATAACAATATAATGAAATCAATCACTGTCCCTCCGGGTTGGGAGTGAGATTCTGCCCCAGGTGGAAGAGTTTGCGGGAGTGTCTGCAGTAAAGCGGTCACTGTGCCGGACCATCGTAGTTTGGGAGAGCTGAGCCAGAAGGCAAAGCTCTCAATTTCCTGGTTGAGCTATGTTCCCACCCTCACCTATGGTCATGAGCTTTGGGGCATGACCGAAAGAACAAGATCACATGCGGCTGAAATGAGTTTCCTCCGACTAGAGCCACGGCTTGGGCATCGAGTCCGGATGTCTCCTGGACGCCTCCCTGATGAGGTGTTCCGGGCTTGCTCAGCAAGGAGAAGGCCCCGGGGGCAGACCTACGTCACACAGGAGGGATTATGTGTGTATTATGGGAACGCCTTAGTGTCCTACCGGTGGAACTGGAAGATGTGGCCGGGGACCGGGAAGTCTGGACAAGCGTACTGAAACTATGTTAATTACTTCCAAAGCCAGCTCTCATCGGGATGCTGACTGATGGTACTTGTGCTCCTCGTTGAGCTGGGGAATTGAGTGTAGTCCTCAGGTAAAGAAATCCTGACAGCAAATGAGCATCTTGTGGTCGGGTCATCCCAACTCTCAGACAGAACAGCCACTTAGGTCGTACATTGGCTTGAGGCGTATGTGTGATGCCGAGACGAGGAAGGCATGGTGTCTCTCTGCCATATAAATAATAATAAATAATAATAATACATTTTATTTGTATAGCGCTTTTCAAAATACTCAAAGACACTTTACATAAAAAGGGAGTTGAGTAAAAGCAAGTAAACAGAGTAAAAGATACATTAAAATACAACATTCATTTGTTTATACACAGTTAAAACATGAGTAAAAGCGTGGCGGGGCACAGCAGTCAGATATAAAAAGTTACACATCAACAGATCAGCAACAGATTTAAAGAGGTGGGTTTTTAGTTGTTTTTTGAAACTGGGAAGGTCAGGGCAAGCACGGAGTGAATGGGGCAAAGAGTTCCAGAGGGTGGGGGCAGCGATGGAGAAGGCTCTGTCTCCCCAGGTTCGGAGCTTGGTCTTACAGGGGAGTGCCAGGAGGTTGGAGTCTGAGGAGCGAAGGGGACGCGGGGGATGGTGTGGATGGAGGAGGTCTGTGAGATATGGGGGGGGGGTAGATCGTGGAGGGCTTTGTAGGTTATTTTTAAATTAATCGCTAAACAATATCAATTGTAAATTGATTGAAACATTTTGTAACATGAAAAAAATTATTAAAATTAATAAAAAAAAGTAATACATTACAACTTAATAAGAAATACAAATATTTTTAAATAATTTAATGAAATTAAATTGAATAATTTAAATATCAAAAATAGAATTACAAATCCAAGTTAAAATACAGGGCTGCACGGTGATCGAGTGGTTTGCCTGCAATTCCAAGTTCAATTCCACCCTCGGCCATCTCTGTGTGGAGTTTGCATGTTCTCCCCGTGCATACGTGGGTTTTCTCCGGGTACTCCGGTTTCCTCCCACATTCCAAAAACATGCTAGGTTAATTGGTGACTCCAAAGGTATGAATGTGAGTGTGAATGGTTGTTTGTCTATATGTGCCCTGTGATTGGCTAGCGACCAGTCCAGGGTGTACCCACGCCATGATGAGAAGAATTTTGAAGTGAATGTGTTGGGGGACGGGAAGCCAGTGGAGGTTTTGGAGGACAGGGGTAATGTGTTGACGGGAGCGGGTGGAGGTGAGGAGGCGGGCAGCAGAGTTCTGAATATATTGTAGTTTGTTGAGGGTTTTGGACGGTGTACCGTAGAGAATACTGTTGCAGTAGTCCATTCTGGTTGTGATGAATGTATGGATCAGGGATTCAGCGATGGACGGAGTCGGGCTATGTTCTTGATGATGGAAGATGGAATAACAGTTCTTCGTGTTAGCTGTAACAATAATAATATTGCTGTAGCTTGGTTTATATATACACATGTCAGTTATGCAAATGCAACATTGTTGCCATTTTTGGAGGGTTTTTTAAAGGCTTTATTGTCAAAATACGTGGGTCCCATGACATTCTTTGATAGTGCCCTCCTGCTAACTCATTGTCTCTCTTTAGAATGCACCAAAAAGGGAAAGAAATATGTATTTGTTTCACACAAGGATTGTGGATGATGGACATAATTGCAAAAAAAAGTTACGTTTTTAGTGAATCACCTCAACTGTCATCCACATGGCCATCCATCTACCCATCTCCTCACGCAAACCTTTTAGCATTACAGTCAGGAAGTGATGTCAGCACCGGATAAGTGTACTTTGTCCAACGCCTGTTTGCACCTGTTCAAATAGGTGTGTGTGTGTGTGTTTGCCAGGCAAACACCTGGAGGTTAGCCTTCAGGGCTTCTGTTTTTCTCCCCCAAAGGTACCCGTTGTCTCCTCGCTAGTACATTTTGTACAACAGCAAGTGACATCAAGAAGCCTGTGATGGACAGCTGAAATACTGCAATGCATTCTTGGGACGTCCTCATAAAACAAAGTAAAAGTGAAAGGGAGGAAATGTTAGTTGTCACGGTTCTGCTGCATGTTGACCAGGATCTCTCACAGGATGCCCCCTAACCCCCCCCTCTCCCCCCGGCCAATAAAGCATCATTTGTTTGGCCTTTTACTTCCTGCATCACGTGCACATCCTGTGTCCTGACAGTCACATGAGGCGTCTAACCAGGAAACAAACATGCAAAGAAGCGGATGCATCACAAACAGGACCGCATGATGTTTGTGCTCAGGGCGGTGGGGGCCTTCCATCCGCTCTCACTTTAAGTCTGAGTGAAAGCATACAAATTGTACACAGGAAGTCCACAAGCGCCCTCAAAAATTGATTTCCAATAACAAAAACTTCATTCATTAATGTCAACTTAAAACACCAAAAAACATATTCTTCTCTTACAATAAAAATGTAATACCAACATAATAACTCCAAAATATATCATTATTATAAATGGAAATATATAAGTAACTGAACATCTGTTGATTTACTTTGTATATACATGTTTACAGTGGGCTGCACGGTGAACGAGTGGTTAGCGCGCAGACCTCACAGCTTGGAGACCAGGGTTCAATTCCACCCTCGGCCATCTCTGTGTGGAGTTTGCATGTTCTCCCCGTGCATGCGTGGGTTTTCTCCGGCTACTCCGGTTTCCTCCCACATTCCAAAAACATGCTAGGTTAATTGGCGACTCCAAATTGTCCATAGGTATGAATGTGAGTGTGAATGGTTGTTTGTCTATATGTGCCCTGTGATTGGCTGGCGACCAGTCCAGGGTGTACCCCGCCTCTTGCCTGAAGACAGCTGGGATAGGCTCCAGCACCCCGGCGACCCTTGTGAGGAAAAGCGGTAAAAAATGAATGAATGAATGAATGAATGTTTACAGTGCATTTGTACCAGTGCATTTGTACCAGTGCATTTGTACAGTAAATTAAATTACAGTAGCAACTTATAAAATAATAGTAAAAACAAATACATAAAAACATCATGTCACAAAGTACAAAATAAAGTATAAAGCATATATCATTATGACTGACTAAAGGGGACCTGTTGTGCTCATTTTTGGGCCCTTTGTATAGTGGGAAAAAATAAAACCAAATCCAAGGAAATACAGCTGCAATAGGTGCAGATTCTGGAAGATTTAGAAAGCTTTCTGTGCAGGTTATTGTGTGTAGCTGCTCTAGAGGAGTCCACAACTCAATACAAAGGGCTGAAAAATGAGTATAATAGGTCTCCTTTAACACACTTCTTTATTATTTGTCAAGTCTTTATGTGTAATGATATGTAATACTGCTTACTAGTGGCCTGGCATATACGTACACTGCTGCAGCAATACAAAGTTGCAAAGCGTATTACAAATTAAATGTTATTTTCTTTGGCTTTTGTTATTTTTTTTCATGTGTAACTTCAGAGACAATAGCAGATTGGAGTTAGTTTGAAGGACAAACATGAATACACACACATGCCGCCTCCCTTTCCATCAACAAGACAAAGCTCCAGGAAGCTATTATCATGTTACAAGACGACAACACAATGCATTAGTATGTGTGTTTGTGTAACAGGAGGCCTGTGTGTACTTGAGAGGATGGAAGTGAAGGTGGGAAGTTAACAGTTTGCACGTGACATGTTAGTGAGAGCTTGTTTCCTCTTGAAACATCAGGATGGGTCAAAATATTAGGAACCCACCTCAATAACAAACGAATGATCTCTGTGAGCGTTGCCATCCTTTGTGTTTTTTGTGTCGGAGTGAAGTGGCCAGTAAGTTTTCTGCCATAAACAATGTTTTTCCTGTTCTGTGGAAATTCCCTGAAAATGATCCCACTGTGGAACATACTGTATTTCCTCCTTCCTTCCCATTGGGAAGCTTCTACCTGGATCATGTTTCTGACAGCTGATTGGTGGAGCAAAAAGCAGCTGGCCAGGTTTTCTTTGCCTTTCCATGCTCATGTTTCATGTTTTCCACCGCATCTGCTTTGTGCGCCGTGACACATCCCGTCCTCCCTCACAGGCCAGCGTCTCCGTGGGCGAACCGGATCTAGGCTTTTATGTAAGCGGGTGGAGGAGGAAAACCATGAAAGCCGAAGAGGAAGTGAAGGATGTGGTGGAGAGCTTTTTGGTTTTTACGGCTTCCTGCCAATGCTGGCCACAGTTCCTCCACTAGAAGTCATGACAAGTCACACAAGCGTCAAGTTGCGGCCATATTGGCATTGTTACAACAGACCTACAAGAAAGACTTGTCCTCAAACATCAACACATGTCCAGAACAGATTTTTGGTTTTGCCTGCATTGCATAACACAGTTGAGACATATTTCCCCCATATGGTAAAATGATGGTTTTGTTAACATTATTGGTTATGGTTTAATTTGTTTTGAACATGTACAGTATATACTGTAAGTTCTACCTGAGTACATCACACAGTACAGTTCACAGTTCCACATATTATATCGCAAATGAACAAACGGTTGGTACCATTGGGATTTTGGGGGTAGACTCTTCCATTGATGAAATAAATTCTTTTGTGTAGACTTCCTGGTCAATGAATGATAACTATGACTAATCTGTATGTGTTAAAAATGACCTTTATTTACATAACTTATATTTTAAAAGAGGATGTCATTGTAATTGTGCAATTACATGACATTTACTTGTGAAGGTAAAGCTTGCAAATGTCTTGTTTTCATGCTTCTGGAGGTAGAAACAGAATCACAGGGACATCTAATATGCTAATCATGCTTTGTCTCATCTCAGGTGGTGCTAAGGCGGTTTGTCCGTCTTGCTGCTGCCTGCTCCTTGTGTTTGCTGTGCCGTTGGGAGACATTCTTGCAGCTTGTCCTCTGTCATAGTGAGACGGTCCTCCAGCAATGAAATAGTCTGACGTAGAAACACCACAAGAACAAAAAATGAAAAAAATAAACTTGTTTTTAGTGACTTGGGACACATTAAATGTGGACACATTTAAGCATTTTACACAGTAACAAGTGGGACAGACCTGTGTGAGGACATCCAACTGTTGAACAATGTGCTCCAGGATGGAGTTCAGGGGAGGCTGAGTGGCTTGATGACCGTCAGGATGTTGCTTTCTGGGCTCATCCTCTCTTCGCTTTCGTCTACTTCCTTCTCTGCTCACTTCGGTGTCCCGTCTGGTCTTCCTCTCCCGATGTTTTCGTCGATGTACTTCTTTGTCTACATGGGTGTCCTTCCTGGCCTTGTCCTCTCCTCGAGTACCTTCGCGATCCACTCGGGTGTCCCTTCGGGTCACGTCCTCTTGTGGTTTTTGTCTACTACCTTTGTAGGCCGCCCGGGTTTGGACCTCTACGTCCTCACTGCTGCTTTCCTCCTCTGTCGTGTCTTCCTCTGTACTGTCGTCATCGTCCGTCATGGTGGCGGGACGATGAGATGGAGCATCAGCGGCATGGACGGGGCTGTGGTGCTGCAGGTAAAGAAAGTGGGAAAAGATTTTAAATGCTGCACCCCTAATGCTATTACTAATAAATTACTTTCCAATGTTTAGAGCATAGAAAACATGTTTACGACCTTCTAAATACGGCTTTAAACATGATTTGATCCCTCTAAAACAGGGGTCTCAAACTCAATTTACCTGGGGGCCACTGGAGCTAGGGTCTGGGCAAGGCTGGGCCGCATCAGGTTTTCCAAAAAAAAAGAAAAAGAAAACGCATTTATTAAAAACAGAAAAATATACAAACTTTTTCAGTGCTTTGGTTCAGATTTTCTACAATAAAAGCTCTGATAAAACATTCCACTGTTCTCAAATATCTTAATTTTTCTGCACAAAATAAGATGAAAAATAAACAAACAAATCAAGAATAAAGAAAATCAATCAATCAGTAATAAATAAATATCACAATAATAATAAAACGACAAATAATAAAAACTTAAGAAACCACATATCAGATTAAAATTAACAAAGCATTATTAGAGCCCTGTAGACAGGACAAAACACGACTATAGTCACATTTATACTCTTTTTATTTACAACATATTGCGCAACTGCAGGGTCTTGAGACACACGCTAACTCGCAAACTATAGAGCTAGCGACTTAAACGGTAGCCTTCAAGTTATTTCCTTTAAACTTAAATAGCCAAAAACTTACCACTTCCACACGGATAGGGAGGATAACTATTAACAGTTATTTAACCTTTAACATGAACATTAATCAAATGTAATAATTTTTTCTGGGTACATGATACCATACAGCATCCATATCAAACTTGTACGGGCCGCACTAACATTAAACTTTCATATCAAGGCAGGGGCCTCAAACTAGTGTCCTGCGGGCCACATTTGGCCCGCGGGCCGCGTGTTTGAGACCACTGCTCTAAACCAATATAACACCCCTACAGTCACCTTTACACTGCTATTACCGAATACAATGGAATAAACCATTTAAGACACCAATAGGACTCATGCTTGTATGTCTTGCTATAAATGTCTTCCCTAGTGAACAGAGTGGGTGGCGCACAAGAAGTGACGTCAGGGGTTCAGACCGGTGTTTCAGCTTGCCGTGGATTAGGGTTACAGTAGCACGTGGTTTTATTAGGGATTATTGTGCCTGTTGTGAGATCATTCAAATCTGCAATAAAAGCCCAGTTTTTCCAGAAATCACGCCTGGGGTTTGCGTGTCTCACTGAAGATTACAGTAACATTACTGACATCTAGTGACCAGTGTAGGATACTACTTCTTAAATGTTTAAGTCAGGCAAAAAATATGCTTAAATATGCGTATTTTTGACTGATAGGCCGCATTTAACCACAAAAAAAAAAACGTGATAACAAAACCACATAATTCAATCAAGTATCTATCTCACTATTGGTTTTTGTACCTAATGAAGTGTCCATTGAGTGTCCACTGTTTCATATAGAATACACACACAAATAAAGTAGTGAGGGTTGTCTCAAGAGGATGAAACAGGAAGGAAGAAGAGGGTGTCACACATTCCAGACCTAATAATGCACAGAGAAATCAATTCCGGTGTTCCTTCCTGCACACTGTCCTGTATTCAAAGAGAAGTTAGGGGGTGGGAAGGTCTAATGATGGAGGGAACAGGAGCGGAGGAAGAGGAGGTACTAGGCGGAGGTGAACAAAGCTGTCAGTGTCTCTATTGCTTGTTATCTGTTCTTCATCTCCCTTCCTCCTCAACACATCTGGCTGACATCTGTTTAGCTCATTTACACTCAGTGGATTCCCCCCTACCCCCAAATACAGGAAGTTTGGGTGCAATCAAATGTTTAAGAGCTAACAGATAAGGAGCAGCAGGCCGTGCCGGGTGAAATTCAACGTAAGAACACAGTCCATGCTAATAAAGCTATTGAAGCAAAGAGCGACAACATGCTGAGTTTTAGTAAATCAGATCATTTCTACAGTGGAAGGTGGCAGCTGTAATGAATTACATGTGAAATAATCCTTAAGAAAGCCTTAATTAAACGACTCTTTGTATTTTATTTCTGTTCTGAATTGTGAATCATTCTTGGACTTGGCGATGTTGTACAAGTCCATGTACATATGCATACATCCGGTTATCAAATGTTGGATAAGACCCGAGAGCACAACTACTGGCCTGGCATGCACATTACAGTTTTTGCCACAGCTGTGTTAGAAAAAATGGGATAGTTTTGCACTTGACTTTTTGTAAAACCTTTCAAACACAAAAAGGAAAAAAGGATATCCATCCATTTTCTATGCTACTTATCCTCATTAGCGTTGCAGGTATGCTGGAGCCAGGGTGCACCCTGGACTGGTCGCCAGCCTATCACAGGGCACATATAGACAAACAACCATTCACACTCACATTCATACCTATGAATACAATTTGGATTAGGCTGCTAAGCTAGTATTTAATATATATTTCACGTAGCGTCCCTTAGCATACTCACTAATTATTCAACGTTGTTGCGAAACCGAGCAACGAGCAGCAGCTCTGTCCGTCTGTCCAACGGTCAACTCTGATGTCTGGGATAAAAAGGCAAAAGGTAACTAAGAAAAAAAATGGTCTTAAAATAACCCCCCCCTTCATTTGGAAAGTTGTTCACAGATGTCTGATCAAACAGCTAATTAGCATGCAGGCTAGGATTAGCTGTGCTCTCTTGGCCGCCAGGAGACCTCTGACATGGAGGAGCTGTTTGATGTCGACTCAAGGGTCTTCTCTGATGTTGTTGTGAAACACCTGAAGCCTCACACTGGTCCCCAACGCTGCCGCCAAGGCATCCTCATTTGTGACCTTATTGCAACGTAACTCTAAGACATAACATAAGTACATGAAAAGCATACTTATGCATATGAAAATAAATGTGTAAGCTGTCAGGTACATGAAAATAAGAAAATAACAATTAGATATTTTTTTGTTCTTGTTTGGAGAGTTTTTTGTCATTTTTTTGAGCAATGGTCTTAAACTTTTGATCAGCTGATGAACAACCTAAAATTATTTTTTTGTCTCACTTCACCTTCTTGCTTTTGGAAATTGTAGCTCTACTACCTCTACCTCATTAAGGTCCAAATGTGAAAAATGCATATTCTAGCAATTTTTCAACTGGTCTTAAGATTTTAATCAGGTGAGCGTATGCAACCATACAAAAGTGGTAATACGGGAAACGGCCTGTACATGCTGGTATTTCCTCAAACACAGGCTACTTTTTAATCTGATTATATCAGCATGAACTACATCCTGCTGCCTTCTTATCTAGGATGTCACAATGACACAATGACAGATAAGGACCAGCGAGTCATCTTGTTCACGTTAGTGGGTCACCACTTCTACCGGAACCACACAAGAAAGGAGGATGTATTTACATAACTTACTTGTATAGCTACAGCAATGTTATTATTGTAGCAGCTAACATGAAAAACGATTTTTACCTGGTGGACTAACACGACACCACGCTAACCGCTTGTCTGAGTGGATACCTAGCTCTTGGTTTTGCAACAAAGACTCAAGAAGATGCTGGTTTGCCGTCAGCATGTTTTACCTGAGGACTGGAGCACATGTCTTGTGCAGGCAGACGCGGCCATCCCAATGAGTGCGGACATCTTAAGTGTTGGTGTATATATGCTGTTGTTGTTGGCGGAACTAGCAGAAGTATATGTATCAATGCGCTTGGAAAAAAAGTTTTGTTTTTGTTATTTTCATTTTTTTTGCATGTTCTCCCCGTGCAAGCGTGGGTTTTCTCCGGGTACTCCGGTTTCCTCCCACATTCCAAAAACATGCTAGGTTAATTGGTGACTCCAAATTGTCCATAGGTATGAATGTGAGTGTGAATGGTTGTTTGTCTATATGTGCTCTGTGATTGGCTGGCGACCAGTCCAGGGTGTACCCCGCCTCTCGCCCAAAGACAGCTGGGATAGGATCCAGCACCCCCGCGAATGAATGAATGAATGGTCAAAATAGGTGTATCCCAATGACATACATTGTTAGCTAGCTCATATTAACTCTCATGTTATAATGCACAAAAAAGGGAAAGACATATGTGTTAATGGATATTTCCAAAAACCTAAAACTGTACTTTTTCGTATATGTTAATATAGGCGTGTATAGCTTTGTGATTGACCGGTGTGTTCAAAGTAGACTCTGCCCCCCGTTGACTCTGAAGTGGATATCAATAATGGTTGCTACAAGTCGTTAACAATGAGTTTGTACGAAGAGATGTGATGCAGTGGTGGTGATAAGCATCTGAGCAGACAGGAAGTCAGGTGGCAGCTCACTGGGCAGGAGTTCTCAAGAGTTTTTCAGAAAGCTTTATCGCGAAAAGACGGCTCATAAGAAGAAGCCTTTATTTTTTTTAAAGCGAAACATGAGGCGCCTCACCACTCAGCACCACAGACTAAACACCTGCAGTCGGTCGCAGCCACAACAACGGTGGAGTAAACAAACTGTTTGCACAAGATGTGTCTTCTTTTGTTTGGAAGCCAACGCTGAGGAAGTGAAACACCCGCTGTGTTTGTCACCCTCCCCTCCTTCAGGCTCCTCTATCCGGTCTGTCTCTAACATCCACCCACGCTGGTACCAAAACATCCTGCTTGGCGGCCTTTCAATGACAGCCGACAAGCAGCTTGGTGTACACATGAATGACACCTCAGCCAAGGCCTTGTTGCGCCACAGTGGCGGCTCAGCCAACAAGGCTCTTTCAAAAAAAACAACATAATCTATTTCTGCACTCAAGGCCAGACTATTATTGAGAGTCTCATTTGTGGTGTACAGTAGGTCAAGAACATGCAATGAAGGGTTGGTTGGCAGCAGGAGAGATGCGAAAATTGTGCTAAGTGGTCTGATCTTTGACTTCAAGTATCTTATTGAATATGATTTAAAACAACAGAATGACGGCACAGAACTCCACCAAGGACAAACAGACATGTTCTTTTGGGAATTGAATGTCATTAGGACAGTGTTTTTAACCTTTTTTGAGCCACGGCACGTTTTTTTTACATTGGAAAACATCACTAAGTCTATAGGAGGAACGAGCTCGGTGTTGCCACACGGACCGATATTACATTGCTCTGTTTTTCTCTTTCCGAATGACTTTTCTGGAAACAATGGTATACATGGAAAGGAATATTCCAATCTCTTGTCTACATGCGTCGCTATAATCAACCAGAATAGTCAATGGGGCATGCCCAGTAAAACGTAAACACCAACATCACGTGATACCGACTTCCCCGAGTTGTTCTTTTACTTGTTGGAATAACTCCGTATTGCCAGTTTTTTGTTTGTCCAGTCTTGAACTTTAGTTTGGATCAAAAACAAACTTTCCGTAGCAGTCTAGTGCTACGTCTGGAGGTGCGTGTTACGTCATATCTGAGCATGTGATATGATAAATTTAACCAGGAAAGGATCAAATTCAAGCTTGCTAATATTTTATAATTCAACTCGGTACATGTTTTATGTAGATATATATTTTCTTTTGACTTATGGACATATGAATGGCGTGTAGAAGGGTTTAGATTCTGTTCCACAGATGGCGCTAATGCACACAAAAGCTGCTTGCCAACCGCCAATAAAGTACAGAAGAAGAAAAACGCACCCTGACAACTTTCCATTTGAGCAGCTACAAGATACCTCAATCGGATTGGGGATATTCCACCCCTGTTAATCCCATTATATATTCATTCGGATTGGCACGATTCTTTCGGAATGAGGTGTATACAAAGGCTAAATTCTTTCCGTTTGAGCAAATAAACCAAATGCAATTGGAATATTTGGGTCCACGTATACATGGATATTGACATAATATTTGCAAATGATGATTAATAAATGTTAATTATAAAAAGTGATATTGGATAATTCCTCACGGCACACCTGACAATTTCTCAAGGCACACTAATGTGCCGCGGCACGGTGATTGAAAATCACTGCGTTAGGAATACCGGCATGACACTCCAAAGAGTGGAGCATCAGGAGCAGAATAGTAAGAGTCAACAACAGCTTTTATCCACAAGATGTTCGGCTGCGGAACTTTGTCGGCCGAGGGGGCCGAGGGGGCCGAGGGCGCACGCGCGCGCACACCTACACACACACACACACACACACTGCCCTCTTCACCATTTATAGGTGAATACTCAGTCCAGTAAGGTCCAGCTCCTTCACATGGACATGTGGAATATTGGTTAAATCAGTAAACTGGGCCTTAGTGCTTAATTTTGAACCTCATCATGTGCATGCATGGTATGACAATAAAGAATACTTGAAACATTGCACCTATTGATATTAAATGAATCAGTGCTCAGTAAAACAGACAAACTTTTGTTGGTGCCTATAATCCCTAGTCCCCAGTACTGGGGTTTTAAAGGTTAATAAAGGGGTTGTTTATCATCTACCCTGCTAACAAGAGAGGGCTTCAAATGAAAGCATCTTCTAAAAAAAAAAAAGCTGCTTTGGAGGAGCTTTGGTTTGGCGAGGAGCGCATTGGAGTGTTTTGTTTTGTAAACCTCTCCTCTATTTTGCCACTTGTGTTGCGTGAAGAAGCCTTCAGTGGATTGTCTCACTTGAAGAGGGCGAGAGTCGTGATGGAGACAGTCCTCATTATTGGACTATGGATAAAAAAAAATAAAAAAAAGGATCAGACCTGATACGGCGTGCAGCTCATACACACAAACTCTCTTTTTGGAGAGCTGCTTCATTTGGATACAACACATGAAGAGCATGGCTTTATGTGTGCCTCTTGTCATGAATATTTGTCCCCACCTGTATAGTGGATTGTGAACAACCATCATACACAATATGACAGCTGCTTCATGAATACACTTATGTACAAAAGTCTTCATGAACTATGATTTTTGTTGTTTTCACGCCATTTTAGTCAACATACATGCATGCATATGTTTGCAATAACAGCCAATAAGGGTTCGGTTCCATTTGCAGTAGCTTCAACTCTTTTTATTGTCCAGATGTGCGGTTCTTAATGTGTCACAAAGAGCCTTACATACAGTAAATATGGGGGAAAAACTGTTTGAGGGATCTTGTGCAAATAAACATGGCAGTGCTACACTGTCATTGTTATAGGTTGGTTTATATTAATGCAAGTATTTTACAGTAGTCTAAAACATGCATGTAAAATAGTAGTTCAAATGGTGTCAATTTAAATGAATGGTGACATCTTATTTTTGCTCTAAACCAGGGGTCTCATACTCAATTTACCTGGGGGCCACTGGAGTTAGGGTCTAGGCAAGGCTGGGCCGCATCAGGTTTTCCAAAAAAAAAAACCCTGCATTTATTAAAAACAGAAAAATATAGAAACTTTTTCAGTGCTTTGGTTTCGATTTTCTACAATAAAAGCTCTGATAAAACATTCCACTGTTCTCAAATATCTATTTTTATTTTTCTGCACAAAATAAGATGAAAAATAAATAAACAAATCAAGAACAAAGAAAATCAATCAATCAGTAATAAATAAATAATAATAATAAAACTGCAAATAATAAAAACTTAAGAAACCACATATAGTTGGTGGGTAGACAAATAATTTTTTTCAGATTAAAATTAACAAAGCATTATTAGAGCCCTGTAGACATGACAAAACACGACTATAGTCACATTTATACTCTTTTTATTTACAACATATTACGCAACTGCAGGGTCTTGAGACACATGCTAACTCGCAAACTAGAGCGCTAGCGACCTAAACGGTAGCCTTCAAGTTATTTCCTTTAAACTTAAATAGCCAAAATGTACCACTTCCACACGGATAGGGAGGATAATTATTAACAGTTATTTAACCTTTAACATGAACATTAATCAAACATAATAATTTTTTCTGGGTACATGATACCATACAGCATCCATATCAAACTTGCGCGGGCCGCACTAACATTAAACTTTCATATCAAGGCGGGGGCCTCAAACTAGTGTCCTGCGGGCCACATTTGGCCCGCGGGCCGTGTGTTTGAGACCCCTGCTCTAAACCATATGAAATATTGAGACATTTTAAGGTTGTGTTGATACCAGCTCCTGCAAAGTCTGGCCACAGCTAATTTTTTTGGATTGGTCCAGGACACTTTCAAATAAAGGACAAAATTAACAACTTTTAACAATTAACAACAATTAACAACAACAATTACAACCTGTATTGGAACGTTTAAATTTTATTTTTGGTCAGGAACAGGTTAGATCAGGTGTCATCCAGACACGGCGCCTGTGTTCACTGTCTTTCAAACTGATGATGTGCACTGAAGTTGCAACATGGGAGTCTGTGTGTTGTGTTTGGGTCGCAACATCGTGACACTGCTGCTTTTTGTGGGCGGGTTAACCTCCACCTCTGATGATGATGACTCATCCTTGGCATTCTTATATAAACGGATGGGGTTTCTTCTTTAAAAACCATGCTAGACACACTTTTATTCATATTTACTTTACCAGCCTAATTGTGTTCACACCTGGTTGAGTACCAGTGAGATCTTATCAAGGCCTCAATAACCACCTGCACCACAAAATGCAAAATGACATTTTTAATCAAATAAATTTGCAATAATTTCATTAACATGATTACACCCAAATGTAACTCCGAGCCATCTCTTGTTTTGCCTTGTTTGTGAGTGGGTGCAGCTGTAACTCGATCAGCGGAATGCTAGCTGCTCCAGACAGGAATAGCCTCCATTCTGTCATCATGCAGCATCACCTCGCTCGCTTTCTGGGCTTCACTCAGCACAGACGAGTTATAGCCAAGTGTTATTTCAATGGAACATTCTATTGTTGCCATTGTAAAATTTAGTCGGAGCGTGACCGCCTTTCTAAATGTGTCACCGCTGATTATGAAAGAGGAAGGTGACACACCCAGCCAACGCAGAATAAACACGCGCGATACTCCACAGCTTGTTGTAACACTTGTAAGATAAAAAAACACAAGCAATAGGGACTTTCATCAATTACACTCAAGCAACATAAATGAGCATCAGAAACTCTAATTTAAAAAATAACAATAAAATGAATGATTGTGCCAGGATATTGCCAGGATTCTAACAATGCTAACCACGGTTAGAAAGGAACCCAATCTTCTGTTACACGACCTGTGGATACTGAAAAAAAGTCAGCATTTGTTGGAAGATGAGCAGAAGTAGCTTTGATGCTAAGCTAAGGATATCCCTTAAGTAAGTTATCTCATTGGGCAACCATGACACACGTCGACTATGTAGCCTGTTAGCTTCCTTTGTCACTGGCAAACAATAGCAACTAAAGAGAGAAGGAGAGTATTAGGTGTTACATCAATTGCTTTTATTGCAAATGTTGATCCAAAATCAGAGACATTTGAAAACGTTGAAATAAGATTTTTTTTCGAGATGTACATCACACTACAAAGGAGTTTGGTGGGAGAGGAATGACAGTAACTGTGATAGTTTCTTTAGTAAGTAAATAGGTATATATCAGTGCATGAAAGCAACAGCTTTGCCAAACGTGGACAAGGTCATGTCCAAGGCCTACAGAAACTTCAGTTCCCTGTTATCTGTGGTGGCGCCTCTGCGGTGGCGCCTCTTCCATGAGTCAGTCACTCATCAACTAAACTTCCTTTTTTGTTACATAAATATCACTCATTGATACAACACTTCCTCCTTTTACTTGTGTAATAACTCCACTATGTGCTATGATGCACTGACTCATCACTTCTAACCTAATTCCGAGTATAGTCATGGATATAACCATAAAGTTGTTGCCTATTGATCATCACCTGTCTCAACATGCATCACAAAATATGTTGATGTCAGCAATGTCTGCAGTCGTTGTCAGGGTGACTGATCAGGACAAAATATGAAAGAAGATTTTTAAACTTCCCTTTTCATTCAGCTCATAGGAACACTAATATTCAAGGACATAAGTCATATTCAGAATTAGATAACACTTGGTTCATCTAAAATTAAATCTTTTAAAGGGATTATTTAGTTCTTTTTGTTCTACTCAAATATTAGTCAGTTTAAAGCTCAGTCAGTTGTTGGCATACAATAATAAATGTTACGTAGTATATACCGTCAGGCCAAGCAGCACGTGGCTTTGGCGGTGGCCGAGGCAAAAACTCAGGTGTTGGAGGAATTTGGTGACGCCATGGAGCACAACTTTCGGTCGGCCTCAAAGAGGTTCTGGCAGACCGTCCGCACCTCAGAAAGGGGAAGCATTGCCCGGTCCACACTGTTTACAGTGGGGACAGGGGCCTGCTGACCTCAATTGAGGATGTAGTCGGAAAGTGGAAGGAATACTTTGAGGCCCTTCTCAATCCCACTAATATATCTTCCATAGAGGAAGCAAAGTCTGTGGACACATACGTGACAGTTCCATCACCGTGGCTGAGGTATCTGGGGTGGTCAAAATGCTCCTCAGTGGCAAAGCTCCGGAGGTGGATGAGTTTCGCTCGGAATTCCTCAAGGCTCTGGATATTGAGGGATTGTCTTGGCTGACACATCTCTTCAACATTGCGTGGAAGTCGGGAACAGCACATTTGGATTGGCAGACCGGGGTGGTGGTCCCCCTCTTTAAGAAGGGTCACACTCCTCGGCCTCCCTGGGAAAGTCTATTCCAGGGTGCTGGAGAGAAGGGTAAGACTGTTGGTCAAACCTCTGCTACGAGAGGTTCAATGTGGTCGCAAAACGCTGGACCAGCTCGAAACCCCCACAAGGGTGCTGGGGGTGCACAGGAGTTTGCCCAACCAGTCTACATGTGCTTTATTGTACTTGGAAAAGGCATTCGACCGTGTCCCTCGCGGCACCCTTCGGGAGAGTATTTCAGGAGCATGGCATTGGTGGCGCGCTACTACTGGCGCGGTCCTTCAACAAACGGAGCAGGAGCTTGGTTCGCATTGCCAGCAGTCAGTCAAGCCTGTTACCAGTGAATGTTGGCCTCCGCCAAGGCTGCTCTGTCACCGATTCTGTTCACAATTTTCATGGACAGGATTTTTCGGCACAGCCAAGATTTCATGGGAGTCTGGTTCGGGGGCCTTAGTATCTCATCTCTGATACTGGCGGACGATGCCTTCGGGTTTCGAGCTGTGATCTTCAGCGTTTAACGGGACGGTTTGCATCTGAGTGTAAAGCTTGAGGGATGAGACTCAGCACCTTCAAATCAGAGGCCATGGTTCTCAGTCGGAAAAGGGTGGAGTGCTCTCTCCGGGTTGGGAATGAGGTACTGCCCCAGGTGGAGGAGTTCAAGTACCTCGGGGTCTTGTTCACAAGTGAGGGAAGTTGGGAGCGTGAGTCTGCAGTAATGCGGTCGCTGCACCGGACCGCCATGGGGAAAAGAGAGCTGAGCCAGAAGGCAGTTCATCGAGAACTGTTTGTGCTCATTAGAATAGCCTTCAACATCTGGAATAAGATGATATATATTTATATTATCTTTTAGTTCTATATTAGTGTCATGTAAAAGTCTCATAATTATTTATAATGTCATCGCACAGCCTCCAGCAATAATTCAGTTTCCTAAGCTAAAGCTCAAATGAGGCTTAAACTAAAAACTCCAAGGCCCTCATTTCCCAACCAAACTTTCTTTCTTTTCTCTTCTGTCTTCACTTCAGTTTCTTTCCCACCCAGTCTCAAGTGAAGGCGAATCTTTTCACATTGAGGATGTGAATGAGCGTCATTGTGGCTTTGCATGGGATTAGCCCATTTTAAAGCTTCTAAGTAAGACTTTACCCACATTATTCACATTTTAACAGACATTCCCACACACACACGGCAGGTGTAAGTCAAACTGTCAAACATACTATAGCTATGTGGGCTGCAATGCTAATGTTACAGTAACGTAAATGTAACACATGTAACAGGAATTCAAGCATCCACAATTGAATACAACTCAAACAGTGTTCTTACTCCAAAAAGTTTCAGTGAATGTGGTTAGGTCAGGCAACTTGGCTGCGCTCCAGGCTGCATTTTAAGATTTGTAGCAAAGCCTGCTCAGAGCTCGACAATAACGATGTACCGATGGCCCGGGGCAAGTTAAAACAAAATTCGGGCAAGTAAATCCAATCAGTGATATTCCCGTCAGGCAAGTGCACTTTGCCATGCCATACTGCAAAGAGTTTTTTTTAAAAGCGGTTCTTGTTGGGTGTTGGTAAAACACGGACTGCGTAATTCCGGTGGTAATTTGCAAACCAATCCTTGCAAATCTTGAAATGGACCAATCAGAATCGTTTATTTAGACCGCGGTCCGTAATCCACAGTCCGCGTTTTACCCACACCCGTTCTTGTTCGCAATCAACCAATCAGCGATCCTTTGACTATGAAAACATCTATCATGGCGTCCCTGCCAACATAGTCTAATTCTTCAACAACTTGTGAAGGAAAACACCAAAAAGTGATGAAACAGTGCCTCCTAAACAAGTATTTTATTAGCGGCAGCAAATCAAATGATGGCACAGGTGAGTGAATTACATTGCTGTGACAATTTGAAGTGGTCACAATGAAACACCACCGATTAGATCCAATACCAAGTGCTGATTTTGCACAAGCTACAAAATCTAGCGCTTCCATTTCTCAGTGTATTTTTCTCACCTTTGCTTCACAAATTATTGTTTGACCATTGAGCATACACAAATGTGTCTATTCAATAATGTTTCATTGTGGTGCACAGCTTATAAATATTACTGCTTACTACGACTACGATGTGTAAGGTAGTATGGCATGCCATGTTAACATACGTTTCAGACATTCCTCCAAATACAATGTGTCAGTACTATTATCTGATGAATTATCAGCATATTCGGGCAAATAGTTCTCACCTTATGGATTCCCCATTGGCAAGTATTTTTTCTTTTTAATGTAGAGCCCTGCGGCTTTTGTATAAAGTGGTGGACCTACATGGGGCGGGATCTCGTCCCTCAAAAGTGGGGCAAACAAGCGAGGGAGAAGATATATTTTGATCATGTTTGGTGTTCACAAACAGGTTCTATGGATACATATTGCTGTTAGAACATTTTTAAAAGTCACTTTCACATTATTGAGGACCTCTAAATTGAATACAGGTATCATAACAATGACTTTTAACAGTGAAAAGGTCACTCGTACAACACAGCCATTGTCAGTGGTCATGTATAAAGATAGGGGAGCTATTATAATAAAAGTACTGTATGGCCAATTGAAAAGGCCGCCTATGAGACAAACCCAGCACTCTTCATTCCAAAATGCCAAACTGTGGGATGCTACTAGCAGGTGACTAGAAGACTGACAAGTGCCTGCTGATTGGTGTGCAGGGCCAGCCAGCACGTCCACAACTATGCTGCGTTTTAGGGACGGATGGTAGGATGGCTTGAGTGGCAGCCACAGCACCGAGGGGGGTTCGAGATCATGCTGTGACTTTGGCCTTCACAGCACAGGCATGAGGGCACAGAGAAAGTGACCCCCATGCGCTGACAGCCACAGGTGGGCTTTGTGGTCTGTCATTGCTGCTCATGTAGCTCCATCGTGCATCTCATGAACAGCAAGTTGGGATTTTGGGAATACAATTCTTGACTTAGTGGTTAAATACAAGCAAATTGAATTAATTCCTCTTACAAGCATGGTCAAAAATGTCAATGTTGTAATGTTGTTGGACCAATGGAGCGTGTCCGGATTCTTCTTCAGGTCAAAACTTGCACTTGCACAATCAAACCAACACAGCTTATTCTTCTGTTGGACTCGCAATTTGCCACCAACCATATTGAAGACGTTGCCAGTATAGCAAGACAATCACACTACGATTACTGAAAGACTCATTCATAAGTCACAACAACAAATAAATACACGTGTACAACATTTGCAGTGCATGCTCATCTGGAAAGTCCATTTCCTATGGGCAGAACACAAAGGGGTCAGGTCGGATCCCAGCTGGATGAGCTAAATTAGGCTGGCATCCGCCGCTAAGACTTAGCACATGGAACAATGTGATGCATTAGGATGACTGTGACAGATCTCTTGTGAACAGCAGGAAGTGTGTGGAAGGTGTCAGGTCATCCCGGTCAGTGACACTACGGTACAAACACTTCATATTCCAGAAGTAGAAATGTGTTATCTTGGCTGTTGTTTTACAACAATAACTATAATTTTAAAATCTGGCAAGGCAGGACAATCATAAACATGTGCATAAGGTTGGTTTTGGTTAAAAAAGCTTTTTTTTCCATCCCAGCTCCAGCTGCTGGATGTGGTGGGGCACTGGTACAGAGCCGCCCCTCTCTTGACATGCAGAATGTGCCCTGTACATACATGGGGGGCCCCATTTTGCGCAATGGGGCAGGTGAGGGAAAAAATAGCACAATTCATCCATGGTGGTGGATTCAGCCTTTTACAGCAAAAAGTGTGGTTTGATTGCAGGTTAAAGTAAAATTGTATGCAAGCAGACTGCAAAAGCTAAAAAGAAAAATAAATTCCACAATCTGCAGCTTTATGTATCTGCATGTGTACCAAAATGCAATAGCTTCTTCCTTTGAACATGTACCAGCATTACACAAAATTTTGTGGACATTCTTGCGAAATCCTCTGATCTAATCAAGAAACATTTTAAACATAACTATGATTCCTGCTTGGCATAGTGCTATGTCTCACTTGCAGTCTGATGTTCACCACATTGAAGCAATTGCTATGGATAGTTAAGTTTACTTGCAAAGTAAGTCTTGCCTAGAAAGTGTTAAGCCTGCATGGTATGTGCTCTACCTGCTAGCCAAAAACATGAGCGATTAACAAGATTAACAACATTGTGTCCAAAGCTGATCACTCAAAGGGCCAAAATGCTGCTGCACTGAGCCAATTTCTGTCAAAGCAGCAGCACTGATGCATGAAATGAGCGGTCACAGTCCACCTCAAACAGAATCAATGGGCAGAAGAGGTGGTTTCAGTGGCTTGTGCAGATTTGAAAGTTGAAGGTGGGCGGTAAACGGGAGGAGGATCTATCTTTTGGATATCTGGAGATGTGACAGATTAGCTGGCAGAGGAGGCACTTTGTTGATAACCCTGGCTCTCGCCCACCTCCTCTATAATCAAAGGCAGGTTTTCATGTGGGCGTTGAGGCTAAATACCATCATGGACAGTTGCATCGCTGTCTCCGTGCACTGCTGCTAAATCATTAGTTATAGTGCATTTTACTGTAGCTTCAACCTGAAATTTCAACCAAATATCTATAACTTTTTGTAATAAATGTATTTTAATATTTATATATTTCAGTATTTCTAACAGCAATGGTTAAAAAATACCAACATCAATGACACTAACTACAGCAACCTGCATTGAATGTACTCAGTGGACAATATGGACCAAAAACTGGGGTGCTTTTTCATTCAGTGGAACAATGGAGCTTCAGGTGGTGCAGGGTCATCAAACGGCGACCGGGTATGTACCAATGGTTACGCAAGCAAGCCAGCCAAGGTGACGAGCAGAAGGTGCATCAGCAAGAGGAGGAATGACAACATGACCCCGGAACTTAAAGGGAGTTGCGTCCTGCCACGCCAAGACGACAACCGGGAGTATGGCGCTGTGTTACAACACGTTTTTCAACAAGTTTTTAAAGCCATTTTTCCCACTGCTGCAACAGGAACCCGTTATTAGCAATGGGTTGCTTTTCCTTTCATGAGGAATGCAACAGGAGCGCAACACACATTGCTCATTGCTCAAAATGATTTTTTTAATGCTCTGGATTCGAAATACCTCCATATTACTGCTTATTCCTTGCCAACTTCTTCCACCGCAAACGTGGTAGCCTGTTTGCTTGCCTGCGAGCTTCTGCTCCGCCCCTCCTCCTTACAGTGCAAATCCAGTCTATTTTGATATCAACAATATGGTTGGTTTTTATATTGTGCTTAAAGTAAATCGATATATCACCCAGTCCTATTTACCGTAAATACATTTGCTACCACAGTTTGTAACGAACATCATTAAAAGTCAACAGTGCCCATGCATCCATCTGCAATGTTGAATTTTGTTTGTTTTCTGAAGAATGCATTAAAAAAAAGGAACTGAAAGAAACTTATGATGCCACAGCCTGGAAGGACACAGACTGTTTCCCACCAAAGCAGCTGGCATCAGATGACATAATGCAGCATAATAGGCCACCGTGAGAATGCAGAGAACACAATAATTGAAGTGGAACACACTGATCCTCATTCAGGTCAAAATCGTGACAGTACGACTTGTTCCGGCCATGTCTCATGAGACCTGAGAGTTGACTCTTTGGAATGATGCGATCCATTTATGAGGGCGGAAAAAGGGATTTTCTATGAAGGCTGAACTGTAGACTTCCTTTCATTAGACTCACTTGTATTTGTACAAAGTTTTCTGGTCACAAGGAAACCGACGGCACCAATGTGGCATGAGGACGGTTCACAAGACCTAAATTGTGTTGGCTGTGTCGCTGAGTGTGTGAAATGTAAACAACTCTACAAATGTTATATCTACAAGGACTGCTCAATTGGAGACAACACCGATTTGCACAACAATTTCTCATAAATCATCAACTGATCATGCTGAGAAAAGAAATTGTTTATGCTGCATGATGAGCAAATGGTCACTGCAGAACAGCAGGTCGCAGGCTTACTTTTATGATGCATGTCAGAAAGTATTTATTATTTCGGCCTTTCATCCACATGGAAACCAAGTTCTGGGCGTAAAAGTGACTGCAGAGGTGTTAGTTCATATCTAGAGGGCTCTAATCATGTTAGGGTTTTCTATTCTCTAACTAGGAAAATATTCCATTTATAAATAAGGAATCCTACTTCACAAAAACTGTATAATTTTTATTATTAACCGTGATAAACGAGGAATTACTGCACATGCAGATGTAGTGAAAATGCAGTCTAAGTCTGTGGGTCATATTGTTTGTACCTTGGTTTTTCCATGTTGTGCTTTTACCTCTACTTCCTAATCAACAAGTCAAGCTGGTTTTAGACAAGCTAAGCTCCAAAGATGGTGCAGCACAAAGTCCAAACACAATAAAAAGCCTCAAATCCATTAGGTTAAGGCAGCAGCCTCCAGTCATCTTCTAACAACAAGCTAACAACTGCAGAGCCTTTCTCACGTCAGACTGATCTTAGTGTTCTTCGGGAATAAGTCCACTTCAGAAACTAAATTACTGCTTCCCTTTTTTTCAAGTAATAAGGAAGACTGTCTATAAGTAGGACAGCCGTGTGCTAATCTTTTCTCACGTAATACATCCCAGCATAAGCATGAGTCAACGCTCTGCGAGAAGGCCAACCTTGACATGAATGGAAGTGTAGGCAACGCTGATTGGTAAATGTGCTGCATTAGCACTCCTGGCCTCACTGACTAAAAGTTTCAGAAAACAATCCAATATTTATCCAATCAGCATATCAACGCTTGCTGAATGCAGATGGGAATTCAAACTAAGGTGCTACCTCTTGCAGGAAATGACCAAGAACAGGTGGCGGTGTCCAGGGGGGAGATTAAATTGAGCCACATTGCTACACACAAGTGCCTCCTAATCAGCTTTAGCACTTTAGCTAATACCAAAAGGACTGCAAAGAACCTGTGAGAAACTCATTTCCATTGAGAGTAAGCTCAGGGCTAATTGTTGCTTGTCCAGCAAGAAGACAATACAGGCTTTAGGTTAGCCTCTCAGACGCTACGCTAGCCACCCAACATTGCCCACGTTCCCACACATACCGGGCAAAAAGCCACGGCAAAACACTAAGAGCCTTTAATAGAGACCTTTAACTCTGAACCTAGACAAATATGCACGCAAAAAACAACAAGTGCAGCTGATGTGCATGGTTCATTCCACATTCTAGCACAGTACCGCCTTAGCTGACTCAATCAATCAACCAGGCTCTTCGTGTAGGGTCAGACCTCGATGGTAGGGAATAAGAAAAGACAGTAGAAAGGTCAATAAGGTGTCTTTCTGTCAGCTGGGATGAGTTGCAGTGGCTGGCATAGCCATGAGACGTCTGCCCACACAGTTGACCAGGACACGTTTGAGAGAAACAGCAGACCACACACAGACACACTTCTTAATAACACTTTTTAGGGCTGTCAAATGATTACAACTTTTAATCACAGTTTTTCAATTCATTTACCCTGATTAATCACCAAGCCACACTAAATACAGTCTGAAATATGCCAATTCTGACTGTGTTTTATTGAAAGAAAGATAAATTACAGTGCAGGATTATGTATATTTGTATGTATTACCAGCACCAAATCGGTAACAAGGTAACAAGGGACATCATTGGGAGACACCTACTTCGCCTACGAAACCCTCTAAAGAACCTCTAAGAATGTGTTATATACATGCTGTGATCATGCAAGAACAATTACATTGATGATAACATGAAATACTTTCAGTATTTTGCCGTATTTTGATGATTTAAAACATTACCGGAACATCTTTCCAAAGGCGCATTGATTTCACATCCGTTCATCGGAACTAACACTACTTTGGTAAAATGCATAAAACGTGTTTAAAGTTTAGTTTTGGTGGTGTTTGGATTGCATCGCTGTTGATGTGTTCAGCTCAGAATAAAGTTAAGGGGCAACATACTATGTGACTCTGTGGGGAGCTACACTGTGCTGCCTTCTGGCATATTAAAAGAGAACTGTGGCCTGCCATCATGCTAATTTGCTTATCCTTAACATTCAAGGCTAAGATGCTGGTAGGGATGATAAAGCCGGAAGTGAGTTTCCTGAGATCGTAAAAGGGATAATGGTAATGGTAATGGTTTTATTTCATTTGAACATGCATCAGATTACAATTGAGTGCATCACATAATCAGTTCACAGTTCCACATGTCCAAAAAGAATAGGAAGAAGCAATGCTTATTAAATCCTACCCCTCCATCTGGTACTTTTACAATCAGTAACTGTTACATTTGTTCACTTCCTGCTCTCCATAATACAGTTTAGAGGTTTTTTTTTTTTTTTTTTTTTAAATAATGCACCTCGTACCGAAGTACGAGGTGATATGACCATACAATGACATAATGGGTACCATAGTAAGTGTCAATATAGTGATATATATAGCACATCATGACTGGTTCAAGACTCTTCATCCTTGTATTTAGCAAACATCAACTGCTTGTATTGTTTCTTGAATTGGCTCATCGTTGTGCATTGTTTGAGGTCCTTACTCAATCCATTCCATAGTTTGATTCCACATACTGAAATGCTATGGCTTTTTAACGTAGTCCTAGCATATAAGTGTTTCAAATGTACTTCTTCCCTGAGATCATATTTCTCCTCTCTTGTAGAGAAGTATTGGATATCACTTTTTCAGCTAATGGAATTGTTCTGTGTATAGTGTGAGTGTGTATAGTGTGAGTGACAAAGGGCAACTGCACTTTTGGAATTTGTGTTTTAAATTAGGGCAAGATACTGCAACTGTTACATGTTATCATCAGTGTACGTGTTAATGCATGATCACATTGTGTATATCAAACAATACAACATTGTTAAAGGTCTCATAGTCAAAATCTCAATTATGTGCATTGTTAGCTAGCTCATATCTCATGTTAGAATGCACAGAAAAGGGAAAGAAATATGTGTTTGTGTTTCACATAAGGATTGTGAATGATAGGAAACTTTTTTTAAGTGATGTTCCCCTTTAGGTGTTAATTTCTGACCACTTATTTTCAGTTGGCATTCACAGTTGTCTCACTCTTGCAAGCAGAGAGACCCGAGAGATGGGTCTTGGTCCTTATTTGGTCCAATTCAGGGTTTGAATGATTGCATTCACATCTGATCAAACAAAATGTACAATTCGATGCTTGAAAACAGGACAGCACAAATTCTACATTCACCAATTGTATTAAAGCTGCCTTGCACTTTTGTCTTTGAATGTGTTCTTTCCAAGGTTCACAAGGTTTCCAAGGAGAAAGAAAGAGGTCAATCGGGTTAAGGCAAATCTGCAGACGACTACAAGATTTGACTCCTCACATGAGAAAGAAGCAAACAAAAAGCGATATTATGAAAAAAACATGAGGCCGTCACAAGGGACAGGCAAAGCACCAGGCTTTTCTATGCTCTGTCGTGCTCAGATTCTTCTAAGCAAGATGAGGACAGCTAAAATCAAGTCGCCGATCAATGTGGTTGTGACTGACTGGTTAGATTGAAAAACCACAGTTTGACTGTGTCTTTTGTGGTGGCCACGAGGACTTAAATAAAACTTCTTACATTTTTTATATGAAAAGGTACGGCATGAAATTGACAAAATACTAAAACCAATGACGTTTTGCAATATTTTTTATGTTCAATGTCAATGTAACATGTTCACATATAACAGATTGATTGAGCATTAGTAATGTCTTTTATTTTACAGAGCAACAGAAAATATGATGGATAAAATAATTATTAAACTGGCACTACCTACTGCGTCAACTGCAGAGGACATGGCATAAAAATAGAACACATTTTCTGATATGAAAAATACTGCAGCATATTGTTGTCACCCAAGACAAATATTTAACGTAAAAAACAGCAACTTTAATTTTTCTGGGTCTCAGGAGGCTTGTGTTGTCTCAAAGTGATGGATTTAGTTATGGGCAGATACAGTGTTCCCTCGCTCTCCCTGTTGTTGTCCTAGCTAGCTAGCTGTTGCTTGCTGTATTGGCAGTCAGCTGTTACTCGCAGCCGATGCTGTAAACAATAGCCAACAGTGCAACTATGAATGCCGCATGGCCGCATGCACTCCTTCCTAGAAAACCCACAACACCAACGAAACGCTCTGCACCCAAATGGCATAAGAAGCCAGTCGGACCCCAGACCAAGGGAAGGCAGAAGCTACACGGCCGGAACAAATGAATCCTCGGCTCACGGATTCTGACACGGGATTATTACACAATGGCAGATGCGACAAGCACCATCAAGGACACACAAACGCCACAGCCGAATGGCGAAGAGCTACGGTCAGTGAGTCAGTAATTTCTTTACTGATAATGATGTATTAGATGAATAATTACACCCATAAGTTAAACACTTCAAGTACTGTTACAATAAGGTTTAAATCAGGGGTCTCAAACTCGCGGCCGGTGGGCCAAATGCGTCCCGCGAGACGCTAGTTTGAGGCCCCCACCTTGATACCAAAGTTTAATGTTGAAATGACAGCTTAAAGCTGTGTGCACACCGGACACAATTAAAATGATTTTGCCCCGGACATACTGTTACCCCACCCTGTTACCCCGCCCTGTTTTGCTTTGGATTAGCAATGAAGCTAAAGGCTTATGACGCTGGGTACAAATAAATGCAGGAAATGATTTGGAATAAAACGGAAAATACACGTCAAGATAAAGCATCTCATTAAACATGTTGTTAAAGTTACGACGCTGCTCCCAGATGGAACTGAGTACGATGCTAACTTGCTAATTGGGTAAAATTATTAAGTTTCATGAATGTTCATGTTAAAAGGTCAAATAACAGTTAATACTGTACATTTGAATCGGAAAAAAATAATTTCTCTACCAACTGTATGTGGTTTCTTATGTTTTTCTTATTTGCTGTTTTATTATTATTTTACTTATTTATTACTGATTGATTGATTTATTGTGTTTATTCTTAATTTGTTTATTTATTTTTTTATCTTATTTTGTGTATAGAAAAATAAAAATTAAGATATTTGAGAACAGTGGAATGTTTTATCAGATATTTTGGTGTGGAAAACCGGAACCAAAATACTGAAAAAGTGTAGGGTATAGCAGAAGCAAAAGCATTGAAGATAGTTTTTTCATTGATTTTTTTTCCAGTTTTTAATAAATGCGTTTTGGGTTTTTTTTTGACAACCTGATGCAGCCCGGCTTCACCCAGAACCTAGCTCCGGTGGCCCACAGGTAAATTGAGTTTGAGACCCCTGGTTTAAATGAATGAATGCACCTTACACTGCTGTTGAGCTGAGCATACACATTGTGTTGAGGGCAAATCCACACCCCTGCGCCTGTTAAGTGTGTGTTGCATAAGGCTGAGATAAAAGGGAGGGACGGAAAGGTCCAGAGAGGTAAGGTGAGGCAGGAGCGGGAAAGGACAGGAAGGAATCCGAAGAGAGAATCCTCCTGAATTAGTGATGAGGTTTGCCCTCCTTTTGTAACTTTGATGAGGAAGATCAAGTTCCAAGACGCTGGCGTGTCACGGCCCAGCAGACTTCAGCTAAACAGTTAGCAGGCAGGGCAAAACTCTATTGACTCTGCTTTTCCTCTGCCGGTGTAGTCAGTAAAATTTAATATTATAGTATAATACTATAAACAGTATAGTACCCACAGCCCTTATATTTGAGAAACCATTTTATTCCATCATTTTGTCCAGGATCAGCACTTTGGAAAGTAAATGTAAATATACTTGAGAGACCGAGAATGTGAAAACTTTAAAAGTGTGAGACATGCCGGGTGCATGTTTGTGTGTTCCTGTGCAGCCTCTGGGAGTCCTTGTCCTGGTGGAAAGAAGGATCCCCCCCACCCCCGCACCCCCTTCCTCTCCTCGGAGCGCTTGCTATCTTTAGCTCGTTTCCGCCGCATCTTGTCACTCCTGCTCTCCTCTCCGGAATCTAAATATAGAATATAAACCTCCGGCGCAATTCAATCTCCCAACATCCCCCTGCACAGGAAGCTCGACACGAGGTGCAGCAATGTGTGTGAACGTGCACACTGTTGTGCAACAATCTCACAGACACACACACACACACAGATCAGAATTCCACCACAGACACACAATGGAAGGACAAACAACCGCAATGGAAGGACAAATAACCGCAAATGTCCGGGCACAGGAGAGCGGTCGTTAGAGGACACCATGTCTAGTCACTTTGGCGTCCCGTTGATCGTCTGCAGTGACATGCAAGACGGCGCGGGTAACACAATCACACCAGTCTGCTAACTAATCACCTCTTTTAACGCACAAATACACACACACACACACACAGACACATGCTTGGAGCTGCATTAAAACATTACAGTGTTACAGTGCTTGTCAAATATACTCAAACTTATCCTGAATATGGTGAAATCCAGCTTTGTAATACAGGCCTCAGGTGTAGTGGTTGGATGGGAGGATGTTTTTGTTTACGGTCAAATCAGGGGCCTGTTGTACAAAACTAGGATAATGGATTAAGCTGGGATATCTTGGTTATCCTGGCTCAACTTATCCATGATCTGGTTGCACAAAAGTGAGATCGTGGAAAGTGGGATATATTCTGACATACCGTATTTTCTGCACTATAAGATGCACTGAAAAATCAACGAGGTGCCTTTTGTGTGCACTGAGTTCCAAAATCTGTAAAAATTTTGTTGTGCTACTTCAACATTTCCTGCTGACACAGGGATGTAACACTGTGCAGCGATAAACCAAATAGAGAACATAATTACATACTAACTGCATGGTGGTTGACTGGTTAGCACACAAGAGCTAGGAGACCTGGGTTCGATTCCCTCCTCAGGCTTCTCTGTGTTTGCATGTTCACCCCGTGCTTGGGTTTTCTCCGGGTACTCCGGTTTCCTCCCACATTCCAAAAACATGCTAGGTTAATTGGTGACTCCAAATTGTCCATAGGTATGAATGTGAGTGTGAATGGTTGTTTGTCTATATGTGCCCTGTGATTGGCTGGCGACCAGTCCAGGGTGTACCCCACCTCTCGCCCGAAGACAGCTGGGATAGGGTCCAGCATGCCCAAGATAAGTCCTTATCCTTGTGAGGATAAGCTGTATAGAAAGTGAATGAATGGACATAATACAGTGATAAACCAATCAGAGAACAGTATGTGATAAGTACAATATGTACGCTTAACGTCTGCCACACCTCCGGGGCTACAAAACGACATTGTGCCTATCTCTCCGCTACTGTGAAAAACCAAGTGAAGCAAATGAAAATGGAGCTTGCCATCATTCCAGTAGGAACTCCAACCTCTTCAAATAAACAGGGCGTTCAAAGTGAAGTTGACAGCGATGCTTGAACAGATGGCGAACATGGAAGCAGCGCCGGGCGAATTACGCCACCATGTGTAAATGGATTGTGGATGCTTGGGCAAAGGTATCGGCTTTAACTGTTGTCAGACCTTTGGTGAAAGCTGGCATCATTGACAATGAGATTGACTACCACAATGAAAAGAGGGAACCCCGCATGTTTGATGGAGAGATTCATGCAGTTGTTCAATTCAGATGCAGAAGATGAGCAATTTGATGGATTTGTGGCAGAAGATTAATGACAAAAATATGATAAGTGTATTGTTAAATAGTAGAAGTTCAATTAAACTCACTGTTTAGTGAGTGGGTTTAGTGAGACCTCGCTATCGGCGGAGGTCTATTCAAGGAATAGACGAACATAAGCACTGATCCAGGATTGGTTTCACCTGGCTTGATTGATCTGTGTCTACTGTACAACCAATTAAGCTTGGATTCTCTTATTTTGGGTTGGTTCAGCTCAGCTCAGTCATTTATCATGGATGTCTGCAACCTTCTTTTGTGCAGCGGGCCCCCAGTTTGTTAGCATAACAGCCAGTTGCAATGTCAGATGATTGTCAGTGCGGACTGGGCTGGAATGACGCAAAGTTTACTGTTTAATTGAGATAATAAGTGTCGATAACGCAAAAAAAAAGACTCAGCCCTCAGGGAATTTCAAACACTGTGCCATGCGTCATTGCAAGTTTTATCCAGAGCCGAGGGCCTAAATCTCTGCTCATCTGTTCTGCTACAATTATGAGTCCATTCGTCACAAAGGCCACTGATGTCTGGAGATAACATTTGTTGTGCTTCAACTTCATCCCTCCGCCAAGTCGCAAAACAACATTCATGCATGTTGAAGCAACAGCAGCAGTTATCTCATGTAATGCTATTTATTTATGTGTTGTGTATAAAACACAATATAATAAGGGTCCCATTAAAATTAAAATGAAGTTTTATCATCAATCAACCAAATCGACCAAGTCGACATTAATAATTGGGGACACACTGAGTTGAGAAATCTCCAGAATCGAGCCACATACCAACCTCGGGCCAATTTCTTCCATGCCTCCCCACCACACACACACACACACACACTCCACTCGTCACGTATCAGCCTACGCTGGGAACTGTTAGAATGATGGAAGGGAAACATGGAGGCAGGGCAGAAGGGAAAGCACTCAGGAGGTGGAGGAGGAGGAGGAGGAGGCTGGGATGGAGTAGAGTGACTGAGGACTACCGGCAAGGATGGGGAGATGACGATACAAACATGCACACTCAGCATGAAACCCACACTATTAATACACTGCCATTACCCTGTTTCACCCTGCTTGTTATAACCAGATTTCTTCTGCTCTTCTCCCCGTGTCGTTGTTTCCACCTTCGATAGATAGTCCGGATGACCAAATACCACTCTTTCATGTCCGATACCCACACCGCTACTACAACATTGTACATCGTTACAATGCATGTACTGCATTTTGCTTAATATAGACATTGAAACACAATGTTCAAGCTGTTTCTTTTTTTTTACTTTTATATGTCTTTTGTATGCCACAGTGAATATTGGTTGTTCCGACTGTAACATATACTATGTCTCAATTAGGTGGGGTGAACAAATAAACACCTGTACCTTAATAGATGCCTACATACAGTATTTCTGTGTAAAAGAGACAGGCAGATAAAAATAAAAATAAAAATAAAAAACAATAATAATAATAATAATAATTGCAAGATCTCTGTATAAAAGAGTCCCCACAAACCATGAAAAAGACACACACACATAAATGAAACTCATTCACAAACACACACAAAAGGATGAAGATGCGTGTCGTTGCATGTGAATGACAGCACCACCCCTGGTGAGAATGTGTACTACAATCCAGTTGCGGTTGTCAGAGATTCTGGCTTGTCTATTATTAGCTGGCGCTGCAGATGCATGCCGGTCGAGGCCCCCCGGGGGGCCCGAGCACCGGCACGTGTACTCTTGCGCTTGAGCACCCCTCAACTGCGCCTCCCTCCAACGCTCACCCGCACCATCCTCCATCGCCGAATAACTGTGATCTTCACTTCCCTCCATCTCTCCGTGTGATCTCGCCACTTCTATCTGGGCGAGCAGCACATGCCTTCACATGCCCCAGTGTTCAAAGCTAGAGGAGGAGGAGGAGGAGGAAGAGTGGGAGGAGGTTGCTGACAATTCCACAGCAGAGGATTTGAGATTCAATGAGAGGTTTCCAAACAAACCAAAAAGACGAAATGTCGATAATATTGTCACAGCAATACACCCAAAAACTGGTGTTTTGATCATGTGATCAACTAGCAGGTGTCGCCATGCTGCAACATTACAACCACACTAGTAGCATAATACCTCAAGTCTCTTGAATATCACCAATAATCCATAATTGATCCTATTCTCCCACCATTTACAACTGAAGTTAGTGTATCGAATTGAGGATTGAGGATACAAATGTCTTGACCTCACCAACACTAGACAGTGCTATAATGACAACCTGAGTCCTAAGCCACTAAATCCAAGTGGATGAACAACAATTAAAAGCCTCGACTCCTTCCACTCCTACATATAGGCTGCAGTACTGAATCCCTTCACGGGGCGTCCATGTTAGCCGTCGCCGTTTGTGTGTGTTTACTGGCACCAATCAAGGAGATTTGTCATGACTTCCACTTGGCTCACTCCATTCATGGATGCTGTCCTCAGGCCACAGGCAAAGCAGCACACAATGACACAAGTAGGCCAACACACACACACACAGACACACACACACACACACAGTGAGAGAAAACTAACACTGACATGATAGCTACATTTTACGCACGCTCATTTTAGAGACATTAATAATTTTGTTCAAAGGTACCGCAACATACTGAATTATAGCAAATTTGTGTAAATGTTATGGTTAATTAATATGCTTTGGTTGATGGTTATGGTTATGCATCACAAGGGCCATTCGTTCATTTTTAAAATGGACTGTTATTACGATATATTATTAGATACTACACAATTTAGTTTTGTCGTCTCTCACTCAAAGCCAACATGTTTTGTTCAGTTAACTTAGCATATATTGATCGATGCTGGATTGCTTTTAGCGTCTTTAATGTACAAAATGCATCAAAGTGGCCCCAAATTCTTTCTTTTATTTGTATGTGGTCACCGCCATGTTTCAATAAAGGGCGGCAGTAGAAGTGAACAATAGAGAACATCAAATTTAAAACGTCTCCTCCTATGCTGCTCTTAACTCATACACTTATGAATATTTCCTAGTTTCCCTATTGTAAGACAAACAATCATTATTATTTATCTCAAAAGAAACAACTTGTAAGTATTCAAACGCAGAAACACGAGGAACAGTAGCACTCTTTGATAGCTGGCAGTAGTTCTGGAACTAAGAAGTCGGCCTGCAGTACCACCTGGCGGTCATAGCTGGTAAAACAGCATTGCCTGTGGACCGGGGTGAATTTTTGCATAAACCTTGTTATTTTTTGTATATCTGTAATCTTTGCTAGTCAGACGTAATAAATGAACTGAATGTAAACTAAATGCTATTTTGACTGACATACTACTCAGGTTATGTACACAACCATCAAGGAATAACAAGCAATTATCTCTATTGCAATATTGAATTGAATTGTGAATTACTTATGAAATCAACTATTTTGATAACCTGTAAACTCTGAAACTGTGATTGTGAAATAGTAATCATTAGTAGTATGTGAAGTTGAAATATGAAAGTTTACTGGTTAGATTTTATTTAAACAGTATGTTACACTATACGTTTTATACTAAGAGGAAGAGCTATTTGACTTGTAACTTGCATGCTGAAAAAAGTGTGTACACAGCTTCAAAACATTCAGGGGAAATCCTGAATATGATCTTTCATAACGTTGTGACTCACAATGTTGTCTTGACCAGAGTCCCGTATCTCTGTGACGTGTGGGTCAGGTGTTTGGGTGTCTGCCACGGCTGGACTGACCTGCGAGGACACACAAAGACACACCGACACATTCAAACATTTCTGAAAAATATTGAAAGATAATCTTCACAGCGGCGATGGCGGGTGACCTGAATGTCTGGAGGCTGTGCCAGGTGAGGGTACGGTGCGCGGGGGTGGATGTCAGTCAGGTGGGGAGAGGGAATGGGCGTGGACCTCCTGCTGTGTTGCTGGAGAACTTCCCGGTAGGATTTGGTGTCAAAGTTTGTCTTCCACAAAATCACCTGAGAGCATTACTCACATTTTACGATTTATTATATTAACAATAAATAACACAAAAGTATCCCCACAAAGGATTCAATTTTCCAAACTGTGAGTGGTTAGCTTGTAGGCCACACAACTAGGAGACCCGAGTTCAATCCCCCACTCGGGCATCTCTGTGTGGAGTTTGCATGTTCTCCCAGTTTCCTCCCACATCCAAAAACATGTTAGCTTCATTGGCAACCCCAAATTGTCCATAGGTATGAATGTGAGTGTGAATGGTTGTTTGTCTATATGTGCCCTGTGATTGGCTGGCGACCAGTCCAGGGTGTACCCCGGCCATCCCCAGCTGGGATAGGCTCCAGCATGCCCGCGACCCTAGTGAGGAAAAGCGGTATAGAAAATGAATGGATGGAAGACAAAGAATGACGAATGACGATTCAGGGACAACCCAGGACTCAAGTCCAAACTCTCATTGATTCATGAATGGATTAAGTGCCAATATCTCTACCTTAGAGATATATTCATTAACAACCACCAACCTTAGAATCCACTCCTCCAGAAGCAAAGTGATCCCCAGCACCAGAAAAAGACACAGTGAGTACAGCGGCCTGAAAGCATAAAAACACAAGCAATAAAATTTATTTTTTCTTTGTTAATTCAGGGATTGATCAACCTAGTATATACAGTATTATGAGAATAAACATTAACACAGTAAAAAAAATTACATAGAAATATCAAGAAATATATAAAATACAATATATCAAAATATCAATGATAGAATTAGTTCAGCATTAGTATAACTTGGCAAGCATAGCTAAAAAATTATTTGACCTGTTTTAGCCATGTCTCCCTACTGTGTGTGATTGTGTGCTTGCGTGTGTGGGTGTGTGTGCGTGTGTGGGTCTAGTATGGAGGGTGGGAGGGAGGGGCTTTCTTTTTGCTTCATTGTTTTTTCCTTTTAATTGTGGAAATGGTTTTAATTCTGTAAAGCACTTTGTGTTGCATTTCTTTGCAGGGAAAGTGCTATACAAATAAAGTTGATTTGATTTGATTTGATTTGATTTAGCATTACATTATATGATTGGGAGAAAGGCATAGTTCTTTAGAAAAAGCTAGTGTTTATTGAAAAATACTAATATTGATTGATTGCAAGAAACAATTACTGATGTTCTGACCAGAAATGATAATAATTTTTCAATACACTCCCAATCAAAATTTTAAGTCCAGTTAAAAAATTGCAAAAATTGATATTTTGTAATGTTGGATATTAAGGAGGCTCTTACTAGAGCTTCAAAATGCAAAAAGAAAAAAATGTGAGTGAAAAAAAATGTTTTGAGCAAGCAATTTCAGCTGATCGAAAGACAACAGCTTTTAAAGCCAAAATCTTAACAAAAATGTGGATTCAATGGCATTTTCATGATATTTGATGGCAAAGGCAAAAAAGCTTTCTCTCTTTGAAAGAGGCTAGATATTTGAGCTCTTGCGGCACGCTGTTGCTGCTGAGGTTGGACGCAGTAATTTTAAAGTGTTATGAAACAATGCCATCAAACATGTCGGGTTCCCTCTCATCATTGTCGGAGTCAGTCTCGTCAGGTGGCTTTTCAGCAATGATGCAGGCTTTCAGTTAAAGCAGACACCTTAGCCCAAGCATCCATTGCCTGGCGTAACTGCCAGTCTTGGGAAAGGTTTGTTCGCTGTCTTTCATCCATCGCTCTCTCACTTTGAACGCCCTGTTTACAACAATGTCCAATATCGTATTACGTCTCTGTGTCAACAGGAAATGGTCTGACAATCAATCAAGCAGAGCGCAACAACATTTTTACAGATTTTGGAACTCAGTGCACACATACTGTAAGTCGCACCAGATAATAAGCACACCGTAGATTTTTGAGAAAATGAAAGGCTTTTAAGTGCACCTTATAGTGCAGAAAATACGGTATACGATATTTCTATTTTAGGGCATTTCAGGATTTTTAAGCTATGGTCTCTGATGAGCAGTCTACTTCACTTTAATGGTTGTTTCCAGTAAACTACTTAACTACAAACATAAAATTACAACTTAATTTCTCTGTAGTTTTGAGCCAGGTTCAATTTTACATAGATATGCTTCTCTTGCATGAGAACAGCACTCAAAGCAAAGACTGAATTGTGTGTCACCAAGTTTATTTTAGCACACCGACCTTGTGTCCATGCAGCGTATAGATGGGGCGTCCCTCTAGTAGGTCCAGAATCTTGATTGTGCCATCGCTAGAGCCGCTGATCATGTAGTTATCGGACGGGTGGAAGGAGAAGCTGTTGATGCCTGCACTGTGGACTGTGAGACAAACAATTCATTCATTCAACAATTCATACAAAAGTAAAAACAAAAGTATTTTTCTGTGGTTGCTCTACCTTGGTAGTGCTGGATGAGCTTATTGGTGCGTATGTCCCAGATTTTAAGCGTGCTGTCAGCCCCAGACGATGCGATACAGGTGCCTCTTGAGTTGAAGTCCACAAAGGTTGCTGAACTGGAATATGTAGGACACACAGGGAAGGCTCAGACGTACAGTAGATGCTTTGAAGGAACAAAAATTAACAAAATTGTTGGGGTCTTTTTTTTTTTTTTTTACCCGCAGTAATCACTGAAGCAGTTGATGCAGTTTTTGCTGTACGTGTCCCACAGTCTGACGGTGCCATCATCCCCACAGGAAACTATGAGGCGGCCATCGTGAGAAAACCTACACGGCAACAAGTCACAATCAGCACTTTAAATGACAACAAAAACACAATGGGGAATAGCATCAAAATTTAAGACCCTTAATAGCATTTGGAGGAAGTGTCAATAATGAAACCAGTATGCTGCTTAGTTATCACTGTCCATTTCATAGGAACAGATCCTTTCACATGTTCAAAGATACCATTTGTATCCTTCATGGTTTGCAGCAATTGAGCCAGTGGCTTTGACCAACATTTCTCCACTTTTCTGACTGTTTTACATTGTTTCATTTTCACTTTCTTCGAAACATTGTTGTCAGAAGTGTTGTGTATGCCCCACCTACACACTGTCATGTTTCTATTTGTGTATATAGTTGGCTTTTGTTATTTACACATATATTCTGGTTAGTACTTTGATTATATTTGGTTGCCATTTAAGTTGTTTAATTGCCACTTTACTGCACGGCGGTCGAGTGGTTAGCGCGCAGACCTCACAGCTAGGAGACCAGGGTTCAATCCCACCCTCGGCCATCTCTGTGTGGAGTTTGCATGTTTGCATGCGTGGGTTTTCTCCGGGTACTCCGGTTTCCTCCGACATTCCAAAAACATGCTAGGTTAATTGGCGACTCCAAATTGTCCATAGGTATGAATGTGAGTGTGAATGGTTGTTTGTCTAAATGTGCCCTGTGATTGGCTGGCGAGGTCCAGGGTGTACCCTGCCTCTTGCCCGAAGACAGCTGGGATAGGCTCCAGCACCCCCGCGACCCTCGTGAGGAAAAGCAAAAGCAGTGGCAAATGAATGAATGAATTGCCACTTTAGTTAGTTAGTTTTTCAATTAGAAGTCATTGGTTTTGTTCCTAATTTCTCATCAGTTTCTCCTTTTTTTGAGGTGATTGGTCGGGGCACAAACATGGAGGCGTGCCCATGTGAGTGCAGGCCAGAGGCTGATCACCTTGATTGGACTCTCCCAAGTGTCACCTGTAGGAGGGGGGATTAACTGGGTTGTAGTTGGGTAATCTAAGTTGTTATGTGTAATCGAGTGCTTAAATGTATACAGGAAGTGAATCTTCAGTGTGGTACTATTGGTAACATAAAAGAAGGGTGTTATAAATGTAAATAGGGTATCTTTTAGACGTATTGCCTCACCCTCTCATTGGGAACTATGGTTGGCCCTTCATGGATAAAAGGGGCTGGGTGAAATTGTTTGGGGGAGGCCTGTGTGTGCTGGGGGAAATGCTGTTGCACGGTCTGGCGAAATAAACTTGAAGAGCTCTCAAGCCCATGTCTGCATTTCAGCTGCTATGGCTATCCCGGCTAGTAAGAGGCCATTTTTTTCCAACTTAAAATCTTACAAGTGTCATTGATTAAGATCCAACTTTGTCCCCTTGCTGTACTTCTACTATTCAAAGAAAACGGTGCATTGTGTTACCTGGCGCATCGCACCCAGTTGGTGTGCTGAGTTAGCGAGTACATGAAACATCGCCGGCCGACACTCCACACTTTCAGGGTCTTGTCGTCGGATGCAGTCACAAGCCTTTGGCCATCATGGGAAAAGGCGACACTGCGCACGGTGGCTGTGTGTGCTTTGAACACCGTGGACTCTCCTTTCCTGTCAAGCACACAAAAAATGAACTTTGACGGCACTCTGATTTACTCTTAGTGAAATTGTTGTTGTTTTTTTATTAATAGCTACAGCACTCTCAATCGATCCAAAATGTTAATAAAGCTATATTACTATGAAAAAATAACATTTTATGCTGAAAAATCATCATATAAGGTGCATCCAAACATTTGTAACTCATACTGGAAATTAAAGTATTTTTTTAAATTTTCTAAAACAAACATTTCATACATTATACACAGTATATACACCGGTATTATTTTATTTATTTTTGTATATCAGTATCAACTAGAGTTGAGTTCACGAGCCGATACACAAAATATACAAGAACAAGAATTTAAGATTACTTTTAAAAAATGTTCAATTAAAAAAATATCAAAAATACAATGTACTGCAATGTACTATTTTTTTTACCTCCACTCACAGAGACAAAGACTAACAAAGTATGACTGACAAAAGGGCTCACTCCATTCGTGCTGTTGTTCTATGGTCCAAACTTGTCAAGAGACGAGGAAAATAGATATGCATGCACATGGCAATATATTGCGACAAAATTATTACGTTCATTTTAATTTATTGTGTGATTAATTATTTATTATGGTCACAGGCATAGTGGACATTTTTTCTGCACGAGAAATCTGGTAAACGTTTTAATATCGTAAGATCTTGTGACAGGAGGTCCTGTGACACCCCTCATATTTCAGTGTTTTTCTTTTTACGTGATGCATTTTTGCTGTCTGTATTTCTACAATTAATTACTCACCTGACTCATCATTTAATATACTTTAACATTTCAGCAAAAATGTGTGCAGTGTGTATTTTTCCAACATTTTTGCACACTCTGAAATATTGTCTTCCAACTCTTGGGGGAGCCCCACACTGTAGTTTAAAGTGACCTACATTGTCGGCTTCCACAGTCGTACCATCCTGTCCTTGGAGGAGGTCGCCACCAAGCTTCCCACGGGGCAGAACTGCACCGAGGTAACGACATCCTGATGGTTGACGAAGCGCAGAGACCTCCCCTTGGGGGACAGATTCCAGATCATCAAGCTCTTGTCTGCGGAACCAGAGGCTAAGGGAACACCAGAGAAAAAAATAATTCAAACATAGATGTACATAGACATAAACTTGTTGCAGCTAATTTATCTATACACTGTAACTCTATATTAAATATTATTTCAAGTTGCTGAGGTGCTAATTTGAGATTGTTATTGCAATGCCCTCTTATCAGGCCTTCCTAAAAAAGACTGACTAAAATGCTCTACAAAAGTATGATTATCATGACTATAGCTGCATATAATCAATAATCCACATCCTGTAGCCCTGTATCTTACGTTAGTAAATGCTGCAAGCACAAATAAATGATAAAATAAAACAGAATGGTATAGTCGCTGCTGACGTTACCTATTTGCTTAGTGTTTGGACTGAAATGTACACAGGTAACAGCATCTTTGTGGCCCTTAAAGGTCCTTTCCACGCAGGGATCCTCCTGCAAGCAACACAAACATATTTGCAATGTCTTTTTTTCATTTGTCCACCGTTTAGTGTCACACAAATTGTGTTCAGACAATACTAAGGACAAACTCAGCAGCCAGCAGTAGGATTTTTACATAAACATAAACAGCGCCCCACTTTGCAAATCCTCTTAGCACACACTTAGCTAGCAATGTCGCTTAATCAGCTACTATTAACACGAGTTTTTCAATTCCATTCGTCCAAAAAATGCAAAAATATTACCAATACTGAGGCCATTGTGTGACAGCGTTATAGCTGTGTTACTTGAACGCTTCCTCCATGACAGTCAAACATTGCGCCCTCAGGAAACTCCCGAGACCAGACCAGTCGAACCCAGATAAAATAATTCCGCCTCCCCAGGCAACTCTTTACGTGTTTGCGCTTGAATTTAAATGCATTTGTGCAGTAGTAGTTTTACAGTTTGCACAACAGCTAGTAGGTGGATTGCATACACATCGTAGGGGCACGAGAAAAGTACGAGAAAACTAAGTCATCATTGCGAATACAATATCTGCAGTATTCGTGATTAATGCCAAATTGAATGAACAGCGCTCGTCCGGTGACATAGTCATCGAAAGTGGATGACGATGTGACTTCATATCCAGAGAAAATAGCTAAAAAATGATGTAGCCGCCTCGTCAATGAAGTAAAGCGTTTTTCGCCGCTTAGCAACCATACTGGCCAGTGAGGTAGTGTCAGTTAGTGGTGTGTCGGTCATGAACGAACAGGTCAAAAGAACTAGTTCTTTTTTGTGAACGGTTTGAACGAGGTCACCGCCCCTAAAATACCCGTTCAGTCGGTTCAGTTGCAAATGCTTTTTTATTGGCTGGAGAATAGCACCCCCGCGACCATCGTGAGGAAAAGTGGTAGAAAATGAATTAATGAATGAATGAATTTCAAACTACGTCATCACTTGTTGTTGAGCTGTGGGTCGGAACAAACGTGAACGGACTGACTCGACACGGCTGACCGGATCTCTGCACAGGGGGGATCACTGGCTAAACAACCAATTGACCGAAATGAACGGATCTTTCTACTGAATGAACCGGAATGATCAGGTTCACTCAAATGAACTGTTTTGCCCACCACTAGTGTCAGTGACTGTGATTGGTTAAAAACTCTCGTACAGTCCAATCAGCGCAACAGTTGAAGAGACCTGGAGGTTTAAATTCTCATTTGAAGTTGCGTTCATGGTGCAGATGTTATTTTAAGATTAAGGTATTACTGCATAGCTTGTTTATGTCTACGAGGCCTTTTAAACTATTGTTGCACACGCTAAATTGTACACTCTGGTCTCTATTGTTTTCTTTCTTTTGACTTTTAGAAGCTTTGAAATGCTTTGTCACGCTGCACTGTTAGGTGAAGACATTTATACCCCATTCAGAGACATCTGAGAGAACTGACTGCTAGCTAGCTAAGAGCTAAGCTATCTGACACGAGTATGATGTCTCAATGAATACGTCGGGTTGTCGTTGATGTAATGATTGTGATGATGTCAAGGCGACATTGTCATGTCTCTCTCCTTGAGATGCTGTCTTAAAACCACGTCCCCTTGTTGTGTTGCTGACGTTCGCCTTGTGAGTGTGGAGCGATAACTCGTCATTCGGTTAGTCAGTTCTTCGCGTGTTAGCGAAGGAAAGCTCCGGTAAAAATTTTTTTTAAATAAGAACCACAAGATTGTCTTTTGAAGCACAACTTTGTAGAGCAAAGTTATTTTATCGGAGTGAGTTTTGAAGCACATTTAGGTGTGAACAAACGTCGAGTTTGGTCTCGAGTCTTTGCGTTCTTAGGAGTGGAAGATGTCGCTGTACAGGGGCATCGGCGGCGATCAGGTAATTTGAACTATCAATACTTGTAGTTTACATATTTATCTGGCTAATGTGTGTAAAATTTGTGTACATTTAAGCTGATACGATGATTAACGGGCAGAAGCTATCATAGCTGGCTAGCTGCCGTTGTAGCTGTTTCCATGCCAACCACAGAGCACCTGCAAACTATTCTGACGCCCCAGCTGAGCCTTTAAATTATTTTTCTTAAAAAAAACCTTCACATTGAATTGTCTTTTCTTGGATCAAAGTACATGAGAAAACGCATACCGAAGAATGCAAAGTATCAGCACATCAAAACAAAACTGGACACAGGTTTGGTACTCATTGCTAATTCTAAAAATATAATTCAAGAGTTTTCTAATGTCTTAACTATACGTGTTTGTGTCTTAACACAGGAGTCAGCCTCACTAAATATTTGGAGCGTCTTGAGGACATTAAAAAGAGTGAGTGATGTGCCACACGCTGTTATTAGCTGTATACATGTCATGTCATATGATGATTGACACATTGACTTTGATTGCTTTTTCTTTTTTTGTCATTCAGACTACAAGTGCAACAGGGGTGAAATCTTCAAACGCTTCAAAGTGTCAACATTTGCAGAATTGGTGAGGCTTTGTAACAAGAATCATAGTAAAAATGCCTGCTGGATTATTGTGGCACACACACTTCCTATTAATTTGGTTGCCTTTTTAGCGTCAAAATAATTACAATGATGCAGTGCAGTTGTACGTGGAAGAGCCCTGAAAGAAGTTTGGTATGGCTCTGAACGCTCAGAGTTTTTTTTTTTCTAACACCAGCTCACTGTGACATCACTGCCGGATAAACTTATATGAGCGTGCCCAGGTACAAGCTGTATGCTTGCCCTCCCCACCTCTGCTGCATTGTTTCACTGCTCTCACTGTGACACAGAGCAATGGCTTCCAGAAAATATTTGTTCAAGTGAATTCAATGTTCAAGTTGATAATAATAATAATAATACATTTTATTTAAAAGCGCCTTTCAGGACACCCAAGGTCGCTGTACAGGAGATAAAAACACCAATATAAAATACAAGATAAAAGACAACAAACAATAAATAAGAGCATACAATAAATCGGGAGAGGGGGGACCATGTGAAGCTGTTAGAGGGAATAGGCAAGTTTAAACAGATGGGTTTTGAGAATGGGAAGGGTGGCAGAGTTACGGAGGTCTGGTGGCAGAGAGTTCCAGAGTTGGGGAGCAGAGCGGCTGAAAGCTCTGCTCCCCATAGTGCTAAGGCGTGCAGAGGGAACAGTGAGATGGAGGGACGCGGAAGATCTGAGGGAACGGGATGGCTTAAGAATGTGGATGAGGTCAGAGAGGTAAGGGGGGGCAAGGTTATGGATGGACTTGTAGGTGTAAAGAAGGATTTTGTAGTTAATTCTTTGTTTCACGGGGAGCCAGTGGAGTTGCTGCAGGATGGGGGTGATGTGGTGGAATGAGGGGGTCCTGGTGATGATCCGGGCAGCAGAGTTCTGAACCAGTTGAAGTTTATGGAGGGATTTGTGAGGGAGGCCAAAGAGGAGAGCGTTACAATAGTCAATGCGGGAAGTGACAAGGCTATGGACGAGGATGGCGGTGGTGTGGGGGGTGAGGGAGGGGCGTAGACGATTGATGGAGCGCAGATGAAAGTAAGCTGACCTGGTGTCGTTATTGATGTGGGATTGGAAAGATAGAGTGCTGTCGAGGATGACACCCAGACTCTTGACCTGCGGGGAGGGAGAGACTAAGGAGCTGTCGATGGAGAGAGAGGAGTCAACTTTAGATAGGGTGGATTTGGTGCCAATGAGTAAGAATTCAGTTTTATTGCTGTTAAGTTTCAGAAAGTTGGAGGTGAACCATGATTTTATTTCAGAGAGACAGGAGGTGAGGGAGGGGGGTGGGAGTGTAGAGTTGGGTTTGGAAGAGAGGTAGAGCTGGGTGTCATCCACGAAGCAGTGAAAATGAATGTTAAATTTACGGAAGATATGGCCGAGGGGGAGAAGGTAGGTTATGAAAAGAAGGGGCCCCAGGACAGAGCCCTGGGGCACACCTGTGGTGACTGGGGAGGGGTCGGAGGAGAAAGATTTAAGCTGAATGAACTGAGTGCGGTCTGTGAGATAAGAATGGAACCAGTGGAGGGGGGTGTGGGAGATGCCAATTTCGGAGAGTCTACTGAGGAGGATGGGGTGTGAGATGGTGTCAAAGGCCGCACTCAGGTCAAGGAGGATGAGAATAGAAAGTGAACCGGTGTCAGCTGCAGTGAGGAGATCATTGGTGATTTTGATGAGTGCAGTTTCAGTGCTGTGACGGGGAAGGAAGCCGGACTGGAAGGGTGATGGAAGGCTAACTTGCCTAAAGAGGCAATCATCAGGCAGATGTGGTTGGAGTTTCAGATTCCCGACCAGCAAGAGAAAAATATGGGACTTTAAGGATATAAAGGATATATCTTAGGATATACAGCTGGAATAGGTGCAGATTCTGTAATATGTAGAAAACTTTCTGTGCGGGTTATCATGTGTAGCTACTCTATAGGAGTCCACAACTCAATACAAAGTGTAGAAAAATTTGCATAAGAGGTCTCCTTTAATATATTGTCAAACCTCTAATTTGTTTAGATTGTTTATTTTTCCAATGGGAAATGATGGCAATCGAAATAATCTGTTCCAGGATCAAACCTTGGCCATCATAAATGCTTTATGAAGTATACATGCAATGTTTCAGGTGACATTTTAACATTCTTAGCAGTCATAAAAAGAAATGAAGCTGTATTAATGTATGTGTTTCCTGACGTGTGACTTTGATATTTGTTTTTCACATCAGATACTTCAGGTGGCGTCTGTGTCAGACCTCACTGAAGGCATCAGTGGCGATTCATCTCACAGCCTTGACGGTAACACACAAAACCTTAAACAATAACCGGACTCCACCCAGGGTGACTAGTCTCTCCTTGCAGAAGGTGACGCTGTGATAGAGTCCAAACACGCTAATGGCTCAGCAGAGACCTCGCCACTGTCCGAGACTCAGCACAGCATACAGGACCAGGAACACAGCCAGCCCCCCAGGTCCACGCTGTTAAGGTAGCGCTTCAAAACCTGATAGTGTACAAACGTCATGTTTCATGAGACGTATAAGTGATGTACGCTTTTTTTGCAGCGTCATCAATGGTGTTGGCGAGCTGAACATGAACGGGGACAAAGCCAAGCCGCTGGATGAGCCAGACGCCAATAAGCCGTACCCAGACTGCCCCTACCTGCTGCTGGACGTGCGTGAGCGCGATCAGTACGAGCAATGCCACATCATCAGCGGTATGTGGTCCCCCCCTCGTCCCGCCACAAGAACATATCTTCATCTTTTGGCTTTTGTACTCCCTGCAGCCCACAGTTTCCCCATCGCCATGCTGTCGCGGACCATGAATCCCTACACCAGGGAAGTACTGGACTATGTATCCTTGGCATACAAGTGTAATAATAAGTGAAGCAGTGTTCATATTAAGATATAAAGATAAAACATGCATATTTCATTTTTTTACCTGTTTTTTTTAAAATATTGTTATTACAGTGTAAAGACAAAACACGCAGGTTAAATGTTTTTACTGCAATCCAATTGCAAAAATAAAGTAGTGTTAATGTAAAGTAGCAAAGAAAACATTTTCTGTCATACAAGCGTAAAAATAAGTTAAGCATATGTTAATAAGATTTTCGGTAAAACACACATTTTTTTTAACATTCTACACAGTCATTCAATAAATTAGTGAAGCAGTGTTAAGCCATAAAGACAGTTTTGTTTTGTTTTTTTTACCATGAATTGTCATACAAGCATGTAAAGTAACAGTTTATAAATAACTTATAGTGTTAACAATACTAATACTAATAATAATAATATTAAGATTAAAAAACAGGCATATTAGAACTTTTTTTTACCATACACAACTGTCATGCAAGTGAAAAAATAAGTGAAGCAGTGTTACTATTAAGATGTCAAGAAAATTCCCACATACATTTTTTTTTCAACTGTCCTACCGGTCTAAAAAGTTAAGGAGTAACAATATAATTTTAGTTTTGATACAAAGTGGTGACCACATTTGGTGCTATGCCCAGTCACACAACCTCCATATTGGTTCCATAAGACAGCAATGATGTGTGAATCCAACTTTATGTTTAAACATCTTGGCTCTTAACCCTGCACACGTGTAGAAAAATGCCTCTGGCAAGATTATCATTGTGTACGACGAGGATGAGCGCATCGCCAGCCAAGCGGCCACCATCATGCATCAACGAGGCTTTGACAACCTCTTCCTGCTCAGCGGAGGTCAAGCGAAGCCTGAACATCACCACAATGACTTTACCGAGATGATGTTGTTCCAACAATGGTGTCCTTCAATTAAGGTCTCAAGGTCATTGCTCAGAAATTCCCAGAGGGGATGACGACTGGGCCCCTGCCTCCTACCTGCCTGCCTCCTCCCGAACCGACAAAGTGGAAGAAGTGCATTCCACCGCCGCCGCCGCCATTCTCGCAAGTGGCGGAGAAAAGATGGAGGTTTACTGCGGACGAACTTTCCAGGATTGAGGGGCAGCTGGACAACATTGCCATCACGAGTAGCAGCAGTAAGTTAGCATTTATTTACATTTTTTAATGTCCTCATTGAATACAACACAACAGCAAATTATTACTCAATACTTACTGGAAAATATACCTTATGGACCCGATTGGAAATACTACAAAAATACATAATTTTACCCCCAAACAATGATTGCGCTACATTACAGTACTAAGACTTAATTATATGATGTCATTCCGATAAAACCGAAAAAAAATATCTCAGACAACTAATAAAGAGGTTACCTGTACTGTGCTGGAGAGTGTACAAATCAAGTGCTCCTTTTCTGTGATGTGCTACAACTGGCCTGTCGATAGTAGCAACTAACTACTGATGTTCTATGGAAAATAGCGGCGATAAGGTATTATTTATGCTCATCAGCAACTGCTGCGTTATGTACAGGTGCACACAATCATGCACAGTTTCTCAACTCTTTTCAACTCTTTCCAACTTGTTTTGTTCAGGTCGTACGTCCAGTCGCATGTCCACCTGTAGCAGTCTGTCCAAAGTCTCCAGTGTTCAAAGCCGTCAGATGTCCTCTCTGTCCGGGAGGGACAGCGGTCGGGTTCATAGGCCCTGGAAGTAGCCCCGCCCATCCCCTCACCCAAGAGTGAAGTATTTTCTCCTGCTGGCAGCATTAGTTTCTGCTAACACAGTCAATGAATGTGTTTGCACTCCAATGAAGATGTCACTACTCAGATCTGTGGATCATGTAAGTATTTTTATTAATATTTAATGTGCACGCTGGTCATGGCCAGCTGGGACAAAATGTCTGAGTGTGCGTGTGTGTTTGGCGTGTGTATATACCACCTACCTAAGTCCTGAACCACTGAATGTGAGTACAATAAGACGCATTTCTAATGCTGTACTGTCACACAAATGTCTTGACAGTTTTATTTGGTGATGAAGACTGATCGTGTTGGAATGAATGAATGTGTGTTTGATTCACTGTTGCATTGCCAGTGTAACAAAGTTTTGCTGCCTTCCTTGTTGTGGGCTTCACATCCCAAAGATCATGTGAACAGAAGTGATTTATTTCTTTTTTCTTCTACGTGGCCTTGAAATCTGGTCTGGTCTCATGATTTAATAAAATGGTTTACTGGAATTATTTCATGTTATTGTGTCACTGGTTAAATCTATTTTTGATATTTATTAGTTTAAAAATAATAGTTTAATCATGTTGATAATTTATTATTTTGTGAATACATTTCTCATTTTGATTTCTGCAGCCTGATTAAATATGAACATGTGATCAACTCCACATTAGCTTTAGCGGTTTTACACCATAACTGTGCTACTACTACACTACAGATCCTAAAGGAAAGAATTTATGGACTTCACTGATTAATTATTGATGTGCAGTATCTATTACAGTAACTTGGACACTAATTATTGATGGACGGTCACACAAGTACACTATTATGTTTTACCAGTACAAGCTAAACATCCAATACAAAAATTCTGCTTTTACAACGATGATACTGAAAATTTTTGATTTTGCAAAACCATACAGAGAACTGCGCCTAATATGCATGCCTTTAGAGATGTGAGATGTTAATTAATTTGATTAAATTCCAAAACCATCATTGTTCTATACAAAAGACTGCCAACAATCAGAGACTTGAGTTTTTTTAATGGTCTAATTGGAGTCACAATACCTTCCTCCTACAGTGGTGCTCTTACATTAGTACAGGTTCTTGGAGGTGTGGTCCATGATGGCCATGAGTGCCAACCACGTCTCCCTGGCCGTGGGGATGATCTGATTGGCGGGCAGCATGAAGCCGTAACGTCCTGTGTCCCTCAGCTCGAAGGTGAAGGAGTACTTGATGCCCTGGTTGTATGTCCAGTCGATAGTGCCGCCACTGGCTTGGTCTGTGGCAGGAAAGGATAAAAATGTATCTTTTCATCTGCATAATGAGGACACAGGAGTCAAACTCAAGGCCACATAGCTAGGAGACCCGAGTTCGATTCCACCCTCAGGCATCTCTGTGTGGAGTTTGCATGTTCTCCCCGTGCATGCGTAGGTACTCCAGTTTCCTCCCACATTCCCAAAACATGTTAGGTTAATTGGTGACTCCAAATTGTCCATAGGTATGAATGTGAGTGTGAATGGTTGTCTATATGTGCCCTGTGATTGGCTGGCCATCAGTCCAGGGCGTACGCTGGGATAGGCTCCAGCCCGCCCCGCAACCCTCGTGAGGATAAGCGGTAGTAAATGAATGAATGAATGAATCACCAGATCCAGCAGAAGAAGCTGTGTGTGGCATTTTGTAATGTGGATTACTGCCACCCAACAGGACTGGAGTGGAACATCAAGGTTTTACAATGAAATGAGTCAGACAGGCTTGTCAAATGATGATTCATGTCATACATGTTAACATTTGCAATTGAAAATATGGCAACATAAGACCAAAAGCTGTGCTGCTTTCTCTGGCTGTCAGCAATAGTCAGTAGTTTTGTTTTGGGGTTTTTTTCATGGAGAGGATGTTGAGAAAAAAAAAAAAATTGGAAGGGTTGAAGTATCGTTCAGGCCTTGGTCTGCACTGAATTTGTATTCTTGTACAACTACAACAAACAAAGCCTTTATGATGACAAAACGTCTGTTTGGAGGTTAAAAAAGAACTTACAGATGGTGTTGATGATGCTTCCATATCTGTAACGAGTGCGGTACAGAGAGGCCAGGTCAGTGATGGCTTTCTTGGCCAGACTGTGCTGCAGAAAACACAATGAAACAACGTGTTATTGTATGTATGAGTAGCACCAGGACAAATGAGACCATGATGGTGAACATTTAGCTGGTACCAGTTCAGCCTGGTCCCTGACGGGGGTCCTGGTGTAGCCGTAAGGGTACAGCAACATCTGGGAGTACGAGTGGATGGACACAAAGCCCTTGATGTTGCCGTGAGACTTCACAAAGTCCACAATGGACTTAACCTCTGACTCGGAGTGGGCCCTGGGTCCACGATAGGTCTCGGAGCAAGTGTTACCGCTGGCTCCGGGTCCTACAGTCATTATAGGGAAAGCATTACTAAAGACAACTTTTAACAATTCCTAAATCTGATCTTCAGAAATTTAAGTTACGCAGGCAGAGCATCCGAGATGTTACCTCCAAAACCAGCATCCCAGTTTCTGTTGGGGTCAACACCGACACAGCTGGAACCAGGATTGGGCTTTCTGGTCTTGCGCCACATGCGGTTCTGGAAACATCACAGACACAAACATCATGTCAAGTGTTCCAGTTGGTCCTACTGAGACCAATAGATAGGATAAGATATTCCTGGCTCACATTTGTGTGGGTGTAGTAGTATCCGTCAGGGTTGGTGACCATCTCCAGGAAGATGTCCATCTTGTTGAGGATGGCGGTGAGCACGGGGTCGCGGCCGTAGTCGGTCACAATCTGAAAGCGACGTACACAACTGTCAGAACATGAAAATGACACTGAGAGACTTTACAGCACCTTCTTGGCAAACCAGGCACCGCTAGCCTGGGTCACCCACTCCCTGGAGTGGATCCCAGTGTCGATCCAGATGGCGGGGCGCTTGCTTCCACCGGTACTGAACTAAAAAAAGTGTGTCAGTCAGTGTCATAAAGGTAAAGATCAACAAAGTTGTTCCAAGGTCAGCCTGCATTGTTGTTGGGTTAACCTTGAGCACGTTGAGGGGGCGACGCTCGTAACTCTGACCAATCACCAGCTTGCTGACCAGTTTGGGATTCTCAGCAACCAGCATGTCCTGGAACCTGTACAGCTACCACAACAAAACCAAGATCACCAGTCTCAGAGTCTCGTATATATATATATATATATATAGCAAAGAAATAAATAGTTTGAGTATCGCTGTCACTCCAACCTCGCTGATGCTGTGATATCTGGAGAAGTCAAAACTGTCTGTGTTTCTGGGCTCAGCTTGACGAGCAGAAGCATCCATCTCTTCCTGCTCCTCATCCAGCATGTCCTGAGGACCAGAGAACACAATTCATTCATTCATTCATTTTCTACTGTTTTTTTTCCTCATGAGGGTCGCGGGGGGTGCTGGAGCCTGGTGCTGTCTTTGGGCGAGAGGCGGGGTACACCCTGGACTGGACTGCACATATAGACAAACAACCATTCACACTCACATTCATACCTATGGACAATTTGGAGTCACCAATTAACCTAGCATGTTTTTGGAATGTGGGAGGAAACCGGAGTACCCGGAGAAAACCCACGCATGCACGGGGAGAACATGCAAACTCCACACAGAGATGGCCGAGGGTGGAATTGAACCCCGGTCTCCTAGCTGTGAGGCTCTGCACGCTAACCACTCGATCGCCGTGCCGCCACGAGTTCCATTCATTCATTCATTCATTCATTTTCTACCGCTTTTCCTCACCAGGGTATCCTATCCCAGCTGTCTTTGGGCGAGAGGCGGGGTACACCCTGGACTGGTCGCCAGCCAATCACAGGGCACATATAGACAAACAACCATTCACACTCACATTCATACCTATGGACAATTTGGAGTCGCCAATTAACCTAGCATGTTTTTGGAATGTGTGAGGAAACCGGAGTACCCACGCATGCACGGGGAGAACATGCAAACTCCACACAGAGATGGCCGAGGGTGGAATTGAACCCTGGTCTCCTAGCTGTGAGGCTCTGCACGCTAACCACTTGATCGCCGTGCCGCCACGAGTTCCATTCAAATGTCTCTTAATATAGCGCTGACTTCTACCAAGGCTGAAGATGTCTGGCAGGTGATGCAGTTCTAGTCCTACATCTGTGTATTACAAAGTCATGGTGTCCTAACCTAACTCTGTACTAACAAATTAACCAACAAACAGTTAATTTCATTAACTGACAAAAGTGCGAGAGACTGACTCACTGCATAACAAAAAATGGATGAACGATTCACTGATTCAACAACTGAAAGATTGGCTGACTTACGAATAACTAACGGACCAACAAGCTAACTCATCTACTAATGAAAGTATGTATGAACAAAAGACCAACTCATGAACAAATGACTACAATGACCGTCGCCCCACCTGCAGGTCTTCAATCATGATGGAGTAGTCGATGTCGTTGCTCTCCAGGAAAAGCTTCACAGCTTCCAGACTATGGAGAGGAACTCGGACGTCCGCAAAAGTGTCCACGTCAGTTGCCTCCATCCAGAAGTCCAGCTGAAAACATTGCACATACACACACACTCAATATAAGTCAATTGAATTTCAGATTAATTTTGAGTTTTGCTTTGATGTGATGTTGTCTGACCCCAAACTCCTCCATGTCCTCCAGCTGCGTGAGAAGAGACAACCGGAGTTCATCCTTTGCTACAATGCGAAGGACCTGATGTCTTTGAGGAAGAAATACAACTTTTGACACACACTATTATAATAGTACTGGAGTCTACATACAGTATACATACTGTAATACAGTATACGTACTCTACATTGTGTTCAAATATAATTATATGTCACGAACTCACCCCTCAAACGTCTCCTTGCCCAGAGCGGCAACGAGCAGCACGGCCAACACAAAAAGCCCCCTCATCATGACAGACCACGATGAGCCTGCCCAGCTCGCACCTTTATTGACCGGCAAAACGGGTCACGTGACCCAAAGAAACGACCTTGTTCAGTGACAGGGAGGTGTGTCAGCGGCTGCTCCAATTCCCACGTCGCACACCTGTGTAGTGTGAGCGCCAAGGTTGTCCTCGATCTGGATCCTACGGACCACTCTTCACTAGTCAACTCTTAATGTGCAAACAAAACAGCAACTTTTATTCAGTGTACGTTTAATACATACCTCACTTGCTGTAATATTATTTCAACACTAAAATGAAATAAATATGAAATCCAATAGATTATAGGCAGCTAGATAAACAAAATAAGCAATTCAGTTGATATAAAAATATTTTTCCAGAGGTATTTTAGTAGTTTATATTGTTTATTAAGTTGATTGTTGTGACCTTGTGCAGGAGGGGTGTCATTTTCCACTACTGAAAAATCAAAGGCTACAGGAGGCATTACTTGTCATTACTTGATATTACTTTTGTTGTTTTTTGTTGAAAATTATAATTTTTTGCAATACAAAGAAATTAACTTTAATTGTTCTATACATATTTAGACTTAATACATTCAACACCACAGCCAATACTTAATTATTCCCCTGTAATATTGTAGTATTGTTGACACTTTCGCTAATGGATTTGTCCACAGCTCTATTGACCCATCAGGAAAGAAAGTTAATTTACGGTGGAGATTTTTTTTTTTTTGAAAATTATTTCTAAATGTGTTGTGGGCCAATAAACAAGCAGAATGTCAGAAATGACTCCTGGGCTGCACTTTGGAAAATCTTGTTGATAGGCCACAGGTCCATATCACTATATATAAAATACATTACGGAACTTAAAATTCCTTAACACACATGAAATGTGGGAACATTGCTAGTTACAAACATATGGTTGGCACTTGTCCACCGTAGGAGCTTGAGCAAGATTCTGACTCAGATTCAGACTTTGACTCAAATATATGACTTCGTTCACCATATTTAGCACTTCAAGAGAGGTGACAATATTCCGAATTGTCAGACCCCATCAGTCACTAAGAAGGATGAAGATCCATCGAGTCTGCATGGTTTGATGTGTATACCAGAAGTGTAAGATCCTTATCAATTATGTTGTTGAAAACTGTCCAGAAACATCAAGGAATAAAATAGATACAGTAGATGCACAACAGTAATTATTTTTTACAAATAAAGGAAGAAGAAGACACCTACAGTAGCACCTTCCTCTTTTGTGGCCTTGCCGCTTCACTTCAAGCGCATAAGTCCACATTAGGTAAAAAACGAAGACAAGCCTTGAGTGCATGTTAGTGTGAAAGAACATGTGCTCCGTTGGCAGTCTCTTTGTAGGTCCAAATGAAAGATTCTGATAACACACGCTTAAATATATGTTTGCTGCCCACATTCTACCGGCAATGTTCAAATATTGGACATTCCTTTCTTCTCTCATATCCACTTTATTTAAGTAACCTAGTTAAATAAACCTACATCATTGCTTACAAACTGCAACCTTGTGTTATGTAAGGCAACTGATGTCAATACAGCAAAGTTAAGTGAGCTAAGCGATAAAAACACCTGCTGTACTCTCACACACACAGCAACAATAGACCACCAATCAGTATGTTCTCTTACCTGCTCACTGTGGACATCAGCTCGCTATCTCCCACTTGAGGCATTTCCTGTTGTAATTCTAGTGACTGTGAGACAGCATTATGAAACGCAACTTCCTTTATTTCAACATGTTCTTTAAAGTCAAACTTGAAGATTTGTTAGCAGCGTTTAAATAAGTCATGGAATGCATACAACCAGAGAATATTTGCATGGCTCCACTGCTGTATAGAAGTTTGTCTGTGCCCGGGGGGGCACAGTTGCCGGCCTTGCCTGATGACAAGCAGCGCCCCTGCTTACAACATCATTATTACTATCAATTGCAAACGATGAGTATAGTTTAAAATATTAGTAAAATGAGACCAGACTATTCAATCTACAACATCAGCATCAGACTACATATCTACTGTAACTACAATTGGCATGATTGCCCACAAATAACGTCACAAAAGCAGTTGTTTAACAAGACCATCTGTCTTAAACTGTGTTCCGTGTTAAATAAAACATTAAAAATAGTGTTTGTGTGATGGACATCTTAAAAACGTCAGCAAGAATGTAACCAACTCATTTGAGCCTTTGTTAGGATGAGGCCACGCCTTTACTACACACTGATTGGCTGCCTTTGAGTGCACGGCTGTGCCATCCACGTTGTTATTGGTTCCCCGCAAGTCAGTTAATACGGAAGAGCCTTCACTTCAATGTGAAAGTAACACAGACCTCTGAATGCAATATGCTGAAAGATTACTAGCGGGAAAAGAAAGGAAAAGACCGTTGATTTCAAAATAAAACGTCGCTCGCGTTTCATAATTACGTAAATCACATTGGATTGCCTTTGTGTATAAAACCCACAATGGAATTCAAGACATAATACCTAATTATACTAATTGCAGCGTACGATGTTTACACTTAATCAACGCTTATGGCGTGTTCATATTAATTTTGTGACTTTAAACCGGTTGCTGCTGCCTGTGGTTATAGCTAACTTGACGAGTATACGGAGCCGGTTGACGTTCAGAAGTGAAAGGCTGTGTTCGAAACCACACATCTGTCGTCTCCGGTTCTACTGCTTTGTGTTGCTGACGGCGTCCGCCTCCTTGGAGTCTCCCCGGTTTGGTTGGTGTGTTTTGTATCCGAAAGCAAACATGGAGATCGAGAAGGAAGTGAAGAAGGTGAGTTTCCGGCAAGTCAACGCCCAGTTAAGGTGCGCCAACATACAGCAGGTGGCGTCTCGTCCCCCCAAAAGTTGATAAGTTGTTATATTTGCAGTTTTCACATTTTTATTCTTAATGTTCTTCTTGAGTAACTTTCTTTGTTAATGTGGTTAATCTATCGGGACATTCGTGTTCATGGCGTTTACTCATTTACATTGAGTTGGTTTTACCATGACTTAACTAAATTAGCTAACTCGTCATTTGTTTATTCATACTGTGTTGAGCTAAACTAAATTAGCTAACTCGTCATTTGTTCATTCATACTGTGTTGAGCTAAAAACACTAAACATACCTAAGTTAGTTAGCAGTCAGAGCCATTTTGGCAGCTTGCGAACAACTTGTCTTTTTTCTGACTTAATCTTAATAAAGTATCTGATAATGCCCATCTGTTTGTGTGCTGTTTATGCCATAGAATATGCTTCATTGTGACTTGGTTGACCCAGACAGGCTGCAGATGGGATTTTAATCTGTAGAGGAGATAAATATCTTTTTAAAATGCTGCTGGTGGCCATGACTGATGATCTCCTGTGCTTCTTCATACACTGTCAGCTAAGGCTCATCCATCCATACAATATGCAATACTAAATAACCATCCATGCAGCTGTGTTTGCTCATCAAGGCTCATGTCTCTTGTTTCCTTCATTAAATAGATGTTTGATGGACAGCCCTGACACCATGCATCCACCAGTACCAGCTTGGAGTTTGTTTTTAGAAGATTATGTGTCGCTGTTTGATGTGTCTTCTTTCTCTTTGGGCTTTTCCCTTCAGGGGTCGCCACAACAAATCAATCGCTTCCATCCAACCCTGTCTTCTGCATCTGTCTCTCTCACACCAACTACCCTCATGTCCTCCTTCACTACATCCATAAACCTCCTCTTTGGTCTTCCTCCACGCCTCCTACCTGGCAGCTGTAAACGCAGCCTTCTTGTATCAATATGTTCACTATCTATCCTCTGGACATGTCCCAACCATCTCAGTCTGGCCCCTCTGACTTTATCTAACATGTAATGCCCCTCTGATGTACTCGTTCCTGATCCTATCCATCCTGGTCACTCCCAATGAGAACCTCCACATCCTCATCTCTGCGATTTCCAGTTCTGCTTCCTGTCTTTTCCTCGGTGGCACTGTCCCTCTTCTACCACACATCACGCCCGACATTTATTTGCCACCCGTTCTATCCTGCCTGCACATGCTTCTTCACCTCCTTTTCACAATTTCCGTTGTTCTGAGCTGTTGACCCCAAGTACTTTAAATTCTCCACCTTCTGTATCTCTTCTCCCTGTAACCTCACTCTTCTACTTGCATCCCTCTCATTCACAGACATATACTCGGTCCACTCCTTTCCAGGGCAAGCCTCCACTCTTCTAGCATCTCCTCCACCTGTTCCCTACTCTTCACTACAAATCACAATGTCATCTGCAAACATCATAGTCCATGGAGATTCTTGTCTAACCTCATCTGTCAGGCTGTCCATCACCATAGCAAACAAGAAGGGGCTCAGAGCTGATCCCTGATGCAGTCCCACCTCCACCTTGAACTGTGTTAGTGTGAATTAAGTTGAGGTCGTGGACCAAACAAATATGCACGTAGCACCCAATAACATAATTAAATATTATCTTTATGCAATCCCACATAGTATCAGCATTTGTAACCAAATATGATGTGAAAGACGAAGGGGGAAAATACCATATAGTCGTCTTTAGTTTAAATGGTGTGTTCAAGGACTGTAGAACAAAGTGTGACAGGTTGCCACTTGCAACAAACATGCATTTTTTTTATAAAACAATAGCAAATATTTCCAAAATTTATATCTCTTTACATAAGTTTGACATAGTTATTTACAGGTGGTTTAAGAAAATGTTTAGTCATTGAGCTTGATCCCTGCCTTACAGCATGCTTGATGATAGGATATGGTTTTATTACACATTTGAAAATGCTGTCAAAATTCCACTTTTATAAAATTGGCTACTTTATGTTTATATAAACAAATGTAATAATAGAATCAAATGGTATTGTTGATACACCGTATCAAATAGTATTGAATCATTCTGTTTTTTAAATGTATTGTTTTTTAATTGTGATTACCTCAATGACAGTGTCAATCCAAAAGTGAACATTGTTATTTTTGCAAAGGCTGGGGATTTGAGTTGGATCTCATTCGATTGTGTGCCTAATGGCCGGTAAGTGTTGACAAAAGAGGATGTGTGGCTTGTGAACTGTAACTCTTAAAGTGTCTTGTAAAAGTAGACTTTGCCTGGCATTGAGTCAGCGTATCGAGAAAGCACTGTGAGTCACTGTGAGGGAGAGCATCGTGACAGTTTGGCCATTTGTGGCACGCCTATCTCTTGTAGTGGCCCTTTGGTGTTAATGGAAGCATGTATAAGCCCTGTGGGATACATCGTGGTCACTTACAATCATGCATTTCTAATTTTCACAATGATGGATGACCATCGCCACATGCTCCATCATCATATCATCATTATGATCTGTTTTGTCACTTACCACCTCCTTTGTGAACTTTGTGTTGCAGATGACGCTGGGACATGAGTTTGGGGCGGGAGCGTCCTGCTTGAAGTGTAAAGACAAGTGTGAAGGCTTTGAGCTTCACTTCTGGAGGTTTGTACAAATTTAACATGTCTGAGTAATCCGAATACTATTGAGCATGGTGTGTTACTGCAACTCACTGCAGAAATGTATAAATACACAGTAGAATAGGCAAAGTGAAAATTTAGCCTTGTATATAATAGTAAAAAATGAGCCATGAAGCAGGCATTTATGGAACCATCTTGCTCACTTCAGTGCTGGGAATATTGTCAATAAACTCTAGCAGTGACTAGACCCTTGGTGAAATGTTTCAAAACAAGACAGGACCTGTGTAGACATTTGACTTCAGGCGGTACCTTTTTTAAACAGAACAGTGCGTCACACTTGGGAAGAACTGACTCATATAATAAGATTCCATAGTGTTGCCGTGCTGCTTGAGGCCAGTAGCCTGTGAAAACTCCAGTTCGCCACACTAGTCTCTATGGTCGAGTGATTGTCACAACACAAAGAAACGCTACAAAACACTTGTGTGGGTCCAGTAAAACTAATCTTCTACACTGCTGAGATCTCATTTCAACTTTAAACTAAAAAAACGTGAGTAGGTGAAACTGTGGATTTACTCAAGTCAACATGCAGGAGTTCTGAGTCATGCTCTTCATTATAGCTGACGTCATTTCATCTTGCGCAGCAGTAAATATACAACTGCTTGACATTGTTTGAATGAAAGTCTGGTCTTATTGGTGAGAAATGACGAATAGATATGCTTAGTTATAACTTAGTTAATAGTTATGACAAAATATGGCATCTGCTTTCAAGTTGTGAGAGCTTTAATGGTGTAAGAAGAAGGGAAGCAGAATTAATAATTACATTTATTCCTTCATTTTCTACCGCTTATCCTCATGAGGGTCGCGGGCGGTGCTGGAGCCTATCCCAGCTGTCTTCGGGCGGGAGGCGGGGCACACCCTGGATTGGTCGCCAGCCAATCACAGGGCACATATAGACAATGTGGAGGAAACCAGAGTACCCGGAGAAAACCCACGAACGCACGGGGAGAACATGAAAACTCCACACAGAGATGGTCAAGTGTGGAATTCTCTGGTCTCCTAGCTGTGAGGCCTGCACGCTAACCACTCTCCGCTGTGCAGCCTTCAATAATTACATTTATTCTTAATAACAATCTCGACTTTGAAGGTTCAAGGTGTAATTTTCCAAGATGAGTTTAACAGAGTTAATCAAAGAGTGGTAAGAATTGTTGGTCTGTTGCAGAAAAATCTGTCGGAATTGCAAATGTGGCCTGACGGAGCACAACGTACAGATGATCTCTGAGGAGAACAAGAAGGTCGGCAAGCTGTTCGAGGACACCAAGTACACAGGCCTCATCGCCAAGCTCAAGACGGACGGCGTCTCCATGTACCGCAGCAACGCCATCACCATCACGCTACCCACCCAGGCCACTGCTCACACAGTCTTACCTTCCACCGCATCCAACGCCGTGCATCATGCAGCCTCATCCTCAGCCACCGTGCCTCCAGCCACTGCAGCTGCTTCTGTGCGACCAGCTGCAGACTTTGGGGGGGCAGGGTCCAGGGCTGTTGCTGTTGCCGTTGCCCCACTCAAAGTGACCACAGCGACAGCTTCCATCGGTTCCTCTACAGCTGATGTTGTGCCGGTCGCCCAAGATACCCCCCTGAAGTCTGTCACGTACGATTGGGCCCCCCCTGTGGCGAACAAATATGTGGTAAGTGTTTACACATTGTCAGTAAATGTACTGTACACGGTCATCATACTGACTTAGAGTAATAACCAACATTTGCAGATTAAGTTCTTTCCAATGAGTCTGTACTGTAGCTGCTTTCTTCTCTCTAGAAATTAGCTTAAACCTTCCCTTCATGGTAAACTCTCCTAACTGCGGGACTCTCACTGACTCTGGTAGACGCAGCGGCGAGCTCCCACGCTGCCTGCGGAAAACCACTGCTTGACCAGAGAGTGCTCTGGAATAGACCTCAAACGGACACTTTCCGTTGTGCTGTACAGCCGCTGCAGACGGAACTGTACCACACAGAGCTAGTGTGAGCCCTAAACAGTCAATCTTGTTTATCATTTTGTTCTCATATTTGTACTGCGTCATGTTACCATGACAGTCGATGAACGCTAGAGGGCGCCAAACATCAGGAAGCTAGAAATAATCTATAGTAAACACAAGATGACAATATTAAAATAAACACCTTAAGATTTTAATGTCTACTCTGTAACATTTAGAAGCAGAAATGTTAAATGTTAATACTATATATTTATAAACTCCCCTCTGCTACCACATAATGAGGTCCTGAGGTGTCTGTATTTGTTTAGTCTCAGGCCATATCTTGTTATTAGAACAAGATGGTTGTTTTCCTCATCCTCTGCTGTTCTTCAACCATCATCCTTAATCGACATTTTCTTATCCTCCCTCCCTGTTTTGCAGGCGGTGCGCTACATTGAGCTGCTCCCACCAGAGAAGCGCCCTGTGGCGGGCTCGGAAGGAGCTGCTTACCGTCGTCAGCAAATGGCCCACCAGCTACCCGAACATGACCAGGACCCCGCCAAGTGCCACGAGCTGAGCCCGGCCGAGGTCAAGCAAATGCAGCAGTACGTGCGCAAGTACAAGGATGAGGCCCTGGGGATTGGGGACGTCAGGTTACCCGAGGAGATGGTTCTGGTGCAGGCGGCGGCGGGTCAGAGTGGACCACTTGGTGCTGGTGCAGCTGGAGGGGCTAAAGGTGGAGCTGTATCCACCAGAGTGGGCTTGAAAGATGCTGCTGGAGTTGGAGGGACTGGAGATGGGGCCACTTCAGCAGGTTCAGGTACAGCTGGAGGCAATGTGGGTACTGCAGCCACCGCTGGAGCCATGGTTGCCCCTGGAGCGCAACAAACTGGACCCTCACAGCAAAACTTTGTAAGAACATTTATTTTTCTTCTAATATTTGTCTCATTTTATGATAAAAAATGAAGTAAATGAGATAAGTAAGCACAAGGTGGAGCTATTTTACAGTTCAGAATTATTTCCTGTGGGTAGCTCTAATTTAAGATCTCAAAGTAACCTGTACCCTTTCCCCCCCAAACAGGAAGTTCTGTGATTGTAAGTTGAAAGGTCAAACCTTTCTTTTGTCACATCAAAGTGGTACACTTTGACGCTGACATCGACCCAGTGACAGATGTTAAACTGTTTGTGAGCATTGTGTGCTTCTTGGCACCAGATTGGTGTTTTGTTAGTGGCCTAACAATGACTACAACACGCTACCATCATTAACCTATCAGCAACAATTAGCTGATATTTAGTTCATATTTCCTGTCATTCTGTGCTTTTTGGCCTCTCGTCTACATAAAAACTGCCTTGTAGGTCAGAACGTGAGCCAGGGTTAGCTATTTACCAGTCAATGTAGCACTTACAGTACATGCTGACTGGGAAATTACCAGTATACACGCATGCATCCATATCATTAATATTGAAGTGTGATTCAGGAGTAACTAAATTTGACTATTTCTGCCTTCGCTGGACCGGCGTTCACTTTATTAATTAGTAATTTTCATCATAGTTTTTGTCAACAACGTAAACCAAGATGCTAACTAATCAAAACAGACATACATAAATAAAAGGCCTATTTTTGTCAGGTATCCTCCACAAATCTGTCAAAGTCTGTGTTAGTGACCAGCTCTCCTTTGCCAAAATCATCCAACCACCTCACAGGTGTGGCATAGCAAGGTGCTGATTAGACTGAATGGCTTTGTTGGCCACAGTAAAAGGCCATCCCAAAATGTGTAGTTTTACCACAGCAGCACAGTGCTATGGATGTCGCAAGTGTTTTTTGTGTACATAGAAAATGAAAATAAAATGTATCTTACATATGCAGTTGGAATTGCATGTCTGACTACATCTTCCTTAATAGCATGGTAGTGCCACATGACCATCATGTTGTTTGTCTTCCCTCCCAGTCATGCCACCACTGCAAGCAGCCGATGCGTATGGGTGACCCTGCCGTGTACGCCGAGCGTGCAGGCTACGACAAGATGTGGCACCCAGCATGCTTTGTGTGCTGCACGTGCAACGAGCTGCTGGTGGACATGATCTACTTCTGGAAGAGGGGCAAGCTCTACTGCGGCCGTCACTACGGTGACAGTGAGAAGCCACGCTGTGCCGGTTGCGATGAGGTAAAGGGACAGATTTGGTTAGCGTGATGCAAGCATGTCATAGTGCTCATTGTGTGTTGTCGTGCATCTACAGCTGATCTTCAGTAACGAGTACACTCAGGCTGAGGGTCAGAACTGGCACCTGAAGCACTTCTGCTGCTTCGAGTGCGACCTCATCTTGGCGGGAGAGACCTACGTGATGGAACAGGAAAAGCCTGTCTGCACTCCCTGCTACATGAACAACTACGCTGTGGTGAGACACTGAACACACTCCACTTGGTCTGTCTGTAATACTGGAAAAAAAGCCTCCAAGATGCTTTTATATTGGCATTCTTACAGATACGGAACTGCTGTTTTAATCATTTGAGACATGAAATAGGTTAATATTATGAAGATGATATCGGTGGCATAAATATCAGCATAAAAATATGATATCGGTTGACATTGGTAGCAAGATTTTTTTTCATTCATTCATTCATTTTCTACTGCTTTTTGCGGGCTGTGCTGGAGCCTATCCCAGCTGTCTTCGGGCAAGAGGCGGGGTACACCCTGGACTGGACGCCAGCCAATCACAGGGCAAATATAGACAACCATTCACACTCATATTCATACCTATGGACAATTTGGAGTCACCAATTAACCTAGCATGTTTTTGGAATGTGGGAGGAAACCGGAGTACCTGGAGAAAACCCACGCATGCACGTAGAGAACATGCAAACTCCACACATATATGGCCGAGGGTGGAATTGAACCCTGGTCTCCTAGCTGTGAGGTCTGCGCGCTAACCACTCACACTCATATTCATATCTATGGACAATTTGGAGTTGGACTTTTAAAACAAATGTCACAGCCAAAGCCTAATGGCGAGTATTTGTCAGATGCCACCATGACAATCTAATTGCTGATGCTCTATCCATTAGCTTCACAACATCGCATTCCACTGCAGAAGATATGTCACGTTACACATATCGGTGTTGGCTGATATTGGTATCAGAAATTGAGAGTTGGATAATATCGGCATATCAGTTATGGGCAAAAAAGCCAATATCAGACATCCCTTGTAAGTATTTAAGTCAAAGGTATGTTAAAGAATTTGCTGACATGTGTCTTTGATCTGGACAGAAATGCTCATCCTGCCAGCAGTCGGTGGACCCAGAGGCCCAACGCGTGTCGTACGGCGACTACCACTGGCACGCGGCAGCCCAGTGCTTTAAGTGCTCAGGGTGCAGCAAGTGTCTGATTGGCCAACGCTTCATGGCGGTGAAGGCTTGCCTCTTCTGCTCTGTGGAGTGCAAGAAGAACAGCGCTGCCTAGATGCTCCTAAAGGTACCACACTCGGAACCAGAACTCTGTGACAGTCGTGGTGAGGTAAACATGTCAATTAGTCTACAAAAAGAGCCAAATGGTGTTGGGCCATCAAGTCTACTGCTCTTTTGTTTTGTACCCCAGCTCTCATATAACCGTAATAGCACTGATAAAGCAGCAACACAACTTTCTCACGCTTTCAACTGCTGACCGTCACCATGCAACATTCCTATAGCCTCATATTGCTGCCTTAAAATATTAATTTCTGCTTTTGATAATGACTCAATACTTTTTGAATGTTTTTTTTAATACACTTTCTCAGGAAGCATTGTGAGGATGATACATGACCCGCTACACAATGTCAATAGTAAAGTTTCGGCTGCCATTCCTCAGCTATAGTTCATACAGTAATGCATCATTATGCACATATTAAAGAGAACTGTGATACAATGACAGGATGGCTGTATTTCATTGAAATCTGTAATAAAAGTCTTTAAAAATGCAAATATTCATCCTTTTTAAGTCAGGACAAATACAAACTTAACACTGACATTAAGTAAGGTGTCAAATAAGACAAGTGGAAGTTCCTGCGTAGCTTTCCTCTTTTCACTTTCTTGGTGGAAACTGTGAACAATTCTAGGAAGCTTCATCTCTGATGACCTCCATTGTGTCACATGGCTTCCTCAAGCCTCAGGCTGAACGGCTGCTTGACCTCTCTTTCTTGGCCTGCCACATCCAGGCCAGGAGTTACAGGATGATATGACGGCTCCATCAGTGTTCGGGCTAAATAGTCCATCATTGACTGCAGTTGCTCCATTGACATCCAGGGGGCGACAGTGTTTGCAAGAAGCTGTTCATCGAACTTTCCCCTGCAGGGAGGTTTACATGTCAATGATTTCATAACACAATAAATGACCGAAGGCGTGGCCACCTTGTGATGGACAAGTAGCCACATAGCATCCCATGTCAAAATATGTCCGTGTCAGTGGTTGGAGCTGTGGAACTAAGGTTTTGTACGACTTTAGAGGGGTATTTTACTCAAATTTTACTATTTTACCTGACTTGAGCTTTCACTGTTTATTCTTTTGAAAGAGGTTATTTAAACGTGATAGTATGGTGTCAGGTTGTTGCCACTGATGTCATGTTTAGTTTTGCATTTTATATTGTTTGGAGGCAAAGATTTGCATCATCTTGCAATAATTTGCATGATGTGCAAACAATGTTCACAATTCTATAGGACCAAAAAACAAAGTAGTCCAGCCTTCATATATTCCACCTCATTGACATGAACTTCAAAGATACTTGTTGTACTAGTACATACTGTTTTTTCCCCATAATTCCGCAGTTTTATGTAAGAGCACCTGTTGAACAAATGTCTAACACACATCACCCAAAGCATCTCTACTGATTCTATTAGAACCACATTTTCACAAAGCAGTTCGGGCCGGTGGGGGGGTTTGGAAGTCTAAATGGTGATGTGGCTGGGCAGGATCAACTACACGATGCCACAAAAGCGAATACACCCCTCACATTTTTGCAAATATTTTATATGCTTTCACGGGGCAACACTCGAGAAATTACACTTGGATAATAGAGCATAAAGGGGTCGCTATACAGCTTGGATGCTAGTGTAAATTTAAATAAACACCAAACCATTCATGTTGAAACAGTAAATAGTGAGTAGAGCCAGTGCTGTCAACTTGGTGACGAAACCTCATGATATTCCAAACTTTTAACGTATTTTCTCAAAAGCGATTGGCCACAAATCTAGCAACTATGCTGGCGTCGTTGGAGACTTTTCTGGTACAAACCTGATCAAAAACAAATTGAACGACCTCGTCCTCTTCAATGCCACAAATCTGCCCTTTAGACTTTGCCAAGAGAGCATCAAACATGGGACATTGAAAGGTGGAAAAAAAAAGTTTTATTCTCTCATGAGAAAAAATGACCTTGATCGACCGGAAAAAATGGCCACATAACATCAATGAAGGAGAAGCATCAGAAAGCGTTTGTGTTCATTAATTTCAACCATGGACAGTGTGTGATGGCTCGCAATTGTTTGGGTGAAGTTCTGGTTTGGTATTTATATACTGGTTAAAAATAACCCTGTGAGAAATTTATAGTAAAGTAATTTGTAAGAAGTTTATATAACTTTAAAAAGAAATCATGGAGACATTCAGATATATTTCATCCAAAAACTTTGGTTAGCACCCTCATTAGAACTTTTTTTGACCCTTCCTCTGAAAAAATTGGAATTGAGAATAGTTTGGAAACGGAGTCTAAACCAGAATAACTCAAATTCAAATGGTGGTGGCGGTGGATCTCGCCCTGTTTCACAGAGCACGATCTAAAAAGTAAATGTTTCTTAATATTCATTAAATTACTAATTATATTCATTCCTCATTTGGGCCCTGTCATTATGTCAGGACATGTGATCAGAGAACGTTTTGTGATTAAAACACTGCATGGGTGGAGGCTGGGGGCGAGTCTGGATGTAATTATTACGCTTGTCCTTTCTGTCCACCGATCAACACACCACACTGTCTAGCTCTGCCCTTTAGGTACACTACCACAGTGCTTGGCACCCACACAGGATGTGGAAACATCTTTACTTTTTCCAGATGAAATTGATGACTTGGACTGTTTACATTTCAAAATAAGTTCACACGCTAACTTCCCAGTGTTTCAGTTAGTATGCTATGTGTTCCCATGACAAGCAACCTTTGTACTCATAGGCTAGACTGTGGCGCTGTTTGTGGGCATTGTACAGTACACCAGTACACCCAACCCCCCCACCCCCCCCCCCCCCCCCACCACTACCACCACCACCACCACACACACACACACACACACACTTCCCATTACATGTTTCCCTTTCCTGCCATTGTCTCAGCTGCACTAGCAAACATGGAAAGTGGAAAAAAGGTGCAGTGGAATTCCAATCAAGCAATACATTCAAGGGCCTTCACTGTGATGAGTGAGCCATTGTGTAGTAATGTAGTGCATGTGCACATTTACAATATACAATGCAACGTTTGGCATGGTTCAAGGTGACAGGTATTGTTATCATCATCCATTTTCTATACTGCTTATCCTCACTAGGGTCGTGTGCATGCTGGAGGCTATCCCAGCTGACTTTGGGCGAGAGGTTCACCCTGAACTAGTCGCCAGCCAATCATAGGGCACATATAGACAAACAACCATTCACACTCACATTCATACCTATGGACAATTTGGAGTCACCAATTAACCTAGCATGTTTTTGGAATGTGGGAGGAAACCGGAGTAGCCGGAGAAAACCCACGCATGCACGGGGAGAACATTCAAACTCCACACAGAGATACCTGAGCAGGGTATTGGTATGTGGTCTGCACGCTAATCACTCATCCACTGTGCAGCCCGGTATTGTTATCATGTTTAAAAAAAAAAAAAATACACAAGCAGAGTTCCATTGCATTTCGGTGCAGATCCAAGTATTTTGGAATTTTTGAGTCAAGCTGAAACTATTCCCACCCCCTATCAGAGCACAGTTGGTCTAAACCTTACAATGTATTTGTTGCTTGGCAAAAATCCTGTGGCTAATTATTTATGCACCAGTGCCATTTCTACAATGAAAGTAGGCCCGTTTTGGTCTGTGATGTCCCCTTAACCACTTCCCTGCTGAGAAAGGACAGGGAGAGGTGGCAGATGCCGGAAGTTAAATTTTGAGGAAAAACACATTTTAAACGCAAAATAATCAAACAAGTTCAGTTTTGTAAAGAAATGACAACTTTGTAAAGGAATCAACCTGCAGTTGCATGCAAAAAATCACCACCTCCACCAACTTCTTATCCTCAGCTTTCTTATCAGAAGGAAACTTCCCAGTCCAGAGACTACCTCCCTAACGTTTTTTTGACCTCGGGTTCTTTACACGCTTACTTGCCCTCATTAACCTTGACCTGCACTCATCCCGCTCCGTGAGTGTGGCCCCCAGATAAGACCACCTCCTCCTCACGAGGAGAAGAAGTGTACGAGCGTGGCAAAGTGAGGCAGGAATGTGGTGAAGCCTTGTATGGTCATAAAAATGGACCGCTGCCTCTCTTCTATTTTTTTATAACCTTCACTGGAAGATTCCTTCTGCTTCTCATACTGTACGTTCTCACAAAGGAGAGCGATACACTGACCACTCCTACCATAGAAGTTTGGTTTTAATGAGCACATTCCAGCTTGCAAGCATGACCACACAACACAACAAGGCCCACAGTCTAACATTCATTTAAATGTTGTTCCACATAAACACTTTCTCAAGCTGTCACTTGAATGCCACTGTAACCGGTACCTGCATTGGAGCCAATGGGGAGCCTGAAGAGGGAAAAAAAATCTGGAAAAAGAAAAAAACAATTTAGGATCAATGAATAATAAAATACAACATAATCTGGTGATGCTGTTCCATCCACTCCAGTTATACACAGTACAAAGTGGGCGCGAAGCAGTAAGCTTTTTTCACTACTGCTCCAGCTGCTCCAGCTGCTGGAGCTGGTGGGTCACTGCCCCACAAGCAGCATCACTTTTCAATATTTAGCTATGTTACAACTCGAAAATTGAATAAATTCTATACGCAACACCCAATAATAACAGCATAACAATTATTAATTAATTAATTAATTAATTATTTTTAAACGCAAATGTATTCAAAATACATAATTATACATAGCCGAGTGGTTAGTATGTGGTTCAATTCCACCATCGGCCATCTCTGTGTGGAGTTTGCATGTTCTCCCCGTGTGCGTGGGTTTTCTCCGGGTACTCCGGTTTCCTCCCACATTCCAAAAACATGCTAGGTTAATTGGTGACTCCAAATTGTCCATAGGTATGAATGTGAGTGTGAATGGTTGTTTGTCTATATGTGCCCTGTGATTGGCTGGCGTCCAGTCCAGCGTGTACCCCGCCTCTCGCCCGAGACAGCTGGGATAGGATCCAGCATGCCCGTGACCCTAGTGAGGATAAGCGGTAGAAAATGAATGAATAATTATACATAATACATGACATGCATGTTGTCTTTTGAATTAATCAATTAATTAATTTTCTACCGCTTTTCCTCATGTGGGTCGCAGGGGTGCTGGAGCCTATCCCAGCTGTCTTCGGGCGAGAGGCGGGGTACACCCTGGACTGGTCACCAGCCAATCACAGGGCACATATAGACAAACAACCATTCACACTCACCTTTTGAATTAATTGTAATATATATTTTTATATTGCATATTATGTATTAATTGATTTTTGTGTCAAATTAATAATTTGATAATAAAATAATATGTGTAGTATATGATATGCACATACTTTAGTGACACTTAGACATAGTCATTATTAAGAAAATACTAAAGTATGTGTATGAGTTGATGTCCTAACTAAGGTGAGCAGTTAGCACTCCACACCAACAGGGGCAGCAGAGGAGGACTGTACAGTCCCAACTGAAAAAAGAGGAAATGCTAACATACTTTGCAGGAGCTAAGCGTCAAAATGTAGGTCAATTTGTGTAGACGTAAAAAGACCACAGGGGGATCCTATGGACCCTCATGGAGTCTCTGGGTTACATTGTCCTTCAAGATTGTCTTCTGTCTTGCTTCCACACTCGTTCACAAATTTCATGACTGAACGACCTTTGACCTCCTCCAGGTGCCGAAATCCTCACTTCCACCAAATGAGGAAGCTCACATGGAGGTGACATGCACGCGTGCGCACACACACATACACACTAGAACTGTATTGAAACACACACACACACACACACCAGATCTGTATTCATGTCATATTGTAATTGTAATCTCTGCTTTTGTCCCTTGTGGGGCTTCTCCCATCACTGCAGCTAATTAATCTGTAGCTCCTTATGTTTAATTACATCATTATTACTGCTGTGGTTTCGACTGAAGGGTTAGAGTAAGCGTACAGTAAATGTTTGTAAAAGTATTTTGTTTACTCTCTCATCATTCCCCGCATGCCTCTTACAAACAAGTCTTGCATAGAGAGTTTTGGTTGAACCGGCTAACAAGTGCATGGCTGTCATACCTACAGGGTGAAGGAATGAAAGTTAGTCTTTGTAACACTTAGTCCACTTTGAACACACACTAACTAGATTCTTTACTTTGGAGAGACAAGGTGGGAAATTCAAGCGTTAATCTTCAAATGTTTGAAATTCGACCACAGAGATGTTAGTCTGATGGAAGTTGGCCTTGGCAGCATCCTTGCACTTTCATTCTTTGAGGCTTAGCTCATCATCAGTGTAAATTTATAGAGGAAGGACAGAATCCACTGACTAAAATTCTGATTAAGGCCTGAATCTTGCCAGTTGTGGCACTGGTTATATGGGTACTCTGGGTACCCACATTTGAAAAACATGTATGTTATGTTAATTGGATATTCTACATCAGGGGTCTCAAACTCAATTTACCTGGGGGCCACTGGAGCTAGGGTCTGGGCAAGGCTGGGCCGCATCAGGTTTTCCAGAAAAAAAAAAATGCATTTATTAAAAACAGAAAAATATACAAACTTTTTCAGTGCTTTGGTTCGATTTTCTACAATAAAAGCTCTGATAAAACATTCCACTGTTCTCAAATATCTTAATTTCTATTTTTCTGCACAAAATAAGATGAAAAATAAATAAACAAATCAAGAATAAATAAAATCAATCAATCAGTTATAAATAAATATAATAATAATAATAATAAAATAATAAAAACTTAAGAAACCACATATAGTTGGTGGGTAGACAAATTATTTTTTTCAGATAAAAATTAACAAAGCATTAGAGCCCTGTAGACATGACAAAACACGACTATAGTCACATTTATACTTTTTTTATTTACAACATATTGCGCAACTGCAGGGTCTTGAGACACATGCTAACTCGCAAACTAGAGAGCTAGCGACCTAAACGATAGCCTTCAAGTTATTTCCTTTAAACTTAAATAGCCAAAAACTTACCACTTCCACACGTATAGCGAGGATAACTATTAACAGTTATTTAACCTTTAACATGAACATTAATCAAACGTAATAATTTTTTCTGGGTGCATGATACCATACAGCATCCATATCAAACTTGCGCGGGCCGCACTAACATTAAACTTTCATATCAAGGCAGGGGCCTCAATTGGCCCGCGGGCCGCGTGTTTGAGACCCCTGTTCTACATTGTCCATGTGTGAATGCGTTTTAGTGGTGGGCAAAATCGTTCATTTCAGTGAACCGGATCATTCCGGTTAATTCAGTGAAAAGATCCGGTCATTTCAGTCAATTGGTCGTTAGCCTGTGATCTCCCCCTGTGCATAGACCCGGTCAGCTGTATCGAGTCAGTCCGTCCGAACTCCCCACCCTACTATTCTCGGTCCCGGTCTTTCTGATGGTCCCGGTCTTTCTGATGGTCCCGGTCTTTCTGATGGTCTTTCAGTCAGCTAAGCCCACCTACCCACAGAGCGAGGCACGCCGATTGGATAAGACAGGCAAGCACAGAGATAGCCCCGCCCTGCAAAAGGAACGATGAACTGACTCTCCAGCCAATCAAAAAAAGCATTTACAACTGAGCAGACTGAACGAGTATTTTGTATTTTAGAAGCGGTGACCTCGTTCATTCTGTTCACAAAAAATAACTAGTTCTTTTGACCCGTTCGTTCATGACTGACACACCACTAGCTTGTTTGTATATTCTGTATGTCAGAGGAGGGAGTCTGTCAGTATTTTGCAAGTCTCCAGAAAGTCTTTAATTTTAATTAATTTTTTTCTCTCATGTAAAAGACATGCAAGTCCAAGTCAATAATAGTGCACAGTAGTGGTAAACATACTCAGTGATGAAGTCCAAGTCTGACCTTTGTGTGTGTCCTGTGATTGACTGGTGATGGGTCCAGTTTGCACCATGCCTGTCACCCAAGGTCAGCCAGAATAGGCTCCAGCACATATTGGAGCCTAAATGAGGACAAGTGGTATAGAAAATGTTTCAAAAAGCTACTAGTCTTCATTATGCATGAGAACAGAAGCATACAGCTGCTTCATGTCATCACTGACTGTTGTGTTTGTGTGTTCTCATTCATACGGTACCTCCCTGAGACGGAACATGTAAGCTGGTACCACCTGGAGATGGAAAGGTGAATTAGAGTGAGTCACGTGAGGGTGTATGCGGAGTATCTTTGCCAAAATGTCAGCAGGATTACAGAGGAATGTTGAAGTCAGGAGGCCGTGCCATCTCTGCATCAGAACTCAGCAGCGTAAGAAACTCTTTTTCCAAGCTATTCCCCCCCAGGGGCAGAGCCAAATTGCTCTAGTGAGTCATTAGGTACACTACAAATTGGGGGGATAAAAGTGGAAAATGTACAACAATGACATCATGTGTAACGTTGTTCTCCTGAGGCCCAGCTTTCATGCCTGAAAAATGTTAAATTGGGTCCAATCATGGCGGGCACCTTGACCTGTTCATGCTGCTTTGTGACATTGTGGAAACTTTGTTTGACCGCTCAATGGAAGCCTGTTTGCAAGATGTAGGGGGGTTGGTCGGGGTCCCTTTCATGGCTGCCTGTCTGGATGACTGCTTTGACCCAATTGGCGGAACATTCTGCATCAACCATAGGCATAGAAATAGGACATCCTTGAAATTAATATTGAACAACACAAAGATGCTAATTAGTGGCCCATTTAGTATGTCCATGGCCCTATGCACACTACTAGCTTCATTCCCTGCGTTTGAGAATCCTTGGGTGGGCTCTGGTTGAAAGTGAACAAAAACCTCTAAGCATTTTGTTTTGGCTTTATAGATACATTGTTGCTTCCTTTGACAGTCCTAATCATTGTTTGTCCACATTTTACTCAATTACTTTAAGTAAGGAGTCTTACTTGTCTGTTACAAATAATCTGTTCCAGTGTAAAACTGAACCCAATTTTTTTTTGGGTCAAAAGAACATTCATTCATTCATTCATTTTCTACCGCTTTTCCTCACGAGGGTTGCAGGGGTGCTGGAGCCTATCCCAGCTGTCTTTGGGCAAAAGGCGGGGTACACCCTGGACTGGTGGCCAGCCAATCACAGGGCACATATAGACAAACAACCATTCACACTCACATTCATACCTATGGACAATTTGGAGTCACCAATTAACCTAGCATGTTTTTGGAATGTGGGAGGAAACCGGAGTACCCGGAGAAAACCCACGCATGCACGGAGAGAACATGCAAACTCCACACAGAGATAGCCGAGGGTGGTATTGAACCCTGGTCTCCTAGCTGTGAGGTCTGTGTGCTAACCACTCGTCCGCCGTGCCACCGTCAAAAGAACATTTTTGATAAAAACGAAGAAAAACAAATGCGTTTCCAAGAGGACTTCTAACAAGTCAATGCAGTCCTCCCCCAAGGCCAATAATGTCAGATAGTGGTAAACTCCCTCCTTAGTGGCTATTTTTTCTCGCTTTTGGCTTTTCACTGTCCGGAGTCGCTGGAACAAGTCAACCGCATGAATGATGCAGGAAATTGAGCCCATGTGCTCTACAATAAGAGGTACTAGATATGTGTACCATCATAAAACCAGGGACTTCGGGGCTTATATATTATTGGAACCCTGCGGTTTAAACAGCAGCGCAGCTAATTTATAATCTTGTGACATCTCCGTTACTTCACAACTACTACTGATTGTTTAAATACTGTGCCAAGCACACGTAGCCAGTCATGCACTCACAATGAGCCAGTCAACCCACTGGAAATCGCAGGAGGTCATTATGTATAACAGTGTAACAATAACAGTCTGACTCACTGTGTCATCTTACTAAGAACACTAAACTCATCACACAGCAACTTGACACTTAAAAGGTATACCTGGCAAATATACACATGTTTGTGTATTTATAAGGTGTGCCTTTTGAGTATTAAGTTGCTGTGATCAGTTAGCGTTTTTAATAAGATGACACCGTTATTCAGACTGTTATACTGAGTAATGATCTCCTCTAATTTCCTACAAAATTAGGATTTTTTTTTTCGAGCTCCTGATTGCCGCTTGTCAAATAAAAAGCTGCCTTGTCCTCACCGACTCGTGCGCGCCACAATATTTTAGGACGTGGACTGCATGGTGGACTAGTGTTGTCGCCCCAAACGTTCCCACATCATTCCATGTCAGGATATCATTCTTGTTTGGGGAAGAGGACACATGAACAGGAGGTTCAGTGTTTGTGCTCCCATCAGGATCCACTTTGGCCTCCTAAATGTCCTCAGTAAATCCTGCAGACTCACAAAGACGAGCACCATGGAGCTGTACAAAGAATGAACAGTGTGTGTGTGAGTGTGTGTTATTGCACTTTACAGCCATTGTGTGAGACTGTGTGAGCCCCGCCCAGCCAGTCTCTCATCTCCAGCTATTGTTTCAGCTGTTTTCCTTTGGCCTGTCAGAACATTCACTGCATTCCAACGCTCAGGTGCTTTTGGAAAGTTTGCACTCCGACAACAACTTCCATGATCTTCCATGTGCTTGACCTGCCCCTCGTTCCATTCACTGCCTACTCTCTCCATTCTGTTCTTGTCCATCTTGAACTTATGCACTTATGTTTATGATGGTGGATGAACAGCTTTGAGAAGAACAGGAAGAGAGATTAGATGGACCATCAGTGACCTCTGTCCCCACGAATGGTCAAAATTACCCACAGACACGGTGCAACATCTTGAGTGGAAGGAGAAGAAACAAAAATACACTCCATACTTTTCACTTCCTAGCGGTCCAGTTACTTTTGTGCATGTCTTTCTGGGGCTTCCATGATGTGATTCCAGCTCAGGGATGTCCTCCTGAGGTGACTCTTTTTCCAAACATAACATTCCGGCCTTTGCTCTCAGCCGGGACGTCATTGGGATATTTTCCTGGTTGGATTGTGGAAGAGAATCCTCCCAGTGACAATATGTGGAAGAAGCCAGCTGATTCCTGGCTCGTAAAAGTTCCAAAAGCGAACCTCCCTAGGGCGTCGTTTTTATCGGAACACGCACTTACATCCCTGGGACGGCAACACAATAGTTGGATTGAGGACATTGTTAAACTGGAGGACGAGGGCGTGTGAGGAAATCCCTGCACACACAAACATCATTCCACCAACGTCGTTTCATCCGGAGTGGGGCCACCACGTGGCTGTGGGGGTGTCCTCGGATGTTTGACGCTCCCATTTGCCAGTTTCTCTCTCTGGGTTTTCCCTTTTTTATGTTGGAGAGCAGATGTGAGATTGTGTCACTCAGTGTGTGTGTGTGTGTCTGTGGTGAGAGGCTTTGGAAGGAATTCCATGGGATGAGAGGGTTTCCCTGTCAGCCTTTTGACAAACTCTCCTCTTTCCAACGTAGAATTCCCGCACATATGGCAAAAGGCATCATTACTCTTTCCTTCCTCCTCCCTTCTTAGCGCTTCACGTCCAAACATTTGCCTGAAGTGTTGCTTTAGAAAGATAACGTTGAAGAACTATGTCTGCTTTTCCTCACACACGTATTTGACATGTATCGGTTCCTTACAGAAACCACCAAAATTAAACTCAAGTGGAGCTCTATTCGCCCCCAGTGGCTGGTAATGAAAATGTCCTGTTTAGGAAAACCACCCAACCATCTACTCCCAAGTCTTTGTGGAATGTTCTTGCTGAAAAATGGAGCAATATTGACTCAAAATTCACAGAAACATGGTGAAAGGTTGCAGATGTAGCATCCAACATGGCGGCCACTCCATGACGTGCAGATCAGGCCACTACTTACATTCTGTTCGCTTCTCTACAAAAATTTCAACTGAATAAAGAGTGGACTTCATTCAGTTAATATTTCACTTTAGGCTAGCTCAGTGATCCCAGACGGAATTGTTCAGGCGTATCCAAGGCCACCCCCAGGGTCCAAAGTGAAACAGCGCGCAGTCGGGAAAGAGCCTGTCATCCCTCTGTTATGTAATCTCATTGTCATGGCAACCAGCTACCAACATTCGCCACACCAGAGGGGAAAAAGTTGGAGTGGTTTTTTGTGGCAATTGACATCAGCTGTGGGGAATTCTGCCTCCTGTATTGTGGCTTGTCTCGTGTGTGTGTGTGTTACATCACCTTGGTCATTCTGTTAAGCTTGAAGAAGCTGAATAAATACATAGCATGCTTGTATGAAGAAGAAGGGAAATGTGAGTCACTGAGCAGAGAGAGGAAAGTAGTACTTTTTATGAGGTCTGGGGGAAAAGTGTGTTTTAAATGTGAAATATTTACACTCTCCTGGCTGCTTTACACCACTGGAGAGCTTAGATTTGTCTTTGAGCACAAATGGAACGTCTACTGTATATCCTAGTAGGACATGTTCTGGTTAATATCCCCCACTTTGATGTACTCCAGAAAGATGCAGCACACATCTAAAGGCAGAAGAGAACACATCATGCAACCATGAAGTGGAGATGTACATGCTTTTATTTTGTTGAGTAGGTCACATATAGTGGAAATCGTCTTGCTTTTATTTTGTTGAATAGGTCATATATACAGGTCGCACAGTGGACGAGTGGTTAGCATGTTAGCTACATTCACAGGGTTCTGTTCTCCGCTTGGACATCTCTGTGTGGAGTTTGCATGTTCTCCCCGTGCATGCGTGGGTTTTCTCCGGGTACTCCGGTTTCCTCCCACATTCCAAAAACATGCTAGGTTAATTGGTGACTCCAAATTGTCCATAGGTATGAATGTGAGTGTGAATGGTTGTTTGTCTATATGTGCCCTGTGATTGGCTGGCGACCAGTCCAGGGTGTACCCCGCCTCTTGCCCGAAGACCCCTGGGATAGGCTCCAGCACCCCGCGACCCTTCTGAGGATAAGCGGCATAGAATATGGATGGATGGATGTCACATATAGTAGGAAAGTCGATGCCTTTATTTTGTAGAATAGGCCACATACAGTGAAGTGCATGCTTTTGTTAACATTTGTTTGTTAAATATCAATTAAAGCTGCAACGTCCATGATTATACTGTGTTAAATAGGACGCATATAGGGAAAATGTCCATGCTTTTATTTTGTTAAATCACTCACTATAAAGCGGAGATGTCTATGTTTTTATTTTGTTGAGTCAGTCATGATAATGCGAGATGGTCATGCTTTTATTTTGTTGAGTAAATCCCCATATTAGTATTGTGGAGATGTTCTATTTGACAGGTTTTGGTGGTTTCATGTCAAGCAGCAACGTAGTCATCTTCCATGTGTGCTGCATAACAAACATCTGCATGGTGTTGGACTATTATGGGATGTTTGGAGTGCTGGTGGTTCCTGATGTTCCATGTTGGAGGTCTTTTCTCCTCCCTGCTTCTGTGCAACATTCCAGGAAAAAGAGGAGTGGAGGACATTTCACACTTTCTTGCTGCACTGCAGCGCTTGTGGGAGGCTGGGTGAGGTTTCCAGGGGTCAAAGTTCACAGCTGCTGACTTAGCACATATGAATGACTAGTGTTTTGTTCAATGTATGTAAATATACGATCATATGAGATCATTCTGACGAGCAGGTTGATGTTGCTAGCATGACACGTTCAATTTATGACGACTAAAAGGACAACATTTGTGATCAAGTCAACAAGGTCACCTGACATGGCGACTGAAGCAGTGTGTGATGAGATCACACTGCAGGAATTCTCACACGCACACACACACATTGTCCACACACTCAGACCGTCCACAGCGGTCCACTCAGGAAGTATGTAGCTGAGATAACGAGGCGTGGTGTGTATTTGTTTTTGTGTGAACATCAGCCATATGATCTCAAAAATGGAGCACTAATGTGCAGTGGCTAATTAATGACAGCTAACAGGAAGCATGCGCTTTGTTGTGGTGCGGCCAGGCGCTTTATCGCGGACCCTCAGCATCCCCGGTCTGACAGCATGTTATCGGATCAAAGATCAGCTGCTGATCTTTTAGCATTAGCGCTAGCTTAGCATCACATCCATCCAATCTGTATACGGTTTTAAAGAGTGTTGCTGTAATATAACTGCATGCATGTACTGTTAGCATGTGGACTCTAACAATGCCATCTATAAAAAGCCTCACTGGCTCGCCCTTCTTCCCACAATCCTTCTCGCTGGCTCTCAAGCACAGCGGCCGACGCACACTTTCCTGGCCCGGGTTCAGGAAATTGTCGCTCCAAATAAGGAGGAGGAGGATGTCAGCTTGGAGACGGCCGTTTTGCCTTGGAGACAATAATAATAAAACACACACTGCCTGCTTGTGTTATCAGGACACCAGTGTGTGTACATCTGCATGATCAAGAGCAGGGGTGTCAAACACGCGGCCTGCGGGCTAAATGTGGCCCGCAGGCCACTAGTTTGAGGCCCCCGCCTTGATATGAAAGTTTAATGTTAGTGCGGCCCGCGCAAGTTTGATATGGATGCTGTATGGTATCATGTACCCAGAAAAAATTATTACGTTTGATTAATGTTCATGTTAAAGGTTAAATAACTGTTAATAGTTATCCTCCCTATCCGTGTGGAAGTGGTAAGTTTTTGGCTATTTAAGTTTAAAGGAAATAACTTGAAGTGCATATTTTAATCTTCTGTAATCTTCTGAGACCGTTGTTATGTTGTTGTTGTGGTTTCACGCTGTTTAGTGATAATGATGAACAATACAACACAGTGACATAAACAGGCCTATTTTTCATAGACACTACTCATACATTTTACGTCGACAAAAGCGGTCTGCCATGTATGTCGATGTTGACTTAAGACGGCGCATTTTAGTAATAGGACTTAATGAGTTGGTCCACATAGACAGGAAGTCAACGTAAACTCCATTTTCTATAGGAATGACACCTTTGTTTCTCACATGTATGTTGATGTCGACATAAGCAGGCACTTTTTAGTAAAATGGAAAACACGGTGGACCAGAATGACCTGATGTTGGTCCACATAGACAGGATGTCAACATAAACTGACCCATTTTGTCATAGAAACGATTTTTTGACCTTTTTGGCTCTCACATAAGCAGTCAATCATTTATGTCGACGTCAACTCAAGTGGGCACTTATTCATTAATAAGAAGTGGACCAAGATATTGACATGAACTGATCAACTCAACTGAAATTTTTTTTAATAAATGACCCATTTGGCTTTCACATTTTCATTAATTCATTCATTTTTTACCTCACGAGGGTCGCGGGGGTGCTGGAGCCTATCCCAGCTGTCTCCGGGTGAGAGGCGGGGTACACCCTGGACTGGTCGCCAGCCAATCACAGGGCACATATAGACAAACAACCATTCACACTTACATTCATACCTATGGACAATTTGGAGTCGCCAATTAACCTAGCATGTTTTTGGAATGCGGGAGGAAACCGGAGTACTTGCATGCACGGGGAGAACATGCAAACTCCGCACAGAGATGGCCGAGGGTGGGATTGAACCCAGGTCTCCTAGCTGTGAGGTCTGCGTGCTAACCACTCGATCGCCGTGCAGCCCGCTTTCACATTTTATGTCGACCAAAGTGGTCCAACATGTATTTTGACTTAAGTTGGTACTTTTTTATAATATGTGTAACACGGTGGACCGGGACTTGACTGAGTCTTGCTAAGATGAAGATTTGGTGACTAAGGACTCTTGTCCATCCTCTCATTCATTCATTAGGAGTTGTGTGTCCCAATACTTATTTTTCCAAGTTGTGCATTTAGTAGACTTGTTATTGGGTAATATGTGCCTTTTTAAAATGACTGACTACTTTAATCCTGACATCCATGTTGACATTGCACTTGGTGGTCTTTTGGTTTGGGAGACATGCCTCCCTTCCATGGGCGTCCTGCAGCTCTTGTTGGTTTGGAGACGGTTTGTGGAAAAAGAAAAAAAAAAACATCTCTAAAAATATCCCGCAGCAGCCATTTTCCCCAAGGTGGGGCATGTGCAGGTAACAGAGCGTTGCCTGTGTGTGAGTGAAGGCGAGTCGTGCGTGGTAATTACACAGCAAGTCGGGACATTTGTAGTCTGCTGGAGGAGGACAACATGGCTGCAGCTAGGTGACACTCTTGCTGCTCCTCGTGAGGAGATTCTGCAGCGTTTTGGATTCAAAGGGTTATCACGTTCTCGTGCCTGCTGCCAACTTTGGTGAAAATCACAAAAACTTAATTACTTTGCCCATATATGGGCATCATTTCAGATCAATATGAAGTTGTAATGATAGATAAACATTCATGGGAGGGTGGGAGGCGGGGTCACCAGGTAGCATCAACAACACAACAAATTCTTTCCCGCTGCCTTAAAAAGAAGCTTTGTGCTCTTTTGAGACGCTTCCAGACGTGAACTTCCAATGTGAATGCATCATTCAGGAGGACTGGAATTCTTTGGAAAACTACCAGCAAGCCTGTGTGTGTGTGTGTGTGTGTGTTCCTTTCCCACCATGTTTTTGCAGACATTTGGCCACATGATTAGGTACACAAGCTAATGAGATCCAATACAAAAATTCTGCCTCACAATCAACCAGCACAGTCCCAAAGATCAGCGAGTAGCTTGCGATTGACCGGTTGGTGACCCCTGTACTACTGTATATGACTTTAGAACAGGGGTCTCAAACTCAATTTACCTGGGGGCCACTGGAGCTAGGGTTTGGGTCATTTTCTACTGCTTATCATCACAAGGGTTGTGGAGGTGTTGGAGCCTATGCCAGCTGTCTTCGGGCGGAAGCGGGGTACACCCTGGACTGGTCGCCAGCCAATCACAGGGCACATATAGACAAACAACCATTCACACTCACATTCATACCTATGGACAATTTGGAGTCGCCAATTAACCTAGCATGTTTTTGGAATGTGGGAGGAAACCGGAGTACTCGGAGAAAACCCACGCACACACGGGGAGAACATGCAAACTCCACACAGAGATGGCCGCGGGTGGGATTGAACTCGGGTCTCCTAGCTGTGAGGTCTGTGCACTAATCACTCAACTGCCGTACAGCCTGGGACGCATCAGGTTTAAAAAAAAAATGTATAAAAACAGAAAAAAATTTATAAACTGTCTTCAATGCTTGTGCTTCTGCTATACCATACACATTTTCAGCACTTTGGTTCTGGTTTTCCACAAGAAAAGCTCTGATAAAACATTCCGCTGTTCTCAAATATCTTAATATTTATTTACTACACAAAATAAGATGAAAAAATAAACAATTTAAGCTGTCATTTCTGGGTTCATGATACCGATACAGTATCCATATCAAACCCATGCGGGCTGCACTAACATTAAACTTTCATATCAAGGCGGGGGCCTCAAACTAGCGTCCTGTGGGCTGCATTTGGCCCGCGGGCCGCGTGTTTGAGACCCCTGCTTTAGCAGGATTCATTCATTCTTTTTCTACCGCTTTTCCCTCACAAGGGTCACGGGGGTGCTGGAGCCTATCCCAGCTGTCTTCGGGCGAGAGGCGGGGTATACCCTGGACTGGTCGCCAGCCAATCACAGGGCACATATAGACAAACAACCATTCACACTCTCATTCATACCTATGGTCAATTTGGAGTCGCCAATTAACCTAGCATGTTTTTGGAATGTGGGAGGAAACCGGAGTACCCGGAGAAAACCCACGCATGCACGGGGAGAACATGCAAACTCCACACAGAGATGGGTGAGGGTGGAATTGAACCCTGGTCTCCTAGCTGTGAGGTATGCGCGCTAACCACTAGACCACCGTGCCGCCGCTTTAGAAGGATATATATTTTTTAAATGAATAATTGCCCAAAGCGCTGGAGGTATCACAGGATTTAAAAATGAAAGATATGATCCAAGCGGGTGCCTTACTGCACGCAAGTTTGCTCACTGTTCAAAATAGCAAAATGCCAGCCATCATAGGATCATTTTTTTTAATGAACTGAATTTACCTTGAATATGATTCTAGACGCCAACTCCTGGCGTCACCTGTTGCTGCATGTATAACTGTTGAATGTCGGCATCATCCACTGATTGGACACATGAAAAGCACAATTTATCATCCTCGGTTGAGTTGTTTTTTGGGGGGGGAATTCGGCTTCCTCCTGCAGGAACATTCCTGTGATAGGCTCGTTCTATGCTCCTCTTGCACACGTCTTGTTGTTGCCAAGAGAACGCCATGCAGACTTGCATTCCACTGCCTGCCCCAGGCTGACGGAACATCGAGGAGAGCAGAAGCTGACATCTATAAACACTTATTTACAACTGTCTTCCACATGTGTGTGTGTGTGTGTGTGTGTATGTTGGGTGTGTCTCAGGCCGAGTGCATTTGTGTCAGGATTAAGGGTATGAGTAAGCTCCTGCAGGATTTCCTGGCAAATGTCAAGTGTGTGTGTTGAGTGGCAGATGATGATCATGATGATGATGATGCACCGTCGATGTGTGCTTTTGCTTATCAGCAGAGTGTACGTTTGTCTTCAAAGTGCATGAATAGAAGAGGATTATTTGTCGTCTCAATTTTTGGACACACCACTGCTTGTTCCAAATGCAACATGCATTGCAAAATGTCAGCATGTCCAGACAGTGTGACATCAGCCTGGACACGCTCTGAAACATTTTATGTCTCAAGAGGAGCAACTTCTGCAAGAATGTGCAATCCATTTCTTACTTTCAACCCGCATTTTTGTCTTCATTGGCATCATTTGGAATGGAATGGAATGGCCTTTATTGTCATTATACAAGATGTACAACGAGATTGGAGAGCTTCTCCTTTCAGTGCAGTAGTCAAGTTTAAAAAAAACAAGTATATAAAAGTAGAGTAAAAAAGACAATTTAACCGGATATATACAAGATATCCAAAATATACACATAGTATTGCACAGGAGCATATGCAGGAGCAGATATATTAGTTTTAGTGCAGTGATAAATGGGTCATAGTGCAAATAATGACTGGTGTATACAGATGAGTAAAGTCACATATGAGTGTATTGCAATGGGTTATCAAATAAATAAATATGATTTTGTTATCATTATAACAAAAAAATAGTATGGATGTCCCATAATATTGATATTATTGGTCAATGTTGCCTTACAAATTAGGTGATGGTATCATTTTTTGTGCTGATAATGATATTGGTGCCATGCTATCTAAATATGAAATTTACATTGGTTGTAAAGGGCAACATCCATCGATAGTTCTAAACAAGTACATGAGACAATCATTTACTAGTCACCAATGTGTAGGTGATGTGATCCAAAAAGTTGTAACCCAGGGCGATAGAAAGTGAGGATAGAGCAGCTGAGACATGCTGCGGCACGCTGGAGATATCTTCAACATGTATCAAGCCTCAAGCACTTCTATCATAATTTCGTTCTACTCTTACCTTGTTGCTGGTTCCATGCAACCTTAGAATCATCCACTGGGACTGATAGTTAGTCTCCAATCTGTGGACTTGGAGCACTTCCTGGACCTTATCAGATCATTTTGGAGCCTACAGTTGTAGTAGATGGAGGTAAAATATCCATCACATGTGCTCTGGATGATAAATTATTAAAGAATGAGGAGTTGCCAGGAATCATCTCAACGCGTCCTGATTTTTGGCAGCGCAGCAAAGGACTGAGTAGCAAATGTAGCAAATGAAACTTTGCTACAAAACTACTTCACTTTTGTGTCGCAAGCAGGACTTTAAAGCTGCCATACCTGCTGGTTCATATTGATGTTGTGACACCCTTCAATGTTGAGTGCAACATTCGGGTACTGACTGTGTACTGTCCAGTGTGAACACACTTAAAAGTCACTTTCATCCAATTCCTAATGCGGTGGATACAGTAGGTGATGCTGGCATTAACATTAAAGACACATAAGAGTCTCCATGGTGGGAAAAGGTTTGAGGGTCTTTCAGAGATCATTGTGAACATTTTTGGGAGACTGGGAGACGCCTGACTGCATTCTCGCCCTGCAGATGTTGCTTGGAGATATTAGTGACATCTTAGAATGTGTCGTCGAGAAAACATTTTTTACCATTAAAGTGGTGATGGTTGTCTTCTCAAAAGCCACTTTGGACTAAGCCACTTTGGATTTAGACCTTGTCTGTATACTGACAGAACTTCACTGGTGGTTGGCGTTGATGGTTGAATGCCAATAACTAAGAGCACCACTGGTTATTTGTGTCACTCATACCAAAACCAACCACACAAACAACTACACATGTGAACATACTGTAAATATAGACACTAGTGGTTATGTGTACACACAGGACAAACTTGTTTGAACACATACATGAGTGCATATCTCCCAGCCCTCATGTTTCAGCCAGCATTGTATTCTACCTTGCCCACGGATTATATTATAGAAACTAAACTTGGATATTCTTTGGAGTAGTCAGTGTACAGCATCACAAGAGAGTAGCAAGATAATGGTGTCTTGTCTACAATTAAGCATGGTGATGTGAGCATTGCATAAAGGATTGTTAGTCAAGATCTGGTTGTGCATGAGTGCTACTGGGATGGGGGAGAAGCGGTTTGTTGAGGAAAACATTATTGCATAAATACCTGCAAATAGGAGTAGCAAGATAATTGTATCTTGCCTACAATCAAGCAAGGTGGTGTTAGTGTCAAGGTCGGGTTCTGCATGAGTGCCA